>NC_135918.1:5322500-6522500 GCF_964058835.1 Carex rostrata
AAGGGAAAAGAAACTCAAATAAATTACTTGAGGAATTTGTAATTGACAGAGAGGAAGTACGTCAGTACGTCGAATTCATATCACCAAGGTAGAATATTATTGTTTAGATCCGGACCGGCTAATCACTAATCATAATTTTCCCGAATATTAAAGAGGCTCCGTGCATTCTAATTGAGACCGAACCGGCTCATTCTGTTCGGTCCAAAAGGTTGTCAGCGAATCAACACAAGGGCCCAAAGCAAAAACCCTGTAGCATTGCAGCATCAATGCACAACGGTTTGACAGGGATTATAAGTGTTTATATTTTTTTTGTTTAAGAGACATTATCCGAATGCATGTCCTCTGGATAAACTCAAAATAGAAATGAATCTCAACTGTCTGATTTTAAACGGAGCCAATTCGACTACAATCTATAACATAGGGAGCCTTTTAATATTAGTACTGATCTAGTCCGTACAAATTTTAAACCAGATCGAATGATCAAAATGCATTAATTAAAAATATTTCCTTTTGAGTTAATGCAAAGGATACAAATTCACATTATCTGAGCTCCTCAACTATAGCTGCTGATGGACGAATCAAATGGAAGAGTATGCGTGTGTTTGAAGAAGAAATCGCAACAAAAAAAAAAAAAAAAAAAAAACTCATCTCTTGCTTGTGCACTCTCTCATAAATCAGTGGAGAGAGAGATCGGCTAAGTTACTAAGGTTGTACTCTAGAAATTCTCTGCGCAGAGGGAAGAAATAACGATGGCAATGCGTAACTTGTGCATAGTAAAACTAACACTCTGATTTTGGAGTGAAGAATTTCGTCAAAATAATACATATTTCTTCCCACCACACAATAATGTGTAACCTTCGCTTCCTCTTTGACTCTCACCTCTGCACAGTGAACTCGCCCTTCTTCTCCCTCCGCATACCCCCCCGTCTGGAGCACACCGTAAGTAGTGGGCTAGGCATATAGCACTTAGTACTATCAATTCATACTTGTGATTTCAATATTCAAATAATCAAGTTGAAGTACTCAATATGTTTTTCATATTAAAATGTGCTTAGAGATAACATTTTTTATTTTTGGAAGTCATTGTTTTCAAATTCTTATAGAAATAGTAAAAAAAATAAAAAAAATGTAAAATTTTGGTTTCCAAGCAAATTTTAATATGGAGAACATGTTAAGCACTTCAGATTGAGTATTTGAACTTTAAAATATGAAAAACATGAAGTGCTTGGACGAAGGCCTTTATCCCAATACTCGTATCTTAGCCCCCCCCCCCCCTTCTCTCTCTCTCTCTCTCTCTCTCTCTCTCCCCCCTTCATTGCATGCATTGTGACCCATTTTACCAAGACTACACCGAGATGGTTGCATGCAGTCAAATATAATTTTCCAACTCTTGTCTACAAAATATTGAGCATATTGAAGGAAAATAACTAATATGTTCCGAGTTGGTGATATCACGTGAATTTCTCTTTATGTGATGTGACACGATGTGAACAAAATGATAGATGACAGTCACGTCATGCAAAGAATCATGTTATTCGTGGTTATTTTGTATGTCAATACAATTAATAATCATGCACTTGTGATCACACATTGACCACATGTGACGTATTTAACTATTTTTTTATTTTTAAGTTTATTGAAAAATATAAAAAAATGCTACAAAATATAAACAAATTAAATAAATTAACAACATTGAAAAACTAATAACGTGATGTGACGTAATCAAATCATTTTGCGTGACTTGACGTGACATTTTATTTTCGATCGAAGGTAGGCACATTACACGGATAGAATGCCATGCAACATGTGAATTACATCATGTGACCGACATATATGATGTGTCGTGCTGTGCTCATGACTTGTCATGAATAAACCGATAACAATATAACTAATTTCCATCTCCATGGGTGCCGGGGCACAAATGTGCATCAAAACAGCTACATGCGGTCAGCGGTGGACTTTTTTGTTCAAACTATTAGAGCATCAATTACATGCAGAGCCAGAAAGCCAGCTGTGGCCCGACATCTCTTCACTAGTGAGAACATAATGTTTCTTTGAATTGTGATTTAGTTTTGAAACATGGAATATTCATTGCAAAAGAACAAAAAATACATATATGCATCTGATAATCTCCGTTGCATGGATCAGTCTGTTGGCTCAAAAGCGCACCCTTAAATCTGTCCTAAGACTATTCTATGCAGAAATAAAAGAAACAAAATCAAAGCAGCGGAATTACCCCGTTCCATCTTAAACGGGCTATTACTCGACACTCGATCGAGATCAAAGGCTTTAACACTTGAGCGCTGAACTTAAGATCTCAAAACCTTCCAAGGCTTGCAAAGCTGCCGAACAGAATTCGTATCCGAATTGCTATTCGAATTCTGTCTCTAATGTCCATTGGAGAGACAAAAGAGAGGCTTAGTGGCTAACCAATGAAAGCTACCAGTGTAACAAAATGTGGCCTATGCGGCCGCATATGCGTATACAGTTTTGAACCGCATAGAAAAATGATATGCAGTTTCTACTGTGCACGTGGCATATCTTTCTTTCAAGAGTTAATATTTTATTATTTTCTTCACGCGGTTTCTACTGTGCACGTAGCTTCAATTGTATATTGATCTTTTAAAGTAACAAATAGGAGGATATGGACCGAATGATTTCAAATAATTTGGACCTAATAATTTTGGACTTAGAGTTCAACTACTAAAATACAGATTAATAATTATTTAACTCATAATATATTATTATACAGATTTTTTAGTTTAATATTTTACAATACTATTTATCTGCTCCTCATGTATAAATATGCATAAAAATCCGCATATGCAGCCGCATACCGTATATGCAGCCGCATACCGTATATGCAGCATTCGGTGGCCTTCCGCATACTGCATAAAAACCGCATTTTATAATATTGAAAGCTACTTTATGACTTCTCAAGAAATCATTCATCATTTGATCACTTTGCTGCCTTGGAGACCTAGTCTTTTTATAATGGTATATGTCGGTTTAGAGAGCTAATCCATTAAGGCACCTTGGAGAAAGCCAATTTGAATTTGCATTCTTATGGCAGTTTAGGAAGCCAAATTGAATTTGACAACATGCATGGTTTAGAAAGTCAAATTAAATTTGACTACTTTAGAATGCAACTTCAAATTGGTGGATGTTTGCTTCAGTGATAAACGCATTGCATGGATCAGTCGAGTACTTTTAGATTTGAATAATTATATGAATCTCTCCAATCCTATCCCCCCATCATCCCCTGATCTCTTAAACATATTTTAGAGGTGAGTTTTTTTTTTCAATATCGTCCACATTTTTTACGATATATGATGAATTTTGTGAATCTAAAATCACAAACATATTCTACGCAATTTTATCTTTCAAATAAGATCTATGATGACATACTTTCAGGCTCATCGTCACACAAGTATTTATATCTCATCGTGCAAGTATTTATACCTATACTTGTAAGTATTTATCCCCAATCGTGGACCCCACATCTCCCCATCACCCCCATCTCTTAAATAGATTTTCACTTTCATAAACTAACTTAACTAACTAGTTTAATTAAATTTATACAAAACACTATGGTCTTCCAAGTTTAATTAAATTTATAGGTATAAATACTTGGAAGATAATAAATTAATAATTGCAAACTAAGATATTAATACTTGCATTGTCACACCCCAAACCAGGAATTCTGGATTAAGGTGTGATCAACCTCGCCTCGTGCTTAATTAATCATTAAACACGCAAGGCTAATCATCAATAATAAATCAAACAACAGCGGAAGCAAAATAATATAAATATCAAGCATCAATCACATATCAAATAAATAAACATACACAGACATAACATATAATTTGATTCATCTCAGATCCAAATCACACCATCTATAGAAGGGGATACATGATCTATTGAGCCCGTATATATAACACAGAAAATACGGGACTCGTAAACCTAATCAAAAGCCTAATCCTAACTAGGTCAAGTGGTGTGGCTCTCAGGGACAGCTACTGACATCTCCTGCTGCGGACCGCCAGAACCTGTACCTAAAACCCACGAAACAACTTGTGGGTGAGCGACGAATCACCCAGTATGTGACCCAGAATTATCCCCTCAGGGATCCTCTACGGTCAAAGCACTTTTATTTATATAAATTTCGTACAGTTATGAATACAATTAAATATGCACAAATGTAAACCTATCTCAATATCTAATAGTCATAAAACACTTTTAATTAATGCCATGATGCGATTGTTCTAATATGCCAACATGCAAAATAAATCCAAAGTCAAAATACAATATCGGATAGTAATCAATTCGGAGTCCAGTACCAAAGCACCGTGTGAACAAATATAATAATAATAATATTACGGATTTAAGTAAATCACCCCGTGTTGTGTCAATAGAATAAAAAGAATCTGAATGATATAATCCAAGGACTGTGATCAGGGAACAATGATACACGTTGCCTAATGACATCGCGCATTGTCCACAAGATTAGCATTACACTAGCACACTAGCCGATGGTTATACCTTTACCAAAAAGAATATGAATAATATAATCCAAGGACTGTGATCAAGGAACAATGATACACGTTGCCTAATGACATCGCGCATTGCCCACAAGATTAGCATTACACTAGCACCCTAGCCGATGGTTATACCTTTACCAAAAATAATATGAATAATATAATCCAAGGACTGTGATCAGGGAACAATGATACACGTTGCCTAATGACATCGCGCATTGCCCACAAGATTAGCATTACACTAGCACACTAGCCGATGGTTATACCTTTAGCAAAAATAATCTGAATAATATAATCCAAGGACTGTGATCAGGGAACAATGATACACGTTGCCTAATGACATCGCGCATTGCCCACAAGATTAGCATTACACTAGCACACTAGCCGATGGTTATACCTTTACAAAAAAGAATATGAATAATATAATCCAAGGACTGTGATCAGGGAACAATGATACACGTTGCCTAATGACATCGCGCATTGCCCACAAGATTAGCATTACACTAGCACACTAGCCGATGGTTATACCTTTAGCAAAAATAATCTGAATAATATAATCCAAGGACTGTGATCAGGGAACAATGATACACGTTGCCTAATGACATCGCGCATTGCCCACAAGATTAGCATTACACTAGCACACTAGCCGATGGTTATACCTTTACAAAAAAGAATATGAATAATATAATCCAAGGACTGTGATCAGGGAACAATGATACACGTTGCCTAATGACATCACGCATTGCCCACAAGATTAGCATTACACTAGCACACTAGCCGATGGTTATATCTAAATCTGGTGTGTCATCTCGCCTAAACGATTCATCAATCAAATATATAAAATAGGAGAAATCATACAATGCAAGTTGTAAAAATATAGTCAACCAGTGCCACAGAACTCGGGATCGGAACTGTGCACTCACTCTGCCACGGAACTTGAGATCGGAACCGTGCAGACAAATCCGCCATGGAACTCGAGATCGGAACCATGCGGTAGCGTAAAACAGACCTACGCAGAACTCGAGATCGGAACTGCGCAGTCTCAAGTAGGGCTGGCAAAAAAATTCGAGGTTCCTGATTCGATTCGGGTTTGATTCGGGTTTGATTCAAGTTTAATTCGATTCAAAATGGGTTCGAATTGAAACGAACCAAACCAGGTTCGGTTCGAAATTAATTCAAACCAAACCCAAACCTAGCCTGGTTCGATCGAAATGGGTTCGATCATTTTTATGGTTCGAATCTCATAATAAATCGACTGTCCATTTACCTGATGAAATTAAAATCCAAGATAGAGAGTCATAATTTAACTTAGCCGACACTCCCTCGCTCTCAAATCTCAATAACCTAGTTCTCTCTCCACCTCTCCCTAACTCACTCTCCCTCTAGCTCTAAAATCTAGCTGACGCTCTCGGCGACTGGCTGTCTCTTCGGCCTAGATGACTGTCTCTCCTCTCTCTTCAGTCGTCTTTCATAGTTTATACCAGGAAAACTGTCTCTGATGTATTTTTTCATGAACAATTTTTCAACTTAAAAACACTCATTTCATAGTTCATACCGGTAAAAGGAAGTCATGTGAATTGTCCCGCGAGAAAAAATTAATGTATAAACTACCGGTATAACTAGGACTGCTAAAAAATAATTTAGTTCGTGATTTGATTCGGGTTCGATTCGAAAAATGTGTAGTTTGAAATGGATTTGGTTCGAAATGGGTTCGGTTCGAAACGAATCAAACCAGGTTCGGTTTGAAATTAATTCAAACCAAACTCAAACCTAAGGTAAGTTCGGTTCGGTTCGTTGCAACCCCTAGTCTCAAGTAATAAAAATGCCACCACGGAACTTGAGATCGGAACCGTGGTGGGGTAACCAGTGCCACAGAACTCGAGATCGGAACTGTGCACTCACTCTGCCATGGAACTCGAGATCGGAACCGTGCAGACAAATCCACCATGAAACTCGAGATCGGAACCGTGCGGTAGCGTAAAACAGACCTACACAGAACTCGAGATCGGAACTGTGCAGTCTTAAAGTAAAAACATGCCACCACGGAACTCGAGATCGGAACCGTGATGGGGTAACCAATGCCACAAAACTAAAGATCAGAACTGCTCGTGTAAAATGATAAAAATGATCGAAAATGATATATAAGCAAAGTTTATACATATAATATAAAGAGTTAGGCTGGGGTGCTATGGATAGCATAGTGGCCTCTATGCTACGGCTCAATATTCGAGTTTTCAAAATCCAAACGGTCGATCCGAACCGTTCATCTTATTCTCCATATTAATATCTGCTTGGAGACCAAATTTTATATTTTTCTGAATTTTTTTACTATTTATTAAGCATTTTACAAAATTGTTGATCCAACGGTGGCTGCACAAAACAGTAAAACCGTTGGATTAGCGATTTTCAAAGTGGCTTAATAAATAGTAAAAAAATTCAGAAAATTATAAAATTTGGTCTCCAAGCAGATATTAATATGGAGAATAAGATGAACGGTTCAGATCGACCGTTTGGATTTTGAAAACTCGAATATTGAGCCGTAGCATAGAGGCCACTATGCTATCCATAGCACCCCAGCCTAACTCTAATATAAATCCTAAGGCCATCCGAGAATCCAGTGACACTCAGCTCAGTGGTTGTCGGGCCGTCCCATGCCAAGTGACACCAAGACGGAACGAAGTCACTCGGCCCTGCTCAGCTCTCACCAATGCATGCGTATGCACGTACAATAATAGTATATTGTCTTCTACGAGAAGAAGACAATCTAATAACCTAATATTCTAATAAGATATATATATATAATATTATTTAATTACTCTACTCTTAAAATACAGTAAATTCGGGGTTTTTTTTTCAGGGTTTATGCAATTCTATCTACAGTGCAGAAAGGATAAACATGCTCTAAAGTTTTAATGCAACTACTTAAAATAAAGTGCGAATGTCAGGTCAGATGGATCAGCTGGTAAGAGTACGCCCACGAAAGAAAATAATTCAGATATCCCACACCTGTAGGGCTGGAGTCTCTGTGGATAAAAATCAGCGTGCTCTGCGTATGCTCCGAACTGCGGGTCAGTCGGATTAGTCCAATGATCGGACTCGTACGGCATCTGCTGGTCCGATTTAAGCAAGGCACAAGATGGAGAGGGAAAAACAGCCGGTTCCAAGGAAAGACACCTCACCTCACGGCCGTTCCAATTCAACAATCACCGCAATCGAGAGAATGCTCGGCTTAGAGACGCCTCAAAATAGCAACCAAGCACGAAAATCATAAACAAGCAACACTACACAAACCCTAGGGTTTTGTGTGATAAATCTCAACAGAAAAGAGGGGAAAAAGAGGGGTTCTCAGCACATGAGTGAAAATCAAGAACAAAAACCAACGAGAGAGAGAGAGAACCCAATATATAGGCAAGGAAACCCAAAATCGCGCAAGAGTCAGAGAAGTACCGAGTAGGTAACCGACGGACGAACAAAGTCATCGGAAGGACGAGTCCCCTGACAAGGGAAGAGACAGCGGTGACAAAATAGACCAAAAAGGAGGAGGGCGGGAGCCTTGCTTCTCGCCGAAGCAAGCCACGAGGGTATCTCCTCTGTGGGGTAGGGAAGTCAGCGAGAGAGGGAGAGACAGGGAAATGGAGAGGGAGAAGGGCGGACCCGAAGGGTTATCAAATGGGGTTAAATCCCTCATGCTCCATTTAATTAAAATCAAAGTTTGAGATGACTTCAAGATCCGTGCTGGATTTAATCTAAAGGTCCAAACAATTCAGAATTTCAATATGGACTCATTTCATTTGTTTTATAAATTCAAATCGAGAGTTCATAATTTTTTTTACAACCAAATTCGTACGTATATTTTGGACGTTTATTTCTCAATTTTAAGATCCGAATAATTCGTTATCGAATAATATATACATAAATATAGACATTCTAATTAAAATTTTCAAATTCCTTAATGAACGAGATTCGCAAAATTTATAATTTATTCGTACGAATAATTCGTATATTTATACTCTTAATTAGGACTCAATTTATTTATTTATTTATTTACACGATTCAATTTAATTTAATTTCTTCTTTTTTTTCTAAAATTTAACGGGACTTGTAACGAATTTTTTCTAAGTCACGAATTTACCAAATAATTAAATCAATCTATAAGTTCTATATTTTAGTTTTAAATTCTCAATTTAATATACATTAAGTTCATGGTTCGATTATATCTCGAAATTTTTGTTTCATTTTAAATTAATCAGATATAATTTGTTCGATCGTTTAATTAATTAAAATTTTAATTAGAGCAAAATTTAATTTAGCAAATTAATCTTGTTTTAAAATTTCGGGATATAACATGCATGTCTAACTTGATATGACTATATGAGGGGATCACTCAAAGTACATGGGGAGAAGAATCATACACGTTTTTAGAAGTGGATTTTTTTTTTTCAATGTCATCCATATTTCTCACAATCTATGAGGAATTTTACGAATCTAAAACTACGAACGTATTCTATGCAATTTTATCTTTCAAATGAGATCCATGATGACATACTTTCGGACTCATCGTCACACAAGTATTTATACCTCATCGTGTAATTATTTATGCATATACTTGTAAGTATTTATCCTCAATCGCGGACCCCGCATCAACTTTTCTCAATCGTCCCTGCGTCAACCTTTCTCTAACAAAAATAGTTGACCCCCCATAGGTATAAATACTTCAGTGCATAGGTATAAATACTTGTAATACTTGATATTAATACTTTTAAATGTCAGCAGTGTCATATGTGGAAAATACTAGGTATAAATACTTAGATGACGAGGTATAAATACTTGTGTGACGACGAGATCGAAAATATGTCATCATGGATCTCATTTGAAAGATAAAATTGTGCAGAATACGTTCGTAGTTTTAGATTCACAAAATTTCTTATAGATCATGAGAAATGTGGACGAGATTAAACAAATAAAATTGAAGGGATAATGGAGGGGTGAGAGTGGGGACAATTATCAGACCCTTTAGATTTATAGACAAGTATTTAATACAAATTTCAGTAGCTTTTTTATGAATTTTAAAAACTAGTATGTCAAATTGCGTGCTGTACGGATTCTGCTTTAGTGCTTGACAATCGGTCTCAAGCTCTTAACTTGTTGCATGACCTGCCATAAAATAAGAAATATACAAATCTCCATGTACTGTGGGATCTGATTGTTTAATGGGCAATATCTCACGATGATTCCCTATGATATATTTTACTACCTTATCTATCTCATCATGATGATAACATTATTTGGAACTATCAAAATAGCTCACAGTGTTAATGTAGTATCCAATCCAGCTAGGTCAATTTGGAAATATCCTTGAAACTTTTATTCTGATTCGCTTTTATAGTGAATACAAGTTATATTAAATCCCAAACACACAAGTCACTTTACAACTTAAATAATTTGGAATGCACGAGGTTTGAATATGTTAAGCAAGTCATGGTCATGGATTGATGACCTGGCAAAATGATAACCACATTTTTTTCTGATCTCAATCTATCATTTCTAGCTTTATATAACTCAACTTCCTCATAAAATTTGTCCCTGGAGCACACTCAACATTCTCCAGTACCTCCAATTCAACTGCAATACATAGTTATTCACCTCTCTCTCATGGAACTTGATCTACACCTCAACCCCACAGGCTTTCTCCTGCTAGCATCTACCTTCTTCTTTCTCTTCTTCATTGTAAGATCCAAATCTAAATTAAAATTGAAAACCAAACCTTCAATTAACCTTCCTCCAGGTCCTAAACCCCTTCCCTTAATAGGCAACCTCCACCAACTAGGTGAACATCCTCACCTCTCTCTCCACCGACTCTCCAGTACCTATGGCCCCATCTTTCACCTTAAGCTTGGCTTCATACCAACCGTCATAATATCCTCTGCTAAGCTAGCCCGTGAAGTTATGCGCACGCATGATTTAGCTCTGGCAAGTAGGCCCCAGCTCCAGTCTGCACGTAGTTTATTTTATGGATGCACCGATATCGCGTTTGCGCCATATGGCCCATACTGGCGACATGTGAGAAAGATATGCATCTTGGAGTTACTATCACAACGCCGAGTCGACTTGTTTGCTCCTGTTCGTGCTGTTGAGGCCAGGTGCATGGTTTCACGCATTGCCTCTGCAACCGCAGAAGGAAAGGTATATATGTTAATGTTGATAAAAAAAATATTATATTTATAACATATATGGTATGGTACTGACTACTGAGTCATATATCAGCATTCGGTTGCTTAATTAAATCCATGAATGTGAGGTATTGAGTTAGGTTTGTTCTCAGAATCCTTGAAATTTTAAAACAATTCCTATATTAAACCCAAAGGTCTTCAATTTCATTGAACACTTCTTATCTATAGGAGTAATTTTTTTTACTTTTTTTAAGGTTGCTATAGGAGTAATTTTTAAATTTTTAATACTTCAAAGAGCTGGACTAGTGAATCCTCCTGAAAATAGTTCTCATAAATTCTACCTGTATAAACTGTTGATGATTTAATAAGGTAGCTAGCTCAATAAAGCTAGGCAAAAATTAAAACATACTAACAATATATAACATATTGAATTTATTTAGGAAATAAATCTCAGCAAGATTTTGGGTCTATATGCAAACGGGGTTCTAGGCCGGGCAGCTTTTGGGAAGGATTTCTATGGAGCGGGAGAATACGACCGGCATGGGTTCCAGGAGATGTTGGAGGAGTACCAGGTGCTGCTCGGCGGGTTCAGTATTGGAGATTTCTTTCCAGGGATGGAGTGGGTGGGTGCATTTACCGGGGCCAATGCGAGGATAGAAAAGACATTTCGGCGGTTCGACAATTTTTTTGATGAGATAATTGAGGAGCATATACAGAAGAGGAGAAAGGGAAAAGTGCAGGAAGAGGGAAAAGACTTGGTGGATGTTTTGCTTGAAGTGAAGGAAAGTGAGGGCCTTGAAATGCCTCTAACTATGGATAATGTCAAGGCCGTAATCTTGGTAAGCGCCTTAATTTCTATAATAAAATTACCAGAATACAGTAGCATTCAGTTAAGTACTACTTGGTGCTGGTTTGATTCCTACTGAGACTATGTGATAACTAAATTCGGGATTCAACATGAAGATGTATTTTTTTTTTTCAAATAATTAAAAATATAAAGAAAAAAGTCAAATACCGAGATTTTGACAAAGTGCAATAAAGATGCTTAAAAGCATCTTCGATTCTGGTCTTCAGATCATATATATAGAAATGTCAGGAGTCAAATAGTTTCTTATGATTATTTTGCAGGACATGTTTGCAGCTGGGACAGACACCACCTTCATAACCCTAGACTGGGGCATGACTGAGCTACTAATGAACCCGAAAGCACTAAAACAAGCCCAAATTGAGGTCCGGAGAGTTGTTGGTGAAAAGAAGTTTGTATCCGAATCTGATCTTTGTCACATGTCTTACCTGAAAGCCACCATTAAAGAGATTTTTCGACTGCACCCCCCTGCGCCAGTTCTTGTCCCACGAGAATCCATGGAACCAGTTATAATCGACGGCTACGACATTCCCGCAAAGACACGCATCTACATCAATGCATGGGCTATCGGTCGAGACCCGGAGATATGGAACGACCCAGAGGAGTTCAAACCAGAGAGGTTCTTGGATAGCCTGATTGATTATAAAGGCCAACATTACGAGTTGATACCATTTGGTGCTGGCCGGCGCAGTTGCCCTGCCATAAGTTTTGGCATAGCAAGTGTAGAGCTGGCTCTGGCACAGCTGCTGAACAGCTTTGACTGGGAGCTGCCGCCCGAAGTTGCACCACAGGACTTGGATCTGACCGAAGTTTTCGGCATCACTATGCACCGGAGGCAGCATCTATTTGTAGTTGCAAAACCATACTGAGTTGGTAAAATGGTATTGATCGATCTGTTCTGAATTTGTGCAATGGCTGATCAGTCATAAATTGTTGCCATGACCATTGACCAACTATGAAATGGTTTGGAAAATAAAACCAGTGTTTTCTTTTGAGAAAAGGCCTGGGCCCTGGATTCCGTTTCCGGGGAAACAATTTTTTTGTTTTTTTAAGGACAGTTGGGCAGTAGCCAGTTGTCGATATATTGAATAAGAAAAAGTCATTTACATCTCCCAACAAGAGCTTTTTATCTTACTTTATACAGTCTTAACTCGTAAATAATACACTAATTAGGACCACGAATGATCGAACATGATCGTACGTTCTCATTCTATTCTTTACTCTTCTTTTACTAACAATGGACTGACCAAAGAATATTGTTTCATTAATTAATTTATTCATCTGCTTTCTTCGTGAGAGAAGATCCTCCGATTCCTTTCTTTTCACAATGACCAGAGCCCCGTCGCCCATGCCCCGTCCCATTTCATCTTTTGTTCCCCTGATAGGGTGACTCTATTATTCCACCAAACTTCATATGCAACCTCTGTATGCCGGGGAAACAATTTTAATATCTTGCTTTTATTACATGAGAATTGGTGATTACATCACATCACTTTGGTAGTTTGTTGTGTCGTGAAAAATAAAGGTCCATTGATTGTTATTAACAAAGGAGCCCAAAAAGGCCCACTAAAAAGTAGAAGCATGTGAATTTGTCATTTTTAAATGATCCCGTCGCTGTTGCTCCAAAAATAATGGAAGATTATTGTCAATAGAAAACTGCGGATGAAAATTCTCCGCTTTAAAAGAATCCGTTGACCGTAAAAGTGACATGACCTTCGCAAGCGAACCACTCGCTGCTTTCAATATTCAAAGATTGATTTTTCAAAAATAAATGCAGTTTTGAGGTTAGATGTGAATATGTGATGGTTATGAGTAACTCCGATGCTTATGGGATTTATTTTGGTTCGATGGACTCAATCACTGTCCAATCTGCATTAAGATACGTACACTTTGTTTTAAAATTTGTACGTGCGTAGAGATTTTAATGCAAATCATATGGTGTTGGAGTTTATTGGACTTAAAAGTAGATCCGATGTCAATCTTTGAATGTTCTCGATGATTATATTTCTTTGAACGTTTATACACGATTGAATACTTTTTTTCAAAAAAATAGAAAGTAACAAAACAACGACACCTTTCTATCAAGAATATTTATATATAGAAATTAATATTAAATAATAAAGGAAGATAGAATAAGTAGCTTCGTTTTTTAATGTGATAGAAGGATTTGGAAAACATTTTCAAATTTATAATTTGGAATCGAAAAAAGTTTTCAGATTCAAAATTATGTATAACTGCTGGCGCTACTTTCGTTATAAATTCAATGTTTGTCGTCGAAATTATTTTCCAAATCTGTCTATAAATAAAAAATTGGGTAAATTTCACTGTAGGTCACTAAACTTTGTCATTTGTCACGAATTGGTCACTCAAGTTTGATTTGTCCCTTTTGAGTCACTCAACTTTGTTATTTGTCACAATCAAGTCCCTCTATACTTTTCCATCCAAAATTTTAACGGAATATTCCTATTATGTCCAAAAAATAAACGGAATATACTAATTCCATCCAAAATATTAATGGAATGAGCATATTCCATCCAAAATACTAACGGAATTAGCATATTCCGTTAAAATTTTGGATGGAAAAATATAGAGGGACTTGATTGGGACAAATAACAAAGTTTAGTGACTCAAAAGGGATAAATCAAACTTGAGTGACCAGTTCGTGACAAATAACAAAGTTTAGTGACCTACAGCGAAATTTACCCTAAAAAATTGGTGGTACTTATTCCATTTTTATATATTAATCAATATTATTTTTAAAAATGAAAAAATGGCTTCTGATACGGGACAGGTCCCGGAGGACGAGACTGTACAGTTTTGGCTATTTCGGGAGCTCAACCCGTCCCGATCCAGGGAATCCGGTTCGGGTCTCGCTAAGGTAGAGTTCGGGACTTGGGATAATTCTTTGGGTACTTTTACTCTAACCTCTTAGTACCTTTGTTGTCTAGAGGTCCAGCCCTTTTTACCTTGGGATTCGGGGCTTATATAACTCGCTCCTCTGACAATCATTCCGCGTTGTCAGATATGTTAGAGGAGTCCGCATACGGGTCAGCAGACGTCTCATGGTCATCTTATGCGGGTTTATCTGCAAGGAGTCCGAATCCGACTATGGACCGAGATGGGCTTCTTAACCGGATCTCGGCCTGCTTCATCTTGTCGGGTCGGGATGACACTTCAGACGAGATTCAGACCTTGACAGGCCTGCCTAGTGTTATGAAGGTATGGACCCTATTTTTGTTTCCGGTCCAGTCCGTCGAAGGAACTCAGACCGAATTATTCATGAATCAAACCTTATTCTTTTAAGGCCCTATCAGCTTCTATCATCTCCCCCTCTAAGATTGAATTAATTTTTCCATCGGTGTGATAGGAATTAAATGAGTCAGATCCAAGTAAAAAAAAATCGGGTTATTTGAAATGTAAGAAATTGTTTTAAGATTCGTGTAAACTCATATTGAACGAGTCAGATCAAACTTGATGAAATTATGTATCTTAGCTGATTTGAATTTTTTTAAGATTCATCTCTAATCAAGTGTCAACCTAATAAAAAACTGAAAATACAATCAAACAAGGCACGGACAGAATAACTTACAGAGACGGAATTAGAAATTTTAAATAAGAGTGGTGCTAAACTAAAATACATAATATAATATGTAAAAAGACAAAACAAATTATAGTTAATAAAAATTGAACTCAAAACTTCACAAAAATCAAGTGAAACTCTACTAGTAACCATTATATTACAAGCATATAGAGTTGAAAAAACATGCCGTGTCGTGCTGTGTCGTGACTTTAATCTCATATTGTGCCATGCCGTGCCGTGTTGTGACTAAAATATTAAGGGATGGTCACGGCACGCGAGTCACGACATGCCTAAACGTGCCGTGACCAAACGTGACTCACGTAACCATTTAATCATAATTTAAGTTAGTTTATTCAACAATCATCATTTAATCAATATCTAATGGTCTTAATTACAAGTGACATGCGTGACTACGTGCCGTGCCGTGACTAGGTCTTTCGTGTAACATGTCGTGCCGTGACTAAAATATCAAGGAATGGTCACGGCACACGAATAGTCACGGCACGAGACACGCGAGTCACGGCACATATCGGACAAAACGTACCGTGCTGTTTCGTACTGTAACTGTATCGTTCCGTGACGAAACTTGCTCTGCCGTGCCATTTTTTCCACTCTACAAGCATACATTTATCATTTCACAGGAAGAGCTAAACCATATACAAACTTTAAGGGCGTGCTTCACAAACGGATGGTAACCCTCTCATTAAAGGGAAGGGAAGGAAGAGTTCAGAGGGGACGCTACCTCCCAAACAGTGATTTTACACTCCAAATCGGAGGTGACAAAATTCGTCAAAAATCAACTCTACGCAGTTACGCTCTCTCCTCCGAACAGTACCTTTTCACCTCCGCTCCCTCTCCGGTTCTTCTCTTCTGGAGCAGGAGAAACCGTCGGACGGATTCGATCTGGAGTACCGCATCTCCCTTCCACAGTGATTTTCTCTTCCCCTTCCTCCGCCTCCTCCGTCTGGAGCACGCCGGAAACTTATATTTTAAGTGTTAGTGATAATTTTAAAAAATAAGTCTTGTGGGGTTTGCCAATTGTTACTCTCAATGTAGCGTGCCAATAACAACTAATTATGTGTTTCCACACGCAAAGGTACACGAAAATGACTACAGATGTCTCCTATCTGACCGGCTGTACCCTGCTCGTGCCCGGTGACTCGGTCGCTCCGTTGCACGTGACCTAACCTAACACGTTCGGGGCACTGACTAAAGAGAGCAACGGATTTTCCATGACATTTATGATGTGCCAAAAAAAAAAGGCAGATCATCCGTGACATACTGACATGTACAGACGTTGCTTCAGACATGTCATCGAGAAAAGTTAAACCGTTATGATCGCTACAACGGTAAAATCTTGTTTTTTTTTTTCTATTAATTTAAGGCCATGAAACGCTGATTTTCGCTGTGATATAACTAATTATTCAAATTGTTTCAATTAAATTATTAATAAAAATAAAAACTAATGGTATAATGACATAACTATAATACTTGCTTACGGGACCATTGATTTCAGGGTGTTGGTGAAGTTAAAGTTATCTGACCAATTAGAACGTAACTATGTTAGAAGAAATTTACGCTGTATAATTAGAATCAGGAAAAGAAAAAAAAAACATTCGATCAGTTTGTTCTTGACTTGGTTAGATTCCATAAAATCATCAACCTTCAAAAGAATCAATACCAACATTGATTTGTCGTTTAAATTAGTGGATAATGCAAATTCACTTTATGTTAGAGAATGTGTGGCTGAAAGTTACCGCATCTGAAAAGATTCTCTCTTACTTGTTTTTTTGAAGCTCTACATCATTCAGAATGAGGGGTGTAAACGGATCGGAGATTATCCGATTTATTTGGATCTGAATCTGAAAAATGATGAATTCAGATTTTATCAGTCCGCTTAATTCAGACAAAACTATAATCGACGAAGAAAATAAAAATAAATACTTTGTGAAAATACGGCAAAAGAGAGAGAATAAGTCTGGTTTAGTGATTAAAGCATTTGTCTTTCTATGCGAAATATTACATGTTTGAAATTCATTATCTGTACCAAAAATGAACTAAAAAATGTAGTCCTTATCTCGTTCTTAAAGATATGTTAAAAGAAAATTATTGCTTATTCAATCAATCTATATAAAGACAATTTCAAGTACGAAAAATTATTTAGCAAGTTGATTTAAATTTTCACTAAAAAGAAAGTTGCAATATTTTATTTTATTAGTCTTTGTTAAAACAGGACATGGTCACAACAAGAATGAGACACTTTTCGCGAGATTAAAAAAATAACTTTTTACGACGGACTACTCTTATTGTTCAGCTTTTTCTTTTTGTGATGGACGACCGTCATAAATGCGTTTTTTTCCTCGCAAAAAGTGTCTACTTTATTGTAATGGGTTTAAATATTTTGAATACCTTTCTTCCTTCTAGGTCAAGGGTTGATTTAAATTGATATATTTTGAGGTTAATGAGCTCCATTTTTTTTTAAAGTCAAACTTATGTTATAGTATTTCTTTAATTCTTATATATTCGGTAGCGACAATAGAAAATCTTGAAAGTTATAGAGAGAGCCGATATATTATACCGAATCATGATTTTTTCAAAAACCAACCGTTAAACCAAGAAACTAGAATTTAAATGCGGACAAACTAGTAGACTTTTTATCATATTTATATAGTATATTTTTATTTATGCACATATAGTTGCTAACTTGAAAAGGGCGTCGTTGCCTACTTTAATCGACATGGAGTTGTTGGTAAGAAAAAGAAAATTATATATACAAGGTCTTAGTATGAAACTCAAATCCACAGCAAGTTGGGTCCGGATCCCCTAAAGTAACTCAACTTTTGAGTTTTGGATCGAGACCGTCTAATTTGAATCCATCGCTCGAGTTACGTGCGCTCCACTTCAAATGGATTGTCATGGATTCGAATTGGATTAAACCCAACAATTGAGTTACTTTACTAGATCTGAACTACTGCAAGTATCAGTATGTTTTTTTTTTAATTTCTTTCCTCATGGCACGCTTATGCGAAAATAAATCTGCTACGATCCTAAAAGGAATTGTAGGGTCCTACGATTCTAAATTCAACCTTTTATTTGTTTTGAAATTCGTGCATAAAAAACAATATCTATGGAGATTCGTATAACTCAAAAAATAAAAAGTTGAATTAGAATCGTAGGACCCTATAATTCCTCCAGATCGTAGCAGATTTATTTCCCGCTTATGCAGGATTGCTGTAATGGTCACGACAGCTTTTTTTTATTATTATTTGAAAATTTTAACATTACAGAGTCTACTGCCCGTTACTTCCAGGCAGTGTTCTAAATAGCTAGCTATAACGGTTTTGAACCTAGAAAATTAAGCTACGGGGTAAAACTGCGCTAATCGAGCTATGGTCCGATATAGCGCGTAGCGGCAATAGCGGTCCGCTATGCTACATGGGCTTATGATTTTGCAATTTTAATGGACCTTAATGTCTAGATGGATTTTCTTTACTTTATCAAGCTATATCAATATAATTAAACATGTGCGGGCTATACCGCTATATCAATTAAATATTGTATTATGCATTATTGTTGGGCTTTCCAAAAATGAAAAATTAAAACAATGTCTAGGGACTTTGTCTGTAAGAAATTGAACTTCAATATGAATATTATAACTTCTTAATCAATTTAGTATTTTTTTTTCTCAATGAGACATGTTTACTATTAGTAGAAATATAAAATATAATTTTTGAAATAAAAAAATATTATTTATGATAACTTCCGCTATAGCTGCGCTATTCGCTAAAGCTTTTTTTTTTATCACTTCGCTATGCTGCTATAAACGCTATTTAAAATCTTGCTTTCAGCATAATTTTACAGGATTTAAAAAGGAATAAAAAAAACAAAATACAACTGGTACTGGGCCACTGGGGTACAGTTCTTTGTTTTTTTTTTTTTTAGGAGACTGGGGTACAGTTGTGAGTTGTTTTTTTTTTTTTTTGAGGAGACTGGGGTACAGTTGTGAGTTGTGAGTTGTGACTTCTTTTAATGGAGTTAATGGAGTCAACTCAGTCACTATCAAAAGAGACAAATTGACTCCAGGTAAACTTCCGGGAAATTGCCTCGGAAATTTTTAAATATATCAATGTTCGAATTATTGGTTTACCAGCCCCACTTGCTTTATTTGTTTTGAAAGAAAGGAGCAAACAACCAAAAGAAAAGGAAAAAAAAGAAGAAGAAAGGAGCATTTCACGCTATCTTTTAAAATATTAAAATTTTATAATATTAAATTTATCTTTCTAAATTATAAAAACTCACAAACTTATCCAATCAATTGTCTTTTCTAATAAATATTGCTTGAAATTTATGAAGTATCAATTTTATTATTTATTAGAAAAAAAATATGTAGCATGTTTAAAAGATATATTTAGTTTTCTAATTGGATGGTTATGAGGATAATTTGTTAATTTTTGTACTTGTGACACGTACACAAGTATATGCCTAAATGTCATCTTGTATGTGTCACAAGTAGACAAATAACTCATTTATTATTAGAAATTGACTAATTAAAAGATCAAACATTTTTTCCGCACATGCTAACTTTTTTTTATTTAGGCAAAATGAGAACTTCATAAATTGAAAATGAGTTCTAGGAGAAAAGGCAATAAATTAAATAAATTTACGAGTTTTTTTTAATTTATAAGAATAAATATGATATAATGAATTTTAGAGGGAATATGTAATTTTGAGGTTTTCAAGGGTTATACATGAAATTGTTCCATAAAGAAAGGGGGGTTTTGTCATCAAGCTCTTCTATTATGAGTTGGTTGCAAATGAGTTTTGCAATTTCTATCTTCAATATTATTTTTATTGGTGAATTAGTTGAAGACTTGAAGGCGGAACTTTTTCTTGCAGCTAGAGTTGTGTTTAAGAAAAGTGAAAGGGACTAAATGCAGAAAAACAAGCTAATGATATCGAGGAACATTTTTTAGTCACCAAAACAATGGAACTTCTCAATTTTTGTGAATAGGCTTTTGAGGAAAGAATCTTACAGCCACTATCAAGCTCTCTAAAATAAAAAAGCTTTTGTCGAGGAAGACTTCAACATGTATTATTAGCACAAGTCCCCAACTGCCTGCCGGTGTCAGTTTTATAGGGAATCAACTCTGCCCCTGCTGCTTTTCTGAATTTAATTGTTCAAATTTATTGAGATTTGTACATAAAAAAGTTTCTTTATAGAGATACATGAATATAAAATTTTTAACAGTTAGATTCGGAAAAGTAGCAGATTCATATCCGTTTTATAGACCAACATGAGGAGTTTTTATAATCCGCATGAACTTTTACACGGATCAAATTAAGGTTTTTTTTAAAAAAAAAAAAAAACTCGTAGCTTATGGCTTGATTGTGGTTCGTATTTGACTCGTTCGTTAATAGCTGCTTTATTACTGAATCGGGCTGTTAACGAGTCAGCTCGTTAGTGACTTGATATATATTCGGCCATTTTTATTAATAACCCAAAAAAAAAAGTTTTTTACAAAAATAACCTCAAAATCTAATTTTTTTCAAATATAACCAAACCGCCAGGGTTGCTGGCGATCCACTTCTATAGCGGACCGCCACTATTCCTGGCGGTCCACTTTTTTTTTTTTTTTTTTTTTTTTTTTTTTTTAGGGTATTTGTCAAAAAATTAAAGACTTGGTCTTTATTAAAATTTTAAATTTCAAGTTCTGACAGCTTGTTGGTCTTTTTTTTCGGTTTTTATAATATATGTATAATATATACATATATACATATATACAAACATACATACATACATACATACATACATACATATATACATACATACATATACACATACACATACACATACATATATACATATACAGTTTTTTTATGATGTATTTATTATGATTGCAGTTTTTTTATGATGTATTTTGGAATGTAGCTCTTTATTATGATTGCAGTTTTATTTTATATTTCATGTTGATTTTTATGTTTTTTCTGCTTTACATCGAAATGGTCTTCTGAAATTACAACGTATCTTTCACGACGTCGGAATAATAAGTTCACAAATACAATTAAAGTTCAACGATACAACTGAAGTTCACAAATATTCATAACTTAGTTCACCTAAGCAAAATAATAAGTTCATCTTTCACGACGTCGGAATAGACCCAATAGACGAGAAGATTTTCTGGTGTCAGCTGCAGGAGCAGCAGTACTTGTAGACCCTTGGCTACTAGATGATTGGGTCGCAAGAGGTGGTTGTGTTCTACCAGTTGCTTCAGCAACAACTCTCGCATTTTCTCTTTCATTGTGTTCGTTTATGGCATCTGAACATAACAACAGAATTCAGTTATTAATATAATAAAATCATAAATTAATTCCGAAAAATGCTACATACCTGCCCTGCGCCTGTCAGAAACGGAACGGCGAGCCTGATTTCCCGATGGCCTCCTACTACCCATCTCGTCCATGGTCATTATAGCACGTTTGTGTCTCCTCCTCCCCTTCCTTATCCATCCTTCTGAAGGGAGTATTCTATCACCGACATACGCAGGCCACTCATGCTGGTTAGGATAAGAATGGAAAGATCCACCCCAAGTAGAAGCAAGGTAATCGGTACGATACATGTCAGCGACATAGTGATCCTCGCAGAAGTTTCTCACTCG
This sequence comes from Carex rostrata, assembly GCF_964058835.1. Taxonomy (NCBI): domain Eukaryota; kingdom Viridiplantae; phylum Streptophyta; class Magnoliopsida; order Poales; family Cyperaceae; genus Carex; species Carex rostrata. Next base: position 5,344,310 of record NC_135918.1, read on the forward strand.
ACATACCGCCATCACGTGACTACAAGGTATTTGTGTTAGTTGGGGTCCTTGGCATGTACAGGTCACCTCTCTTGCCTCTCGGAATTGCACTACGTACTTGAAAGCCCTCTTCACAAACTCCATAGTGCCATCTGGTCTACGGCTAGAAGGAACGTACTCATTTGGATTGTGCACTTCGAATTATGTACCATCATTACCCATCGGGATCACGGTCATAGTTGCACCTTTGTTCCTGTGTTTTCTTAGTTTCTCCTCCACCCTTGTTGAAAATGACTGGTTCATCCTTATTAATTCTGCGGCCTTAGCACGCCGTTCCTGAAACCAGGTATTTAACTTGTAGAAAGTGTCTTCTACAACTGCAGCCACAGGCAACGTCCGGCTCTCCTTGAAGACTGCATTCAGCGATTCAGAACCGTTGGTGGTCATAATTCCCCAACGGTAACCTCCATCACGTGCTTGATATATTTTCTCGTATGCTGGTGGCTCTTGGACATCTCTGGGATTATTTTTGCCCACCTTCATTAAGTAGAGATTTGCTTTCGGCATATACTACATATAAATAAGGAAATAAAATAATATAAGTAAACAATAAAAATAAAAATATGTCCACGAAGTACAATAAGACATGTAAACAATTAACAAACACATACCTTTGCAAATTCTCTACTCATCTCTTCCACCCTTCTCGGCTTCTTCTTTTTGCAATTACGTCTAAATGTTTCTAGGACCCATGTATCGTGTCCGGTTGCCTTGCTAAGGTTCTCCGCAACGTGTTGCATACACAACCTGTGCACACACTCGCCAGTATGTGTTGACCAACCGTATTCTTCCCGATCAAAAACATATTTTATTCCTTTGTGCTGGTCTGATATTACAGAGAAAAACTTTGTTGGCCCAATCACCCGTCTTCTTAAAAACTGCATAAAGAATCCCCAGTTCTCACCATCCTCTTTCTGAACAATTGCAAACGCCAAAGGCAACAACTGGTTCTCAGCATCATATGCACATGCTATCAGTAGCCTCCCCTCGTAATGGCCAGACATGAAGCATGCATCAATGCTGATAACGGGTCTGATGAATGGCACAGCTTGGATACAAGGACCAAAAGCCCATGCTATGCCCTTGAATTGTTGAACTCCCTCTATTAGTACTCCATTACTGTCATAAATGGGGCCATGCCACCGCTGAAATACAGTGCCAACATTTGTACTTGCCATGGCCTGGAGCAATGGTGCCAGATAGTTGTATGAATCCTTCCAACTACCGAATATTCTACAAATCGCAAGTTCACGACCTCTCCACAACCTGTTATATTTTGGAATTACATGTATGTATTTGTGTCTGACGGCCATAGCCACCGCCTTGATGCTCATCGATGGGTCCAACTTAATGTCTGCCTCAATTGCATCGGCAATTAGTGATGCTGTCAGATTTGAATGGTCTGTCCTTGTGGACGCAGACTTGCATGTATGAGGTGATTCACACTTTTTAATTATCCATGCTTCCCCCGAACCCGCAGGGGTTGCATAAAGGCGAAACTCGCAACGAGGGGCATTTTTGCATATCACAACCAATCTTTTTGATTCCCTTTTTTGTAATATACATTCCCAGTTGCCGTGAACATGAGTCTCATGGATTTTCTTTACAAGTTCATCTATGTTGGTATAAAGTTGCCCCGGGGCAAGTTCACGATTGTATACAACACGAGGACCAAACCTGGTACATTTGCATCACCATCTGATAAGTCATCAGATTCCTAAATTCCTTGGTATTCATCTCCAGTTTCCATTTCTCTTTCCGGTATGGCATCAATAGCATCAACATCAATATTAGTATAATTTCGATTAACGGATAACTGTATCGGTACTGACTCTGGTATAGCTGGAAATGTAGGGATTATGGGTGCCTGTCTGGGTGGTGGTGGTGGTGGTACAACTTCAGTAAACTCACAGGAGTTTTGGTACCCCGGGTTGTCATAACAGGGACTGTGGTACCCCTGGTTGTCATGAGGGGAGTGGTGGTACCCCTGGCTGTCATGAGGGGAGTGGTGGTACCCCTGGCTGTCATAAGCCGAATTGTCATAACCTGAATGTCCAACAGGGGGAGCCCTAGAAGGTCCAGCCTCAACCGCACTAAAATTGTTGGTACACAGCCTTCCACAACTCCTCATCTGTTATAGGAAAACTCACAAAGTAAGGTTTACCCGCCCCAGCCCGTTGTGTGTCAATTCGGGTAGCCAATTCTAAGTCATATCGGTTGGGGTTTACACCAGTCTTTTCGTATACTAGTTGCTTAAGTTCAATAAATGTGGTTCTTTCATTAACCTGCAAGCCGAATGAGGCATCTTTCGAGTAATACACGCCCTCTACACCCTTAGTTAGCTTACCGCCCACGTACAGTGCAACTAGCATTTTTTCCTTAACAAACTACATTTAAAAAAAAAATTCATAAGAATTACAGTATAATAGATTCATTATTTTTTGCAATTTAAAAGTTAATTATAATATTAATTAAAGACTAATTTATAGTATTTACATACTGCGGGTATAATAATTATTAATTAAAAATTAAACAGAAAATAATTAAATAAAAAATAAAATACCTGTAGCAATCGCCTCTAAATCGCCTAAAATCGCTTCAAAATCGCCAAAATCGCTCTCTCTTTCTTCTCTGTGGTTTAACAAATGAGACTGTGTGCTGGAGAGAGAGAGAAAGTGTGCTTATAAGACAGCTAGCGGACCGCCAGGGATACTGGCGGTCTGGTCCCTAGTGGACCGCCCAAGCTGTCAGAACTTGAAATTTAAAATTTTAATAAATGCCAAGTCCTTAATTTTTTGACAAATACCCTAAACAAAAAAAAAACTAAAACTTCACAAATGAAAATATTAAGAAAAAAAAAAAAAAAAAAAGTGGACCGCCAGGAATAGTGGCGGTCCGCTATAGAAGTGGACCGCCAGCAACCCTGGCGGTTTGGTTATATTTGAAAAAAATTAGATTTTGAGGTTATTTTTGTAAAAAAAACTTTTTTTTTTGGGTTATTAATAAAAATGGCCGATATATATTTAACTAATTCAATCTGAGGTCTCGTTCACTCGCCAGCTTGTGAGCTAGCTCGGTCAGGTATAAATTTGTAAATTTGTATGCATTTTATACTGTCTAGCTCAGTCTAGTTCAATCTAAAAAGTTTGTATAATTTATTTTCTTCTTAAAACAAAGTCCAATCAGACCCAGTTCGCCAGCTCAGTCCAGATCGCAAACTAACTTGTAACGATTACGATATGAATCCAGTTCAATCCAGCTCAGTGTCAGATCATAATCGTTACAGGTTAGTATGCGATCTGGATCCAGTTCAATCCAGCTCAATCTCAGATTGTAATCGTTACAAGTTAGTTTGTGATCTGGACTGAGCTGGCAAACTAAGTCTGACTGAATCTTGTTTTAAAAAGAAAATAAATTACACAAACTTTTTATATTGAACTAGACTTTTTAGATTGAACTGAACTGTCTAACTGGATCGCAAACCTAATCTCAGTTCAATCTAGCTCGCTCGGTCCTAAACGAGCCGATTGTGAGCTGAACCCAGCTGGTTACCATCCCTACATCATACCATTAAAGTGCCCCAAATTTCTTGATTCTGGTTTTTAGTTCGAACTTCCAAACTTCCAATCGAGCCTCGCTCTCATTTACATATCAGGTCCGGTATAGTTCACCAGCATTAGAGTATATTTAAAATTGTAAAAAATGGTATTTTTCAAGCCAAAATTCCCAACTCCTATTTTATTTTTTTCTTAGGATTTGAACTGTTGCACCAAACGGACAACGCCTTCCTTCTAGCTGGACATGATTTCTAGGTTGCATTGGCCGATTAGGTCTGAAATTAACCACTTGAGTTTATTTATATCAATCTAATTTGGCAGCCTCTGCCAAATTTTCAAAAAAAGAAAATTAAGTTTATTTATATCAGTTTCCTTAGGAATTGAAACAGCTAACATGCACCGGATTTTTGTTGACATGTTCGGACGTGGTTACACCAAACCATCAGATAATAATAATATTATCAGGAAAAAGGGACTCGATGGTTTCCTAAAATAAAAATTGGTAGTTCAAAATATGATTTATTTTCAACAAAAACTTATCATTGAAGGGTACAAAATATCATTGAAAGAGGAAAACGGACTCCATGTCAAGCTTAAGGCAGTAATTAAGAGAGCTCGTATGACTTGATTTTAGCTCCCATTCTCCCAATTTGATTTGTTTAAATTCAACAAGTTAAAATCAAATTTGAAAATAAACCAATTCGAATTTGAATTGACAATTGAGATTGAGCTTCACGAACTCAATTATTAGCCTTTTTTTCGTACAATACTAATGGTCATTCCTCTCTAGATAAATTATTTTTAATTACTGATATTTTTTTGATCTAGCAATAAAATTTGAAAAAGAATATATGTTTAAAAAAATGGGAATCCATTGTTATATTAGTTAATATGTATTCTAAATTTAATAACATAATCAGACATATTGAATCGAACTCAAATAAGTCAATTCAGTTAATTTTGAACTAAATTAAAGCTTAAACCAAATAAAATCTAACAAAGAATTTGATCTAATTAAATTCGAATTAGGACGAAAACAAATCACGGTTATGACTGTTCTTTGGACTTCACTCTAAAAAATATAGTATTTATTTCAAAATAAATTGAACTTTAGCAACGATATTTTTTATAAAAGAGTTTCACATTCAAGCAAATTGTGGACATATATAATTTTTTTCAAAACTCGAAAAATCTAAAATTAAAAATAACACGACTAATGACATAAAAATGACACAAATTGTGTTTTACGATTTGGCCCGTAATACGGCTCAATATTCGACTTTTCAAAATTCTAATGGTCGATCCGAACCGTTCATCTTGTTCTCCATATTAATATGTGTTTGGAAACCAAATTTTACATTTTTTAAAAAAAAATTTACTATTTTTTTAGATATTTAGAAAATCACTTGATCTAAAAATTCTGGACCATTCAAAAACAGTGATTTTCAATAAATTAGAAGGGAATTCATATCCTCTGCATTAACTCAAAAAGGAAATCTTTTGAGTTAATGTATCTTGATATTTCGATCTGTTTTAATATTTGTGTAGATTAAATCTGCACTGATATTAAATAACATCTATATTATAGATATGAGTCGGATTGACTCCGTTTAAAATTAGATAGTTGAGATTCATTAACTCAAAAGATTCTCTTTTAGTTAATGCAGAGGATATACATTCACAAGAGGGAGTTAAAGAAAATTGTCAATTTAATTTCTTACATATTTTACAATATATAATTTTCAATGATTAAAAAAAATTAAAACTTGTTTACAAAAGCTGGTCAAGCCAAGTCTTTGATTAAGACGGCCATAATTGACACGCAAGACTAACCGACGACTTAATGCCCTCTTGAGTCTTGTCAGCTAGCAATATGCAGTTCGCCGAGCATCATGGTTTCATTGATTGCATTGCTTTCGTCTTATGTTTCTTTCAGTGTTTTTTTTTTTTCTCTCGGCTATTGCAATTTTTCTTATTTTTAGAAATGAAAAAAAATCAAATTATCATACACAAAAATGATTAATAATTTTGATTATATAGATAGAACGGAACAATTAATTCGGTACCAGTAGGATATCTTCTGAGAAAATATTAATGGTTCGATTCTAGTAATTTTAGTAAGTTGTAATATGATTTTGTTATAAAAAATCTGAAAACTATTATAATTAAATCATTGATTAGCTCTAATTAGAACTGTGAAATCTACGAACCATCTCCTTTCTTTCTCTCATTAACACTGTGCGACTGTTAAGGTCGAGAGTTCAATTCCCCCTCACGAACCTTGGTAGCTACTATCAAGTTTTCAAAAAAAAAAACACTGTGCGACTGTTGATACGGTAAATGTAAATATCAATGAGACCAAACTATTAATTCAAATTCAGTTCCATTAACTTACCTCTGTGAATCCTGTGGGACTAATATATATATTTTTTTAATTTCTAAAAATAAAAAAATGTGCCAATTGCCCCAATTGCATTACTTATTCCTAGATGCACATCGTCATCAGCATAAGCTCACTTTATTCTCGGGATAACCTCACTTTATTCTTTCTTCTAAAATCAACTACCGCACTTGGTTTAGCTTGTGCCCACGGGCCGCGGTCCTTTTCTTACAAAAAAAATAAGGGGGAATTTCATGTATATCTCTCAAAAACTTCAAAATTACGTATTCTCCCCTATAAATTTAAAATAAATTTGAAATTACATACTACCTCTCTAAACTTTAAAAACTCACATATATACTAATTTTATTGTCTTTTATAATAAAACACATTCTAAATTTATAAAGTACCTACTTTATCCTTTTTGTTAATAAGCATTAAATGCCCATCTAACTTCAATTTGAATCTGAAGGTTCCTCTATCGTCCGAATTGCTTTAAGATTCATGTGTGCCATATAAGCACGGATTTTAAAGCAAACACACACGAATATTGAAGCAACATGCACATATCTTAATGCGATGCACGCAGATAAAAAATGCTTTGCGATCCGTGCGCGCTAGATTAGCATAAATCTTGAAGAGAACACACAATAGTCTTATTGCGATGTGCGCGGATCAGACGCTAGAGGAACCTTTCATATTCAAATTTGAATTCGATGGAGCTTTTTATATTTTTAATGAAGGGTAAAATAGGTATTTCATAATTTTAAATAAGTTTTAATATAAAAGACAATAAAATAGATAAATATGTAAGTTTTTGAAATTTAGAGAAGAAAATACGTAATTTCAAAATTTAGAGAGAAAAATAGGTAATTTTGAAATTTTTGAAAGGGTAAACAATCGCACTTGGTCTAGACTCTAGCGTGCGGATAAACAATCTTCGCTCCCCATAGAATCAGCAACAGCAAATTAATTTTTCATTTTTTATTGATAATAATACTGCCAAGGTAATTGACTTTACTATTCAAGGTCGCTCACTGATCGGAGCATTGCGATGAGCCCTGACATGGGACATAATTGGGAGAATTATGTGATGGTAGCTAATCTGACGAAGAAACTAAATTCAGAGGACCACCTTAATTCACTTATCCACAGCTTCAAGCCTCCAACAGCGAGACATAGAAACCAAACAAAAAAAAAAAAAAAAAAAAAACAGCGAGACATTCTAGAATTCAGATCCTCTCCGGTACCGTTATAGGAAATCTTTTAGAATTATTGAATCTGGACTGTTCTTTTTAACTTGACACGAATCTCAAAGTCCAGTAATACTGTCCTCTGTGCTAGCTCGAATCTCAAAGCAGCTGGGAATTAATCTCAAATCGTAAAATGATGGGAATCTTTTATAATATTGTAGAGGATACTTATCCGACATTTTTATCCATGGTGCTGTACTAATTTAAAAGAAAACCTTATTTTCAGTTTCTACGGATACTTTATTCCAACTTTTTTTTTTATCTTTTTTGTGTTTTGTCAAGCGAAAAAGGATGGTTTGGTATGGCCCAACTAAGTAGCTGGGTCCTAGAGCTTGTTAATGATATGTTAGGTGCTGGACTGTCGGTCTCCTAGTCAGAGCGGTCTGGTAAGAATCAGATAACTGAGGAGAGATCTAATTACATTATTTTTTTTGTGATATTAAATTATATTTTATATTTTTAAAGTCTAAATAATCAATTTAAATCGTTTAACATGATGGATATATTAAAATATGCTTGCAGATCAAATTTTATATTTTTTTGAATTTTTTTATTATCTATTAAGATGAGTACAAAAATTCAATGGTCTGAATATAACGATTTTGTTAAACACTTAATAAATAGTAAAAAAATTCAAAAAAAATATAAAATTTGATCTGTAAGCATATTTTAATATATTCATTATGTTTAACTGTTTGGATCGACTATTTGAACTTTGAAAACTTTATAAATAGAAAGTGTAATTCGGTGTCACAAAAAAAAATGTAATTCGGTGTCACCAAAAAAAGTGTAATTAGATTCCTCCTCCAGACAATTTGATGCCGGACTATAATAATTCAATCCGTGTCAAGATTTATGTACATTTTTTTTATTCAAATTTAAACGGTTCTGACTGAATATAAAATTAAATTTGCTCCGATTCCCTTATTATTAGAAAGACTTCCACGTTCTACTGAGCTCGAACCATTCCAAGCTTGTAATGTATGAGGATTATTTAATATTCGTGCTAATATACAACAAACAGAACGTATTCAAACTTAAAAATTGAGGCAACTTAGGTGATGCAAATTCAGCATTAGACTGGCCTATATTGGTGTTTGGCAATCTAAATGCGTAAATTCAGCTTTTGTTTTTTGAATAAAAGTTAGAGATCAAACTACTCAACTATTTAATATTTACAAGGGATAATTTTTTAGATTTTAAACCTATGACTACACAGAGGACATTATTTTCGACTCTGTCGTTTTTGTTAAATATAATTACTTTCAAAGGATTTTTTAATTCATATAATTCACATTATATATCAGTTTAAAAAAAATGCTCAACTAGAGAATAGCGAGAATAGCGTTGTTCCGATCCATTCAAATATACTCAATTGCTATTCGGAACAGCGAGAATAACATTGTTCCTCTATTCCTATAAAAAGTCAGAATAACAATTGATGCTCTTTCAAATGTTCAATCCCTCCATCGCTATTCTAAATGTTCAATCCAAACAATATTTTCGCTATTCCGAATAGCACTACATCAACACTATTCTCATACTCTTCCAAAAATCACTATTCTCATTTACTATTCTCAAATAGTAGTTATTCTAGCTATTCTATAGTGCATCCAAACGTAACCTAATTAGTCGGAAATTTTAGCCTAACTGTCACAAACTCACAATTCATGTAGAGAGGGTTCAAATGCCTCCATTTTTTGTGCCTCCATCATGCCTCCATTTTTTAAAACTTTAATAACTCAAAATTTAAAACTTAAAAGTCAAAATTTAAAACTTAAAAGTCAAAATTTAAAACTTAAAAGTCAAAATAAAACCGTTAGATGTGATCTATATTATTTTCTCTATGTGCTCATAAAAAGTTATCACATTTCAATTTTGTTTTTATGTAAATCAATAAGTTCAAAAATCAACGTCTAGAAATCATCCACATTAGTGCATTTTTTACAAGCTCTTGATGACAATCAAAATAAAATTGAAATGCCATAATTTTTTGCACGTGCATAAATAAAATGATGTAGATCATATCCAACGTAACTTTGAAGTTTTAAATTTTGAATTATTAAAGTTTTAAAAAATGGAGACATGATGGAGGCACAAAAAATGGAGGCATTTGAACCCTCCTCATTCATGTATACGGTATTACGGTGGGCAAGTTGCGGGCTCGAATGCCATGCCAAATTACCTTTAATCCGATTAATTTATCCCCGAACTTAGACTAGTCGTTCATTAAATCCGATTAGTCGCTTGTTACTAGATTCTCTGAATACTAACCTAATTCGACTGGATTATTATTAGATGCATCTGAATTCTTTAAGTTCTAAACAGTGTAGGAGTGCCCACCTATGCATGTTTTGAGCTTCAATAAATTACTATCGGAGGTCACCGTATTTGGCACCATGCCTCGAGTTAGTCATCGAATTTTGATCCGAAAATTTTATATACATCATATTTAAAATTTAAAAAAAAAAAAAAATCATGTTTTGAGGATTTTGAAAAATACTAAGACCTCCAAGCTAATTTGCGGCTTCATTCTTGAGAGCCCTAAAAAAAAAAAAATCTAAAAATGCACTGTAATATTAAATATATTTACGTTTTTGAGGGGCCTCCAAATTAATCTACGACCCCTCAAGAATTAAACCGCATATTGACTCGGAGGCCTTGGTATTTTTCGAAATGACCATAATTAGAGGTGTTTTTGTTTATTTTTTATCTTTTGAATATGATATAATTAAAATTTCAGAATTTTGATGTATAAACTGATGCTACCATAATTTGTACAGCAATTGATCCGTATTATATGAATCTATAATTTCATTTTTTTTAAACGGTTGATTCAAACTGTTCAAAATGAATTTTATTTGTAAAAAAAAAATACTTTAAACAATTTTTTTACTTTTTAAATAAGAAAAAAATTCACTGCTCTCTCGGATGGTGCATAATATTTTACTTAAGATGATTTCCTACCTATTTAAAGAAATACTAAAGTACTCAAAGAAGTAAAAGATGCTCTTTAATCCATTTTTTTTTATTAATATCCTTAATTAATTAAAAAAAAATTCAAAAATGCCCTTCATATTTTAAAAAAATGTCCCAGCCGTCAGAATTTAATTCTGGCAATTCTTATTCGTACTAAACCGTCATAAATCCTGGAGGTTCACTGGATACAGAACCGCCAATAATCCTAACAATTATGTTATCTATATATATATATATGCTATGTTGCATGGATACGGATACGGGTATCGTATCGGATACGATACGGATACGGCGATACGGCAATTTTCAAAAACGAAGGATACGATACGGCTATTATATATATATTATTTTTTATTAATATGTATATTACATTTAAATAATCATGAAAAATATAATTAAAAAGATGAATATATTACAAAAACTGAATCAAGCTATAAAAAACTAAAGGCTTAATATAAGATTAGATATTAAATAACAGAGTTACTGCAATATAACACAAACAAAATCTTGCGGAGTGGATAAAGCTTTTGGGTGGGACTGGGCCTTCCCAAGTTCGAACCACAGCTTTGGCGGAAAAAAAATATTTCAGCTGGTGTATACGCGGTCCACAAGTGCGGCGCAGCTCAGAGTCGCGGCTCACGGGTGCGGGCACGGTTCACCAGCGCTGATAGCCGTATCTCGCTCGTATCTAGCTGAAATAGTCATATCGGATACGAGTCAACGCGTATCGCGACGGTATCAGAAAGTTTAGAGATACGCCACGTCATCCGATACGCCAACTGGCGTATAGGATACGTATCGGACGCGTATCGGTATCCGATACGTATCGGATACGGGTACGGTGACTAAATAGCTGTATCCGAGTAACACAGTATATATGTGAGGGAGTTCAGATCTTCTAAAGTAACTCAAATTTTAAGTTTAGATTCGAACCATCAGATTTGAATCGAGCTGTCAGATTAAAGAGGTTCTGAGCGCTCCATTTCTAGCTGAATTGGCTCGGGTTTGAATCGGACGATGGGGATCTAAACTCAAATATTGGATTATTTTAGGGAATCCTAACCCCTGAAATTTTTATTAATAGGAAATATATTAATTAAATATCGAGATTAGAGAACGCTTTTGCGTTTTTTCGAGATATAGGGAAAACGTGATGGTTAATCACGTCCACTGGCTATTATAGACTATCACGGCCAGGTTTAGCACTAATCACCGCACTTCTTAAAAAAAAAAAAAAAAAAATTCCTGGCCGTGATTATCAATCACGGCCAGACATGCATGCCATATTAAAATGGACAAACTCAAATCTCATTCTACACGGTTAGATATTGCACTGGATTTGAATTCTGGCCGTGATTGATAATCACGGCCAGGAATTTTTTTTTTTTTTTTAAGAAGTGCGGTGATTAGTGTAAAATTTGGCCGTAATAGTTTATAACGGCCAGTGGACATGATTAACCATCATGTTTTCCTTATATCTCAAAAAAACGCAAAAGCGTTCTTCATTTTGAATATTTATTTAATTAATTTCCTATTAATAAAAATTTCGGATCCAAACCCTATGTGGGGTGTGGTCCTTTTATTTTTGAAAATTATTAAATAATTAATATTAATCAACTGAAACTTTGAAACTAATTAAAGTTTGAGTTTTTTTTTTTTTGTTGTCAGAGTGGCTATTTAACGGTTTTCTGTTTTTAGGACCACAGATTGACTTAACCGTCTGAGTATTTTTAGAAATCTCTCAAAATTATGATTTTTTGAGAATATGGTATAAATAAAAATTTCAGCATTTTTACAGTAAAATATAAATAGAATGTATTAGTTATATCAGTCGGCAGCTATAGCCCGTAATATCTGTGGAGTAACTACAGACAGTTGATTCGTTGCCAAGTTATAAAACCGCAGATAAGATCGAATTGAAATCCGCTGCAGTGCTGGATTTGTGAACATTATTTCTGAAATATGTCCGTTCAATTTTTTTTTATGCACACATCTCAGAACAACTGGATTTTCTGTGCACGCATCTCGAAATAATTCAATGGCTGAATTCGAAAAAGCAGAGCAGAAACACTGTTTACACACGAGAATTTCAGCGGATTCGTTTCCGATAAGATCACAAAAAGGTTGAGTGAATCCACCGGCGACAACAAAAAGGATAGTTGGGAGACCATCCTCACATGGCAAACATAAGTGGCGAAGAAGAAAAAAAGAGCACGGGCTAATAACAGCCCATCTCTCTTTCTCCACCCCACCTGATCTAAAGGTACGAAGCAAACCTTGTATCTACTAAAAATCTTGATTTTGAAACCTCAGAAGACCTATTGGTCCTGTCGAGCTTCAATTCTATCGTTCAGCGTTGCTACTGAGCCATGGCTAATTTTCTGTGGGTAATTTGTTTATATTTATTTCACCCGTTTTGTTTCTTTCTAGTCGTTTGCATTTGTCCCACTGCGTTTAATGTGCTTCACGTGTGGATCTAGAGAGAAGAATTCGAAGGGGAATTGATTTTTCTTTAATGGTAACTTGTTTGACCCGTTTGCTTTTACCCCTTTCTTACCCATGACTTTAAAGTTTCTTTCTTTGTTTTTTTTCTTCGAGGAAGAAAGTTTCTTTTTAACCTAGAAGATAGAGTTTGAGGTGTTTTATTGAGTGGATCTTTTCTGTAAACCCCTTCTGTTGGTGTTAAAAGAGTTTTGATGGTAAGCATTTGTAATTTTCTGTTTTGTTGAAAACAACTTGATATTTTAGCTAATTTGCCCCCCTGTCTGCCTGTCTGTCTGTCTGTCTTTTTTTTTTTTTTTGAAGTAGTTGAGCTGCTACCTCTACTTTATTCTGGCTCAAATGTCTCTTTTACTTCTGTAACCATGTGAAAATTGATCTTTTCATAGAACTTCTCAATTTCCAGGGTCAAAGTTGCAATTGCTCACATTTTATCTCTTTTTATGCATCAAATATATAGATTAATTCAATATTATATAATTTGCTTCATTACAGGTTGTTATAACCAAGATCTGGGGCTTCCTGTTATTTCTTATACTTGTAATCCTAGAAATGATCAGTCGAATTATCAAAAAAATTTCCGGCAAGACCTCATCGGAGGAGTCGTCAAGCCAACGAAGCGTACCCCAGACGTCACAGGTACCACCATCTCACCACAGGGACCATCGACATCCATATGATCACCATCATTGGGGCCCAGGCTATTCTCGTGATTTTAGTTCATATGATGACTTTTCGGGCTTCAGAAGAAGGTAATATTACCAATTGTTTCTGCATCATTGCTTTTTTTCAATCATGCCCACATTTTTGCTTTGCTTGTGAATAAAGCCCGTGATTTCTTGCTTTGGCAACTCACAAACCATTGCTTCTGCCAAGTGAATTTAAGGTTAAATTCAGAATAAATGACCATATTGCCCCTTATTCTTTTGTAATCACAAAATTGCTCATTTAAATAGTTTATGAACCAATTTGTATGGATATTGGGCAAAAGTTGCTAACGTGATATAATCGAAGGTGTGATATGTGGAGCTATTGTTTGATAATTTATACTATTGACAGGAGGAGTGAGTTTGACTATGACTCAGACTCACCACCTCGTGGATACCCGCATCCATATTCCCGTAATGAAGGATACCCGTCCCGCAATTTCTCCCCTCCGGGCTACCGTGATGATTACAGCCGGAGGGAATACCGTCGAAGGGAAGTTCAGACACAGCCATCAAGTTATCAGATGCCAGCTGTTCCAGTTCAGAATGTAACAGCACGGCCACCTCCCATGCAGCCAGCCGCATCACAGCCAAGTGGCTCAAAGCCAAGGCTTGATAGGAAGTACTCAAAAATAGCCGATGAGTATCGCTCCTTGGAGGAAGTACGTGTTTTTTGTCAGGATTTAACAAAATTGCTAGGTCAATTGGTGCCCAGATCTGCCCCCAAGCTAATTATTTTAATTGGTTGACTTCAATTGGCTAAGTCAAAAATATCAGGTCTTAGCTACATTAAAGAATCTGGTGGTCATTATTCTTTGAGCAAATTAATATGCAGTTAGCCATAAGGCGAACTGTAGAAAAGTTAACGAGAGCTGTGTATCATATTGACTGACAAAAGAGTTTTGCGCGACGAGGTTTGTTGAGGAAAGTTTACAGAGATAGAGAATGATAACTTCATTTTACTATAACGTCATATCAAACTGATTACTTTTTTTCTTAAAGTAAAGGTACACAACAACAGCAACAATCAAGCCTTTAGTCTCAAACAAGTTGAAGTAGGCTAGAAATAAAATAAATATAAGTAGTAATAAAGTAGTAATAAAAATACAAATAAAAATAATAAAAATAGAAGTGAAAGTGAAAGTGAAAGTGATAATATTAATACTAGTATTAATTATATTCTATCCAAGGTTCTAAATAGCGATTATAGCGGCATAGCGGGGAGACAAAAAAAAAAAGCTATTGCGAATAGCGTAGCTATAGCGGAAGCTATCACACATAGCGATTTTTCCTTTTCAAACTTTATATTCTATATTTCTACTAATTATCAACATAATCAATATTAGAGAATTGATATAACAACTAAATGACAACTAATCTAAGTCTATATTTTTTATCAATTACGCAAATAAGAATGAAAAAAAATCTAAAAAGTAACATTATTTAATAGTTTATACTTTATAGTATTACATATTATAATAGACAAAAAGCAATTAATTTTATAAGGTAAATGAAGTCAATATACATATTTAAACATTTTATAATTATAATAATAATCAAAATCAGCTTTCAATTGAAACGAACGATAATAATTTTACAAATGAATACTATAAAAAGAGTAATCAAAATGAATAATTAGTATTTGAATATTTCTCGATATAGAATGATAGAATAAATCACAAATAAAAATAGAAGCATGTAGTTTGGTTTAGTATACTTATCGTAGAAGACCATGTAGCATTAGAAATAAGAATAGAAGTACAGAAGTCCATATAAATTGCAAAAAAAAAATCATGTAGCATAGCGGTAGCTATAGCGGGTCTCATATAGCGGTAATAGCGGTCAGCTATTATAGCTATAGCGGTCATAGCTGAGTTAGCGCTATTTTATCTCATAGCTTAGCGTTTATGGTCCGGAAAAGCTATAGCGTAGCTATAGCGCCGCTATAGCTAGCTATTTAGAAGCCTGATTCTATCTAAACTATCAATCGTAGAGGTCAAAGTCCTAAACTTACATCATTGACTCCAAATTCCTAGTCATATAACCTAAGATCTATAATACTACCTCTAAATAATCCCTAATTACTACTAGGTCATGGTTCTGGTACGTGGATTACTAGCTTTCACGCGCTCCTGTCCGAAACTCACTCCTTAGATACATTCCACTTCTTCAAGTCCCTTTTTACTGCTTCGTCCCATGTCAATCGTGGTCAGCCTCTCTCTCCTTGTGTTTTCGATACGCCTTATAATTCCAGTACGCACCGGTGCTTTAGGAGGCCTCCGTTTGAGATGTCCAAACCATCTCAAACGGTGTTGGATGATCTTTTCTTCAATCGGTGCTACCCTAAGTCTGTTACGTATATCATCATTTAATGCGATCCCGTCTTGTATAGCCACAACTCCATCACAACATATGCATCTCTGCTACACTTATTTTCTGAATGTGTTGTCTTTTAGTAGCCCAACATTCTACACCATATAATATCGCATGTCTGATAGCCGTCCTGTAGAACTTGCCTTTGAACTTTTGTAGGACTTTTCTATCACAGAGGATGTCAGATGCCTGTCGTCATTTGATCCACCCCGCTCGTATCTTATGGTTAACATCTTCATCAATCTCACAATCACTCTGCAACATCGACCTCAAATATTGAAAGATGTCCTTCCTAGGCACTACTTGTCCAGCCAAAGTGACATCTCCATCATCTGACCTGACACTGCTGAACTCGCACCTCATATACTCGGTTTTAGTCCTACTAAGTCTAAAACCTTTCGATTCTAAAGTTTGTCTCCACAACTCTAGTTGCCTATCAACTCCTATCTTACTCTCGTCGATTAGCACCACATCATCAGCAAAGAACATACACCTTATATGCCCCCTGTAACTTCGTCCATCACTAGGGCAAAAATGTAGGGGCTCAAAGCCGACCTTTGATGTAATCCTATTTTAAGAGGAAAGTCACTGGTTTTGTTATCGCATGTCCTGACACTAGTTACAACGTCATCGTACATATCCTTAATGAGCGTAACGTATTTTGTTGGAACTTTATTCTTTTCAAGAGCTCATCACATGACATTCTTCGGTACTTTGTCGTACGTTTTCTCCAAGTCAATAAATGTCATGTGTAGATTCTTCTTCTGCGCTCCCTATATCTCTCCATAAGCTATCTCGTCAAGAAAATTGTCTTTGTGGTCGATGTTCCAGGCATAAAACCAAATTGGTTCTTTGTAACGCTTGTCATTTTCTTTAAGCGATGCTTGATGACTCTCTCCAAGGCTTCATTGTATGACTCATAAGCTTAATTCATTTGTAATTTGTACAACTTTGAATATCTCCCTTACTCTTGAACATTGGTACTAATATGCTTCTCCTTCACTCGCTAAGCATGTTGTTTGATCTGAAAATGCTATTGAACAACTTAGTTAGCCAAGCTACCCCTACTTCTCCAAGGCAACTCCACGCTTCGATAGGGTTGTTATCAGGCCCCAATGCCTTGCCTACTTTCATCATTCTTAACGCTTCTTTCACCTCAGACTCTTGAATTCTCCGAACAAATCGTCTGTTGGTGTCATCAAGAGAGTCATCCAACTTGATCGTGGTGCTATCTTTCTCTCCACTGAATAGTTTGTTGAAGTATGCTATCCATCTATTCTTTATCTCGTCGTCCTTCACTAAAAGTCCACCATTCTCGTCCTTAATGCATTTAACTTGGTTGAAGTCTCTCGTCTTTCTCTCGCAGAGTGTAGCTATCCTATAGACGCCTTTTTCTCCCTCCTTCGTACATGGCTTCTGATATAGATCTTCATACGCATGACCCCTTACTTCACTCATCGCTTTCTTTGCATTCTTTTTTGTCGCTTTGTACTTTTGTATGTTGTCATCACTCTTGTGATGATGCAAACATTTGTAGCATTCCCTTTTCTCTTTGATAGCCTTTTGCACGTCCTCGTTCCACCACCAAGTATCTTTAGGTTCGCGTTTATTTCCTCTTGTCACTCCAAACACCTCCGTAGCCACCTTCCGAATGCGATTTGCCATCTCCTTCCACATGTGATTTGCTTCTCCTTTTACGTTCCATGCCCCTTTTTCAATCACTCTATTCTTAAACACCCGTGAGGCGTTCCCTTTGAGCTTCCATCACTTCGTTCTTGTAATTATGGTGCCTTTGTCCTGCCGAACACGTATCCGAAGATGAAAATCGGATACCAGAAGCTGATGTTGTGAAACGACACATTCTCCAGGTATAACCTTACAATATATGCAAGCTCGTTTGTCCTCTCTCTTAGTAAAGACAAAATCAATCTGACTAGAGTGTTGGCCACTACTGAAGGCAACTATATGGGATTGTCTATTTCTAAAGAAAGTATTAGCTAACATGAGGTACCATGTCATCAAAATGATTATATGTCTGGTAGGACTTGGTGGTTCAGCTAATTTAATATAGTACACTGATTGGGGGGCTTGCCTTACATCTTTAAAATGGAAAATTATACGCCACCCAAAACCTGTAAAACAATACACTGTTCGTGAAAGTTAGGATTCTACCAGGCTGCTATTTATATGTTGTGTTATATTTTGGATCTTATAAATGGGGATACTTTTGAAGAATCATGTCAAATTCTTTAACACAATTTACTTTTATGATCTCCTTAAAGACACTTAATGGCTTCCTTTATTATATTGAGAATTAAAAAAAAAAAGCCCCACTCAAAACAAACAAAAAAATCTAAATTTATAGCTAGTTTTGGGAACTTCTTTTACTTTTGAACATCTATAAATTTTTAACAAAAGCTTATTTTTGTTCAAAAGACAAGAAAGTTTTCCTTATTGAATACTTGTGCCTTCATTTGGATTGTAGTGTGACAAGTGATGTAACGGTCATCACTAGTTCACCTTAGAGAATTTTATCTTGAAATGTACTTATGAATTTTATTTTCTTGTCTTTCTAATCTGTGTGAGTCTTTTCACCTTTTTATCTATTGAATTAAATCTTCACCAATAAATAGAAATGCACAAAGAAAAAGGTTCTCCTTGTCAACCATAGGCATGAACTTACATCACTAGCTATTTGGATCAGATTGGAAGGCTGTGTGTGCTTGGTTGCAATCTAAAATCTTTACAAGGTGTTCTATGTTGATTCCTGAAGTTCTTATACTACATGTTTCGGTTGAGCTCCAAATAAGCTGTTTTCAGTGTTGTGCAGATCCTTCTCTGGGAGTTTATTAGATATGAGTATGATGTTTTATTAGGGTGACACTGACTTGATCTCTAGTGAATAACTTTGACATTTTGAGCATGAAAGATTTCAAGGTGTGTTAAGATGAATCAGAGGAGTCAGTCCTGGGGATCTAATAGAAGTAAAGCATATATGGATCTGTTCTGGCACAATATTCAGCCAAATTTGAATCAAAATATTCTGAATTGTTAGAAATAAAATCTGTGTTAAGAAAATTATATTTTACTAGTTAAATAGAGACAATTTATTCAAGGGGACACCTCCTGTTGGTTACATCTGAGAATAATATACTTCTCATATATGGCTGTAATGCACATAAGGTTGCATAGAGCATCACTCTTTTAACTCGAGCATTGCACAAATCATGGCCAAGCTTAAGCTCATCAAGGGGTTCTGTAGCTTAACCTCAAAATCATTGAATCTGCTAGAACTTGCAAATCCAAACCACTAATTATGATTTACTTCATCATACAAGTGTTAGGTCCCAAATTTTTTACTTTATACTCTCATGTTGTATAAATAAGATCAAAAGATTGAAAATGAATTATTTTGGTGGGCCCACATTTCAACAATTTTCGACCTATTGCTTCAAAATAAACTAAAAGATTTGAGAAAAACTGGAATGTCAACTATTCATTGGTGATGTAAATTAAGGTCAATGATCTGGATCCATTGTTTGAAGCTGACCTGATTGTTGTTGACGTTTAAGCTCATGAAAACTTTTGGTGAGCTAAAGCTCATATTAGCTTTATTCTATCACATTAATGTAAACAAGAAATAGAGCAATACAGTATGACTCCTTCATTGGTCGCCTCTTTTTGGTGAAACACGATAGAGGGTTCTAGATATTTTGAGAAGGCCTTTGAAGTCATTGATTGCTATGGCATTAGCCCCTATTGGGTGAGGGGTATTACAGCGAGGGTTGCAGTATGGTCTATATTATTAAAATGAGTGTCCAATTACAAGACATGGATGTGATTTGGATTTCTAAGAGGCCTTGAGGACACTGGTGAATTTGATGGCTTACTTTAATTGTGAATGTTCTGGCTAAGATTGATATGAGGGTTAAGAATGTTAGTCAAACACACCACAATGATGATTATCCCCATATTTGGAAAGTTTGAGAAAGAGCTTCACTGGCTTTGCATATTACTGGAGAAATGCTATTGGAACCAAGCACATTACTGGTCCTTCGCTGATCCTTGAATAGCTGAAGATCATGAGTTGAATATATAGTGGTCCTAATCAACTAACAGTCATAAGTAGCAATGAGGTATGAAGCTCTTTGTTTCTTGGAAATTTTGGGCTTTGTATGTCCAGTAGGGATAGAAGTGGTCTGAGATAATGAGATTTGTGTTTCATTTGTTATGGACGCTGATAGAAATGCAACAGTTATGCATATTGCTCTTTCCAATGTGAATTTCTTATCTCCAGAATGGAGCCTATGTGTTGGGATTAATAGTACTTATATATTAAGAAATGTTAATCCTGCAGGTTACTGAGGCACTTGCAAAGGCTGGTCTAGAGTCTTCAAATCTTATCATTGGAATTGACTTCACCAAAAGCAACGAGTGGACAGGTATCAGTCAGTATATGAGAATTTCTTGGATAGATCCAATTAGATAGTGCATCCTTGAAAATTGTAGTCTAGTGGTTAGAATTTATGAAAGGATATATTTGTGCAGTTCACAAATTTAAGTTACATTCAAATGAGAGATTTAGGAGATAGATTAAATACTCATTGCTTGTACTAGATGTATAAGAAGATTTTGATTTTGTTAATTAATAGATAAATATCCTTCATGCTCTGTTGTTATGGATGGTCCAAATTTTGGATGCATTTGAACTTTTGGGCTTTTCTTTTTGCATCTTTTGCATAGTATATGTAAATATGGCTTTCTGTTGTATTTCAAACAAGTGCTGGTTTATTTTGTGTTTATGCCCTCAGAGCTACTCTTTCTATCTGGATAGCAGGAAACCCCATCATTTGGGAGACTATTGGCTAAATTAGTTTGCCCAGAAAAGATTTTTTTTGACATTTTGCAGATTAGAAAATTTTCAGCTATAATTTGCAAAGCTTCCTTGCATATTGTTTTGTTTGTAAGAGCTGATTATTTCTGGATTTTAACATGACTTGCATCAATAACTAGGTAAGCAGTCATATAAGGGAAAGAGCCTTCATCATATCGGTGAAATACCAAATCCTTATGAAGAAGCAATCTCTATCATTGGTCGAACATTGTCAAAATTTGACGAGGATAACTTAATACCATGTTTTGGTTTCGGAGATGGTAATTGTTATTATTTTTTTTGCTTATTAGTTTTCAAAGTTAATGACCCCTCTTTTTTTTGTCATAATTGACTCATCGGATTAACTGCCTTTTGAAATTTCAGCCCATACTCATGACAAAGATGTGTTCAGTTTTTTCCCAGATGAAAGACCATGTTTTGGGTTTTCTGAGGCCTTGTCTCAATATAAGCAAATTGTGCCACATCTACGTTTATCTGGTAATTACTTGATCGGAATCAAAGAATATCTATTGTTTAGTTATGAGCCATCGTTCAAGTTAGATGGTGCTAGAGTTTACATTGTGTTTATTTCAATGTTTTGCTTTAAAAAATTTCAGGTCCAACATCCTTTGCTCCAATTATTGAAATGGCAATGACAATAGTGGAACAGAGTGGCGGTCAATACCATGTTTTGGTGATAATTGCTGACGGTCAGGTTGATAACTACAAATTTTTATATGTGTAGCAACTTTATAGACATAAAGTGCACATTCATTTTCTTTTGTATATTCAATCTTTTCTGCATTTTGTAAAGTTTCACGTCTCTTTAGAAATGGTGTCCCCATAATAGCGCATAGAGGTTCCATTTGTCAAAGTCCTAAAGGTTTTCTTTGGGTTATGCAGTGATAGCATTCAACCTGCCACTCATTGATCTTGATCTTTATTGGGTCAAAAGCTGAAAATGATGCAGGTGGCAATTAGTGTTGATACATAACTTGGCCAACTTGGTCCACAGGAAAGTTGATTCATCTGTTAAGTCTTATTGATTAGGTTTTCTTTGGGTTATGCTATTATAACTTTGAAACTGCCACTGCATGATCTTGTTCTTTAGTGGGTTTATATCTGTAATTAATGCAGGTAACAAGAAGTGTGGATACACAACTTGGCCAACTTAGCCCACAAGAACAGAAGACGGTTGAGTCAATTGTACTTGCTAGGTTATGTTCTATTTGAACTATTTATTTAGTAAGGTTAATTTATTTAAATTATGACTATGGTCTTACTATATAAGTGGTTGTTTGCAGCCAGTTTCCGTTGTCCATCATTTTAGTTGGAGTAGGAGATGGACCTTGGGACATGATGCGGGAGTTTGATGATAATATTCCTACTAGGTCCTTCGATAACTTTCAGGTGAAGGGAAATTTTATCACATTGTTAAATAGATGAATTTTGCATAATTTTTTGTTAGGGTTTGTGGGAAGAAGTAGAAGAAGAATAAAAAAATTGGAGTAAATTGAATTTACTAATTTTCTCTCATCAAGAGTTCAAAATAACATATTATATGTAGTAGAACTAGGGTGTTCCTAAGTTCACCAAGGTTCTTTGTGAACTCAACTCCAAACCTATCAGATTTACTTCAAATGACGAATTTGAACCGTTGAAACTCGTCTACCTTACAAGTGATGCGTCTACATGTACAAAATTTGAACTTTCGAATTAGTTTAGTATAAAATCAAGCGGTCAAAATTAGAACGTTTATAAATTAATTTAAATGCATGCATTTTTTGACCACTTGACTCTATACAAAATTAATTCGAAAATTTAAAAATTTTGTATGGTCTGCATCACTCTTAAGGTAGACAGGTTTCAACGGTTTGGATTCATCATTTGAAGTCAATCCGATAGATTTTAGAGTTGAGTTCACAAAGAGGTTTGGTGAACGTAGAAACACTCTAGTTCTACTCTATTATATATAACACAGCCTAGTGGGCTCAAAACAGCAATTTAGATAATAATATAATAATTTCCACCTTGAACCAAATTGCATGTAAAGCAAACAAACTTAACATAAATAAAGGTTAACATAAAACTAGTAAAAGCTAGGAACAAAACTAGCTCAAACTAGCTGGAAAAATAATGGTGAGATAGGAGGCAAATTCCACCTCAAATCGAAATCTCATCCTAAACATCTTGATGGTTGCTCTCAAATGTCAACTCATAGTCGATGTTGAACTTGACTAACAAATTATTCCTTGCATCCTCAAAGAGGCGTGATTACCTGCTATGTAGCCTGGTATCCTTAAAAGAAAGCTCTTTTATTCATTCTCTCCGAACCCTTATTGTCCAATCCCTCTGATATCAAACAATAATAGTAATCATCCACATTTGTCAAAGCACCAAACTCGTGGTGGCATTAAACATCTCAATATCAAATATGATCGAACAATATTAACACAATCACAAACTCCCAAACGTCCAAAACACTAAATATCAAAATATCTGATCACCAAATCACCAAAATTAGAATTACGTAGCCACCAAAGTTGGGTTTACCACAAAACTACCATCACAATAATTGTCAGAAATTATTGAAAATATGGAAACAATAGTCTAATGTACACTATGTGCTGGTGCGATACAAAGTGAGTAGTTGTACGGATCGAAATCTTGTGGTGTTATTTATTAGGGTTTGAATTCATTATGACACTCTCGTATGTTTGGATGTGCCAATAATATGAGCTATTCGGAATAACAATGTGCATCCAAACAACATTTTTACTGTTCTAACCATTAAAAAAAATAAAAAACATTTTTACTGTTCTTAAGAGGTAGAATAACTGCTATTCTCTATTCCCTGTAAATGTTGGAAGTGTGAAGAGAGAAAAAAATGCTTGCTTCTCAGATTTATGCTATAACATAGTCCTAAAATGATAAAGTTGATATCACTTCTGCCATCTTCACGTAGTGACAATTCGTTTCAGACCTAACTTGCCTAGCTTTCCATTTAATTAGCACTTTGTTGAGATTATTATTTATCGTTTACAACTATTCACTATTTCAAATGTACAATCCAAACAATTTTTACTAATCCGAATAGCATCATTTTAACACTAATATGAAAATCACTAATTTTTTCTCTATTCTCATCTACTAATATCAAAGTTTGATATTCTAGCTCCCATCCAAACATACTCGCACAATTCATCGAATTATTTAAAAATTGGAATCACCTGAAAATTTTGGCCAAAATGCACAAAAGCTTGATCTTCGATATAAATCGACTCTGTGTATCACCCATGCGAATCATAATCATAAAGGTAGATAGTAATAAAATAATAATAAAAATAATAATAATAGTAATAGTAGTAGTAATACTAATAGTAATAGTGGTATCAATAATAATAGTAATAATACTAATACTAACTATATTATACCTAAACAATAGATCGTAGGGGTCAAAAGTCCCAAGTACTATGTTCTTGACCCCGAATCACTAGTCCTGTGACCTAAGGCCTATAATACTACCCCTAAATCCCTAAACAATATTTTTTCCTAGGTCATGGTTCTAGTACTTGGATCACTAATTTCCACGCGCTCTTGTTCGAAGCCAAAACACAACACCTTTTGATTTTGGAACTAGTATAAAAAACTGATTATCCAAAAATAAATACTGTCAGAGTGTCAGTTGAGAATCATTACTAACGAGAGCTGCTTTTCCAGTTTGTCAATTTCACAGAGATCATGTCAAAGAATGTAAGCCAAACCCGAAAAGAGACCGAGTTTGCTTTAGCGTCACTTATGGAGGTTCCTCTGCAGTACAAAGCTACACTTGAGCTTGGTATCTTAGGGTAAACACCCAAAATGAAAAAAAGATTAAGAAATTGTCTGTATTTCTTTGGCTATAGGCACTTATTTACCTTTGTCATTTATGTGGTCTAGACGAGTATCATCAAAATCTCCTGGAAGAGTTCCATTGCCGCCGCCCCCTGGGAGCTTTAATGTAGCCTCATTTCAGTCACATTACAGGGATCCTGGGGCCCACAAGCTGCCTGAACCTTCTGATCCCATGGAGATTGAATATACGGCCCCACCTCCAGGTGCATCTAGTGAAGCACAGGTATAAACCTCTCCCTTTAGTTTAGGTCATTTATCTTTGTTGATTCCTTCTCATACCAAGATTTAACGTATATTCTGTGTTTGTTTCAGTGTTGTCCGATCTGTCTTACAAATCCAAAAAATATGGCCTTTGGGTGCGGGCATCAGGTGAAATATTTTGATTTGTTTTTTTTTTTTGTATTTTTTAATATAAATCTTGTACTATTTCTTAACTTTTTTCTTGCAAACTTTTCTTGCAGACATGCCGTGATTGTGGACCAAATGTTGATAACTGCCCTATCTGCCGTAGACCAATTACTACTAGAATTAGGCTTTACTAATTTATTAGTATGTTAATGCTAAGAAACACCTTGGATGGTTGCCTGAACACTGTGTCAACAATATTATCACTCCAATAATATTGGTGACACAATGCTCAGACAATAACCAAGTATTTGTTAGCATTAGCTTACTATAATGTTCAGCCTACTGAAAAAGGTTTAAGCATTTACATGTTTTCTGGAAAAAAAAATGAAAAATTGATTGGTTGCTCGTGTTATTCTAGTGTCGCGTCGTCTGTCTTGCTAGCAAGGCAGAATATGTTCAGTTCACTCGCACAAA
Source organism: Carex rostrata (assembly GCF_964058835.1). NCBI lineage: Eukaryota > Viridiplantae > Streptophyta > Magnoliopsida > Poales > Cyperaceae > Carex > Carex rostrata. The sequence continues at coordinate 5,369,686 of NC_135918.1, forward strand.
ATCTCTCAAAGCCTCTATCTCAATAGATTATTGTTGTCTTCCTTTTCTTCGGTCTCTTCCTCGCCTTTCTCACCAAAGTTTAAGACCAGTGCTCTTCTCCAGTAGACAAATAGAGCCTCTTTCTTCGTCTCACACCCGTGTTTTCTTCATTTTCTCTGTTGCACGATGTAGCTAGCCCGTTGAGTTTGCAGAAATTATGTTCATAGGTGAAGCCTGAAGTTGACCGACCTGACCTTGTCCTACCCTGTTGGATGCAGCTGAAACTTGAAACATTTATTTTTTGTTTGCACTTCTGTAAAATAAAGTATTGTATCAATGGTTTTTTTAATGGGTCATTCTCTTACTAAGACAAACAAGCAAGAGACATGACCATAAAACCTGTGTTCAGTATTTAATGTATAGACCGGTTAGTGTATTTGATTTAGTCGCAAAGATGTCTAATTTTTTTTTTTTGCGTTATTGATACTCTATAAAAGTTATTAACATTTTTAATTATTAGGACAAAAGCAAGTGTCGTCAATTTTTTTTTTTTTTTATTGTGTATCTTCAATTTTAGATAAGATTTTGTCCAAACCTTTAGATCATAAACACATCCGTTACCCGTACCGGTAGATTTCAGAAGAGTGAGAGACTAACACCTTGTTTGGATGGAGAGTAGAGAAAAGGAGGGAATGAGAAGAAAATAAATTTTTTCATCGAATTGTGTTTGGTTGACAAATTAATGTTGGAGGTGAAGGGTACAGGAGGTGAAAGATTTAACATTGTATCATTATAATTAATAGAATCTGTTTCCTCCTAATTTGGAATGTAACGGATGGAAAGAAATTTTGTTGCAAATATGTTAAGAAAAAATAATACAAACATTCAACTTTATATTTTACCTATATAATTCGCATACAAGTTTTTTGTCACAATTTTACAATAGCCATTAAATTTTTTATTAATTTTCTAAATTTTAAATTTTTAATCAATTAAATAAGAAATAAGACGGAAAAAATATTAAATTTATTTTATCTTATTAATCATAAAAAAAACAAAAAAGTTAAATATGCTAATCTTTTCTTTCTATTCTCTTTTATTCTTCACCTCCTCTTCGTTCCTCTACTCTCCATCCAAACAAGGTGTAAAAGAGAGGAGACTAGCACAGCCTGCTGTATCGGACCAGGTCTAGACCCTATCCGTTTTTAAGTCTTCATCTTCTTCTCCTCTCATCATCTCACTCTCTGCCGGTTGCTTGTGCAAACTGGTATATTTCTTAAAACCCACTTGGGCCAAGCTACCTTGATATTTGGGCCTATCTGGAATGGGCAAACCCACTTAGCGAGAGTCGATCAGTGTTTTCTACTTCTATTTCAAAAATTGAAATGATAAATTTCTTAAGCCGAAACTAGGAGTGTACCCTTGACAAATTCGGTGATGCTAAGTTACTTTCGAATTCGAAATTAACCTCTCTATTACTTATTACCGATCATATAATGATAAATTAAGAATTTAAAAGTAATATAACTGACGTGCTTTGGGAATTTCTGAATTGTAAAAATAACGGATCGATATAATTCAGGATATACTACAATTGGTCTGTTTATTACTTCATCATGTAAAACAAAATATATACCATAATGAACAAACCAAATAAGGACTAAATCTCGTCTTGATCAATCATAGCAAGCCTCGCTTCACGAATCTTTAAGTCCATATATTAAGACGTCTGAACTTGATCCAGCTCACCTACAAGGGAACCCATTTTTTATGAGCGCCAAATCGGCCTATAAATCTACAGAAACGGAAAGAACTCCTCTCTTTGCCTTAATTCCTAACCGTGCCATTACTACACATAATTTTCATATTTCTCACCATATATTCCCGTTTGAAATATCCATCTCTACCTCCATCGATCATCCTTCTCTACTGTCTCCTCTATGGATCCCACAACTCCTACCATGAAAAGATTTTGCATAAGCTTTGCAAAATATAAAATCATGTTTTTCTTACTGTTGCTAATGATAGGTTTCTGTTGTTGTACCCCAGCTGAATATGATAGTCCTGGCCGTGGTGGCACTTGGAATCTTCTCTTAAACAACTCAGGTGTGGTGGCAATGCACATGGTGGTCACACATCATGACACGGTGATCATGTTCGACCAGACGAGTGCGGGTCCATCAGGCTTCCAGTTGGGAGGATGTGACCGGCGCTCAGACTCCACATGTTGGGCCCACTCGGTAGAGTATGATATTGCCACAAACAGCATCCGACCTTTGGTACTCAAGACTGACACCTGGTGCTCATCTGGTGCTTTCTTGTCAAACGGTACACTGGCACAAACTGGTGGGCATGGAGAGGGGGCCCGAAGGATCCGATACTTCCGTCCTTGCTCAAATGAAAGGTGCTGGTGGCATGAGTCAAGTGAAACCCTAGCCAATGAGCGGTGGTATGCAACAAACCAGATATTACCCGAAACTGACCGAATGTTTGTCATCGGTGGTATAAATGCATTAACATATGAGTTTGTGCCAAAATCCTCTCCTCATGAAGGTGCTTTTGATATGCCATTCTTGCATGAAACAAGAAATCGGCGTGAGGAGAATGATAACCTGTACCCGTTTGTTCATCTCATGCCAGATGGCAATCTATTTATCTTTGCAAATAGAGAATCTATTTTGTTTGACTACAATAACAATAAGGTGGTCAAGAACTTTCCTAGAATACCAGGAGATGGTGCCAGGAGTTACCCAAGCACCGGTTCATCTGTCATGTTACCATTAACCTATGAAGACGGGTTCTCTCGGGTCGAGATGCTAATTTGTGGGGGATCAGCCTCAGGCGCATTTGAGGCTGCGAGGCAAGGTGAGTTGTATCGGGCTTTGAGCACATGTGGTCGGATCGTGCTCACTGATGAGAACCCTGAGTGGAGCATAGAAGAAATGCCAGGCCCCCGTCTCATGAACGACATGATTCTCCTCCCGACCGGTGATGTCTTAATCATCAATGGGGCAAGGCACGGCTGTGCTGGGTGGGATCATGCTGACGATCCTGTTTTGCACCCTTATCTGTACAAACCATACAGAGAAATCGGGTCGAGGTTCTCAGTTCTCCACCGCACTAACATCGCTAGAATGTACCACTCTTCGGCTGTTCTTTTGCCAGATGGGCGGGTGTTGGTTGCTGGGAGCAATCCAAACCGGCATTATCAGTATGATGCGAGATTTCCTACTGAGCTTAGAGTGGAAGCTTTTAGCCCATACTACACAGACCCATTCTTTGATTCCAAAAGAGCACTGAATGTAATTGTTAAGTTTAACCATACACATCATGGTATACATTACGGTGAGGAGTTTGTGGTACAGTTCGATCTATCTAGACGGCCCGGTGTTATCGAGTTCTATGCATATGCACCCCCATTTGCAACACACTCTTTATCTATGGGCCAACGGATGTTAAAGCTTAGATGTACCACCTTCACTAGGCAAGTTGGTGGAAGAGCGCGTGCCAGAGTAGTTGCCCCGCCTTCGCCGATCATTGCTCCATCTGGGTATTATATGCTCACTGTTGTTAATGGAGGGGTACCTAGTGCGTCCAAGTGGGTTAGATTTATTCAATGATAAATGACTACGAAAATTTTACATTTTTGTTCTTTTCACATTGATAAAATTTATTAATCTTACAATAAAGTAAATCTTCATAAAAATAAATACTGGTATTTGAAATTAATTGTATAAGAGTTAATACATTGACTGTTAGATGTGACGAACATTAAAATGCATGGTAATGATTCAGTTAAATTTTTCTCTAATGTATTTTAAATAAACAATTTGTTATTTGATTTTTGTTTTCCATGTATTTAATTCGTTATTTGTCAGTTGTTGTACTACAGTAATTAGAATGCTTTTTTTTTTTTTTTTGAAACCTTGGTAGCAGCTACCAGGGGGAAGGATTAGAATGCTTTTGATAGCTTATTTCTTGCCAAAGTACAATCTGCTGCTTTGAGAACGTAACACCTATTGGGCTGTCTTGTTAATGCTATTCTAAATAGTTGTGCACTTGTGCGAACTCGTGGTTCAAAATACGAAAGAGAAAGATGTAGAAGAGAGGGAAGAACTCTCCTCTGTTCTTTCATAAAATACGGCAATGATTAAAGTGCTTAATCAAATTATATAAAATATTAACTTGATATATTTTAAGTGCTAATTTTAGATATGTACGCTGCTAATTTAGATGTAATGTCAAGTTTATGTTTCTTCATTGTCCAACTTAGTAATGGAGATATTTCAACAATTAAATTGTCAGTTCTAAAAAACCAAAGCTTAACTTGTAATATCTTTTTTTTTTTAGGTCTGTGGCCAGATAGCTCAACAACAATTTATATTAAAATTAAAATAGTTCTGTACACTGCTCACAGAGAGCTGAGTTAGCTATTTACTAGGTCAAATAAACTGCTAATATAGTACAAAATAAAACCACAAAATTCCCTCTCTGTTGCCATCTATAAACCTTGGAGTACAGTGCTCCAGAGATGTATCTTAAGTGGTGTTTCATTCACCAGTTGCTCCATCATTTTATACTCTCCATAAAAGCGTCTTCTGTTCCTCTCATACCAGATCCCCCAAGTGGTAGTAGCCCGTATAATATACCAGTTTTTCTGATTACAGTTCAAAACCTGAACTATATTCTGGTAATGCGATATTGAGTTGTGCACAACTTGTACTCGTACCAGATCCCCCCTCCACACATTTGCGCATATGAGAAAGTCCAAAAGATATGATCTCCTGTCTCCATTAACTTGTAATATCAATCAAGATATATAGGAGTTGTAATCTTGATTTATTAATTGACAATTATATTTCATTAAAAATTGCTTTGAGGGGCAATAGCGACCTTACTTCTGGGAGGTCAAAAATAATAAAAACATATGACTCGTGCACTGCATGAAGTCAAAACAACGCTGTCAATATCTTTACCCGTGAAAAATTCATCGAGCAAAGTCTTCATTGCCTAGTGAAATAAGAAAAGCCTACAATTTCCTGCTTCAATCAACCTATAGGATGTGACAACCAGGGTCTATGGACATGTTACCAGGCTACTTTTGTTAGTTTTGCAATATTTTGATGAAACAAAAATATACTTCTGTGAATAATATATTTTTTTTATCCCTTGCAAACAACTATTTGACCTTGCCATAGAATTTCCTTCCTAAATTTTGACTCCTCCAACCTTACCATTTCTCCCATTTCATGCTGGAACAAGACATATTATTATCATATTAAAAGGAAGAAGTTTCATGAGATGTAATTAACCGTGAATTTTTCTAAAAAAGGATATGATGCAAAATTCAAATATACGGAAAAGAAGCTTTAGAACTCTATCTGTGGCCCAATAAGCAATCGTTATTCAAATCACAAGTTAATTCACTCAAAAGATAATGTCTTGAGTTTAATAGTTTTATCTTTTCTAGATTATAAGATTAATAGTTTTATCTTTTCTAGATTCAGTTTAATTATTCTAAATAGTGATGTGAGATTGCCCACAAAAGGAATAAACTTATATCCCATAATTGTAATATAAATCTTTGAGAACCAGCCTGATTAAATTAATTTGCCTTGAGAACCAGCCTTTGACAAATATAATGTCATATGTGTGGGAGGTCACAGGTTTGAAACCGGATGGAGCAATCCCTTGTGGATATTAAATAATTGGGTGGCTTGATCTCCAACATTTACTAAAAAAAAGTCAATTGGCCTTTACAACTCATTGTCAGTCCAGACAACAGTCAAGCAATAGTAGTCTGTAATTTTAAGAAATGAGAGGGACTAAATTGGGGGAAGGGTAACGTTGATAAATGCGGTGCTGACAGCAATGCCGATATACATGATGCAAGTATTTCTCCTGCCCAAGTGGGTCATCAGTAAAATAGATAGAATCAGAAGAGCATTCCTATGGCATGGGCACAAATCACAAACGCAGGGGTCCAGATACATGAGTCTGGTGGCGTGGGAAATTGTCATATTACCTAAGAAGCAAGGGGGATGGGGTGTGACAAATTTATACACAATGAATAGAGCTCTGCTAGCAAAAATTATCTGGAGATGGCATCAGTCAGAAAAAAAACCGTGGATGCAAATAGCACATAGGCAAAACGTCAGACCATGGGAAGTGCAAAACCCTACACCACTTTGGAAGAATATGAAGGGGGTAATAGAATTCATGCAAGTCTCGGTCAAATTTAAAATTGGGCAAGGCACTCAAATCAGATTCTGGACAGATGTCTGGTTGCAGAATTCAATCCAAAACATGTACCCAGAGCTCTACAAAAATGCGCAAAATCAAAGGTTAACGGTCAGCCAAGCATACCGGCAACAGGAATGGGATATAGGGGTGCCACAAGCACTGACTGTATCAGCAGAAGAGGAAAGGGAGGCTCTAATGTCAGAACTCAGGAGAGAAAGGCCACAACCACAACAGCAGGACACGGTACAGTGGATATGGACAAACGAGGGACAATTCTCAGTAAGGTCATTCTATGAGGCAATGGAGCAAGGCCCCTGGGAGCAGACACAAATGGAAACGATATGGAAGATCAAAGGCCCTGGGAGAGTTATGATATTTGCATGGTTGCTGATGAACAACAGACTACTCACAGTCGATAATGTAAAGAAAAAGGGATGGGAAATGGCAAATATATGTCATATGTGTAGGAAACAGGAGGAAACAATTCAACACCTCTTCCTGGATTGTCAAGTGGGAAAGAGCATAAGAAGACAAATGTGCAATCATATCTCAACATGGCAGAACAGGGATGGCAATGGAACCATTGATTACACGTGTATGATTAACAAGGAGGTGCTTCTGGTAAACAGGCAAATCACGTTGACTGCATGCTTTGTCACTTGGAGAGAGCGATGTAGACGCATTTTTCAGGAAAATTGTAAAACAGACACATTATTAGCAATTGAAGTGGCTCAGGAAGTAAGGAGTTGGTTTGGAATCGATTGAGAATCCATTGAGAAGGGATAGCAGCATAAAGGATGTAGATTAGGGGCAATTGTATGTTTAAATTACGCAATTTTATTTTCACTTTTGTAACTCTGGACACCACTGGTGTCTGTTATTAATGGAATATAGGAGCTAGACTCCTAAATTTCTTCTCAAAAAAAAAAACCGTATGGGCATTCTGAGCACGGCTGCCGACCGCATACTCATATGCGGCCCATGCGGCCGCATTTTAAAACACTGGATTTAAGAATAAGATAACCATACAACTACAAAACTTACTGTGTTAATTATCTTGACATTTATTATTCAACACTTCAAATCAGTTCGTTGAAAAAAATGCTGAATGTTTATTTGGTCTCACCTATACAAACTTATTAGAGTTTATAGTTGCTTTCAAGATCTCAAATAAAAATAATGCAAAATAGAAGTTTAATTGTCTAAAAAACTTGTTCAGGAATGGCATGTGATCATGGAGGCATGTAATGCGTTATAGAATATACATACAGAAAAAATATTTTCATTTAAAGATAACGAAGGAATTGAACTGTAAACTTAGTGTAGTGACATCGCTGGTATGAATTCTCATCTCTCTATAGAGAAATGCATGTTTAAATTTCGAAAATAACATATAAACGATACTGAGAATATACCAGGCCATAATGAATTGTATAGACCGCATTATAAAAACAAAGTCATAATGAATTGAAGAAGATTGCTAGTACGTTTACATTTCCATCCACGGTAAAAAAAAAGCATTGGTTGACAGCTTGAACAAACCATCCAGGAGTTGGGGGCGATCTAATGTTCAATCAAAACACCTCAATTCACATCAAGATTCGTACACATTTGAACCATACTGTTTAAAGCTATCTGCATGCATTGGCGGACCGAAATTTTTATTAATAGAAAATATATTAAATAAATATCGAGATTAGAGAATACTTTTGCATTTTATTGAGATATAGGGAAACCGTTATGGTTTATCATGGTCTCTGGCCGTTATGGTTTGTCACGGCCAGTATTAACACTTAATTAATCATCATCCATTCTAATTGAACCGCGCAAGAAAAAAACAAAAAAAAAAAACCCTGGCCGTTACTATCTATCACGGCCAGAGGCAGAAAGAAAGAAAAAAAAAAAAAAGGGGGCTGGCCGTGATAGCCCATCACGGTCAGAGGTGGAAAAAAAAAGATTTTTTTTTTTCGCGTCTGGCCGTTATTGTTCATCACGGACAGAGATTTTTTTTTTCTTTGGCCGTTCCAATCTATTGTGGACAGGGTTTTTTTCCGGTTTTTTTTATGGTTCAATTATAATGGTTGATCTTGTTAATTAAGTGCTAACTCTGGCCGTGATAAGCCATAACGGCCAGAGACCGTGATAAACCATAACGGTTTTCCTATATCTCGATAAAACACAAAAGCGTTCTCTAATCTCGATATTTATTTAATATATTTCCTATTAATAAAAATTTCGGCATTGGCAGATCTATAGTAGATCAGGGGTAGGCAAGTCACATCAAGATTCGTACACATTTGAACCATACTGTTTAAAGCTATCTGCATGTATTGGCGGATCTACAGTGGATCAGGGTAGGCAAGTAGATTCGATTTTTTTTAAGACTCAGTAGTATTTTATACTTGTGTCTTTATTTGAATGAAAACAATGTCTATTTCTGAATTTAATTCACAGTAAAATAGAAAAAAAATTACACGGAAAAAAAAATCAGTCTAGATTTATTTGAGTAAAAGAATTAAAGAAAAAAGACACAGTCCAATCCGCTACTCCACTCAGAAGAATCGCTGATTCGCTAGGTGAAGAGAAAGATCTGCTACTAGAGATCTAAATATATATCATGTCGTGACTAAATTTGGAAGGATCGTCATGACATGTGAATGATTGCAACACATTAGCCATGCCATGACCAAGGCATGCCGTTATCACACGTGACATATCCAAATGTTACCAATCACGTTTGGTTATGTTTAACTATTTTTTTTTATAATTTAGGTTAGTATATTCAAGATTCAAGATTCACTATTCGATCAGGATCTAAAACAGTCCTAATTACACGTGACTCACGTGACCTTGTGTTGTGCCATGACCAAATATTTCACATGACGTGCTGTGTCATGTCAAATTTTCAAAAGATGATCATGTTGCGTGAATGGTCACGACACGGGACATGTGATTTACAACACATGACTGACACACGTGCCATGTTATGCCGTGATAGAACCGTGTCGTGTTGTGACATATATGGTCACATAATGAGTTTTTTAGATCCTTATTTATTTTTCTGCTCTAATTTATCAGGATAAAAAAAAAATATACTCTTATTAGTTTTGTGTCTACTTCTACTTCTGACTGGAATCCTGAATTCGCAACATCAACGCGGATCAAACAGCTCCGACCGAACATTCGGTACGACGCTCGTCACACCGTCCCAATTCCAACCATCAAACGCAGGAACGAGATCCGCTACTATTCTTTCCATGCTTTTTCCATACTCTTCTCTCTATCTCTTTCCTCTCCCACGTGATGTTCTTTCTCTCTCTTCTCTTCTTTGAAGAGAGAGATAGAGAGGATATCTGCTATTGTAACGAGAATAGCAGCAGATTGGGATCCTCATACGCATCCCTAAAACTGCTGCGTTGATTTAAGAATCAGGACCAATGTAATGGGCTTCGATTATTGGGTTTACAATTTAATAAATACAAGACGACCTAATTGTTAACATGAGATTAAGCCCAATACGAATAACGCTACTATTGGGTTTAACATTTAAGTCTGACCTCAAGCCCAGTACGACTCCTCCTTTCTTTCTTTTTCTATTCCTTCTTTTCATTAAAAAATTCACATGTTTCAACAAAATTAATTTAAGTCATAGAAACCAGAATACAAAATTTGAAAGGATTCAAAGACCCAAATGTTTCTGGTAAATAAAAAGATCTTTTAGTTACAAAATAAAGAGAAGAGGGGTTTTCTGCAAAATGCCCTCCTTTTCGGAAAGGGGTGATTAAGGAATATGAGATTATCAATGCAGGATTTTGTAAAAAGTTAAGTGATGGGACAACAATAATATTCTGGAAAGAGAGCAAAGCTTGTGTGTGCTATGCTCACAAAAAGGCTTAGTGAGTATAATTCTAAAATTTATCGGATTAGTTATATGACAAATCTAAATCGTTGAAAATCTATCGGATTGGCTTTATATGACAAATCCAAACTGTTGAAATTGACATACTTCACGAGTGATGTGTGTAGATGCAAATTTTTAAAATTCTTTAGTACAAAGTCAAGCAACAAAAAAAAAATGAAAAATGAAGTTCTATAAGTTATTTTTTGCACTCATTTTTCATCATTTTTGACCGCTTGATTTTATACTAAATGAATTTAAAATTTTCAAAATTTTGCATGTATACACATCACTTATGAAGTACATCGATATTAACGTTTTGAATTCGTCATTTGAAACCAATTCGATAGATTTTAAAGCTTATGCTTACCAAACTTCTTGGTGAGCATAGCACATGCTAGCTTTACTCCTGGAATGATAGAAATATTACTGAATCAGCCTTATATTGTTCGTTTTCTTCTCTGTTCTCTCCTCTAATAAACTGTTGACAAGAATTTACTTGGTAGGATGGAATGATTCCTTAGTCTGGAGATGTTGTACTATAGGAAAATTTTCAGTTAATTCTTACTGCAAATGGTTGGAGTTTATGGGGGATAGTTAATCATGAATATGATTCTATTTGGAAGTGTAAAGTTCCTCCAAAAATAAAATTTTTCTTTGGCTTCTTAGGAGTAACAAAATATTAACTAAGGATAACTTATTAAAGAAAAGTTGGCAAGACAATGTTGATTATTCTTTATGTGGGCAATTAAAAGTACTGCCTCTCAACCGCCTCTCACCAATTTGTTCATTGTCCCTTCACTTCTAAAATATGATCTTGGATTGTTTCTTTTAATAATTTTAATTTTGTTGGTGATTCTTTAGATGATATATGTGGCTATTAGATGCAATTTATTCCTCTCATTCCATGTTGGTTTCCTTGAAATTAATATTATTATTGTTTGTGATTTTGGAACAGCCGAAGCAGATCTATGAGATCAAGGATTTCCTTCTGACAGTGAGGAGGAAGGATGCCAAATCTGTCAAGATCAAGAGATGCAAGGATGTGGTGAAGTTCAAGGTGAGGTGATTGTTTGTTTTCTTTGTCTTCATATGAAAATTTGTAACAAAGTTTTGGTAACTTGGTATAATACTGGAGCTTAATTCTTGTTCTATTGATTATGAATTGTATATGCAATAACTATAAAATTTTAACTGTTATGATAATGTTAGAATTTAATGAGGTGATTGTTTGTTTTGACAGGTCTTAGCGACTTAGCGTCCAGGAGATCTAAGTTGTGATGCGGAGCTTGTGATGGAATTGAGTGTTAGAAATCTGTTACTCTTGGGTCCTTTTGAGTATTTTTATGAATTTTGTACTCGAGTTATATTTTGACAGACAAGATGTTGGATACTATATTTTTATGATTTTTTGAATTTAAATTTCTTGTTATAATATGTAAAATGTTGGTTCTGCAAAAAAAAAAGAAAAAAGAAAAGAAAAAGGAATGGTTGTTTAAAATAACCGATCCTAATTTTGCAAAAAAAAAATGTTGGTTCTGCAAAAAGAAGAAAAAAGAAAAAAAGAATTAGGATGGTTGTTTCAAATAACCGATCCTAATTAGCACTATTAGGATTGGTTATTTTAAACAACCGATCCATGTTAACACCCATTAGGATCGGTTGTTTAAAATAACCGATTCTAATAGTGCTAATTAGGATTGGTTATTTGAAATAACCGATCATAATTCAAACTTTTAGGATCGGTTGTTTAACCGATCCAAATTAGTTTCGTATTAGTATCGCCCGGGTTAGAATCGGTTAAATTCCGATCCTAATGTGCGTAAATAACCGATCGTAATTTCAGTTTTTCCACTAGTGCGGGCTATGTTTGTTTGTATTAGTTTGGAGATGTTTTGATTGTTAGGCAGTTGTTATGTCTTTTGGTACTGTAACAAGACAAATTATGTAGGTTCATTTTGTAATTTGAGTATATATCATTCTTGATCACCAGTGAAATTCCCTCACTTTTATAAAAAGAAAAATATATTACCATAGGCACCAATGTACCGACTATATAAGCCAAACTAATTATAAATGTAGTTTCAAACTAATTAATAATCTAAAATATCTAACCTACCTCACCCACACAAATAATATCAGAATAGTAATCGACGAGACAAAATTTAATGAGGGTCATAATTATACTTGCAATTATTTTGAATCATAAACATACATTTACATTTTTTTTAATAAAAAAATAGTAAACATAAATATAGTTTGCCAATTTTTAGATGAAGGTTGTAAGTACCTCTCCTTGATACTGTGGAAGTGTGGATCCACCATCAGCAACCATAATCACTGGTACCAGCACCGCCACATGCAATGTACTATATTTATCTACAGGTGCCAATGAATGTTTCAGCTTGGCCAAGAGAATGTTGAACTAAACGCAACAGTTTAGGGCCATTTGTTAGTTGAAGAACGGTGCAGATCTATTGGCCCTTCAGTTTAGATTGTTTGCTCCTGCTGGATATATATCATGACAAGGTTGTTAATTGTTATTAATCAGAGGGCCACCTAATTTGTGCAAATGGATTGGTTTTTTTTTTTTTCCAATAATTATTTAGGGTTGCTTTTAGATTTTGCACCATAATGATAAATTCTTTTCGAAAAAAAAAATTTAATCTTCATTAGTTATATAAAAATAATAGAAAAAAGATTAACTATGGTGAAATCTAATCAAAATTTTATTTGTTTTGCTCGTAAAGACAAGACAAATATTTAAAAAAAAAATATGATTAACATGATCAATAACTTTAAATCGAGCATATACACACACAAGAAGGGTCATGCTATATTGAGATTTTGATGATTAATAAATTTTATATGACTCGATAGAAATGTATTAAATAAATTATAATATTATATTAATTGTTAGCTTATCTTGCTAAATTTTCATGAAATAATAGTAAGGTAATGTAGCTTGCTCCACCTGTGAGCTTATCTTCCAAGAATTATTAAAGGGAATGTAAGGTAATGTAGCTTGCTAAATTTTAACAGTAAGGTAATGTAGCTTGCTAAATTTTAACTTATGACAAGGTGGTTATTAGAGGGCCACCTAATTTGTGCAAATGGATTGTTTTTTTTTCCAATAATTAATTAGGGTTGCTTTTTAGATTTTGCACCATAATTATAAATTATTTTTGAAAAAAATAAATTAATCTTCATTAGTTAATAGTTATACAAATTATTTATATTTTCTAAATTCTTTTGGATATAAAAATAATAGAAAAAGATTAACGATGGTGAAATCTAATCAAAATATTATTTGCTCGTAAAGACAAGACAAATATTTTAAGAAAATATGATTAACATAATCAATAACTTTAAATCGAGTATACACATACACAAGAAGAATCATGCTATATTGGGATTTTGATGATTAATAAATTTTATATGACTCAATAGAAATGTATTAAATAAATTATATTAGTTGTTAGCTTATCTTGCTAAATTTTCATGAAATAATAGTAAGGTAATGCAGCTTGCTCCACCTGTGAGCTTATCTTCCAAGAATTATTAAAGGGAATGTAATTCCCTTTTAACTTATTATTAGTTTGAACTTGATAATTAACTTTATCTGAGTCAATATTGAATATTGATCAATATGATCTGTTTTTATATGATTAATTGTGTTAGTTGGGAGCTTATATATCTTCCAAGGATTATTAAAGGGATCATGGCCTTACTGTTATTAGTGTGCTCCTCTTTTATTTATTTATTTTTATGTTACATAGTAACCTAACAGATGGAGAAGCAAGAGGGGGGGGGGGGGGGGGGGGGGGGGGGGTCTGGGAAGAAAATTTCATTTGTAAATATGAATTATTAACATGTATTATTTGATATCACCACAGCATTACAGTTGCACAAAATTGGTGTTTGAGCTGTACTTCCCTACCTTTTCTTTTCTTTCTCTGATCTCCATAAAAATTATGTCCTACTATTTTTAAGCTGTTAATCAAATTAAAATTTCTTTCGATAAAACCATGTATTTTTCTTGAACCTTGAAAAAAGAAACCATATATGCATTTTTCTTATATAATTTAAAACATCAAAGCATGATCATTTTAAGAAATTATATTTTTTTGAAAACTAGAAAAATTATTAGTCGTTGCACGAGGACGACAATATGTGTATACTTTTACACAATACAATAAATATGAACTTTATTAAATTTGAGTGAAAATATTAACAACACTATTTTGACTTCACGTAGCATATGCGTCATAATATCTATTAATTTTCTCTATTTTATGTGCCATGCATGAAATGAAAACAGATAATATTTAATATCTTCTCGATATTGCATGATCCGTTTACTTCAATCAATTTGATAAGTGTTTATGTTCCAACATTTTCTTTGTAAGATTACGAGATTGAAAATTGCGAGGACCAACGTTTCATATAATAATTAAGATAATGTTATCCGTTTAAAAGTTGATCACCATCTTTATTTAAAAAAATGATTTAAAATTGTTACTTTGATGTGTTGGATTATTAATTTAATATTGAACTTATATGAAAAATAATTATATATTGTATATTGTCAATTTTATGTTCAATTAAAAAAGATCATTGTAGTTTAGAATATATTAAGCATTTATGTGTTATATAGAGTGTAGACCTTTTATATATATAGGTAGAACTTATGATATAATTTGTATATTAATGATGGGCTTAGCTGAAAATTACAAATAACTAGACAGCCTGATAGGATGGCTTGGTTATAATGAACAGAGGCATGAATAAATCACTCTGATTATCTCGTTAGACAAGTACGAAGAGACTTTGGATAGCACATAATCAACGAAGGCTCGAAAGTTGCCAACTGTCATTCTTAAGGGTGATTGAGTTTAGGTATGTTTCCGCACTAAAATTTCAAATTCAGCACAGATGGTTCTTAAAGCAACAGTGGTTAAGAATCAAACTTTAATTAGTCTAGTGATAAAAGGTAACACTTTCTGTATAAGAAGTCGTATGTTCGAAATCCGAATGAAAATCCTTTATAAACATTAAAATATAAGTTAGTAGACTTGACTTATAAAAATATAAGTTAGTAGACTTGACCCTTACATTTCTATATACAAAAAGGCGGAAATGGTTTTTATAGGCCCAAACATGATGTCCACATTTTTCAATACTTCTTATCTTCTGAATCTTATGCTAAGTTTGGTTGTGGAGTAAGAGATGGAGTAAACCTCTTACTCCACACTTAAATAGCTAAATAAGAAGTAAAAGAAGAGAGTAAGGTGGAATAAGAGGTGCGTTAATTCAGATTAAGTTACTCCATCTCTTCAAATGGATTAACTTACTTCATGCTTATTCCATCTGTAGAACCCACTGTCATAGGCATAGACTAATTTTCTAATATCTTACTCCTTTAGATAGATTAATTTAAGTCATGAGTTAAACTACCAAACAAGATGTAAAATATGTTGAATAAAATAGAGTAAGCCATTTAATCCTCATTGACTTTATTCCACGACCAAGATCAAACATGACCATACATAATAAATTGAAACAAATGAAAAAATTTACTTGGAACACATGTAGATGTTTCATGTTTGGGTCATAAAGTAAATGAAACTAATTAGTTTGAATTTATTGTTTGAAATTAATATGACGTTTAAATTAAGTGCACAAATTCTCTTAGCAGCCTTAAACTCTCATTAGCTGTTTTTTTCTTTACTATTATGCAAGAACTAAAACTTAGTATTTAGAGTAACAACTGCTCATTATCTTCATTAAGGTGGAAATAAAGGATGTCTAGCAATTGGAGCGTCAAATGATAAAGAAAAATATATAAGCTTTTTGTTTGCTAATAAGATTGCAAAAATATTGAAATAAATTGTTTTTCGGTGGAGAAACAAATCAATTAAAAAATTTAAGTATGAAGCTTAATTTGGTGGTAACAATTGGTATTTTTGTCGGAGATGCATGGTCCCTCTTTTAATTGTACGGGTTTTATTGAAAAGTTCTAATATCATTTATTTCAGATCTGACGATCTAGATAAAAATAAAAGATAGATATCAGTTGACAATTTTAAAAATAAAGTGTAATTTTTAAATTCAACATTGTAAGTATTATCTATGTTATGCACAGATCATTTTTATAAACCATGAAGAGATCTGAAGTACGTTTCATCGCACCTCAAATGACTTGAAATTTGAACAGACTAAAATTAGAATTAACGACCTTTGATACATTACCAAATATTATTTATATAAATTACATGAAATTTAATTAATGGCTATCTATATCTCCAATAACATACTTATAAATTAACTTTTAATTTATTTAAATATTTAAATATTTTATTCTTAATGTTGTTAAAATTTTATTCTTAATATACTGAAGTTTGTTGTAAACTCCTGATAGCCACTATCAGTACTTTCAAAAAAGTAATATCTTTTCTCAAAATAAAATAGATTGGAGTATACATGTTAAGACAAATTTCTCAAACTAAAATAATTAATAATATAATGCTATTTGTGTGAAGATTACAAATTCAAAACTCAGGTAAAAGATCTATTAATATTTAATAATTGGATTTTAAATAGCTAGTTATAACTATACAATAACTGTGCTATAGCTTTTTCGGATTTTAAAAGCTATAGCGCTATTAACCGCTTTTTTTATCAGAGTTCTAAATAGCTAGCTTTAAGTGCGCAGTATATAGCTGATCTTTAGTTTTTTCGGATCTTAAAAGCTATAGCGCTGTTAATGATATTTAAAATCTTGTTTAATAATAATAACTTGATCATCAACGCTAGCTATCTAAACTTTACAAAGTCGTTGAGTCCTATAGACATGTTCACCAACAAACCGCTCAGTCATTGCAAGCAACCAATTTTAGAAGAGCACAATGCAAATGGATCCAACGAAATGCCAACGAAGTGAAAGTGACTAGGATATGGCCTTGGCACGGGCCCCGGGGTGTTATAAATTAAAATCCTGTTCTGGCGTCTGGCGAGCAACCAAATTACTGTGGAATGTGGATTGATGTGTACATGTTGTTAATTACTTGTTATGCATGCTTGTTTACTGTTCTTTTATGTCATAAATAAATTAAATCCTTTTGCTCGACATCACTAGTGCAGACTGCAGAAGACATGATCAGTGTCAGCACAAAATAATTAATGTCAGTTCAATTGTAAGGATGAAATTTTAAAACATGTTTGATTGTTTTTGGGTCCATCAGATTTGACGAATTTTTATATTTTTGACGGTCACTTCAGTTACAAACACCCCATGCAGTTTATTTACTATTTAATGCTCAATTTTAAGAATAAAATGGCCATGATATCGGAAGCGGAACTAGAAACATTTTATGAAGGAGGTTGAAAATTAAAATGCAGTGTGATAAGTGAAATTTGAATAAAGATCTCTCAATTATAAAATAGAAGCTCTAACTACTAGATTACAAGTAAATATTTACTTATTATTGGGAGGGCGAGGACTGGAGTATATAGAAAGTTCTGAAAAAAATAAAATTTAATTAAATTTCAATATAAATAAATAAACATTTAAAATTATAGAGGTGGCTTAGCCTTCCAATACATTGAGATTTGCCCCTGCACGATATCATTGATAAATTTATACTTGTTTAAATATTTTTATTGATTATGATACTTTATAATTTTTACAATCGATTTTTTAAGTTAACACTAATTCCTAATTTCATTACTTTGATTACTTGTGAAATTATATCTTTCTATACAAATAAGTTAAAGCCAACAGAAGAAGAAGAAAGAAATATCAGATTTATGTATTCTAAATATTTAATTAAGTGTCTACATTTAAAAAAAAATACTAACTTTCTACAAATTAAAATGTCATAAATCATAAGTATTTAAGGATATTCATGTTATTTCATAATTAAAAATTGAGCATTGAATGTAGTATACTAACTTTTGTGTGTGTGGGGGGTGGGGGGTCATTGTCAAAATTAGAAGTTCGATGACTAACTTGTCACAACCAAATTTATTGAGAGAATTTATAACACAACTCCATTTTTTTATTTATATTATCTCATCGTAAATATAAATACAATTTACTTATACAGTACCACTTTTTTCTTGTCTGGTAAAATAACGAATTAATAAATTATTTCACTGATTTTTTGTTGATATAACAATCCAGTCAGAAAAAAGTTGTCCATGTGAGTACAACAGCGTTCATGTCAACACTTGATCATTGGAAGAAAAAATAAAAAATAAAAAATTAGTAATTGAAAGAAACAAATTACTTCCATAATCAATTCACGATGAGAAGTAAAATTTTAGTAAGCTCCGAAAATATATAATTTTTTTTTTTATAATCTAGATCCCTTTAAAGCACTCAAAAAATAAAAATATGATTCATAGTACGGACAATATAGAGGGTGCTATGTTATATATACAACTCATTAATTAAAAGATTAAATTAAAGAGATCTACGTACCAAACTAGAAGAGCATATAAAATGCAGTATTGCAAAGTAGCTTGAAACAAAGATGGACCGGAGACCTTTCCTAGAAGATGGACCAGGGACCTTTCCTAGAGGCTAGAACTTGGCCTCAATTAATAAAGGAGGCAATGAAACAAAGAGAGGTGTCAACAATCCAAACATTTAATTGCTAACAAGGATCAACAGTATAAATAATTAAATAGTGATAATATTAAAAGCTAATGATGTAATTAAATAGTGATGATATTAAAAGTTTGTCACAAACAATATATTTTTGTACAAGACTGTATATGATATATGTATTTTTTTTTATTTTGTACAAGACAATATATGATGTAATTAATACAAATCGATAAAGAAAACTTAATTTTGGTAACAAGCATCTCTCTCTCTTTATATGCTCAATTATAACCAGTACAACAAAATTCAATTACAGCAATCTGTTTACCACAAAATCAAAACTTACACCTTAGTCCAACCTATTTAAAATTTTTCATTTCCTCTATCATCTTTTAGGATGAGCTCTTAACAAATATATAATTTCATCATATGAATAACTTTCTTTATCCCTAGTCGAAGAAACTACATATTATTCTTGGCATTTCCTGTATTAATGCCCTTCTAAGAAGAAACTGCATATTGCATATTTTGAAAATATAAAATTGGATTATAATATTGCAAATATTATTTCGATCAAACTTAAAAAAGACATAACTATTTAGTAAATAAGTAGCAAAAATAAGAGTGCTACGATTCTCTGCCTCTCTATCACATTAATGTTTTATAAAATGGGAGTGCTATACTGAGGGCACAAATTAAAATTTTGAACGATGAGCTTGTTAAATTCTTGTTTCTCAATACTATGGATATGGTCTTATTTATTTATTTTTTTTGAGTTTTTTGGAGTCAAGCAGAATAGTGTTATCAATATTATGCATATGAAATTATGGTTTTTGTGATTTGTGGAGTAAAGCACCTCAAACTTGATGTATTATATCTGACTTCTTGAATGCCTACTGGCTAATTTGCCAAAAGAAAAAAAATAAATAAACATAGCACATCAATTGAATACTTTTAATCTTTGCATATTTAAATTTGACTATTCAGCACTACTTTATGTTAACTTGTAGTCTCGTAGTATGCGAGATTGTGAATTAATAATGATATGTGAATTTTACTGGCAGATTCATAAGATAGCATAACAATTACTGAAGAAGAAAAGGGAACTTTTCTTTATTTCCTTTGTTAGTTCTTGTATTAATTGGATTAGAGAGAGGATGAAATGACAAAATTAGTATTTAGAAAAAGACAAAAAAAAAAAACTCTTAGATCTCAAAATTAGAAAAACTGTCCTCAGTATAGCACTCTCCTATTTTAATATATAGTAGTACCATAGCAGTTTTAACATAAACAAGATAGTTTTCAATTTTTCATGAAAAATTATCAATTATTGAATGTACATTTTTTTCTAGTTTTCATGAAAAATTCTCAATTATTGAATGTCCTACCCTGTATCTATTAAACTCGGCACTGTTTGTGGGGAATTTTATACACTGTTTACATTTTTATAATCAAACTATCAAAGGATGTCACAGGGTAATAGATACAGGGTAGGATAAAATATATTAAAAGAATTTTCTATTATGGTGATTAAAAAAAATCATCCAAAATATGTTTGTAGTCAAAATAATTTTGAACTTAAATGTCGATTCAATAATTAAAATGTATATATTTTTTATGAAGTAACGTATGTTTTATATAAAAAAAATGCAGTGTATAAAATTAAATATCAAAATTTTTATGACGTCCCACTAATAATCCGTATTTGATCTGTTTACATCCTTACTTATCTCAGATAAGTTTAATCCGTCAAATTAATCAATTTAAACTTCTTCCTATTCAGCGTCATATCAATCCAGCGCATGAGTAATTAAAGCCGTTCTATTAGAACCTATTTTGGATCGGAGAGTTATGAAGGAGGCTTGGATTATCTTTGTAAAGGAAAAAAATATCATTGTTTCTCATGTGCTTAATTAAAGAAGTTGAGAGTATGTACAGACAAAAGGAATGTTATGGAACAATATCATTATATGTCATAACCCACAAATTTCTATTCCATGCTTCCTTCAACCGCTCAATTAAATTCTTGGCACAGTAAGTATATATAAGTTGATTATTTCACATATACCTAACTGATTAAATCGATCTGAAATTAAGTATAGCCGGGTCCATCTACAGTTTATTATAGGGTACTGTTAGGAAATAGGAATAAGGTACATTCATGAAATTGCTTACTAAAAGTATCCAATCACAGACTGTCCAGTGGAATTCTTATGATTTTGATTTGCAATGTAATAAAGGCTTCTATAATGATTATTACCATTACCGGTGTAAGCAGGTATTATAGTTCCTGCTCACAAGACTACCATTCCCGCTTAAAATTTGTGGCTGTGTGGGTCTTGGGCCCTTGGCCTCATAAATTCCTTGATAGATCAATAATGATATAGCGGTATTGGATATGTACCGCACATTGGTTCATACTATAAATATTATTTTTAAAGAATAAGTAGTTAAATTTAAATCATTCAATATGATATTTATATAAAAATATACTTGCGTAAAAAAAATTAAATTTTTGTTTACTAATTTCTAAATAGATAAAAATAATTATTTTCGGATGGTCTAGAATTTTTAAATCAAGTGATTTTCTACCATCTAAAAATATAGTAAAAATGTTCTAAAAATATAAATTTTACATTCTAATACATATTCATATAAATAACATATTACATGGATAGAATTATCTAGTTAGACTTTAAAATAAAAATATGAATCAATAAGTATATTACCGTAGTCCCCCTCTAACATTTTCCGACTCGAAAAACCCAAAAACATGTCGAAACAATAAAGCATCAACTTTTAGAAGTAATAACCACTTTTAGGACTTCAGCTTGGGTCCGATGGCCATTAGACCCAAAGTGGTTCCAATGGGTTCGCTTACTGTCGGATTTGTTTTAGGATTCGTGGGCACGAATTTTAAAGCATACGCAAAAGTGTGGGCGCGAATCCTAAAGCAGATCCGATGGTAAACGAACCCATTGGAACCACTTTGGATTCAATGGCCATCGGACCCAAGCTGTGTACCACTTTTAGTTGTTCATCAAATGAAGCCTACAAAACTGACGGTTGTAATTTTATCAATTTTATCTTCTCTGTGTGTGTGTATTAGGCACATAGATGTCCTGATCCGCCAACAACTATGATTGAAAGATGAAAGTTCGGATTTAATATCAGCCCTCCAATCAAATAATCTATCTTCTTTTGATTAATGCATTTTTTGTTACATGTAGAAGTCTAAATTTAATTAGAAATATACTCGCCACACATACTGCCACACAATATGTTACAATTAAAATCTATGTTGCATGGATACGGATACGGGTATCGTATCGGATACGATACGGATACGGCGATACGGCAATTTTCAAAAACGAAGGATACGATACGGCTATTATATATATTATTTTTTTATTTTAATTATATTATTGTTTCATGTATTACAACAAAGAAAAAAAAAATTCACTTGTACTATTAATTCAACACTTGTAATATTATATCAAATTTTTTACTTGTAAAGTTGTAATTTACAAGTAAAAAAAATGATAATTTTGACATGATATATGTATACAGTATTCACATCACCCAAATTTATAATTCATCTAAAAATTGATAATGAACATTATAGATACCAAACAACATAAAATTAGATCCATAATATCCATAACATAAATAACATCCATTACATATTCAAATCAAATAGACTAAACTGGATCATCTCTTTGCATAGACTACAGTGGGAGCATGAAAACATTTCTTAAATGATAACAAAAACACATGTATGTTAGGCAAAACATAAGGGAAACTATTCAGAAATTACATACAGCTAAGAGGAGGTTCAATATCACAGGTCCGGCAAACTGAGAAGCATCATAGCCGATCTAGAAAAAAAAAAGAGAGCAGAAGTAATCAATAGCCAACTACAGACAGTGTGATTCTATTCTTCCTTAAATGGGTCACAACATTTTAACCATCAAGTACACTGACATAGTTTAATTAGAAATTTTGAATTGTACCTTGAAAAGTCCCCCAAGCCAGAATCTGCAAAGCAAGGAAACATTTAAATTAAAAAGTTCTTATTTTTTTTTTAAACAAAAACAAAGAGAAATTGAAATTACCATCCACCAAGGCTACGATTAAGTGCCCTTAAAAGCCAAGGTTTAGGTTTCTGTGTTTCTTCAATCCAGCACTGCTGAAATCTGAAAGAATGTGAGAGATATTCAATGTAAGAAGGATTGTTGGAAAATGGAAACAAATAATGAAGATATAATGTAACAATAATGTACCTGGTATACAATGTCTCTGTTCGATCCCATGTGTCCAGTTTCCACGATGATGTTGCCTATTTCAATTAAGAGAATACAAAGTTACAAACTAATTAAAATTTCAATTATCCTAAATAAGTATCTTAAATAAGTATCTCATCTCTGAAATGATTTGAAAATTTTCGCCCAAATTTAGCACTGACAACCATCATTAATTGACCAACAGAATCTGATGATAAATCATGTCTGGTTCTGAATTAAGTTAATTAGCTTACAATTTTTGAGACGAGCTCTGAATTTTTGGAATTGCAATTGCAATTGCATTATTGCAAGAAGAAAAGGGTAAAAAGCACGAAAAATATACAGATCAACAGAAAGCGAAATTTAGCAATTTAACAGAAAGTTAATTTAGCAAAAAGTGATACGCAATAGCTGATCTAGTCAAAATAATTCCCCAATTTCTAACTCTAGAATCTAGATGGATAAACAAGGGGCGTCGGTACAGTGGGCTTGGCACAAATGAGTTCGATCGATGTACCTGGAGAGAGGAGAAACGGCAGAAACGGTGGAGAGAGACCGAGTGGAGACGGCGGAGACGGCGGAGACGGCGGAGACGGCGGAAACGACGGCGGCGGGTACGGCGGAGAGGCAAGCCGCGTCACGGAGAGGCTTGCGGAGCAGCCGTCGGTGTTTCTTTTTTAGTTTAGAGCGGAGTGTGGCACTGAGCGGAAGGGTTCAACAAAATCAGAAAAGAGAAAACCTAATTAGACGTATCCCGCCCGTATCCCTCCCGTATCTCGCTGAAACATCCGTATCGGATACGATTCAATGCGTATCGCGACCGTATCAGAAATGTTAGAGATACGCCACGTCATTCGATACGCCAGCTGGCGTATCGGATACGTATCGTGGCCGTATCGGATGCGTATCGGTATCCGATACGTATCGGATACGGATACGGTGACTAAACAGAAGTATCGGAGTAACATAGATTAAAATTGAATAAAGAACAAAATTGAAGAGACAATCAATTTAATAATTTCCTTATTTCTCCTCTCTAGCTATTCTAAAGGCACAAATTGTAACTTTCAGCACTAAAATGATAATTCTTCGTTTATACCAAATTTATCCTTAATTAATGCAGTCCGGTTTAATTTAACATTGAAAATGCTGTTATCAATGGAAACATTTAATTCAATATAAAAAATGGACTATTCCTTGATTTACGTAAAGACCACAATTAAGGAAAGAGAAATTTTGTTGCTATTATCCATCTGTATATATAGAATTTACCAACAAAAATTTGACAATTTTTTATATTGACAATCTTTACTTTATTTTATTAATTTTCTATTACAATATAAGATGCTTTGATAATTTTACATATTATGTAAAATATAAGAACAATTTGATAATTTTACATATTATGTAAAATATAAGAACAAATTGAATTACTGTGTATAATCATATACTATATGGATATGAATTACTCAAATAAGTTAAATAGTTTCAGTAGCCAAAAAAAAATAGTTCTAAGTACTGCAATAATTTTTCTTGAAAGTGAAATGTAATTTAGAACATGTTGAGAGGAAATTTTGTAGTTATTGGATATGTGTAAATGTCTTTCTTTTCATAATGTGATAATATATTTCATTAAGATTGGTCAATAAATCATGATCGAAACATTATTTAATATTTATTCATTTGATCAAATAAATGTTAGTAAAATAATAAATAAAGATGGCGAAATTTTTGCAAGTTTAGTATGTGCAATTTCATACTTGTGCTGCTATTTTTTCACTAATTAGAATTATTAAATTTTTTACATCCAGATAAAAGAGTTTTCAAATGTATATGATACATCATTTACATAAATATATCCCCTTCCTTAATTAGTTGACGGTGATTTGAATAATTTGATTACACACCATAATCTAACATAAAAAGATGAGCATTAAATAGGTCATAGGGGTATATGTGGTATAATAAACAAAAATTTCTTCTTGCGCTCAACGTTGTACTATATGAGAGCTGAATATAGCTCTGGCCTTCTTTATTTTCTTATTTAAAAATTATGATGAATGATCAAGGATATCAAATATTGTTATCTTTTAAAAATATTTTAAAAATATTTTATCAATATTTGATGTTTTATCAAATTATTTAATATCTCCAAATTTAATACATTACTCAATTTAAGCTATAGTGAATTTTTTTTCAATTTTATTTCTTTAATTTTGATAAGATAAAATATTCTTTTTTATTAGTATGTTCATATTCGTTCTTAGTTTCAGTTGTTAATTATATGAAGAACATATATTGAGGAGGGATTTTAATATTTTTTGTCCTTTTGACTTTTGCCTATGAGATGTATATATTTCTATAAGCTATTTGTCTTTCTTTTTTTTTAATCAAATCTCTTTACTTGCATCAAAGTTTGAAATTCAAAATTATAAATCAAGCTCTTGAACTTCTTCATTTTATAATATGTTTCCGTTGCAACGCACGGGTACGATACTAGTATATATATATATATATATATGCTAATTTTGGAAGCATTAGTAAGCAGATGTTCATTTAGTAAGAACCAATGGGTTCAAAATATTTGTGCTTATACATAATTTTGTATATGTATTTTAGAGTAAAATTTATGAATACAGTAAAATTAACTCTATACTCAGCATGAAATTTTATATGATTGATTTCATTCGCATTTGATCTCTATATCAATTTTTTTTTACTCCGCTCCTGTTAGTAAGTAAGACATATTATATATATTGTCATAATTTTAAGGCTAAGGAATAAATAATTTCTCTCATGGCAACTGATGTTTAGCTGTTTCCACTGTTTAATCAACGAAATGTGCTACAGAGATATAATCGGATAAGGATTAGATCATTAATGAGGAATGAGGATTTATAAATTTATATTTCTAACAGTAGCGAAGGTGGCGCATGCTTATACGCTGGACATTATAAGAAATATCAATATCGCTAGACAAAAAAGTTAGTTCCTTTTCATATTTTATTATTATTCAATAATTATCTTTACTGGCAGTGTAAAATACATATAAGACCACCCTTTTGTTTCATTCAAGTATAATATTATCAGGTTCGGAATTTGTACCCCCTCGAATTGTGGATTTGTGGTTTGGCCTTATTATATTTTAAAAGGTTGTGTGCATCCTATATCAAAATTATCACCAATTGCTCAAAATTATAGAAATTTGTCCTAGAGTTTAGCAGCATACTAGCAATGCGCTACTCCTTAATTTATATCATCTTGTGATGTTACATGTAAAATTTAAAATGCAAGTAATACTAAAACAATTCAGAAAAAAATATTTACCAAAACGGTTATGAAATATATCAGATATTTTTATGTTCTGATAAACGAGATGAGCATTTAAAAAAAAAAAAAAGAAATTCACAATGTCATAAATTTTTCAGGAAATTGAAAAATCAAGCAGGACACTGGAAGGGGAAGTCATGGCTGAATTCACAAGTTGGTTTCCACATAGCAATTAACATAAAATCATAGGTGGTTGAAGGGACCCTGGCACTTTTGTCATTGCTTTTCTTATAATTTGTACATATATATTATCGTTTTTGTTTTATTTTCATTCTTTTTCAAATAACAATAATGTAATCTAACACTACTGATGTCTGTTGCAGTGGAATATGATGGACTTGGCCTCTACATTTCTACTTCAAAAAAAAAAAAACACAAGTACTTTTCAAAAAACAATAATGTAATATGACACTACTGGTGTCTGTTGTAATGGAATATGAGGAACTTGACCCCTACATTAATTCTACTTAAAAAAAAACACAAGTACTTGAAGTGGTGGTTATTGGTACAAATTAATGGGTACTGGTTGTTGAGTCTCTGTTTGTTTTTAAGAGAGGCTTGTGCTTTCAGCAAAGGTAAGTCAAAACAGTAAGCTATATATTGAAGCAAGCAATTTTGATGCTTTGTTTTTTTTTAATATGGATGGCTAGTATAGTTAGCTTTAGTATACAAGTTTTAATATGAATTTGTATTTAACTTCTCAAAATGAAATGGATAACAACCAATGACTTTTTTGGCATAAAGCAAATTAAATGTGACTTAAATAACATGGCACCGCCTCAACGCTCCCCTTCAATTCTTCCGGGGGCGGTTCGATCGCCGACGTCTAAATTTTGGACGCTCTCTCCCTAGTCAAAATTTCTTAGACATTCGAGCTTTCGTTTTTGGCCGTATTTATTTGAATCAGTACGTGTCCGTAACAGAAAC
Source organism: Carex rostrata (assembly GCF_964058835.1). Taxonomy (NCBI): domain Eukaryota; kingdom Viridiplantae; phylum Streptophyta; class Magnoliopsida; order Poales; family Cyperaceae; genus Carex; species Carex rostrata. The sequence goes on from NC_135918.1 coordinate 5,396,957, forward strand.
ATCTTATTTATAGAATATATAAGGGACCATTCGATGAGCTTCGGACTGAATTCGGTCCGTACCATATTGTAGTTTGTTTGATCGATTGGCATCAAGATTTGTACAAACAATTTAAAATTTTAAGTAGATCAAATACTTATTGATCTTGATGCAAATGTACGGTTTCAATTGAATATATCAGACCGATTTTTGATGCGATGAACCGGCTCCACAGCCTCATTTATCCGCAACTAAAAGAATTTCTACATTCTAGTCCTTGCCATAGTTCAATTAATTGTCGTACGTATTTGCTGCATGGTGTATACCACAAGCATGAAAATCAACAAAGACCATTTCTTGTTCTATGGGTACACACAGTTCATCTCTCATGAATTTCATCATCTAAACAACATTCATCATTCATGCCCGTTTTAGTCGCTTCAAATAGGAGACGAATTCATTAATTGTACTCCGTCTATATATATGAATCTAACTCCCACTAATACAGCGGCGGAATTAGAAAATTTGGACAAAGAGATTGAAATTAATTAACTTCAAATGCACACCATTACACTAAGATGTAAATTCAAGTCGTCATTATTGCAAAATATCCATGAAAGGAGTTTGACTATATAAAAAAAATATTTAAATTTCAATATACATAATTATAATTTGAAATCATAGAGTTACGTAGCTTAGTCTTCTCATCAATACACGTAGCGCCCCTGCTCTGATATTCTGGATTAAACCCATTTTACCAAAATGGACCATTAGAATATTTCAATTAATATGCATGGACCATCCATAATTAATTTTTTAGTAGACTTAATAAATTCCAACCTAGTTCCGATCAAATTAATAAGGACCACTCTTAATTTTTGTAGTAGATTAATTAGTACATGATTCGAATTTTAAATATCAAAAAGAGGTAACACTTTCTGTATTAAAGACAAATACGAAATATATGTATTACATATACACATCACATGGTCTGCATACACATAAGCACGTGTCAACTCTTTCCTACTCATGCAGACAAGAACAGACCTTAAAAAAAAAAGTTTAAGCAAATCCTAATTATTAATTTACATTGCAAATTAACCCATTTTCTCTTCTCTGAAAATTAACCCTGAGTCCATTTCTCATGTATAGCGTCGTGGTCAATTTTGGTACCACCTCCTGCTTCTCCTGTACCACCACATGGTACCGCAATAGAATAGATGCTGCTACCATCTTCATTTGCATGTAAGCAAACTTCTTCCCTATACACAGCCTTGGCCCCGCGTTAAAAACAACATATTTGAATGCGCTCTCGTTGATACATTTGCCATCCCTCAACCATCGTTCAGGTTTAAATTCTTTGCATTCCTTGCCCCATATTCCCTCCATTCTCGCCATAGAATACATCGAGTAGATTACCCTTGCACCTTTCTTTACGAAGGTACCGTCGGGAAGTACGTCGTCTTCCAATACCTCTTTGAAATCTAACGGAACCGGCGGGTAGAGGCGTAGCGCCTCTGAGATTGCAGCTTGAAGGTAAACCATCTTTTTGAGTTCCTCTGCCGTGAAAACTATCTCGAGGTCAGAATTCGCAGGGTTACCAACATTGGTTTCGGTTCTTCTTTGGATGATATTAGTGATTTCATCAAGGATGCATCTCTCGACATCAGGATGTCGGTGAAGTAACCAAAAAAACCAAGTGAGTCCAACTGAGCTGGTGTCTCGGCCTGCCAGTATAAAGCTGATGCAAAGATCTTTCAACATCTTGTCAGAAAATTTTGCGTCTGTTACCATCAGCCGAGATAGCAAGTCATACCGCCCACTGAACCCATTTACCTTCTTAAATTCATTGCGACGATCTGATACAGTTTTCTCTGCAAACTCGTGCACGGTATGGATTGCTGCACTGAGCTGTTTCTCAGTGCCTATGTTAAGGGCTCTCATCAGCTTCCACACAAATGGTGGAACTATGAACCTAAAAAGAATAAGTTCTGTTGCCCTTTCAAATTCATTAGCAAAAGGAATATCTGGCAAGCCAATGGCAAGGCAGCCCGGGTCAACCCCGAAAGCTGCTCTACAGATGTTGTCAAAAGTGAATCTTAAAAACAGGTCCTGCAGATCAACACAGGATCCTGTTTTTGACAACCAGTTGATCAGTACAAGCAACTTACTGTGCACCAAACTACGAATCGTGTCGGATGAATACTCAGCATATTGGCTCGAGTGCATCTCTGCTGTGGAAGCCCGGCGCTGGTCACGCCAGGTTTGGCCATCAGCATTGAAGATTCCATCTCCAAGTAACTCGTCAAACCTCTCGTGGTAATACTTCCCCTTAGGAAAGTTGGTGAACCGTGTTTTTAGAATGTATTCGATATTTGCAGGAATGACTGTTGCGACGCCATAGCATTTACCGAACCAGATGCCCCGGAATGGGAAGGTACCGCCAGTTTTGATTAAGGAATCAGTTACCCAGTCATATGCATTGTGTACATTGACTAAGACGGTCGGGACGATGCCTACGACTGGCCACAGCATCGGTCCATTGGTAGTAAGCCGCTGTATGGCAGCACTACAAATGAAAAGGATCAGCATGGCAATGGCTAGATCTGATAATGTTAGGTATTGCATTGTTTTTTGAAAAACAGATACAAGAATATTAAGAGGCATTGTTTCTTATATTTGCAAGTGTAATAGTGTGGCTACTTTGAGTGTAATTGGATATATATAGTGAGCTCAATTAATAAACCAAACAGGAGAGGAAAAGGATATGTATAGTGCCAACTGCCCCGTTGTCGCCTTAATAGTATGAAACAAGCCAGTGAGGTCATGAACTTTGACTGTTAGTTCTAGGTCTAATTTCGACTACTGTAATTTATTGATAAGTGAATTTAGTTCTTACTGGAGAGAAAAAAAAGGCTAGATGTTTTCGGTTAAGGCTAAATTTTGAACACCAAAATGGCAATTCACTTCAAAATAATGCTGTCCATTAATTACTGCAAATTGTACTCATTCCATTAACTACCACCACCATGGTAGCTAGATGTTTAATCAAGCCCATGATTTTCGTACTACAGCTATGTAATCCAAGGACTGCTAGCTCCATAAACCCATTTACGTCATTAATTGATGCCAAACTGATTTAGATTTAATAAACCTATAGGACATATGATCTGTATATAAGTCATGCTTTGCGAAGTTCACGTTCATTCAGAAATGTAGAATAGCAGAATACTACACGTTATTATAAGCATAGTAGGAATTATCGGTCCCGGCCAATACCAATACGAGATCGGGGTATCGGATCAGTATCAGCTCAGGATCGGAGTTTTTTTTTCTTTTTCTTTTATGATTTGCTACGTGAGGATCGGCTCAGGATCGGATCGGAATAGGCCGATACCTCCTCTATATTTTACATGTGCATAGATAAAATAATGTAAATCATATCCAACTGTTTTATTTTGACTTTTAAGTTTCAAATTATGAGTTATTAGAGTTTTTAAAAATGGAGGCACAAAAAATGAAGGTATTTGAACCCTCCTCGTTATTATTATTATTATTATTATATATATATATATAAGATGGTTCATATTTTTCCGTATACTCTTTCCTTGAGAGTTTAAATTTGTAAAAAATATTTATCTATGTATAAAATATACTTAATTGTAAGATTCATTTATACAAAAATATCAATCCAAAATTCAATTTATTTGAAATATATTTTATTTTTTGTTGCAATGTCACAAATAATTATGTTATATGTGATGCTAGCTACATTAATTATTGCCTTTAGCATGCATGGATGATTGATAAATTTATTAATTGTCGACTATTTGTTCCATCCATTTTTTTTTTTGTTGTGTGTGTGTGTGTGCGCGCGCGCGCGCTCTTGATGCTTCCTGCACATATTGTGCTAGCTAGGTTGTGACTCTTGCGAAGAGTTTTGAGTCAGAAATAATTTCTTATTTTATGTACATATGCGCATTGCAATGAGGTGATAAATTTCAAATAATTTGTTTCCAAGTCATGCAATATGCATGTATAAATTACTAAACTGTGTATGATTAACATGGCACAAAAAATGCTTATATGCATACGCTATTTATGCAACTTATACCAATTGCATGCATAGGTAATATATATAGAAACCGATGTATAGTTGACTTTCATGGTAATGACTAATTCTATTTGCATAGGGTCTATGCAGTTGATCAATTTTTTGGACGTATAAACTTTTTTATTGTCATTGAGGCCATAATTGGATTGAATGTTGAATTTGATCAATTGCACAGGCACACAAACAAACATTTTTTACATAATAAAAATTTAAATGACCTATACAATTAGATGACTCCAATTTATCATAATTATGACGTGTCATAACGTTAACTGAATTCGTTGATGAAATTACACTTGAACGAACGGGTTTGTTAGGTATCTCTAACAAGATAGTTAATTCTATCTAGTTTTCCTCATTTGCATTAGTGACAAATTTTTTTTTGCTAAAATGTACGTCGTCTATGCAATTTTTTTTTAATAAATTGCTTTCATCTTAAATGTAACGTTTTCCTCATTTGCACTGACTACTTTTGCATGAGCTAAAGTACTTAGGCAGCTCATGCAATTTAGATGACTCTAATTTATCATCATTGTGACGTGCCATAATTGATTTGGATGCTGAATTTGATTAATTTGCATTGGCACGCAAACTTCTTTTACATGATTAAAATTTAGACGGCCGGCCCATACAATTTAGATGGCTCCGATTTATCGTAATTATGATGTGTCATAACTGAATTCGTTGATGAAAATACACTTGAATGAACGGTTTGTTATCTATCTCTAACAAGATATTATGGTGACCAACCATACTTGCTTAATTAGGCTAAAATGTAACGTTGTCCATGCATCCTCTTTTTTTTTTAAATGTTTTCATCTTAAATGCATTAATTGTTGGAGTAAATTTTCAAAAATTCAGATAGTTAATAAATTAATCAAAATAAATTAAATTGATATTATATTATCCGGATTGTGTGAGGCTTCTATTTAAGTGTATTTAGTATATATCGTGTAAGACTTGAAATCGCCATCAAAATAATTTGGAATGCCACTTCTTAGGGCACGATCGATAGAAGCGACTGACAGTAGCTTCAAAATATCCAGTCGAATTATCTATTTCATTAAATTAAAATAAATTGGAAAGATTATGTGAAGGGAATAAAGAAAAATATACATTCTTTTTTTCAGTGGAAACTAAAAAATATATTTTCTAGTTTCTTTCATCTTGTACTAGTTGTATTTTATGTTGTACTAGTTGTCTAGTGGTCTTTCATCTTCTTCTATTTTTCTTTCGTCGTCTTCTAGTTGTCTTTCATCTTGTATTAATTATTTCATAATTTACTAGTTGTCTTTCATCTACTACTGGTTGTATTTCATGTTTTTTTAGTTGTCTTTCATCTTATAATATATAGTTGTTTTAATATTTTCTTGTTGTTTTTCATCTTGTACTTGCTGTCCTTCATTTTGTACTGATTGTTTTACATCTACTATTTGTTTTTTATATAGTTTTTTTATATCTTGTATTGATTGTCTTTCATGTTCTATGAGTTATTTTTCATGTTCTAGTGGTTGTCTTTCATCTACGACTGATTTTATTTCATATTTTGTTGGTTAATTTTCATCTTGTATTGGTTGTCTTGCATGTTCTATTGGTTGTCTCTAATCTTCTGCTAGCTAGTTGTCTTTCATGTTCTACTAATTGTCATTTAATTATCTTGTTTCTACTAGTTGTCGAGTCAAGTACTAGAGTATACACTCTTTTTATTAATTTATCGGTTTGTTATTAACCATTGAATCTCTTTTAAGGGATCTCTTGTCAAATTTGCATTATCACTGCAAGAAAGAAGACCCATTAGAGCAAATTTCCTTGATGAAATTTGTACAAGGAGTTTCTAAGTAATTTCTTGTAACTCATTTATTTGTGATTGATAATAATATTAAAAGTTTATCAATAAATTTTTGAATAATTAATCATAGTAATGAGCAACATCAAAATAATTGCAACTATTTTAATATCAATATATATTTCTCATGTTATGTGTAATATACTAATATGAGATTGATTTAATATTGCAATTAGTAATGATATCCCATATTTTCTTATAAACATTAGATATTAAAGGCAGTCTTATACATCCAATTAGTCTTTTATTAATCTATATTATACACTCACATTTTTTTTTAAACAACCCGTATGCTTTACACTCTCTCACATTTTTCTACAATACATGGGATACAACGGTAATCAGGAGTGGAGCTACAGTAGAACAGAGGTAGCAGCTACCCCTGAAAAAAAAAAAAAAAAAGCTAATTTGAACCAGCTTCTTTAGTGGGTCTTGCCTACCCTTGGCCCGGCCTTGTGGCCCAGATACCTTCTAGCCCGCTAACAAATAACTTAAATCCAGCAATACCAGGCTCGAATATCCGCACCTATCTGTAATCCATAACTAGCTTTTCGTTAACTTCCACAATTGGCGTTTGAGTTGATATATGAAGGTCGCAGTTTGATATATCTTCTTTGTGGGACTAAAGTTTTAAGTTTCATCTAGCATGATATCTGAAGTCGCTGGACTCCCAGTTCTCGCTGGGATTAAAGTTTAAAAGGCCTACTGGCTCTACTCCCAACGACTCGTTGGTTTTATCTAGAATAAATTTAACTTTATTTATATGTAATCCAACAATTAATTAATTAAATGTTCCCTTAATTGCTTCAAAATCAGAATAGTTTCCATCATCTCCATTTAATTTGGTAATCGATAATATTTTCCAAATTGAGAAATAATAATTCAAAATTCCAAAATAGTTTTTATGTTTGGCTCATAAATAGTGTAAATGTAACTCATTTAAGTTGAGAATAATTTTGTAGATAATCCGTCAAAAGTAGTAGAATAGAGTACAATTTAGTCTCATTTAGACAATACAAATACAAATAGAAATATGTACCAATTTGTGATTTGTAATTTAGAAAATGTTTAGAGTCCAAATCCGTTAAAAACCCGAACCCGAATCCGTTTTAAAAAAAAATTCAAATCCGAATTTTGCCTACCACTGACTCAAATCCTAACTACGCCACTGACGGTAGTATCAATCTACGATTATATGAAATCGTGCATATTAATATCTCCAAATTAATATAAGTCATCATGACTAATTGGATATAACAGAATATCCAGTGAAAACAAATTGAGCATAAGTATTTTCATTCAAATTTCTTTTAGTTATACCCCCACACATTTCTTGGTCTACAAATCTCATCATATGTGTTGATGATGCACTACATTTTGCTACTTTTTGCTATGTTTTGCTGTTAATGAACCTCTTGATGATGGCTATATTAAATGTAGTATATCATCATTTTCTTTTAATTGCACCACTCTTGTGGTTTATTCTGCTATATTTAGCATATAATAAAATTGATGAATTTTTTTAGTCCATCTAGTACAGAATCTAGTGTTTTTAAAAAAAAATAGCATTAAATTTAAATATTTCAACGAAACAAATACGCTGAATTTGATTTTTATGAAAACCACCTCCACCGATCATGTGGATTGGTGGAGGCAAAGAAACATTTGCTCCATCATACAAATTACTATCTGCATAGTAAATTGCCTCCACTGATATGTTTTTCATAAAAAATAAATCCAGTGCGCTTATTTTGTTGAAATATTTAAATTTAGTTTTCTTTAAAAAAAATCCCGAATCCAGTGTACCAAAAAATTAAGAATCTAGCGTATAATAATGCTGCACGGCAGCACGGGAAAGCATAATTATATACTCTTCTAAACTAGAAATATACTTTTGTGGGCTTGATCCTAATAAGCCCGTATAAAATCCAATATCTCTTGTGGCTTACAACTTTATACACATGTAAGAATTGGTGACAAGCCCAATCCCAGCCTTACTAGAATAAGCCTCGCAGGAATATATCGGAACTCAACAAAATGCAAAATTGTAAGAAAATTTAAATGAAAGGTGTGTCAAGCTCAAGCCGATAGGCCTGACGCCTGAGCAAATAATCTTGGCGAGAGATCCTTTCAATTTTCTCTATCACAGTGCATTAGCTGAGAACAACAGCTCTGATTTGAACATGGAAAATGATGTAAAATTATCATACTTCCCAGTCTATCTGAGATTTGCATTATTTTAGCAGTGTGCAGCGTTTGAATTATGTATGCAGCATCATATTTCATCAGCATTTACAGCAACAAGCGAAAGACGGACAAAAAAATAAACCTCCAGCTATCCGTATTACGATATTACGTCTTTGTTTCTATTATTCAATGCATAGGAAAGAATATATGAATTGATATGAAACTTAATTAAATATATGTTCTGCAATATGATTCTCTTCTTCGACAGCATGATAAATGGTACCGATGATATAACATATATGCTATTCAGAATTTCACCGATTTTCTTGCTGCATAACTGTAGATGTCTCAGTAAAGCATTCTCCACAATACATGTCAGCGCATTTCTGCCATATAAACTAGATGCAAATGTTTCTTCAAAAAACTAGATGCAAATGCTGTTATAATAGTTAATGATATCTCTAGTTTAAAAGATGACTAAAAAATAATTTAGGATATTAATTCCACATTTTGCTTTTATTTGATTTCAATTTTCTCATTTATCCAAGGACTCTGATTCCAGAGAACCAAGACAGTGAATATTTAAATTTAGGGAATAAAGGTCGGAAAAATATATATTGTGCTTAATTCTACAATGTGCATGTGGCACTAGTGTTGTAAATGATGGTATGCACTTGTCGAACAAACAGGGAACCGTCAAGCGATTAATCGGGAATAATTAGAAATAATCAGAAATAATTGAAAATAATTGACCGGTTAGTCGGAAAAATCTGTAATAGTTTGATTACCACCAACGACTAATTGGCCAACTAATCGACCTAAACGACCATTTTTTTGCAACATTGTGCGGTAGAGTTGAAAACTATAAGCTACCCAAGAGACCACAAATTATTTAGGGCTGCTAATTGGACAGATTTGCTCATGAACAACCGGAGAACTAAGGATGGACCAGGGACCTTTCCTAGAGGCCAGAACTTGGCCTCAATTAATAAAGTAGGCAATGAAACAAAGAGAGGTGTCAACAATCCAAACATTTAATTGCTAACAATAATCAACAATATAAATAATTAAATAGTGGTAATATTAAAAGTTTGTCACAAACAATATATTTTTGTACAAAACTGTATAATTTTTGTACAAGACTGTATATGATTTTTTTTTATTTTGTACAAGACTGTACATGATATTTTTGTACAAGTCTGTACATGATATTTTTGTACAAGACTGTACATGATAGCGATAATATTAAAAGTCTTGTACATGATTTTTTTTTTGGTTCTATTTTTGCACAATCTATTTTTGTAACAATTTTAAGACAATTGTCTGCAGCTTTTATGTCTTGTTTATTATATTCATCATGATTATTAGTTTTCATTACTAATCCAAGCTTGTAGTTATGCAGTTGTGCTAAAGTGTGCATGAAAGAAATCTGTTGATATACCATAAAGACTGCAAATTTCTAAATTTGATTTTGTAAAAGGAAAATGCCTCACACTATTTATGCAACTATTAATAAATATTTTGATGTGATTTTAAGGTAATTATAAAAAGAAAATGGCAAGAGACATGACCCATTTCCGAGCACTTAAAATTTTAGTTACATGAAGTAATAATCATTTGTTTATAGGTCTGCAAATGAGTCCAGTTCAAAGGGACTTCAATTCTAAGTTTATTTGATTATAAACATAGTTGAATTCAGAATTCTATACAAGCTCAATTATTAGGACCCTTTTATATTTATTATCATATTGTCTTAACTACTTAAAGTGTAAACTAATTTATTGATTTTACAGATTATATATATAAAGTAACTTTCCAAAAAAAAAAATTATTAAAGCCCGTAGGCAATTCATTGTTGATTCTATAATTTAAATTTAAAATTATTTACAGTTAATGACTAGCTATTTCAGTAATATAATTATTTTTTGAGTAAATATTGAATTGGAAGTCAAACCACCTAACAATTTAATATCCACAAGAAATTTTTTCATCCGGATTTCGAACCTGCAACATTCCACACATAAAGCATTACCTTAGAGTAATATAATTATATATCGTGTTATTTCTAATAAAGTTCAAATGAGTTGATGAAAATAATTTGAGTTCGACATCAAACTAACAAAAAGTCTGATCTTTTTTTTTTTTTTTTTTTTTGACATACGAGTGAAGTCCAAATTAATACATATTGATCAAAATTTTCTAGTGAGTCATGAGCTATAAACGTTTTTTTCAGCTTTTATTTGTGTATATATAGCATGCTTTTTTTCTTCAAATGAAATTATATATATTTTTTATAATATAACATACCATTTTTCAACTATATGACGATAATATCAGTAGGTTCGGGTTCCCAAATCATATCCTCTAAGATATTTTAAATTTAGAGAAAATTTCTAGTGAGCCCATAAAAACTTCCGAAATTGCCAATTTTTCCATGACAACACTCTAATATCTAATATTCTCATTATAACTTCACATTCTTTCTTTCTCCTTCTAAGATACTCCATCTATTTTCTCTAGAAGTAATTTTAGAAAATATTAAAATGCTAAAAATGTAAAGTAGCTTCTAGTGAGATAGATGGAGTTCCTTAGAATCTGAATGCATTAGAATGACCACGATAATTTCCTTACTTACTCAGAAATGACTTTTGAACATGGATCAATAACCTAGATTAAAAAAAAAAAAAAAAATTCAGTAACACGCAAATAAATATTTTAATTTTTCTTACAATCGCAAAAAAATCCTGACTAAAAAATGTTGATCTGGATTATTTGTTACAGTGTTTCTAATAAATTCAATTCTATAGTATTCCATCTATTTTCAATGAAATATAAAAATATTTCTAATATTTCAACATAAAAAATTAAAAAAATCATAAAATTTTCTATTTAATTAAAATAAAAAAAAAACAAAAATCAATTTGAATCTGTCGTCAAATAAAAAAAAAAGCAATATATACCCAGAACCATCAGGTTTCCTAACAGCTCTGAAAATAAATCAACTGCCAAATTTGCGGACAATCCTGAAAGAAAAAAAAAAGTTAGAAATTATGGTAATTTGGACATTTTTAAAAATTCTCAAAACCCTTGAATATTTTTGTAAACTTTTTTAATTGTGAATATTAATAAAAAAATCGGTATGCATTTTCAATAGACATCAAATACGATCTGACTCCGATGTGTCAACTCTGGTTAAGACGGGCACCAACACTGTCTAAAACATATGGATAAGACATCCGTTCTCATACGGAAGAATATGGATTCCAGTCGCATGAGTGTGTTGTGTGAGTGTCTAAGAACTTAAATAAAAAAAAAATATATATATATATATATATATATATATAGAGAGAGAGAGAGAGTGGCTAAGCTCAAATCGTTTGTTCCTGGGCTCAGGAACAAACGATTGGGTTCTCCAACTTCCGAAGTTCAAACGGCCGATCCAAACCGTTAGATGTTTAATCTATATTAAAATGTGCTTGGAGACCAAATTTTATATTTTTTGGAATTTTTTTACTATTTATTAAGAGGGTTTGAAAGTCGCTGTTTTTTTATGGTGCAGAATTTTAATAAAAACAGCAACTTTCAAACCCTCTTAGTAAATAGTAAGAAAATTTCAAAAAATATGAAATTTTGTCTCCAAGCACATTTTAATATAGATTAAACATCTAACGGTTTGGATCGGCCGTGTGAACTTCGGAAATTGGAGAACCCAATCGTTTGTTCCTGAGCCCAGGAACAAACGATTTGAGCTTAGCCATTATATATATATATATATAGGGTCTGTCTAAATTGCTGCTGGCAGCATTTCAGCAGAGGTGCTGCCGGGGCTATATTTAGCCGTGTGATGTCCAAACAACAAATCTAAACCGTTAGATGTTTAATCTATATTATAATCTACTTGGAGACCAAATTTTACATTTTTTGGAATTTTTTTACTATTTATTAAGCTGGTTTGAAAACCGCTGATTTCAGTAATTTTCTGCAGCATTGAAATCAGCAGTTTTCAAACCAGCTTAATAAATAGTAAAAAAATTCCAAAAAATGTAAAATTTGGTCTCCAAGTAGATTATAATATAGATTAAACATCTAACGGTTTGGATTTGTTGTTTGGACATCACACGGCTAAAAATAGCTCCGGCAGCACCGAGACAGAACTGCTGCCAGCAGCAATTTAGCCACAGCCTATATATATATATATATATATATATATACGGTCTAACTTTAAATAAACTGAAAATTTCATACATCTCGGATGATTGGAGAATGTTTCGATCTGTCGGCGTCACGAGTGCGTATCCTCTGAGATATCTCAACTTTTGCGTGACCGACCGGTGTCTATTCGAGGGTGATGTTGTTGGGTTTTTGACGATTCAAACTCATTGATTTAGCTTAAGGTGCGAAAAGAGTAAAACAAAAAATTTTACATCTACCTTAAACTACGGATTAAATGAATCAGGAAGATCCATTTAATCCTATTTACAGATCTACTCCATAATTGATTTTCTAAAGCTTTAAATCTATTTATCAATTAAATAGATTAATATAACATGTTTATACCTTGTTTCCAAATCACAGTTGGAATGCAGACCGAGCGAGAAGAGCTACACCAGGGAAGGAATCGACTCGGAGTATCACACGTGTTATACCTCTATCGGTTATCCACCAGGACTAACCGAGAGCAGTTTATTTCTTCTGCCAAAAATACCGTAAACCGCGGAATTATGCAGAAACACTATTCATCGAAAAGGGACAGATTAAATATATTTAAGACTCCAAGTTATTCCGTTTCACTTAAAAGCAAAACAAGAAATACCGCAGAGTTTGCAAAAATATATTTTTCCGAATCTCGTAATAAACGAAACCGGGGAAGAGAGAAAAACCGATTAACGAAATAATCAGATTAACACGTGAATTAGTAAGTTTTCTCTCTACCCTCACCCCTCTATTTATAGTGTTTTGAGGAGGTTCGCAAAAGACCGAAATACCCCTCAAAACAAATCTATTTACCAAAATACCTTGACACCTCATGCTTTAATATGTGAAATGACCAAAATACTCCTTCCACACTCTTCTCAATGCTTCTACACCCTAAGGTGTCATGCAAGTAAATAGTAAAAGGCTTTGATTTTGGGCTTTGACTTTGGGCTTTTAATTTTAATTAAGGCTTTGATTATTTTTGGGCTTTTAAACCCATAATTCAAATCCATAATTAACAAATTAAAATCCAAATCAAATATATATAATTGTCATATACAATTATACAACGTAACGTGTACGTTTATAAATTAACCGTTGTTTCTTCTTGTCATTCTAAATGACATTTATAATTTAATTATATCACGTATAATTAATTATAACTGTTACGTTACGAAATTTTTACAATTAAATTCAAATGAATTAAAAGCAAGAATCAAGTTAATTGAGCTAACAAAATGGAAGTTAAAACCTTAATTTAGGTTCCTCTAATTAAGTAAGTTAAGTGTGAATCGAAACCGCGTCGAAATTTCGAGAATTTGAGACTTTACAGGCTCACTGCGTCCGCACTGGTAGGTGACTGCGGGTGACTGACCCGCACTGACTTCTGTTTCCCTTAAATTGCCTTTGAAATTTCTGTGAGTGCGGGTGAGGCCACCCGCACTGCGGGTGGGTGCGGCCGCACTCATGATTTTCTGTGTTGAACTGAAATTGGCTAAGTACGGAGTGCGGGTGAGGCCACCCGCACTGCGGGTCAGTGCGTCCGCATTACGCTCGGACTTTTTCTGAAATTCTGCCAAAAATCTACTAAGTTCTGAGTGCGGGTGAAGCCACCCGCACTGCGGGTGATTTCTGTGTTAAAATTCATTCCAAAAATCTACTAAGTTCTCACTGCGGGTGAAGCCACCCGCACTGCGGGTGATTTCTGTGTTAAAATTCATGCTGAAAACTGACTAAGTGCTGAGTGCGGGTGAAGTGACCCGCACTGCGGGTGGAGGACCCGCACCGACACCGATTTTTGCACTGGAAAGTGCTGGAAGGACCTACAAACTGCCGAGTGCGTCCGCACTCAGATCCAGTGCGGGTGAGTGATCCGCACTGGGTGATTCCAAGGGCTTATTTGCATAATTCCTGCTCTCTCTCTCTCTCCCACTTCATTCCTTTACCATTTTAAGTGAAATTTCTGCCAAGAGAGAAGAAAAAGAGCGAGAGAGTTTCCCGTTCCTCTCAAACCCCCGATTGTTGCGAGAAATCGAAACCGGAACCGAGTAAACGCCCGTGGATCTCTTCTAACTCTCCTATTCGGTATTCTTTTCTCTTTTTGTTTCTCTCTAAAATCTACGATTTCTCGATTTCTCTGGTTTTCGTTTTAAACTCGAGATTTGTGTTCGAATTGCTCGAGGACTAGTTCCTCTACACTCCTTGGTTGTTTATTTGTCAATCTTTTTCCCGATTTCCTCCGATTTGTGAAATCTGATTTCTAGGATTTCGTGCCAAAAATGAAAGTTGGCATAATCGTGATTTGATTTGTTTAACCCGACCAATTAGACTTGTAATCGGTAGGGTTGCCTCTTGATCGTGAATTTTTAAAACGTTTAACGGTTAAATTGAGGTTTTGACCAAATTAGGGTTAACCCAAAGGTAAATTGAATTGAACCGAGAACCAAAGTAGTGAAACGGTGAATGAATGGTAACCTAAGTGGAATTGTGTAGGGTTTGAGGGACCCAGAAGTAAGTTGTGTGAGTTTTAAAGGTTTTTGAGTAAGAAAGAAGGAACCGAAAAGAACCGATACCAAAGCATAAGAATTGAATTAGGATTGTATGAACCATTGGTATACTAAAAGTGAATGTATAGACCACTGAACCCGAATTAAACCAAGTATACGTATAATATAGGTGTAGGCTCAGTCGAGCAAGACTTAACGAGGCAATTCGAGACGCCTGATCCATAACTAAGCGGTACGCTCGTCTTAAACAGGTGCGGGATTCTTGGACTTGTTTGATACTTTATTTTCAGGAATTAAACTGTGTATTCGGTTGTCATGTTGAATATCATTGATTGCATCACTGAATTGTGTAGAGCATTTGCATAGCCCAATCAAATTTAACTGGAATTGATCTGAATTGAATGATTTGCATGCTGGTATGGTTATAGGTTATGTTGATCTATTGTGATCTGATCTTGATTGAAAGTCACCACGATTGGATTGAATATGTGAATGTATGTGAATGGATTTACGAAGTTAAGCACTTGGATCCAATGAATTTGCCAAGTCGGGCTGTATGCTGACTTGGATTCCCAGGATCCTAAATGGCCTTAGGTGAACGGCCCTCGATATTCCCAGTACCGGTTGGGACGAGGGAGGGTGATTATGTTATGAGATGTGTGATTGGAAATCGTGGTTGACTTGTGTAACGTCTATGGCTCGGTAGCATTTTCCTACGTGTTAATGCATTTGAACGGTCGATTGAATATGACGAATATTGGAAACGTTTCTAAAGTGGATTTTCTTTACATGATTTGAACCAGACCTTAATAAACTGTTAAGCCAAGCGGTTGCAGATGGGTGTCAGATAAAGGGTCCAGCGGTTGGCCATCTGTAGGTGTCAGTAACCCTACAGATGTGGGTTTGATAAAGGTTCAGCTCGAAAGAACATCTGTAATTGCTACAAGCCCTACTGAACTGAGTTAGGAATCGAGTTAAGCCAAACTATATGTTGTGTTTGAGATTCATCTTGGAAATTCCGTAAACTGTGTTTCAGGTTGATTAACTGTTGTCGAGTAGTGGCATTTTGTTATTTATGTTTTCTTATATAACTGTTTGCATTGTTGTTGTTTGGGTTTCATTATTGAATATAGAGTTTGATTGCAAGTCCAATAATTCAAATGTGGCAAATTCGCACTGAGAATTTATTCTCACCCCCACCTTCCCCGTTATTTTACAGGTATTGGTGCGACTGATTCCGGAGAGGCACGAGAGTAGTAGGCCTTAGTAGCTTACCAGTATATGACCCTAGATATCTTTTGTTGTATAGATTTAGGGTAGGCCTCGTGGTTGGTATCCGGATGAGATACTTTTGTTGTATTATATGCTGACCAGACTGTGTACTCTGATATATATATTAAAAACTTGTTTGAATTGCTTGTTGTTTGGTTTGAAATGTGAGTAGCCTTGTAAGCATACACGGCGTTGTATGCTTACGGCGGGTGACTGTTACGACCCGTGGCCGCGGGGTGTGACAATAACCATCTTAATATTAATTATAATCAATTTATAATTAATCAGTAAGATTCTCCGAGTAGCTCCTATATGGTGTGACCCAATAGGATCTGTGTTATGTTGGTAAACAAAGTTAAAACTGTTTTAACTTCTATAATCACGAGTGGTATCTGGCAACACATCATGACCATCCAATTACACAGATGATGCTGTACTGTACAATATCACGATCCAGTAAACTATTTACTTGTGTCTGTTCTTCTGTCTCATAGCTATCAGATCAGTTTCAAGGTAGATGTGTGTCATCCTTGCTTACTGAATCTTTTCTTGATCTTGAGTAGATTATCAAATATAATTACTCTTGTAATTATACCGCATGCAGATAATATAACTCTACCAAGAGGCCCAGTGATGTTATAGCTCATATAGAGATACGAGGGACAAATAGTATTCTTGGCAGACTATCACTTCCTCAGCTAAGCTATACATATGGAAATGCTACCGTTATGACTATTTTTTACGGACAGCGGTAGATAGCAATCACACATACACATTTCTCAGTGGGAACGATAAATACCTCATACTGTAGAACGTGACACTGAATGAAAACATAAATGACACGAACACAATTTTATTTAATGTCTCATTCGGGGTCTCTCAAATACCATGTTCCGAGAACATGTATCTATGTGATTAAAATGACATCTCGTATCAAGTGGTTTGTAAAACTTAACCATCTTTTAATCCACATACTAACCTTATAGCGGTAATTAGTGTTCCTGCTAATTACCTTGGTCAGTGACCTTTTAATAGTATATATTATCTATATTATGGAGTTTCACAATTTCAGTCATGAACTCAAAATGATCCATAAATGCAATAATACTCAAGGCAACAAAATGATATAAACATTCAATTCATGAACAAAGCTTTATGATAATTTATCGTATTATTGACTTCTAGATTATTACACTAACAGATGTAGGGGTCAGTATTTGCGTGCTTTGAGATTCATGCATATCGTATTTAAACGGTTGGGATTTTCCATAAACTCACGCAAAGTTTGAGATATCTCAGAGTATACGAATTTCGGCATCACAGGCTCGAAATGAGATCCGGTGCTTTTCTTTCTATGCTATTCCTGTGCTCTTCTCTCTATCTCTCTCCTCTTATTTTGAGGCCCACGTGATTCACTTTCTCTCTCTTCTCTTCTTTGAAGAGAGATATAAAGAGAAAATGGAGAGCAGCCGGCTGCTTTTCTACTAAGAAAAGCAGCGGATATGGATCCCACATGCTCACAACTGCTTTCTTTTTCTCCCGATTATTTCTGTTAATAAAATTGTGTATCTAACCGTGTATTGTAAAGCTTAGCCAAGTCTGTAATGGGCCAAAAAAAGCTACCTTCACTAGCCTACATTGTCTAAAATACCACAGAGGATCGTAGGGAGAACTCATAGGTAGTAGTTGCCAGTAGTGTTTGATAAATGTCCTCGGGGGCTCAACCCAGGCCGGTCCGCCCGTGCCACGGGTATGCACGGGTACACGGGCACGGGTATTAAACGGGCCGGACTCGATTTTTCAAAAAAAAACCGTGCATACCCGGACCCCCGTACCCGTGACGCCCGTGCCCGTGAACTCGTGCCTGTGCCCATGACCGTGTACCCGTACCCGTTTTTTTCAAATTTCAAATTTTTTGAAAATTTCCTCCAAACCAATTCATTTTCACATAAAAAATAATATTTTAAACTAATTATATTAGACATGCATAAATTTATTTTATATAAAGTGACTAAAATATATAATTTAAATGACAATTTCATTTGCAATTTAATAGATATATGATAATTTCATATATTTTAATGAAATTACTTTCAAAACGTCATATTGACAAGAATATTAATTTTTATTTGATCCATCTCATAAATTAATTTGATATATATATTTTTTATTTTTAAACACTAAAAGCAATAAAAAAAATAATTGCATGAGTACATTGCTTTGTTTTTTTATTTATTTATAATTTACATATGTTTCAATGAAATTGGATTTATAATTTATTTATATTTCAATAAAAAAAAGAAATTTTTTATTTATATTTGATTATAACAAAAATTATTGAGTTCAAATATACAACCATGTCAAATGAATTTTAATTGATATAAATTTGGATTTACAATTTATTGATTTTCAAAGAAAAAAAAAAAAAAAAAAAAAATAGGAAAAAAAAAACTGGACCGGACCGCTCGGCTCCCCTATCTGGACCGTCCTACCCCCGTACCCGTGACGGGCACGGATATTAAACGGGCAGGCCAGGATTTTTGAAAAAAAAAAACCGTAATGTCCGACCCGTTGTACCCGTGATGTCCGTTTCCGGATTTTGCCCGGCTCGTTTACCAAACACTAGTTGCCAGGGAGGGAGCCAGCCAATCAACCGCTTACGTGTCTAGCTTTTTCTTTTCTTTTTTTAATGGAAAAGCCATTGGGCACGGCGCACGTTTCTAGCTTGGTACGAGTTTTGTCAATTCATGCTGTGCTGTCTTTTGTACGGAAACTTATGGAAAAGACATTGGTCTTCTGACCATAGGATCTTTAACGAATGGTGCAGGACATCCTAATTGCCAGAACTTGATTAAATAATCCAGTGGGACAGACTATTGTTACTAAAAGATCTACCTCTTTAGAAAATCATTCATAAAATACACTTCACTTACTACTTTTAATTTTTAGCTATTATAGAATTCATGACTCGTGTTATGAAATGTACCATTCAACAAAAAAAAAAAACTATGCTTATCATCTCCATTTTTCATTGTAAATAAGATCGAAATTAAATACAAAATGGTTATTGGCTACGCTAATATTACGGCCAATTTTATTAATACCCAAAAAGAAAAAGTTAATTTTAAAAATAACCATACATTCTATTTTTTTTTCAAAAATAACCTAACCGCCTGGCCCACGGGCGGTCTCCTAGGGAACCAAACCCCCCCCCCCCTTCCCCCACGGGCGGTCTCCTTTTTTTTTTTTTTAGAGATTTGAGTATTTTGATTTAAATAATTTTGTGAAGAAAAAGTTTTCTTGTTTAGAGTGTATGCCAAACAAAATAAGACATTTGATAAATTTATAAAGTGATGTCGTAACTCTTTATAACTTTGATTTTATTTATCAGTTAGATATCACAAGTCTAAATATAACACTAATGAAGGACTTGGCTTTTATTCAAAAATTTCCAAATTCTGACAGCTTGTTGATCTTTTTCTCTTTTTTCAGTTTTTATAATATATGTATAATATATACATATATATACACATACACTGTTTTCACGAAAAATTCTCAATTATTGAATGTCCTGCCATGTATCTATTAAACTCGGTACTGTTTGTGGGGAATTTTATACACTGTTTACATTTTTATAATCAAACTATCAAAGGATGTCACAGGGTAATAGATACAGGGTAGGACACCTGGCGTAAAATATATTAAAAGAATGTTCTATTATGGTGATTAAAAAAAATCATCCAAAATATGTTTGTAGTCAAAATAATTTTGAACTTAAGTGTCGATTCAATAATTAAAATGTATATATTTTTTTATGAAGTAACGTATGTTTTATATAAGAAAATGCAGTGTATAAAATTAAACATCAAAATTTTTATGACGTCCCACTAATAATTTTTTATTGGATGTACTACGGTCTTAAATTTATAGTCTTGAAATTAAATGGTAAAGTGTAAAATAAAATGGGAGAGAACCCCGCCTAGAACAATTAGTTTTAGATATTATTTTTCTTATGAGAGATGTAACTTTGAAATTCATTTTTATTCGAGGTTTATAAAAAAAAATGGAACTTGGCATTTTTTTTACTAAAAATAATAAAATATAAATTCATTTTTATGCTGGCTAAAGGCCGGAAGGTGAAGATCATGCGAACCAAAAAAAATAGAATGGTTGTGCTGATATATTAGCAAACAATGCACTTTCAAGTGGTATTATTTTAAAATCCTTAAATTTTATCTCTCAATTTATAAATAATTTGTATTGTGCGGATGTATTAGATGCAAATTATAAGAATTTGTTTGATTATGCGTAATAAAATGGGAGGTATATTTCGCTGATGGCTATGCCGGAGGAGGGGTGTGCTTTATTCCCTTATTTTATATATATAAAAAAAATGATTCAAAGAACATACATTAAAAATAATTTCGGTAAAAAATATAACTAAATTAATGAAAAGAAACAGTGTTCAATCATTTATTCATTTTCGACATAACATATTTTGAAAATAATCTAGAGGCTGGTACCACCGAATTTTTTATTAATATCCAAATTTAATTTTAAATTTCAAAAACTAACCGCATCAGCAGTGTAATTTGAAATATACCCTTTCCGGAAAAAAAATTTCCGGAAACAGAGGTTATTTCCGGAAAAAAATTTTCCGGAACCATGCTAGTTCCGGGCAAAATTTTTACGGAAGGAGCCTGTTTCCGTGAAAATTTTTTAAGGAAAATACCTGTTTCCGGGAAAATTTTTTACGGAAACATGGCCTCACTACAAATGCAATGGTCCCGCTAGTCCTCCCCATCCCCATCACAACCCATCAGCTCTCCGTTTTTTAAGGTAATTTTTTTTATTTAATTTATTTAATTTATTTAATTTATTTAATTTATTTAATTTATTTAATTTATTTAATTTATTTAATTTATTTAATTTATTTAATTTATTTAATTTATTTAATTTATTTAATTTATTTAATTTATTTAATTTATTTAATTTATTTAATTTATTTAATTTATTTAATTTATTTAATTTATTTAATTTATTTAATTTATTTAATTTATTTAATTTATTTAATTTATTTAATTTATTTAATTTTGAATGGTTTAAAATAATGTCCAAATAATTTAGGAAATACCGAATGGTATAGAATAATTTAGAAAATACCAAAATGGTTTAGAATAATTTAGAAAATACCGAAATAGTCTAGAATTGTTTAGAAATTACCGAAATGGTGTAGAATAATTTAGAAATTACCGAAATAGTGTAGAATAATTTAGAAAAATACCGAAAAAGTGTAGAATAACTTAGAAAATACCCAAATAGTATAGAATAATTTAGAAAATACCGAAATAGTCTAGAATTGTTTAGAAATTACCGAAATGGTGTAGAATAATTTAAAAAATACCAACATAGTCTAGAATAATTTAGAAAATACCAAATGGTGTAGAAAATTACCTTAGTAATATAGAAAATTGTTCGATTAATTTAAATTTTTTTTAGGAATCTATTTTCCTTTCGGGTCCCTTTCGGACCTCTGATTGTCTGATCGATCGGATCTGCGATTCAGGTTTTTACATTTGAATTTTTTTTATTTTAATTTAAAATGTAATTAATGAGTTTATTATAATGGTTTAGAATATTTTCTGATTAATTTAGAAAATACCAAAATGATGTATAATAATTTAGAAAAATACCAAAATAGTGTAGAATAATTTAGAAAATTTCTAAATGGTGTAGAATAATTTAGAAAATACCAAATGGTGTAGAATAATTTAGCAAATACCGAAATAGTCTAGAATTGTTTAGAAATTACCGAAATGGTGTAAAATAATTTAAAAAATATCAAAATAGTTTACAATAATTTAAAAAATACCAAATGGTGTAGAAAATTATCTTAGTAATGTAGAAAATTGTTCAATTAATTTAAATTTTTTTTAGGAATCTCTTTTCCTTTCGGGTCCCTTTCGGAGCTCTGATTGTCTGATCGATCGGATCTGCGATTCAGGTTTTTACATTTGTATTTTTTTTATTTTAATTTAAAATGTAATTAATGAGTTCATTTTAATGGTTTAGAATATTGTCTGATTAATTTAGAAAATGCCAAAATGATGTACAATAATTTAGAAAAATACCAAAATAGTGTAGAATAATTTGAAAAAATTTAAGGTGATTTACAATATTGTTCGAATTTTGTAGTATGGCAGACCCAGTACTTAAGCATAGATTTAGCCCCCTGTTGTGGATAGTTCACGGTAATCACAGGATATCTGAGGCGTCTAAGGAGGTAAACATTTACTTTTTTTTTTTTCATAACTCTGTAAGTAATCAAATAAATATTGTAATTAATTTTTTTCTTATTGTAGAGTACATAAATTTTATCCGTGAGACATTATCGGCACAAATGCGAGTATAATGAGAGGTACGCACCGTTTTTAATTCGAATGGGCTTATATCAGCTCGCGACATTGCCCGATATCGCCCTCGATGCGGCCCTCATTCATGGACTTGTCGAGCGGTGGCGTCCAGAGACGCACACTTTTCATCTTCCATTCGGAGAGATGACAGGTATTAACTAATTTAAATAATTTTTTTTTATTCGTTACTGACAAGTCAAATATATTACAGTTTCTCTAGAGGATGTGAGTTGTCTCTGGGGTTTGCCTATTACGGGGGAGCCGATAACGGGATTTACAGACTCGGCGAGTTTTCAAGGCCGACTGTATGAGTTGCTGGGGGTGAAAGATGATGAAGTGAAGGGGTTCATGAAGAAGAGGGGAACTAATACGTACGACATGCTTATCACCAAAAAAGCTGTCCGTGAGCGCTTCAAAACATTACCAACAGATGCGAACGACGAACAATTGAAATGGTTAGTATTTTTTTATTTACAACCTTATTCGTATTTGATATTTTTAATAATGTACTCACATTTTAAAATTGACGGTTAGGTATGTCTGTGGATTTCTCCTCGACATGCTAGGGAATACCATGTTTGCAGACAGTAGCGGCGACGGAATACCGCTGTGGTATCTCGGCATGATTGAAAACTTGGACGAGTCGAGAAAGTACAACTGGGGCGGAGCTGTTCTCGCTTATTTATATAGAAATCTATGCCTCGCATCCAGTCCTTCATGCAAAAGCATGCATGGTCCCACCATGCTTCTGCAACACTGGTCGTGGACCCGATTTCAAATTCACCGGCCGTTACCGGGATCTCAACCGAATTGGGGCGCAGAAACAGAAGATACATGTCCATCATTTGCTGACATGTGGAGAGGCCCACACAATTGGGAAAACTCGTCCCATGGTGCAACCTCCGGTCCAGGTATCCCTCGCGACCAGATTCAGAAACTGACGGATAACATGGTCAATTGGCAGCCATATGCATCTGTTTACCACAACCTTTCGAGAACAACCCGGGCGGACCAGGTACATTGTAATAAAGTCATATTCTTTCTTTCATTTATGTCATCACATTTATAACTTGTACCTAACATTGCAACTCTAAATTTGTCAGCCGTTCTACTTGTACCGCGGTCCTCTTATTTTTTATTGGATTGTTGAGCATCACAATCCTGATCGCTGCATGCGACAGTTCGGAAGATGGCAACAGATAGAGCCACCGCTTCCCCAGGATCCAGTCGAGCACCAAGAGCTGCACAAGTAATATTCGCAAATCATATGTGGTTTACTTATTTTAAAGTACTTATTTACTTATTTACTTATTTATTCTACTAACCTTGTAAACAGGTTGAAATCGGGCTCAAAAAAAATGCCAACTGGGCGCAAGTGCACCGTCGGCATGTAAACGATGCAACACATTATGCAGATCATGTGTACGAAGTAGGTCGTCCGTGGGATATAAATGACCTCCTAAGATATCGTAAATGGTACCAGGAGACCTGCATGGCATCCGTCTACCTGTTTGGCCAGCACGTGGTGGGGATGGATCGTAATGTTCCAGTTCCAAGAGACGAGCACTCCAAGTCTGGATACATTCCCAGCGGATCGACATTTGTTCGAAATGTAAACATTTCTAACTCTGAATTTTATGATTGATTTATTATATATGATCTATTATACTCTGAATATACGTGCAGGCTTTGCGTGGGATAGGAGAGTTAGCACATGGCACACGGGCATTTTTCACGAAGGGTCTCCGTGCAATTGGCAAGGGCAAAATGAGACTAGGTTGGTGCCTCTGCAGAGATAATGGTTATGGAGACCGTGCTATTGCCATGCTGGAGGAGGCGGGGGTTCCACCCAATTGGGAGGAAATTCCATCTGACGATTCTTATCCTTTGGGGACGGAGCTGATGCCACCAGGCCCGGTATTCGAAGGCCCAGATCCAGTGACGGGCTGGTTATATGATGGCTCACAATGGAGGGATTACATCCGTCCGGGAGAGTTCGCAGGGCATACTCTTGTTGGGTTTTGTCAGGTGTTGTAACCGGAAACCCTTTTAGGCTTAAGTTGCGGAATGACCGCAGAACAAAAATTTCTACGGCCAACTTAAGCTCAGGATTAAACGGGGTATGTCAGGAAACTTTCCAAGGCGGTCCACCTTCAGTATTCCTTTGGCATCAAAACCCAATTTAATCCTTTTACAGATCTACTCCATGATTGATTTCTAAAACTTTAATCTACTTACAAATTAAATAGATTAATATAACATATTTATACCTTGTTTCCAAATCACAGTTGGAATGCAGACCGAGCGAGTAGAGCCTCACCAGGGAAGGAATCGACTCGGAGTATCACACGTGTGATACCTCTATCGGTTATCCACCAGGACTAACCGGAGAGCGGTTTATTTCTTCTGCCAGAAATACCGTAAACCGCGGAATTCTGCAAAAACACTATTCACGGGGAAAAGACGAAAACCCGTAAACACGAATATTCGGTTGCTCAGTTTTATCAATATGCAAAACTGACATACCGCTAAATTCGGTAAAACACTATTCATCGATCCCGTAAATATTCTCCACAACAACCCGCAAGATTATACGTCAACTACGTATAACTTTCTTTTCTCAACCGAAACACTATTTGGGAGAGAAATCGAGAAAGAGAGAAAATACCGATTCGTTTCTGCACGAAAAGATACATGTGAATGTGCATATGTATATATGTAAATATATCTTTCTCTCTCTACCCCTCCACCCCTATTTATAGTGTTTAGATTCGGTTGCAAAAGACCAAAATGCCCTCCAAGTTCGGCCTATTTACAAGATATGCCATTGACACCTCATCCTTTTATATGTGAAATGACCAAAATACCCCTTCCACACCCTTCCACATTCTTCTCCATGCTTCTACACATGCAAGGTGGCATAGGTGTGAAATGACCATTTTGCCCTTGTGGATAGGATTGATGACATGTCATCTGGATAGGATCAATGACGTGTCATGCGGATAAGCACGAATCTGAAAAGACCCGAATGCCCTCGGCCCGAACACAAATAATATTCGTATAATTATTCTGAACAATTATATATATATTTTTCTTTCGGTTATTTGTTTCGGTGTCGATGACGTGTCATCTGGATAGGATCGATGACGTGTCATGCGGATAAGGACGAATCTGAAAAGACTCGAATGCCCTCGGCCCGAACACAAATAATATTCGTATAATTATTCTGAATAATTATATATATTTTTCTTGCGGTTATTTGTTGTTTCGATAATTTATACAATGTGTCATGCACATTTATAAATTAACCGGTTAACTTTTATACAACGTGTCATACACGTTTATAAATTAACCAATGTTTTTGCTTGTTATTTTTACATAACATTTATAATTTAATTATAACACGTATAATTAATTATAACCATCTTAATATTAATTATAATCAATTTATAATTAATCAGTAAGATTCTCCGAGTAGCTCCTATATGGTGTGACCCAATAGGATCTGTGTTATGTTGGTAAACAGAGTTAAAACTGTTTTAACTTCTGTTAGTCATGGGTGGCATCTGGCAACACATCATGACCATCCAATTACACAGATGATGCTGTACTGTACAATATCACGATCCAGTAAACAATTTACTTGTGTCTGTTCTTCTGTCTCATAGCTATCAGATTAGTTTCAAGGTAGATGTGTGTCATCCTTGCTAACTTAATCTTTTCTTGATCTTGAGCAGATTATCAAATATAATTACTCTTGTAATTATACCGCTAGCAGATAATCTTACTCTATCAAGGGGCCCAGTGATGCTATAGCTCGTATAGAGATACGAGGGACAAATAGTATTCTTGGTAAACTATCACTTCCTCAGCTAAGCTATACATATGGAAAAGCTACTGTTATGACTGCTTTTTACGGACAGCGGTAGATAGCAATCACACATACATATTTCTTAGTGGGAACGATAAATACCTCATACTTTGGAACGTGACACTGAATGAAAAACATTAATGACACGAACACAATTCTATTTAATGTTTCATTCGGGGTCTGTCAAATACCATGTTCCTAGAACATGTATCTATGTGATTAAAATGACATCTCGTGTCAGGTGGTTTGTAAAACTTAACCATCTTTTAATCCACATACTAACCTTATAGCGGTAATTAGTGTTCCTGCTAATTACCTTGGTCAGTGACCTTTTAAGAGTATATATCATCTATATTATGGAGTTTCACAATTTCAGTCATGAACTCGAAATGATCCATAAATTCAATAATACTCAAGGCAACAAAATGATATATAAATAAACATTCAATTCATGAACAAAGCTTTATGATAATTTATCGTATTATTGACTTCTAGATTATTACAAACTAACAATCTCCCACTTAAGCTAGGAGTCAATCATCGTAGGCCCTACTTATATACAAAATTCTATATTCTCTAAGATCTCGTAGATCTTGAGAAAATCACACAGCCAATCTTCTATGTGTTCCAAACCCATAGAAGCATTAAGCATCTCGTGCTTGGCTTGATGAAGAGATTTTGTGAGTGGATCAGCTGTGTTGCTGACTGTGTCAATTCTACTTATCTTTAAATCACCTTTATATTAATTATATCTTTTATAATTAATTATAAACATCTTATGATGTTTACGATCTCTCTTATTAGGTGATTATGTTGTAGACGAGAAATATATCCTTAGTTCTCCTCAAGAACTTAAGGATATTCTTTACAGCATTCCAGTGCCTTATGCCTGGATTAGCCTGATATCTACTCGCCACACTCAAAGCGTACGGGACATTTGGGCGAGTGCACAACATGGCGTTTATGATAGAGTCAATAGCCGAAGCGTATGGTACTCTACTCATAGTGCTTTGCTCATCAGTTGTCGAAAGACACTGAGTCTTGCTAAGCTGTGTACCATGATTCATTGGCAGGAATCCTCTCTTAGAATCCTGCATGCTGAACCGATTCAGCACTTTGTCAATGTACGTGCTTTGACTTAATCCTATAAGTCTCTTTGATCTACCTCGGTAGATCTTTATGTCTAGTATATAGACATCCTCGCCCAAGTTCTTCATCGAGAAAACTTTTCTTTAATGAAGACTTGGCTAATTGCAATAGAGGAATATCGTTTCCTATTAAGAGTATGTCATATACATATAAGATTAAGAAAGGCGATGGCACTCCCACTAGTTTTTCTGTACACATAAGATTCTTTTTCGCATCTGACGAAGTCAAGCTTTTTGACTTCTTCGCCAAATCGAAGATTCCAACTCTGTGATGCATGCTTCAATCCATAAATGGATTCAAGAAGCTTGCATACCTTCCCAGCATTCTCTGGATCTTCAAAACCCGTAGGCTGTGTCATGTACACATCCTCTTCTTAAATTTTCATTTAAGAATGCGGTTTTGACATCCATTTGCCATATTTCATCATCATGAAATGCGGCAATTGCTAGGAGTATCCGAATTGACTTAAACATAGCCACGGGTGAAAAAGTTTCATCAATTCCCAGAATTTGTTTGAAACCTCTTCGCTACTAGCCGTGCTTTGTAAATAGTCATATTATCATCCATGTCTGTTTTCTTTATGAAAAACCCACTTGTTAGCTACGGGTTTCACCCCATCAAGTGGTACAACTAGGTTCCAGACCGTGTTGTCATACATGGACTGTATTTCGGATCTCATGGCCTCCAGCCATTTATCAGAGTCGGGTCTATCCATTGCTTCCGCATAGGTCAGAGGATCTTCAGTGTCAAAACTGAGACCTCGTGCAGTCCCAAGTACCTCTCGGGTGCATGGACTGTTCTCATTGACCTACGTAGCACTTGTTCTTCAGGCTGTCGAACTTGATCCACAACTGTCTGCGGATCCAGTTCTACTTCAACTTGCGTTGAAGCACTTGAGCTCGAGACTAGAACCTCATCCACAACTATTTGTGGACTTGGTACTTCCAGATGCTCATCAGCCAAAAAATCAAGAGGTGGGTTAATCTGATCTAGTTCAGATATTGTATTATGTGATGTATCTTGAATTTCTTCAAGTATTACATTACTCCCACTACTTCCTTTTGCGAGAAACTCGTTCTCCAAAAATATACCATGACGAGCAACAACTATTTTGTTCTCGGACTGGTAATAGAAGTAATATCCTTTCGTTTCCTTAGGATACTCTACGAAAAAGCATTTGTCAGATTTGGGACCAAGTTTGTCAGACGTCAGACGTTTGACAAATACTTCGCAACCCCATTTTTAAGATAAGACATATTTGGGATTTCCCAAACCATAACTCGTATGGAGTCTTTTCAACTGACTTGGATGGAACCATATTTATCGTTAGTGCGGCAGTATCTAGTGCGTGTCCCCAAAATGATTTTGGGAAGGGTGGCGTTACTCATCATGGAACGAATCATGTCCAGCATGGTTTGTTTCATTTTCTTGGCAACACTGTAACATTGCGGTGTTCCTAGAGGTGTGAGTTGTGAGACTATCTCACATTCCTTTAAGTACGTTTTGAAAACCATAACTCAAGTATTTGTTATCACGGTCCTACCGTAATGCCTTAATACTTTTGTTCAGTTGATTTTCTACTTTAGTCTTAAATTCCTTGAACTCGTCAAAGGATTCAGACTTATGTCTCATGTAAGTCAATACTTTCATGAAACGTTTTGAGTCTTTTGTTATTGATGTTAAACACGTGGTTTTCCATTTCTAGCATATAAAGATCATTTAACAAGTAAGATGATCCATAATATGTCTCATTTTCATAAATAGAACATCTATTGTCCTTTATAACAAACGAGAAACTATTCATCTCTAAACACGAGATTGATATGATATTTCTAGAAATGGTAGGAACAAAATAGACATTTTCTAGTTCCAGAATAAACCCGCTAGGCAAGTACAATTCTATCCTACCGACTGTAACGGCTGCAACTTGTGCTATGTTTCCAACTCGGAGTTGTACTTCCTTATTGCGTAACTTCCTCTCAGTGCGTGCATATTCGTGCAAATATGAGCACATGATCCGGTATCCAGTACCCAATCATTAAGAGAGGTCGCAACATTAATTTCAATAACATAAATACTTGAGACTAAGACTTTTGAGACATTCTCAAACTTCATATCTCCAAGATACTCCAGGCAGTTTCTCTTCCAGTGACCTTTGCTATTGCTAAAATAGCCGTCAGAGTTAGCAGAAACATTTATCTTGGGAGAGTTCGTTCCCGGAACCAACTTCCCTTTGCCTTTGTACTTAATAGCCATTTTTCCTTTTTGCTTTCTTGATCTTCCTCTCACCTTCTTGGATCATGAGGACATGAGAGCTATTCTCGATGTCTTTATCAGTGATCCTCAGCATCCCTTGGGGCTCCTGCAAGCTCTTATCCAACTCTTGCTTATGGGAGTTCACAATGAACTCCGAATAGCTGGGAGGAAATGAGTTCAGGATAACTTCCGTGGCCAACTCGTGGCTCCACGGACAGTTAAGCTTCTCCAGTTTCTCATCATCGCTTGTCATACGAAGCGTGTGAGTACTGACAGAGCTACTCTCTACTATTTCAGCAGGGACCGGTGTATTTAGGATATATTCCATTTTCTCATGTATGTCTACCTTTTCGAGTAGGTAGCGTAAAGAGAAAGACGTTTATTTAGCCATATTTCTACAACGTTTAATGTAAGGATTTTAGCTTTGTTCATGTAATGTTTTATTCTAATAATAAAACTCCCACTGCAAATTTGTTCTATTCCCGTTTGCAGTAGGACCAAGATCCGTATTTTCACTAATAACCAAGGCAGTGTATGCATATCATGGCTATTAGTTATCTTAGGTAAGCAAACTTGCTAATCACATCTTTTTGTGATTCTTGGTTTCGTTAAAACATCACGTGTATTTAACGAAGACTTTGCCCCGAGCCCAAAACTGTTTTGGAAATCATCGGTAAGTAACCTCACTCTATTTGGTTTGATATGTCGGACATAACCCTCGACCACCAAAGGTAAAAGGCGATGTCTACTGAGTAGTTTACCCATCAACCAATGAACAATGGTTTGAGGAGGATAGAGTGGGAAGGGCATACTACTTAGTATTTAATGGGTTGGTGTTTATGCTTAACAGTGCCAGCAATCTCCAAAGGGGTATGTGAGAAAGAACGACTAATGTGATTCTATTCGTATCTTTATAGCGACTTCTTTCATATGCTTCATTAAGCAATTATGGAAAGGAAGTCTTGAATACTGAATGTGATCTCCATTTCTTTTCTTATCTTATGTTAGAAAGAACGATTAATGTGATTCTATTCGTATCTTTATAGCGACCTCTTTGATATGCTTCATTAAGCAGTCGTGGAAAGGAAGTCTAGAATATCGAATGTGATCCCCATTACTTTCTTTTCTCAGCATATGTAAGAATAACTAAATGTGATTCTATTCGTATCTTTATAACGACCTCTTTCATATGCTTCATTAAGCAGTCGTGGAAAGGAAGTCTTGAATACGAAATGTGATCTCCATTAGTTTATGTTCTTATCAGTACCTCTTTGATATGCTTAGCTTTGTTAAGCAGTCAGTTCTTGTAACTGACTTTAGCTACCGTCTATCTTGTAGAGGTAGTTTATATGATTTCTTATAAAAACGGTAAATCTAATCTATACGTTTTTATATGATAGCAGTAAATCTGATTTACCTATATATGTGATCGAGTCACGTATATTTCTTTCAGTTCGTAATGTTGACCTTGGTCAGCGTTACGGACACGTGAAAGTTGCTTGTCAGAAAAATACCGATTGTGATCCACTTCCTATCTTCCTCAAAGACCTCTTTCATATGCTTTAGTAAGCAGTCGTGGAAAGGAAGTCAGACAGAAAGAATAGTGAATATGATCTCATTTACATTTTCCTAAAAGACCTCTTTCATATGCTTCAGCAAGCAGTCGTGGAAAGGAAGTCAGAAAGAAACAATGTCAAATGTGATCCCACATTCATATTTTTCTTCAAAGAAAGTTTTCTTTCACGGTTCCTTAGAAAGATGGTAAATCTAATTTTACTCATTTTTCATTTTAAAGCAGTAAATCTAATTTACTCTAAGCTGTAAATCTAATTTACTTATATACGGGACCAAGTCGGTATATAATCTATCAGTTACCAATTCTTTATTTTGCAGCTATGCTCGGTTCTTATTTATACCATTTAAAGCACATAAACAATTTATATGTTTTAAAATCAGATATTCTTTTCGGTCCATAAAGCAATTTGGTAACGTGACAAAGTTCCTTTTGGGCCAGTCATTAGGACACGTGAAAGGGGCTCCCAGGAAAGATTGGGGTCACGAGGACCGCTTAGACTCAATCTTTCCTAGACAGAACCATCTCTTTCTTGTGTGGAAATGACAGCTCTTACTCAGGTACTTTATCACATTCTTCGATGAACTTTATTTATCCGAAGGTTTTCGAAAAGGCGAAAAACTTACACTAAATTTTGCCATTTCAAAAGCGTTAAAGCAATTTGGTAACGTGACAAAGTCCCCTTTGGGCCAGCTATCAGGACACGTAAAAGAGGGTTAGACGAAAAACCGAGACTTTTCTTGTCATTAACCTTGTCTTTTACGGGTGGAGATTAACAGCTCTTACTCAGGTACTTTATTGCTTCATCACATTCTTAGATGAACTTTAACGCAATCAAAAGTTTTGAAAACGAAAACATAAAGAAAGCATAAAATCCTATTTTATCTTTCTCGGTCGGAAAACCGATCCAAGAAATGTAAAAGTTTACATTTCATAAGAAAGCATAAAGAAAGCTTAAATCTAATTTAACTTTCTTATTCGGTAGAACCGATCCAAGAAAATCTCATTTCTAATCGGTTTTGGACTTAAGCTGCAAATGTAAGAATTAAACTGATATGCGGTATATGCACCTAATTTGCATAAGTTATAACTTTTAGAAAATCAATCAGCGGGAGAGCCTTGTGCTCTGATACCACTGTTGGGTTTTGTCAGGTGTTGTAACCGGAAACCCTTTTAGGCTTAAGTTGCGGAATGACCGCAGAACAAAAATTTCTACGGCCAACTTAAGCTCAGGATTAAACGGGGTATGTCAGGAAACTTTCCAAGGCGGTCCACCTTCAGTATTCCTTTGGCATCAAAACCCAATTTAATCCTTTTACAGATCTACTCCATGATTGATTTCTAAAACTTTAATCTACTTACAAATTAAATAGATTAATATAACATATTTATACCTTGTTTCCAAATCACAGTTGGAATGCAGACCGAGCGAGTAGAGCCTCACCAGGGAAGGAATCGACTCGGAGTATCACACGTGTGATACCTCTATCGGTTATCCACCAGGACTAACCGGAGAGCAGTTTATTTCTTCTGCCAGAAATACCGTAAACCGCGGAATTCTGCAAAAACACTATTCACGGGGAAAAGACGAAAACCCGTAAACACGAATTTTCGGTTGCTCAGTTTTATCAATATGCAAAACTGACATACCGCTAAATTCGGTAAAACACTATTCATCGATCCCGTAAATATTCTCCACAACAACCCGCAAGATTATACGTCAACTACGTATAACTTTCTTTTCTCAACCGAAACACTATTTGGAAGAGAAATCGAGAAAGAGAGAAAATACCGATTCGTTTCTGCACGAAAAGATACATGTGAATGTGCATATGTATATATGTAAATATATCTTTCTCTCTCTACCCCTCCACCCCTATTTATAGTGTTTAGATTCGGTTGCAAAAGACCAAAATGCCCTCCAAGTTCGGCCTATTTACAAGATATGTCATTGACACCTCATCCTTTTATATGTGAAATGACCAAAATACCCCTTCCACACCCTTCCACATTCTTCTCCATGCTTCTACACATGCAAGGTGGCATAGGTGTGAAATGACCATTTTGCCCTTGTGGATAGGATTGATGACATGTCATCTGAATAGGATCAATGACGTGTCATGCGGATAAGCACGAATCTGAAAAGACCCGAATGCCCTCGGCCCGAACACAAATAATATTCGTATAATTATTCTGAACAATTATATATATATTTTTCTTTCGGTTATTTGTTTCGGTGTCGATGACGTGTCATCTGGATAGGATCGATGACGTGTCATGCGGATAAGGACGAATCTGAAAAGACTCGAATGCCCTCGGCCCGAACACAAATAATATTCGTATAATTATTCTGAATAATTATATATATTTTTCTTGCGGTTATTTGTTGTTTCGATAATTTATACAATGTGTCATGCACATTTATAAATTAACCGGTTAACTTTTATACAACGTGTCATACACGTTTATAAATTAACCAATGTTTTTGCTTGTTATTTTTACATAACATTTATAATTTAATTATAACACGTATAATTAATTATAACCATCTTAATATTAATTATAATCAATTTATAATTAATCAGTAAGATTCTCCGAGTAGCTCCTATATGGTGTGACCCAATAGGGTCTGTGTTATGTTGGTAAACAGAGTTAAAACTGTTTTAACTTCTGTTAGTCATGGGTGGCATCTGGCAACACATCATGACCATCCAATTACACAGATGATGCTGTACTGTACAATATCACGATCCAGTAAACAATTTACTTGTGTCTGTTCTTCTGTCTCATAGCTATCAGATTAGTTTCAAGGTAGATGTGTGTCATCCTTGCTAACTTAATCTTTTCTTGATCTTGAGCAGATTATCAAATATAATTACTCTTGTAATTATACCGCTAGCAGATAATCTTACTCTATCAAGGGGCCCAGTGATGCTATAGCTCGTATAGAGATACGAGGGACAAATAGTATTCTTGGTAAACTATCACTTCCTTAGCTAAGCTATACATATGGAAAAGCTACCGTTATGACTGCTTTTTACGGACAGCGGTAGATAGCAATCACACATACATATTTCTTAGTGGGAACGATAAATACCTCATACTTTGGAACGTGACACTGAATGAAAAACATTAATGACACGAACACAATTCTATTTAATGTTTCATTCGGGGTCTGTCAAATACCATGTTCCTAGAACATGTATCTATGTGATTAAAATGACATCTCGTGTCAGGTGGTTTGTAAAACTTAACCATCTTTTAATCCACATACTAACCTTATAGCGGTAATTAGTGTTCCTGCTAATTACCTTGGTCAGTGACCTTTTAAGAGTATATATCATCTATATTATGGAGTTTCACAATTTCAGTCATGAACTCGAAATGATCCATAAATTCAATAATACTCAAGGCAACAAAATGATATATAAATAAACATTCAATTCATGAACAAAGCTTTATGATAATTTATCGTATTATTGACTTCTAGATTATTACAAACTAACATACTCTATCATCACGTGGCAATGCGCGCCAAGTATGAATTCAACTTACAAGCTGATTTAAAATTTAGTTTGTAGCTCAGAAAAACTGTGTATGAATTGCAGGAGCAGGCGCATGAGCAGAGTCAGGAGCAGACTCATGAGCAGGCATGTGAGCAGACGCATGAGCAGACGCATGAGCAGACGCATGAGCAGAGGCAGGATATGAGTGCTACTGAATGGATGAATGTACTATTCGGCGATGAATTCGGCCCGGTATGTAATACTTTAATTGAGGTAATTTTGTTAGGAAATTTACAATCAACAAGTAATAAAAATTTTCTTATGAAATGCAGATGTCTCAGGATCAAGCGGATTATCATTACTATCAAGGACTGTCTCAGGAGCAGGCGAACGAGATGGAGCAAATACAATTTGACCAGGCAAGGCATGAATCAATGATGGCTCATATGGAGGCGCCTCCGACTCCATTCTCCGGCCACGCATTCGGTGATCCTGGGGCGTCGTTTTCTTATGATGCAGGTGATCCTGGGGCGTCGTCTTCTTATCCACCTCCGGCAGAGGATCCGTCTCAGACACCACATGCAGTGGATCCCACTGACGAGCCGCGACGTTCACAGCGTGCTAGGGTTGACACTTCTCGCTTCTCACATTCGCAGTATCCGGACCACCATGTACATGCACAGCGTCGCCAGTAGGATTTATGGATTTTATCTTGTTATTTGCGTTATATCTTGTTATTTTTTATTATCTTGTAGGACTTTATTATTATCTTGTAGGACTCGTCGTATATTTTTCATTTATAGATTTGTGTTATATTTTGTTATTTTTGATTTATCTTGTCCTGTGTGTTGCATCGAAACCATATCCTATAACTTAACAAAATAAAATAGTTCTCAACACATACAAATAAAATAAGTCTCAACACATACAACACATACAAATAAAATAAGTTTCAACACGTACAACACATACAAATAAAATAAGTCTCAACACGTACAACACATACAAATAAAATAAGTCTCAACACATACAAATGCTTCACAAAATAACGTACTTAACAATGCTAGCCAGACTTTTTTATCTCCCCCAGACGACGTGCTAGCCAGGCTTTTTTATCTACAAAATCATCATCAGATAGTTCAACTCGTAAATATTTCTTTATCTGCACACATCTCGGACAGTCATTTTCATCTCGTCCACATAATTGACAATTTTTTTTCTTTTCCTCGGTCTTTTCTCGATTGTTACTGTCCATCTTGGTGGTCTACAATTTGATAATCAGCAACATTAAAAAAACATTACATAACAAAATAGTTCTCACCACATACAAATAAAAAAACACACATGTTAATTTCTACGACGCATAGTGAAATGTTGTCCGATGGTGCGCCAAACGTTTGTACTTGTTCTTGCTGGTTGCTCTGCCGCTGCTTGCGCCTGTCTTGCTGCCTCCTCTACATGTAACAATAAGCATGCATTAGATTGTGAAATTAGTTAAAAAATTTAACAACAGTTGGTTGATCAGTTATACCTGCAGCATTTCGATCAATTGTCTCACGATGCCCCTGGTGTCCGAGTCTCCGACCTCGCATTCTGTCCATTTCCATCGGTATGCGGTCGTGCCGTCTCCTTCCTTTTTTTATCAGTCTTGACTCAGGTTTAATTTTCGGACCCTCATACACAGGCCATTCACATTGGTTGCCTTTCGGTTCCCAATGTCCAC
The DNA here is from genome assembly GCF_964058835.1 of Carex rostrata. Classification (NCBI taxonomy): domain Eukaryota; kingdom Viridiplantae; phylum Streptophyta; class Magnoliopsida; order Poales; family Cyperaceae; genus Carex; species Carex rostrata. Next base: position 5,433,547 of record NC_135918.1, read on the forward strand.
TCCATGTCTGTGCCACTATTGACATACGGTACAAGGGGTTGACATATAAATTTTCATTATATCTCATTTCACGGACAACGGCCATGAAATGAGAACAAGTTATGCCGGTCAATTGAGGCTTCTGACATTCACATTCAACCTTGTTGTTGTCCTTAACAACAATCCTATACCCGAAATCCCTACGAGTATACTCAAGTCTCGGCTGATTACGCCTTGCTGGAATTTTTTCACCCTTAACTAGGACCTCAAAAAGCCCATGACTTCCACGATAAGGAATCACAGTCATGTCCCTTCCTTTTCCGATACGCTTTTGCAATAACTTAGTTACCCTGTCGGACCACACCTGACCATGCTGACATGCCATTTGAGCTTTGTTCCATCGTTCAAAAAACCATTTATTTAATTTATAGAACGTATCCTCCACGACCGCTGCAACCGGTAATCGCCGACTAATTTTGAACACGGCGTTCAGTGACTCTGACCCATTTGTTGTCATTATCCCCCATCGGTGGCCTCCGTCCAAAACTTTATACAACTTCTCTGGACATGGAAGCTCGTCTTCATCGTTAGGGTCCCTCTTACCCACCTTGTTAAGGTAGTCGATAGCCTTCGGACAACCAATTTCAAAGTCTTGTAACATCTCCTGCAACCTCCTAGGTTTGCATTTGTTCACTCCAGCTATGAACCTGTCGCTGACCTCTCTCTTACGGCCCACGTGCTTGTAGAGATTTTCGGCAACATGTTGGGAGCAATACCGATGCACACATTGATCGGTAGACTCATCCCATCCGAGATTTGGATCCTGAAACACGGCTTTAATTCCCAAATGTCTATCCGATATGACACAAAAGAATCGATTATCTCCAATTACTTTCAACCTTAACCATCTCATAAAAAAACCCCAGTTGTCAGCGCTTTCTTTCTCCACAATTGCAAAAGCCACTGGAAGCAATTGGTTTTCAGCATCGTACATACATGCCATTAGCAGCCTACCTTGGTACCGTCCCAACATGAAACATGCATCGATACTAATCACTGGTCTGAGGAACGGTATCGCTGCAATACACGCTCCAAATGCCCATGCCGCTCTGTGGAAGTGCCTATCAGTTTCTTTCTCAATCGGTTTCGAGATCACACAATACTTAGTTCCTGGATTGTTTCTCTTGATGGCTTCCAATAGTGGAATAAGCAAGTTGTACGAGTTCTCCCAACTCCCAAATAGATTTGCAATAGCAAGCTCACGGCCTCTCCATAATTTGTTGTACTGGGGGGTTACCTTATCATATTTCATCATGACGATATCTCGAATATGATTTATAGAAGAGCACACGTCCCTTCTAATGGTCTTATCAATCGCAAGGGCAACCATCTCTGCTGTAAGCTGACAATGATCAGTACGTGTTGCCGATACTGTGCACGTATGGGGAAGTGCTTGTTTGGTAATAATCCAAGATTCTGAAAGACCGTTCTGCTTTGCGGACACCTTAAATTTACAAAAAGCATCTCTGCACCCCACCTCGTAACGTTTAGGTTCGCTCCTAATAACCCTGCACTCATAATTATTTTCAAGATGAAACTCATTGATTGCTATCTTTAGAGCCGTTTTCGACTCATAAAATACACCTTTAGCCAATGGATTATCTGTCATTTTTTTTGAGCTGCCGAAAAAATCGACATCCGCAGGCCGAAAACCGGATATGTCATTGAAACTGTCAACCGGATGTTTCATATTTTCCCGACCAGTAATCGGGTACTGTGATTGACGGGACTGTGGTTGTGACTGATTGGGCTGTCCGATATCATCATCGGAACCCGACGACTCACCGGAGAGCATCTCATCTCCACTCGCCAAACTATCAGAATCAATTGCATCCACAGGTACGTGCGAATAATCGCGTACATGTCTGCGGACCGCACTGGAACTGGGTCGGGATCTCATTGGTATATCCACAGAGTGCCGACCGGTACTAGGTCGGGATCTAACTGGTATTGGGTCTTGATCCACATGATTCTGACTGCTACTGGGTCGGGATATAACTGGTTGATCCACAGAGTTGCTACCGGTACTGGGTCCGGGTCTCATTCTTACATCCACAGAGTACCGACCGGTGCTAGGTCGGGATCTAACTGGTATTGGGTCGGGTTCCACAGGATTCTGACTGGTACTGGGTCGGGATCGAGGTTCAGGAATCTAACTAGTACAGTTCGGTTCCAATTCTACATATAACTCCATAATCTTGAACCTTTGTGAAAAAGACGACACAATTCCTAAAATCATTTCGAATGATTGTTGGTCCATTACCGGTACTAATTGATAGTCACGTTGTCCATCGGTGGACATATTAAACCTGGCTTGAATTTCCAGATTTGCTTGACTAGCATTGTACCCAACAAATTTATAAATCTCATTCTGAAGATAATCAAAATTGTGGTTCACGGTTAGCGGTAATGAGTATTTAGCTCGGGTACTGTAATAGACCCCGTCATCATTATATTGGATTTCCCCTCCAGTATAAATTTTCGCACAAATAGTTGTCATTTTTAATTTCGATTGGTCTGGCAATTTCAAAAATAACAACATATAATTAATTAAAAATTGTGTTGCCATTAGTAAAAATATTCTAGACAATTTTCAATAATTATTCTACACTATTTTGGAATTTCATAAATTAATAGGGCAACATTCTAAACTATATTGGAATTTTTTAAATTATTATAAACCATTTTGGAAGGTTGTAAACAATTCTAAATTTTCTGGACAATATTATGAAAAAAAAAATGGAATGAAGTAATTAATTATAAATTAAATTAAAAATAACATAAAGAAAATAAAATTACCTCAATCGAAAACCGGTCGATCTGACTGTCAGAGCTCCGTAAGGAATCCGAAAAGCAAAAAGTTCCTAAAACAATTCTAAATCATTTCAGAATTAATCAAAATTATTTCAGAATTAATAAAATTATTTTAGAATTAAAAAAACTTTTAAATTTATTCAGCACCATTTTTTATTTTTTTCAATTAATATGACAATATTCAGAATTTAAATAATTTCAAATTAAATAGTTACATATTTAAATAATTACAAATTAAATACTTCTAAATTTAAATTACAAATAAATGAAATTTAAATTATAAATAAATGAAATTGAAATTATAAATTAATGAAATTAAAAATTAATGAAATTAAAATTATAAATTACTTAAATTTAAAATATAAATAAATTAAATTATAAATAATAAATTAATTAAATTTAAATTATAAATAATTAATTAATTAAATTTAAACTTACTGTGAGAGAGAGAGCGGATGATATGAAAGCGAACCGTAAACACACTGCGAATTTATAACGAAATTTAATGCATTTCCGGAAAAAAAAATTCCGGAAATTCGGCCTGTTTCCGTAAAAAAAATTTCCGGAAACAAATCTTTTCTGAATAAAATATTTCCGGATTTCACCTGTTTCCGGAAAAAAAATTTCCGGAAATGGGGCCTGTTTCTGTTAAATTTTTTCCCGGAAAGGGTATTTTTCGAATTGCAATGCTAAGGCGGTTAGTTTTTGAAATTTAAAATTAAATTTGGATATTAATAAAAAATTCGGCTGGTACCAATTATCCTCGGACCCTTGAAATGATGCCGCAAATACAGAATGGCTGGAATAATTGTTGTTCTAATTAAGTACTCAACCATTTCGCTATTGCCATCAAAATAAATTAAGGTACCAAGAAAGGGACAGCTCAGTGGAAAATCCTATTGTTTCTAGTTGCGCATAATTAATGAATACTTTTGGTTAAATATTGTGAAACAATATTAGGAATTTGGGTTCGAATAAGTTTATCTGAAATACTTCTTGCGCATACAAATCTCAATTTGGCGAGTTGTTTATGTCATATCTAGGGGTGCAAACGGGTTGGATATTATCTATCTATATTCGGATCCATATTCAATTTTTACATACTCGAAAATTCAGTTTCAGTTGCAGAAGTAAATACCAATACAAATATAAATAATTTTATGTATCCTCATGTTTTAGTTTTTTGGATATCCGTTTGATTTAGAATAATATATTTTTTTGCTAGTATCTTTTAATTAAATATATAGTAATGTTGGTGATTACTTTTTGTTAACCAGATATATATTTTGTAATGACATGACAAGTTTAACATGAGGAAAGTTATTATGTCCGTCATAGTGATAGAATATTCAAACTCTATTCGTATTTGATGTTTTATTTTTTAATGAAAATATAATATGTTGAATAACATGTTAATTTAATTATAATATTTTTTTTAAATTAATTTTAATTATAATATTTGAAGTTCTGAATTATATTCGTGTTTATATTCATATATGTTTAATATTCAATTTGTATTTGTATGTCTTTAAAATCCGATATGTATCCGTATATGTTTAATATATGATTTTTATCCGTATTGAAAAAATAAAATTAAAATAAATATAGATATAATTTTACCACTATTCTATTCAATCCGTATTAATCCGTATTTGATCTGTTTACATCCTTACTAATCTCAGATGAGTTTAATCCTTCAAATTAATCAATTTAAACTTCTTCCTATTCAGCGTCATATCAGTCCAGCGCATGAGTAATTAAAGCCGTTCTATTAGAACCTATTTTGGATCGGAGAGTTATGAAGGCGGCTTGGATTATCTTTGTAAAGGAAAAAAAAATCATAGTTTCTCATGTGCTTAATTAAAGAAGTTGAGAGTATGTACAGACAAAAGGAATGTTCTGGGAACAATATCATTATATGTCATACCCCACAAATTTCTAATCTATGCTTCCTTGAACCGCTCAATTAAATTCTTGGCACAGAAAGTATATATAAAAGTTGATTATTTCACATATACCTAACTGATTAAATCGATCTGAAATTAAGTACAGCCGGGTCCATCTACAGTTTATTATAGGTTAGTGTTAGGAAATAGGAATAAGGTACATTCATGAAATTGCTTAATAAAGTATCCAATCACAGACTGTCCAGTGGAATTCTTATGATTTTGATTTGCAATGTAATAAAGGCCGATTTTTTTAAAAATACCCACTAAAAAATATTTTATTAAAAATAACCAGATTTCAGCAAAATTTTTAAAAATACCCAAATCGCGGATTTTTTTCTGCGCTCCGGAATTTTTATTCCGGGCCGCGGAAAAAATTCGCGCCCCGAAAAAAAAAAATTAATTTTTTTTTCTGAGCGCGGATATTTTCCGCGGCCCGGATTTTTTTTTTTTTTTTTTTTTTTTTAGAGTTTGGAGTTGAGAAAATAATGTTTTTTTGGGAATTTTTTGTCCAACTTTGCACCCCTGATTAACATATCAAAACACCTTCAAAAAGTATGAAAATTTACCGACATGCATTCTTGACTTCATAGAATAAGACTGTGAAGTTTCATACAAAATCTCAAAACAGATCGTGAGATATCGGCTCTCAAAAATTGCCCGAACTGCTGAAGGAGTGCTTCTGAGCCCAACTTTGCACCCCCTGATTAACATATCAAAACACCTTCAAAAAGCATGAAAATTTACCTACATGCATTCTTGACTTCATAGAACAAGACTGTGAAGTTTCATAGAAAATATCAAAACAGATCGTGAGATATCGGCTCTCAAAAATTGCCCGAACTGCTGAAGGAGTGCTTCTGAGCCCAACTTTGCACCTCTGGTTAACATATCAAAGCACCTTCAAAAATCATGAAAATTTACCGACATGTATTCTTAATTTCATAGAACAAGACTGTGAAGTTTCATACAAAATCTCAAAATAGAACATGAGATAATGAAACATAACAAAACTGAAAACTGAAACATAATAAAACATATACTAAGAAGATAATAAAACTGAACATAACAAATCAAAACTCAAACATAACAAAACTGAACTCTCTCTGAAGGAGTGCTTCTGAACCCAAATTTGCATCTCTGATTAACATATCAAAACACCTTCAATCATGAAGCACTCCTTCAGCAATTCGAGCAATTTTTGAGAGCCGATATCTCACGGTCTGTTTTGAGATTTTGTATGAAACTTCACAATATTGTTCTATGAAATCAATAATATATGTCGGTAAATTTTCATGATTTTTGAAGGTGCTTTGATATGTTAACCAGAGGTGCAAAATTGGGCTAAGAAGCACTCCTTCAGCAGTTCGGACAATTTTTGAGAGCCGATATCTCACGATCTATTTTGATATTTTATATGAAACTTCACAGTCTTGTTCTATGAAGTCAAAAATGCAAGTCGGTAAATTTTCATATATTTTGAAGGTGCTTTGATATGTTAACCAGAGGTGCAAAGTTGGGCTCAGAAGCACTCCTTCAGCAGTTCGGGCAATTTTTGAGAGCCGATATCTCACGATCTGTTTTGATATTTTCTATGAAACTTCACATTCTTGTTCTATGAAGTCAAGAATGCATGTCGGTAAATTTTCATGCTTTTTGAAGGTGTTTTGATATGTTAATCAGGGGTGCAAAGTTGGACAAAAAATTTCCAAAAAAACATTATTTTCCTAACTCCAAACTCTAAAAAAAAAAAAAAATCCGGGCCGCGGGAAATATCCGCGCTTCGGAAAAAAAATTAATTGTTTTTTTTTCGGAGCGCAGAAAAAATCCACGGTTCGGATATTTTTAAAAATTTTGCTGAAATCTGGTTATTTTTAATAAAATATTTTTTTTTAGTGTGTATTTTTAAAAAAATCGGTAATAAAGGCTTCTATAGTGATTGTTACCATTACTGGTGTAAGCAGGTATGAGTTCCTGCTCACAAGACTACCGTTTCCGCTTAAAATTTGTGGCTGTGTGGTGTGGGCCTTGGGCCCTTGGCCACATTAACTCTGATAGATCAATAATGATATAGCGGTATTGTGTATGTACCGCATACTGGTTCATACTTCATACTATGAATATCTATATTTTTAAAGGTCAATTAGTTAATTTGAATCATTCAATATGGTATTTGTATGATAATGTGTCTGCATAAAAAAAAAAAAAAAATTTAAATTTATTTTACTAATTTTTAAATAGATAAAAATAATTATTTTGGGATGGTCTAGAATTTTTAAATCAAGTGATTTTCTACAATCTAAAAATATAGTAAAAATGTTCTGAAAATATAAATTTTACATTGTAATACAAATTCATATAAATAACATATTGCATGGATCGAATTATCTATTAAAACTTTAAAATAAAAATATGAATCTATAATACGCTATATATACGCTAGTTTTGGAAGCTTTAGTAAGCAGAGGTTCATTTAGTAAGAACCAATGGGTTCAAAATATTTGTGCTTATACGTAATTTTGTATTTATATTTTAGAGTAAAATTTACGAATATAGTAAAATTAACTCTATACTCAGCATGAAATTTTATATGATTGATTTTATTCGCATTTGATTTCTATATAAAAAAATTCTGACTCCGCTCCTGTTAGTAAGTAAGACATATTATATATATAATGTCATAATTTTAAAGCTAAGGAATAAATAATTTCTCTCATGGCAACTAATGTTTAGCTGTTTCCAGTAGAGGTGCTATCGGGTCGGATCGGATCTGGGTACTATTATATTTGGATCCGGACCCTAAAAGTGTTCGGGTCCAAATTTCGATCCATATACTTATTTGTTTCAAATTGGGTTAGGTCCGGATCCGGATACCTATCTACCCGTAGATATTTCAGGTCCAGTCTTTCGGTTCCGAGTAGATAGATACCCGTAACTTGTTTGTGGATTATCGGGTCCGGTTCGGATACGGGGCAGTTCCGGATCCAGAGCAGGTATAGGTCACAACTCCAAAGTATTCGAGAAATTATTTACATTTAAATATAATTATAATTTCTTAAACATCTCATATAATAAATCATTACAATATAAATTAAAAACTACTGCAAAATAAAAATTATACTATTAATCATGTTTATAAATAATAAAATATATCATGCTACATAGCAAAATAAAAATTAATAACTCTAAATTATTAGTTGGTTGTTGGTTGTTTGGAGTACTCATGGTGTAACAAAAAATATTGAATTCAGTTTTTTGTTAATAGCTTTTGAATTCAGGAGGATGGAGGAGATATAATTTTTAGAAAGTAAAATATTAGAGATGATGATTTCATTTTCTATAATTCAAAAAAAATCTATGAATTGAATGTAATAGAAGAAAAAAAGGTATAAAATAAGTTGGTTATGGAAGAATAAATTTGACAATCATGTGTCATGTGTCACATGTGTATAATATAGAACAAAAAATAAAGGGCGTAATTAAAGGGCTAGTTAAGGATGTAATTAAAGGGTAGTGTAAAACAGTAGCATAAATTTGGTTAAGTTTTATCAAATTATAGCTCAGCTGAAATATATTATCTAACACAAAAACTTGATGCAGAGTTATTAATATATATTTTATCGGGTATTTAGACTGGTATCGGGTCGGGTCCGGTTATGGGTCGGATAATTAAATGATACCCATATCCTACCCATTACAGTATCGGTTCCGGTTCGGATCCGGGTCGGATATTAAATTATTAATTTTGTACCCATACCCATAATTTAATCGGTTATATTTTTTAAACCATACCCTATCCAAATTAATCGGATCCGGGTCGGTTCCGGGTCGGATCCGGTTCAGTTCCGGATCGGATCCGGGTAATCGGGTAAAAGTAGCACCTCTAGTTTCCAGTTTCCACTGTTAGGTGCTACAGAGATATAATCGGATAAGGATTAGATCATTAATGAGGAATGAGGATTTATAAATTTATATTTCTAATAGTAGCGAAGGTGGCGCATGCTTATACGCTGGACAAATTATAAGAAATATCAATATCGCTAGACCAAAAAAGTTAGTTCCTTTTCATATTTTATTATTATTCAATAATTATCTTTACTGGCAGTGTAAAATACATATAAGACCACCTTTTTGTTTCATTCAAGTATAATATTATCAGGTTCGGAATTTGTACCCCTCGAATTGTGGATTTGTGGTTTGGCCTTATTATATTTTAAGATGAAAGCAATTTATTAAAAAAAATTGCATGGACGACGTACATTTTGGCAAAAAAAATTGGTCAGTAATGCAAATGAGGAAAACTAGATAGAATTAACTATATATCTTGTTAGAGATACCTAACAAACCCGTTCGTTCAAGTGTAATTTCATCAACGTTAATGAATTCAGTTAACGTTATGACACGTCATAGTTATGATAAATTGGAGTCATCTAATTGTATAGGTCATTTAAATTTTTATTATGTATAAAATGTTTGTTTGTGTGCCTGTGGAACTGATCAAATTCAACATTCAATCCAATTATGGCCTCAATGACAATAAAAAAAAGTGTATAGGTCCAAAAAGTTGATCAACTGCATAGACCCTAATGCAAATAGAAGTCTCTACCATGAAAATCAACTAAATATATACATCGGTTTCTATATATATACAGAGGAGGGTTCAAATGCATTCAAATTTTTGTGCACCCAAATGCATCCTATCCATTTTCTCCGTTTTCAAAGTCCGAATAGTCAATCCGAACCGTTAGATGCGATCTATATATTAAGATGTGATTGGAGACCAAATTTTATATTTTTTGAAATTTTTTTACTATTTATTAAGGCACTTTGAAAATCGCTGATCCAATAGTCCAGAAAATGTAAAATCAGCGATTTTCAAAGTGGATTAGTAAATAGTAAAAAAATTCCAAAAAATATAAAATTTGATCCCCAAGCACATCTTAATATATAGATCGCATCTAACGGTTCGGATTGACTATTCGGACTTTGAAAACAGAGAAAAAAGATTTTAAAAATAGGGTGCATTTGGGTGCACAAAAATTTGGATGCATTTGAACCCTCCTCATATATATATTACCTATACAATTGGTATAAGTTGCATAAATAGCGTATACGCTTTTCGTGAGAGAAAAGTAGACACTTTTCGCGAGGAAAAAAACGCATTTATGACAGTACTCTGTTGCGAAAAGTACCGTCGCGAATAGAAAAAGCAGAACAATAATGGTACTCCGTCCCAAAAAGTCATTTTTTTATCCTCGCAAAAAGCGTCTCATTCTTGTGATATGTAGCAGTTTGGCAACTGCATACGAAAAACATTATTAGTCATGCTTTGCGAAGTTCACGCTCATTCAGAAATGTAGAATAGCAGAAAACTACACGTTATTATAATTCATGCATGCTATACACACTACTCTCCTTTTGAAGTGTAGATGTTTGTATTATTAATTATGCCTATCTATACTATCGCATCATCAACATCCTGATCGTTCTATTAATTATATTTTCTTATTTATTATTATATAAGATGGTTCATATTATTTTCCGTATATTCTTTCCTTGCGAGAGTTTAAATTTGTAAAAAATATATTATTTATGTATAATATATACTTAATTGTAAGATTCATTTATAAAAAATATATCAATCTAAAATTCAATTTATTTGAGATATATTTTATTTTTTTGTTGCAATGTCGATCGAGAAATAATTCTGTTATATGTAATGCTAGCTACATTAATTCTTGTCTTTAGCATGCATGCATGGATGATTGATAAATTTATTAATTGTCGAGTATTAATTTGTTCCATCCATTGTTTTTTTCTTTTCTTTTCCCTTTTGATGCTTCCCTGCACATTTTGTGCTAGCTAGGTTGTGACTCTTGAGAAGAGTTTTGAGTCAGAAATTAAATAATTTCTTATTTTATGTACGGATGCGCATTGCAACGAGGTGATAAATTTCAAATAATTTGTTTCCAAGTCATGCAATATGTATAATTACTAAAATTTGTATGATTAACATTGGACAAAAATGCTCACATGCATACGTATAGCCGTCAAAATGATCATATGTTCCTATAGGTTTATTAAATCTAAATCAGTTTGGCATCAATTGATGACGTAAATGGGTTTATGGAGCTAGCAGTCCTTGGATTACATAGCTGTAGTAAGAAAATCAAGGGCTTGATTAAACATCTAGCTACCATGGAGGTGGTAGTTAATGGAATGAGTACAATTTGCACTAGTTAATGAACAGCGTTATTTTGAAGTGAATTGCCATTTTGGTGTTCAAAATTTAGCCTTTTTCCTCTCCAGTATGAACTAAATTTACTTATCAATATATAAAAAACCATTTACAAAGGGCATTAATTACAGTAGTCGAAATTAGACCTAGAACTAACATTCAAAGTTCATGACCTCACTGGCTTGTTTCATACTATTAAGGCGACACAACGGGGCAGTTGGCACTATACATATCCTTTTCCTCTCCTATTTGGTTTATTAATTGAGCTCACTATATATATCCAATTACACTCAAAGTAGCCATACCATTACACTTGCCAATATAAGAAACAATGCCTCTTAATATTCTTGTATCTGTTTTTCAAAAAACAATGCAATTCCTTACATTATCAGATCTAGCCATTGCCATGTTGATCCTTTTCATTTGTAGTGCCGCCGTACAGCGGCTTACTACCAATGGACCGATGCTGTGGCCAGTCGTAGGCATCGTCCCGACCGTCTTAGTCAATGTACACCGCTCATATGACTCGGTAACTGATGCTTTAATCAAAACTGGCGGTACGTTCCCATTCCGGGGCATCTGGTTCGGTAAATGCTATGGCGTAGCAACAGTCATTCCTGCAAATATCGAATACATTCTAAAAACACGGTTCACCAACTTTCCTAAGGGGAAGTATTACCGCGAGAGGTTTGCCGAGTTACTTGGAGATGGAATCTTCAATGCTGATGATCAAACCTGGCGTGACCAGCGCCGGGCTGCCACAGCAGAGATGCACTCGAGCCAATATGCTGAGTATTCAGCTGATACAATTCGTAGTTTGGTGCACAGTAAGTTGCTTGTGCTGATCAACTGGTTGTCAAAAACAGGATCCTGTGTTGATCTGCAGGACCTGTTTTTAAGATTCACTTTTGACAACATCTGTAGAGCAGCTTTCGGGGTTGACCCGGGCTGCCTTGCCATTGGCTTGCCAGATATTCCTTTTGCTAATGAATTTGAAAGAGCAACAGAACTTACTCTTTTTCGGTTCATAGTTCCACCATTTGTGTGGAAGCTGATGAGAGCCCTTAACATAGGCACTGAGAAACAGCTCGGTGCAGCAATCCAAACCGTGCACGAGTTTGCAGAGAAAACTGTATCAGATCGTCGCGATGAATTTAAGAAGGTAAATGGGTTCAGTGGGCGGTATGACTTGCTATCTCGGCTGATGGTAACAGATGCAAAATTTTCTGACAAGATGTTGAAAGATCTTTGCATCAGTTTTATACTGGCAGGCCGAGACACCAGCTCAGTTGGACTCACTTGGTTTTTTTGGTTACTTCACCGACATCCTGATGTTGAGAGATGCATCCTTGATGAAATCACTAATATCATCAAAAGAAGAACCGAAACCAATGTCGGTAACCCTGCGAGTTCTCACCTCGAGATAGTTTTCACGGTAGAGGAACTAAAAAAGATGGTTTACCTTCAAGCTGCAATCTCAGAGGCACTACGCCTCTACCCGCCAGTTCCATTAGATTTCAAAGAGGTATTGGAAGACGACGTACTTCCCGACGGTACCTTCGTAAAGAAAGGTGCAAGAGTAATCTACTCGGTGTATTCTATGGCGAGAATAGATGGAATATGGGGCAAGGATTGCAAAGAATTTAAGCCTGAACGATGGTTGAGGGATGGAAAATGTATCAACGAGAGCGCATTCAAATATGTTGTTTTTAACGCGGGGCCAAGGCTGTGTATAGGGAAGAAGTTTGCTTACATGCAAATGAAGATGGTTGCAGCATCTATTCTATTGCGGTACCATGTGGTGGTACAGGAGAAGCAGGAGGTGGTACCAAAATTGTCCACGACGCTATACATGAGAAATGGACTCAGGGTTAATTTTCAGAGAAGGGAAAATGGGTTAATTTAATTTGCAATGTAAATTATTAATTGGGATTTGCTTAAACTTTATTTTTTAAGGTCTGTTCTTGTCTGCATGAGTAGGAAAGAGTTGACACGTGCTTCTGTGTATGCAGACCGTGTGGTGTGTATATGTAATACATATATTGTCCTTACTTTATTTTAAAATAAATGTATTACAAGTATAAATTAAAGAGAAGTTATTCTTACATTTTACGTTGCATCTGTGTAAGTATATCTGCATGAAAAAAGTATTTGTACTTATATGATTCATATTTTAATTATACATATTTCGTATTTGTCTTTAATACACAAAGTGTTACCTCTTTTCGATATTTAAAATTCGAATCATGTACTAATCTACTAACAAAATTAAGAGTGGTCCTTATTAATTTGATGGGAACTAGGTTGGAATTTATTAAGTCTACTGAAAAATTAATTACGATCGAATGGTCCATGCATATTAATTGAAATATTCTAATGGTCCATTTTGTGATCTGATCTATTTTGGTAACGAGCTTCATACAGAATATCAGAGCAGAGGCGCTACGTGCATGTATTGATAGGAAGACTAAGCTACGTAACTATATGATTTTAAATTAGAATTATGTATATTGAAATTTAATTAAATTATTTTTTTTTTTTACAATTTTTTATATAGTCTAACTTCAAAAAAAAAAAAAATCTTGTAATTTAGTACTTAGAATTTTATTTTATAATTAATTATAAAAATTTAAACTTAATTTCCATTCATTACAATATCATCTTAACTTTTTATCTCTTTATCGAAATTTCTTAGTTCCGCCACTTATATCAAAGGGAGTTTGATTATTCATAGACGGAGTTCACTTACATTCTGATCAGAAAGATTTGGGAACTTCAGAATCCGAAAGCGAATTGGAAATTTATCAAAATTCGCTGATCGGAAGGGAAGAAAAAAGATAGCGCGATTTCTTTTCTTTTTTTTTTTAAACTTGGAAGAGGCTCCCAAGTGTTGTATTAATAAACAGTAACTGTTCTTTACAGACTCCCTCTGGAAACGAAATCTCAGTACAAACAGCAAAAATTTAAACTTCTAGCATAGTCTACACCACCACCTCCATTGTGCCAAGATTAGGTTGACCAGTATGTCAGGTGGTTTCATCCTGAGGGCTCTGAAAATGACGCTATTCCTTTGGTTCCATATGTACCAACACACACAGAGTATCAGTACTTGCCCTTCTGTTTTCCAGCTTTCTGGTTTGCCTCTTGTGTCTTTAATCGATTTTTCCCAAATGGATACAACATCTTCTTGACTTAGAACACATTGGAATCCCATTTTCCTGTCTAATTCCGTCCAAACTGAGGTTGCATATTCACACTTAAACAGCAGATGAATAGCGGTCTCCCTCCCACAGTTGTTGCACATCACACAGTTCGTCTGACACGGAATTTTCCGCCTTGAAAGTACATCCCGGGTTAGAATTTTGTCCCTGAGTAACAAGTAACCAAAAATTCTAACAGTTGGAGGGGTCTTAGTTTTCCAAATATTCACATTGGCATCCCTTATTTTTCCTCCTTCTGACAATTTTTATATGCAGATTTTGATGTGTATTGTTTATTGGCTGCCCATCTCCATTCAATTGAATCACATTCATCTGTCAGGTTAGGCAAGGGTTGTAGAGCTCTATCAGGTGCCAGGTTATGAACTAGAGGTAGTGCAGTACGCAATGTAAGGTAGGGGTTAGATGGTCTCGGGGGTCTGCATTGAATGATCGGCCTTCCTTGCCATGCATGATACCAGAAGCTTATTGTAGCTCCATTCCCCACCGTCCATGTACTGCACCAGTGAAATAGAGGCAGGAGTTTTACTAATTGGGTCCAAAAGAATGAACCCGAGACAATCCACACCCTTGGTCCCCGGTGCATGTTAGCATTCTTTTTTAACATATTAACCACATCCGTCCAGAGAGACATGTCATCACTATGTGGCTTCCACCACCATCTAAGGAGTAATGCTCTGTTTTGTAAGGCAAGATCCATTACACCCATGCCTCCCCATTCTTTCTGCATACAAACAACCTGCCAATTTATCAAGGACATGCCATTATCATCTGAGTTGTTCCTTCCCCAGAGGAAATGTCGCCGAATTCGGTCCAACCGATCAATCACCCATTTAGGAATCAGAAAGCACGTCATGAAGTAGATTGGAATAGATGACAATACCGATTTTACGAGTTGTAGACGGCCTCCCCTAGAGATTAGTTTTCTTTTCCACCCTTGCAACCTTCGATCTAGCTTCTCAATTAAGGGAACAAATAATTCTCTACCCGGTTTCCTTATAGTCAAAGGCATGCCCAGATACATCACCGGAAACTCTGTTCTGCTGCAACCCATGATTGCACCGACCCTCACTTGCTGGGACTCTGATAGGTTCAGGGGGACATAGCAACTCCACCTCCACTGAACACAACACAACTGACACAACATCTGTTTCCAAACCTGGCAACCTGATCACCAAAACTGACCAAGTCTTCCTAGCCATTTCTAGACCTGTTAGTTCTGACTTGAAAACCTTGGAGCAAGAAGTGGCTAATGATCTCTACTGCCAGCAAATTATAGCTGAAATATCAGCCAATAAATCCAAAACAGTAGGCTGGTCCTTCTCACATGGTTTACTACGTTATAGAGGTCGCATATACTTACCAGAAAACTCAACCCTAATTCCCATCCTTTTGGCTGAATATCACTCAACTCTTATTGGTGGTCACTCTGGTGTGCAGCGCACTGTCCAACGGCTAACACCACACTTTTATTGGAAGAAAATGCAGCAGCATGTCAAAGACTATGTGCACTCTTGTGACATATGTCAAAAGTGCAAACCTACAAATCAGCACCCTTATGGATTGCTGCAACCAATTGCTCCTCCAACTTCCCTCTGGGCTGACCTATCGATGGACTTCATCACTCATTTGCCACCATCTGAAGGGCATACAGCTATTTTGGTAGTGGTTGATCGCTTCTCTAAAGGGGTGCATCTAGCTGCCTTACCACGACGATACAACGGCCCTCAAGTTGCAGTCATTTTTTGGGAGTCGGTGGGCAAAATTCATGGAATGCCTAAATCCATTATTTCTGACCGTGATCCAATCTTTCAAAGTCATTTTTGGAGGGAACTTTTCAAACTTCAAGGAACAAAGCTCAACTTTTCATCTGCATACCATCCAGAATCAGACGGGCAGACCGAACGTGTCAACCGATGCATTGAGCAATACTTGCGAGCCTTTGTTCACGACCAACCGAAAAAGTGGGCCAATTTACTCAGTTGGGCAGAGTACCATCACAACACAACATTTCAAGCTTCAGCAGGCATGACGCCATTCGAAGTCACATTTGGCCATAAACCGCCATCAATGCTCAATTATTGCAGCGGCACCTCTGCCTTCGAAGCAGTTGACACAGACCTCCGTTCCCGTGATGTGATATTATCCCAACTAAGGGACAACTTGCTGAAATCACAAACAGCCATGAAATTCTACGCTGACAAGAACCGCACTGCAATGACTTTTGAACTGGGCCAATTGGTGTTGCTAAAGCTTCAGCCTTACCGTCAAGTGACGGCACGCCAACGCTCAGCTCACAAGCTCGGATTGCGCTATTACGGGCCATTTCAAGTAGAGAAACGTATTGGATCAGTTGCATATCTCCTGACACTACCATCAACTACTCGCATTCATCCAGTCTTTCACTGTTCTCTCTTAAAACCATACCATGGCCAAGCAACACCACATGTTCATGATCTGCCTATCCTAACTAAGGATAATCATCCAATCCACCTACCAGTTGCCATTCTAGCTAGGCGTACCATACTTCGAAATGGAGAATCTGTCCCTCAAGCTCTCGTCCAGTGGTCAGGCCTATTGTTAGAAGACTCAAGTTGGGAGGACCTGGTTAATTTGGATGAACTCCGACTTGAGGACAAGTCGTCTTCCCATGGAGGTGGGAATGTTACACAATTAAACCAGCCCCTAAAGGTTTACACAAGACGTAACAGAGATACAATTGCATTCAATCATGAACTGATGATGCTAAAATTGAAAAGTGCAATTAAGGTCTGATTTGAAATCAGCCAGCAAGAGGAAATCTGGACAGCTAAGCCTTAGGCAGGATTTAGGGAGGATTTAAGGATTTGCTTTACA
Source organism: Carex rostrata (assembly GCF_964058835.1). Lineage (NCBI taxonomy): Eukaryota > Viridiplantae > Streptophyta > Magnoliopsida > Poales > Cyperaceae > Carex > Carex rostrata. Next base: position 5,450,658 of record NC_135918.1, read on the forward strand.
TTTCTATTTTTATTAGTGCTTTTGTTTAGGCAATAATCAAGGGCTGATAGCCTATAATTGTATCAGCTGTGAGAGGAAATAAGCAGACAATATTCAACAATCTTCTCCCTTTCTTCTCCCTCATCTCTCTTTCTTCTCCCTCATTCTACAACGCCTCTGTCTTTACCCTCTATTATATCTCTAATCTATCTCACTGCAGCTACCACACTAAAGTTCCTCTAACATCTTCTCATAGTTTATGTCCAAACCCGAAACCTTGGAGAAGATTCGTAAGAGTAATTTGAGTGTCACAACCGTTTCTGTAGATCCCTTAGCAATTAGTACCGTATCATCAGCATATTGAAGTGCCATTATCGGCTCCCGTATTTTTGGTGTTATACCCCCTTGCTGGGACTCTGATAGCGCGATTTCAATTGACATGATTCGACGGGAAGAAAACATCACAATCATTCTCCGTAAAAATCAGCAAGGTCTTTGTCTTCTCGTTTCAGGTCACCTCCTCTCTTATGTTTCAAAGTTTTCTTTGTATATATAGAGTTGAATGGTCTGAAATTTTAACTAGGGTTTGAATGGCAAGCTTTGTAAATTAAGACAATAACTTGGGTATTTTTTTTAGGAAGCGTCTAATTGTCCACCATTTATCCACAGTTTTGACTTGCGCGAATACTGTAAAACTACTTCTACATGCTGTATAATTATACAATATATCACATAAAATATATCAGTTAATCACAAAATATCCAGCAACTATTTGAAGTGGTCCCATGATAGTTAAAAATAGATTGCAACTTGCACAACATGACAAAAAAATTATACTTTCAAACTGTACTTTCAAAAATTGTAGTTATAGAAAATTATTGGCAATTAGCAGTTATTTTGACAAAAAAAAACGTGATAAAAAAGCAAAATTAAATTTTTCAATTTTTTTAATTCTTTTTTCTCGATTTAATGAACACACAAATAAATCATCAAAATAATAAAACTGTAAAATTGACCACTTTAACTATAAAAATAAAATGTACAAACTATAAAATTACAGACATACAAAATTCACAGATGAAAACGATAAAATAAAATATTGAAAAATATCAATTTTCAATACTGTAAAAATATCAAGTTAAACTGTGAAATCAAAAAGTACAAACTATAAAATTACAAAATTGTAAAATTAGCAAATTAAATAAAATTTAAAAAATGTCAATTTTCAATACTGTAAAATTGTAAACCTAAACTGTGAAAATAAAAAAGTAAAAACTATAAATTTACAACAATGTAAAATTAGCAGATGAAAACGATTAAATACAACTTAAAAAATATAAATTTTCAATACTGTAAAATTGTAAAATTAGTAGATGAAAGCGATAAAACAAAATGTAAAAAATACAAAATTTCAATACTGTAAAACTGTTAACTTAAACTATAAAAAAGAAAACGTACAAACTACAAAATGCCAATACTATAAAACTTTTAGATGTAAACTATAAACTAATTGAATGTATACAACATCCAGAACATCAAAAATAAAAAGTGAAAACAATAAAAACTATAACACTTCAATACTGTAAACTGACATATGTTAACTACAAAGATAACAATTGCAAATTGTAATATATCACTGTTCAATAAAACACAGCAGTTCAAAAACTATAATACATCATTGTTCATATACAAGTATATAGTAGGTGCCAATTTTACTATGAAGGGGTAGGAGTAGGAGACCGAAGAAGCTGCTGTAGTAAACAGGCAGCAAAACACTGTGTGATTCCACCTGCAACACGTGAACCAAAAACTCGGGACTCTGGCTCTTGAAGAACTTGCACATCATTGACAATTAATAAGCAACTAGCTAGTAAGAGAATGAAACCTTTGTGCTGCAGGAAAAGTGCAACCAGTGCAACCTGGAAAATAAAAATGTGAAAGTTAAAAATTTAGTCCCATTTATCTTAGTTGCCACTGAATACAACAAACTTTGAAGGAGATTTTGCAAGTTACATCCAACATTTTATCACATTTAAAAAAATAAAATCCATTGACATGAACTTTCACAAAATAATACCCAATTCATGTTTTTGAACCAGCATCCAACATTTTTGGGATCATTTGCTGATAACACTACCCAATATTAACAAAAAAAAAATCCAAGTTGAACTAAAATAACCTCTACCAAGATAACTTACTTGGGTCAGTGTTGGTTGCAAGTGCGATGCTGACGAAGTTACAGGCGCCAAAGGTCTGTCCATTTCTCTGGTAATAGCTATTGACAACATAGCTGTAGTGCGACTTCACTGTATTAGGGTTGTAACAAGTCCCATTTTGCAAAATGGGGCCGCAATCTGCTCCGTACCCGCACGCATAGTCGATAGCCTTTTATAGCACCGAGTTGCTCACATCAGTTATGCACACACACCATGCAACATCTGCTCACAACAGTAGACATCAAACTAATAAGCAAGGAAAGTTTTAGCTCAGAAATTAAGAGAAATTACAGAGGCTAATGACAAATAACAAGAGTTCAATATATTCATCTTTCACTTTATACCAATGTTGCAAAATGCGGTATGCGGCCGCATATGCGGATTTTTATGCGGACTAATATATGCGGATTTTAAAATAAGAATTCATATATAATTTGTATCATTATATGCATAATCTCACAACAAAAATAAAAATACAAACATAAATGTGAAATAGTGAATAGCTGTAGTCAACATATCAGTTATCACAGGCCACAACTCACAAGTCAGTTATCACACAACTCAGTTATCACAGCATAATACATAAATTTCATAGCATACAAACATAATGCGGTTCTATGCGGCCGAATATGCGGCCGCATATGCGGAACCGCATATGTTTTTTCCTATGCGGTTTCCAACCGCATACGCATATGCGGCCGCATAGAACCGCATTTTGCAACACTGCTTTATACCAAAGAAAAAGAAAAATAGAAAACAAATGACAAAAGTAAATTAATTTTTTTCTTGTATATATTTTCTTATAGATATTTCAAAGAACTGACAAGTTTGTAGTATTAAGCATTGGACATTATGGGTTTGACGAAGTCTGGGACAGAATTGTAAGCATCAAAAGCTGCACCAAACGCTATTGTCTCACTCACACGCACAGCTTCTTTGATCACCAACATTCGTAGCTCTTCCCCGTCAGGGCCCAACAAGAGATTTAGAACTGGTTGCAGGGCTTGTTTTGCAGAGAAGTCTTGGTCCTTTCGGCCTTGTACTAGAAGGTTTTCTAGTCTATTCCACCTAAAATTAGAAACATAGGTATCAGGTCAAAATTTAGTGCACGTTACTTTGAGTCTTTGACAAAAGAAAGAAGAAAAGTTGGGATTTAATACAAGGGGAGCTTTCTGGTGTAGACTTTGGGGAATCATACCCATACATCTATAATCAGGCAAATCACGCGAGTTATTGAACTAGCAGATCTATACAAAATTTATAATAAACTACAAACTAACATGTGTGAAGAAATCTAAATTTTCTATCATGAATATGATTAATAACTGCCTTAAATTCATCATATTCCTAACCAAACAAGGGATTTAACCCCGATTGGGTAAATTAGGCTTTTCAATTGTGGCGATTGAAAGTAAAAGAATACCGATCAAAATCAGCCATTGTCGGTTCTTATGGTTTTCGTAAAAACCAAAGCAATCAAGTTGATTGCTGCGGTTTATTCCACTCTGCCTATTCCAATTCCTATGTGAATCTCGCCATATTCGATCCCGGCACCTCGCGCAGTTATGTCAGAACTCATCGGTGAACCGGCTGATTGTTTGGTGTACCTCTTCTGTGTCGTGCCACAGCAGCAGCTAATTCACGATGATATTTTGTTTCACTATTCTGATTCGATCTGACCGAGCATCTTGCCTTGTCAGAAGTGTCAATTAAAGAAGCGTAAGAGAAGGGAATCTTTGATCAAAACCAAACATGGAGGAAAAAGGTGCGAGATCTGTTACCTGCTGAAGGCATCAAGGTTAAGCACATAAAAACAGGAGAAGATGTTTTGATTTCTAGAAGAATCGCAGCTGCGTTTTGGTGACTGTTTTGGTGACTGTTGTGGTCACTGGCGGCGACAATCGGTTCCCTAGCTCCTAGTTCTAGTTCAATCGATGCTCAAAGATTCGATCGGTGCTCCTAGTCCTAGTCCTAGTTCAATCGATATTCAAAGATTCCGTAAAGGGAGAAAGAGGGGAGCATCAGAGATTTTGCTGATTGAAAGTAAAAGAATACCGATCAAAGCAGCCGTGGTAGGCTAATCGGAGTTTAGAGCATGCGGTGATGGCCGTGGCCACTGGCAGTGGCGATTGGTTCCCTCCTAGTTCTAGTTTCGATCGATGCTCACAGATTTCGTAGAGGGAGAGAGGGGAGCATTAGAGATTTTGTTCCCGTAAAGGGGGAAATTGATTGAATTTCAGAAACGGAGAGAATCAAATTGAGAAGGTTTATTTAAAGGAATGTCGGTACGTATAGTATAGTTCGTTCGTTAAAAACGGGTAGAAGATAGAGTCGGACAGTTTTGTGGACAAACCGTGAACAAAACTCTGTGTACTAAAACCTTTTCTCTTTTTTTTAACTCTTTATGAATGAATTCTTGGCTATTATTTTTCGATCAGCAAGGTTCAATTTTATATCAACTCTATTGAATTATTTCAACAAATTGAAATCTCGTTTAATATGGTTTCCGATATTTGGTTATCAAAATTTTATAGTTCCGCCGCCTGTGTTAGATGAGTTCAATTAATAATTTCGTCTCTTTGAAGCAACAAAAAGGGGCATAAATGAAATTTTAGATGATGAAATTCATGAGAGATGCATCACATGCTTCAACTGTGTCCCATAGATAAGAAATGGTACTCTTTGTTGACTTTCATGGTTGTGGGATACACCATGCAGCAAATACGATATATAATTCGTTGAGTATATTTGATACGAATTCAGTCCGAAGCTGATTCTGTAAGTAAGATGTTTCTCTTACGGACACGTACTGATTCAAATAAATACGTACTGATTCTGTAAGTAAGGGGAGCGCTGAGGCGGCGCCATGTTATTTAAGTCACAATTGCTTTATTTAGTCAACTAAGTTTAGAGTGATGGGATAGTATTTTAGTCATTAATTATTATTTGTGGGATAATTAAAAATTAGTTAAGTTTAGAGTGACATTAGAATGATTTCTAATTTTGAGGTGGCATTTTACAAATTTTAAAGTTTTGAAGTGACAAATTACAAATTTTCCCTTAATAATTAAATGTAACGTTTTCCTCATTTGCACTAACTACTTTTGCATGAGCTAAATACTAATTAGGCAGCTCATGCAATTTAGATGACTCTAATTTATCATCATTGTGACGTGCCATAATTGATTTGGATGCTGAATTTGATTAATTTGCATTGGCACGCAAACTTCTTTCACATGATTAAAATTTAGACGTCCGGCCCATACAATTTAGATGGCTCCGATTTATCATTTATGATGTGTCATAACTGAATTCGTTGATGAAAATACACTTGAATGAACAGTTTGTTATCTATCTCTAACAAGATAATTATGGTGACCAACCATACTTGCTTAATTAGGTTAAAATGTAACGTTGTCCATGCATTTTTTTTTAAAATGTTTTCATCTTAAATGCATTAATTGTTGGAGTAAATTTTCAAAAATTCAGATAGTTAATAAATTAATCAAAATAAGTCAAATTGAAATTATATTATCTGGATCATGTGAGGCTTATTCTATTTAAGTGTATTTAGTATATATTGTGTACAACTTGAAACTGCCATCAAGATAATTTGGAATGTCACTTCTTGGAGCACGATCATAGAAGTGACTGATAGTGACTTCAAAATATCCAATTGAATTATTTATTTAATTAAATAAAAATAAATTGGAAAGATTATGTGAAGGGAATAAAGAAAAAAATATACATTTTTTTCTCGGTGGAATAAAAAAAAATATTTTTTAATTATCTTTAATCTTGTACTAGTTGTATTTTATATTGCACTAGTTGTCTTTTATTTTCTTTTAGTTTTTTTTATCGTCTTCTAGTTGTTTTTCATCTTATATTAATTTTTTCATGATCTATTAATTATCTTTCATCTACTACTGGTTGTATTTCATATTTCTCTAGTTGTTTTTCATCTTATAATAGTTGTTTTAATATTTTTTGTTGTTTTTCATCTTGTACTTGTTGTCTTTAATCTTGTACTGGTTGTTTTACATCTACTATTTGTTTTGTATCTTCTTCTAATTTTTTTTTATCTTGTATTGATTGTCTTTCATGTTCGAGTCAAGTTTCTAAGAGTGTATACTCTTTTTATTAATTTATCGGTTTGTTATTAGCCATTTAATCTCTTTTAAGGAATCTCCTATCAAATTTGCGTTAACACTGCAAGAAGACCCATTAGAGCGAAAGTCATTTCCTTGATGAAATTTATACAAGGAGTTTCTAAGTAATTTCTTGTAACTCATTTATTTGTTATTGATAATAATATTAAAAGTTTATCAATAAATTTTTGAATAATTAATCATAGTAATGCGCAACATCAAAATATTTGCAACTATTTTAATATTAATATATATTTCTCATGTTATGTGTAATATACTAATATGGGATTGATTTAATATTGCAATTAGTAATGATATCCCATATTTTTCTTATAAACATTAGATATTAAAGACAATCTTATACATCCAATTTCGTCTTTTATTAATCTATATTATAGACTCTCACATTTTTTTTTAACAACCCGTAGGCTTTACACTCTCTCACATTTTTCTACAATACATGGGATACAACGGTAGTTAGGGGTGTTCATTGGGTCCGGTTTAATCGGTTTTGAACTGAACCGAATTAATTTGGACCAAATGGTTCGGTTTTTTGGTTTAATGGTTCGGTTTGGTTTGAAAATTTTCAAAATCGAAATAACCGAACCGACTGGACATTTATATATTATGAATTTGGTCCAGACCGCCCCAATTTATTTCTCCATTAATTGTTTTAAATACTTCAGTTTATTTCTTAATATCTTTAATTATTTCTTAATACTCTGGTTTATTTCTTAATATACTTTGGTTTATTACAAATCAATTGCTTTAAATAAATAAAAAATTATTTCGGTTTGAACCAAATAAACCAAACAAACAAAAATAAAACTTTAGTTCGGTTCAGTTAGGTTGCAATACTAAATTAGTTCGGTTCGATTCTATTTTTGAAACCGAACTATAACTTTGGTTTGTCTAATTTGATTCGATATCAACCGAACCGAACCGATGAAATCGTGCATATTAATATCTCCAAATTAATACAAGTCATCATGACTAATTGGATATAATATAACAGAATCCAGTGAAAAAAAATTGAGCATAATTGTTTTCATTCAAATTTCTTTTAGTTATACCCCCACACATTTCTTGTTTTACAAATCTCATCATATGTGATGATGCACTACTTTTTGCTACGTTTTGCTATATTTTGCTGTTAATGAACCTCTTGATGATGGACTATATTAAATGTAGTATATCATCATTTCTTTTAATTGCACCACTCTTGTGGTTTATTCTGCTATATTTAGCAGATAATAAATTGATGAATTTCTTTTAATCCATCTGGTACAAAAGCTAGTGATTTTTTTTTTTTAAAATAGCATTAAATTTAAGTATCTCAATGAAACAAATACGCTGAATTTGATTTTGATGAAAAACAGGTCCACCGATCATGTGAATTGGTGGAGGCAGAGATACATTTGCTCTTTAAAAAACAGCTCCACAATGGAGGGTAAACTTCTCATTAAAGTGAAGGAAGGGAAGAGTTCGGAGAGGGAGGCAGCCTCCCGAACAGTAATTTTACAACTCAAATCGGAGGTGACAAAATACGTCAAAAATCAACACCACGCGAGACCGCTCTCCCCTCCAAACAGTACTTCTTCACCTCCGCTCCCTCTCGGTTCTTCTCTTCTAGAGCTGGGAAAATTAACCTTCGGACAGGACCGATCTGGGTGAGCATCTCCCTTCCCTTTCTTTCGCCTTCCTTCATCTGGAGCACGCCCTTACTATCTGCATAGTAAATTATCTTCGGTGGAATTATTTTTTATAAAATTAAATCCAACATGCTTGTTTTGTTAAAATATTTAAATTTATTTTTATTAAAAAAATTCCCGAATCTAGTGTACCAAAAATTAAAGAATCTAGTGTATAATAATGCTGCACGGGAAACCATAATTATACACTCTTCCAAACTAGAAATATACTTTTGTGGGCTTGATCCTAATAAGCCCGTATAAAATCCAATATCTCTTGTGGCTTACAACTTTATATACATGTAAGAATTGGTGACAAGCCCAATCCCAGCCTTACTAGAATAAGCCTCGCAGGAATATATCGGAACTCAACAAAATGCAAAATTGTAAGAAAATTTAAATAAAAGGTGTGTCAAGCTCAAGCAGATAGGCCTGACGCCTGAGCAAATAATCTTGGCGAGAGATCCTTCCAATTTTCTCTATCACAGGTGCATTAGCTGAGAACAACAGCTCTGATTTGAACATGGGAAATGATATAAAATTATCATACTTCCCAGTCTATCTGAGATTTGTATTATTTTACCAGTGTGCAGAGTTTGAATTATGTATGCAGCATCATATTTCATCAGCATTTACAGCAACAAGCGAAAGACGGACAAAAAAAATAAACCTCCAGCTATTCGTATTATGATATTACGTCTTTGTTTCTATTATTCAATGCAGAGGAAAGAACACATGAATTGATATGAAACTTAAATTTATGTTCTGCAAGATGATTCTCTTCTTCGACAGCATGATAAATGGTACCGATGATATATCATATATGCTATTCAGAATTTTACCGATTTTCTTGCTACATAACTGTAGATGTCTCAGTAAAGCATTAATTTTCCACAAGACATATCAGTGCATTTCTGCCATATAAACTAGATGCAAATGCTGTTATAATAGTTAATGATGTCTTTAGTTTAGAAGATGACTGAAAAAATAATTTAGGATATTAATTCCACATTTTGCTTTTATTTGAGTTTAATTTTTTCATTTATCAAGGACTCTAATCCCAGAGAACCAAGACAGTGAATATCTAAATTTAGGGAATAAAGGTAGGAAAAATATATGTTGTGCTTACTCTACAATGTGCATGTGGCACCAGTGTTGTAAATAACGGTATGCACTCGTCGAACGGACAGGGTACCGCTAAGCAATTAATCGGGAATAATTGAAAATAATCGATCAATTAGTCAGAAAAATCTGTAACAATTTGGTTGCCGCCAATGACTAATCGGCTGATTAATCGACGTAAACAGCCATTTTTTGCAACACTGTGTGGCACAGTTCAAAATTATAAGCCACCCAAGAGGCCACAAAATCATGCAACAAGCAGGAACTTTTCACCTCCTAGTCACTTGTACATTCCTATGACCTCAAAATATAGACCAGTATATGATCAGTCCAGCATTAATTGCCATTGTATTTCTGTTTTATTTTTGTTAGAGAAATCCAAAGCATGAGAAACATATATAATATTGTTGAAGATTAACAAACAATACACACAAATTGAAGATGTTATGTTGGGTACATCAAACAAAAGTCAAAAGTCAAATTTACAAAAATATCCTATTACTCTTTTTTTTCATCTTTCCGTTACTTTCTGTATTTGGCTATTTTGTCAACGGCTCTTTAGCAAATATTCTCTCTCTCTAATGGTTACAAGAAGTCAGACTTTCAAATTATGAGGTCAAAAACATATGATGGTCAATCATATACAATTTTTCTGCAGAGAATGAGAGTCAATTATACTCTAAATTATATATAAAAGTATATATAAATACAAAAAAAAAAATAAGGGTCAATTGACCCCATTAGACCTTGGCTACAAGTCATTGTGTCAATTAGAAATAAAACTTAGAATTTGCACAAATGACATGAATGTATGATGAACTTTCAATAAAATATTTTCTCTCCAAATTTCATCTGAGATTGTATCTCAAATTCTAATTCTAGCGAACTTTCAATGTCCACAGTAGAGGTGGCAACGAGCTGTTAAAGAACGAGTTAGGCCACACTTGTATTCGGCTTGTTAGTGTATTAAGCTAAGCGAGCGAGTTTAGATTTTAGGTCCCGAGCTAAAACTATTGCTCAAGACCGACTCGTGGCTTGTCCGAGCGAGCCGAGCTAGCTCGTTATTAGCTTGGCAGATTTATAAATTTGTATATTTTTTTTCCTGCTATATCTTAAATTTTCATAACACATCTTATCAATTATGGCTAAAATAAAATAATATTTATATGACTAATTACTGAGGAATGCTCTTAATTCAATTGTAATTAAGCAAATTAACTACTATAAATTAAGTTTACAGCTAAATTCATACATACAAATATATTCACAAAATAAATTCATGCATACCATATCAAACAAATTCATACAAATTAACTTAATTGCTTATAATTAATTCACACATATTCCATATGATATTACCAATCAACTTAAACACAGTCCAAAGTGCAATTGTCATAACACTGGCTATAACATCCATATACCATAATATCTCCAATCTGAAGTGAACGGATCCGATTAAACTATTAAACTATGTATATTAAATAGCTCGTTAATGACCGAGCTGGCTCGTGCCGAGCCAGGCCAAACTCAAACTCATTAATTATGGCTCGAGTATGTAGCGAGCGAGCTAATTTTAACTCAATCCACTAACAAACGAGCTGTTATCGATCGAGTCACGGACGGATACCAAGTGGGCCACGAGCCACGAGCTTTTTTGCCGGTCCTAGTCAACATAGGCACAGATATCCACCTAGTGAGATGCACTGTGACGTATCCACATTATTTGTGTGTGGAATTGAGATAAGCCAGGACAAGACGACCAGCAAGGGACAAAACAACACCTTTTTAGTGCGTTGATTATTCTACCAAATTATTTTTTATCTGTATCCTCCCAGGTACCTGACTCAACACAATTGAAATGGACGGTCCAGATTTGCTCTCAGCCTGTGTTTGTGCTTTGAGATTTGAGCCAAGTTAAGAAAAATAATTTTGGGTCATCTGATTCAATTGTACTCAGTCCGTTAAGATGAATTCATCGTTTTTAAGTTTTTCAATTTCACACCACATCAATCTTTGCCCTTTTTTTCAAACTTTGTAAAGTCCCAAAGACCAAGTCAATATTAGCATATTTGTTTTCCAGTTACAAGTCAAATTTAGTATGAATGAACGAATTACACGTAACCATGACAGCCTGTCGAGTGTGACGGATGTGGATGTTGGTCCACATGAAATACACGGTATTTAAGTGACCAAACAGGGATCTTAACAAAATCACGACTTGACCAGGTACGTCAAATTGCGTGTTAGTTACGTCCCATAATTTGTGTGTTTCATATTGTGATTATTCGTATAACATAATTATTTTTTAAAAATTTAACACAGTGCAGCACGTCACATAAAAGATCTGATAATGATATGTAGTCACGCAAGTTACTTGTAATTAGGTTCGTTAGATTTTGATTGAATAATGAATTTTGAATAAACTCATCCAAATTATAAACAAATGTACTATCTTTTTAAATTTGATCGTGACACAGTACAACATATAATCCAAATCACTGACTAGTTACACCACGGCAATCCCTAGCCATATGCATCGATTAATAAGTTATAGTAACTTCCCTGTGAAATTTTTTTTTTTTATATATTGTAAATGCTCTGATATATTTTTGTATTGCAAATTAAAAAAAAAAAAAAAAAAAAAAAACTAACTCGGTCATTAGATTAAAGACTTATTCTTAGTTATAAAAATATTATATAACAATTTGCCGCATAATTTCTTTTGTATTTTACAATGATCCATGTAAAACTTTGCTAAATTGAACTTATTAATTATGACTATTCTTTTTCCAAACGAGCAAGCCCACTGGATCATTCATTTCTGTTAACAAAAAAAAAAAGTTATACAGGATTATTTTCCTCCAAAGAAATCTGCAAGGCCCAAATTGAACCAGCTCCGAGTCTCAGGAGCAGAGAGCCCCAACATTTTCATTAATAAGAAAAAATTTAATAATTACAAGCTTTTACAATTCTAGCTTGTCAAGCCTTATGTACAACCTGCTAACATTGATATTCTATTTTTTTTTTTTATCATTGAAACGCCCGTAGGCATTGATATTCTATTTACAAAATATAAACATGTGCCTACACTGGCACAGTGCTCTGACAACCCCCATATTCGCTAAATTTGAGTTACCCAAAAATAGGCCAATTATGCGTGTCTATTGCCGACTCATTAATTAGTCTGCCTAACGTCTTGACTTTATTTGTGAAACAAGCACTGACTGTTCCTTGCCAGACAATTTTACTGAAACACCCTTGTTATAGCACAATGATAACTATAATCGATATATGTATGATACAATGGGAATCCCTTTATGTTGTTTTCCACAACCAGTCAACCCTACTATTCAAACTCTGTTCATCCTACTTCAATGGACAGAGTAAAATCTAAATCGACACCACTTATACCTTATATATGAGATTTACAATAATATAATCTAGACATGCACGAAATTCACATCCTAACCAATCTGTGATATCCAATTACATATTTCTAAGATCTTTTCGCACTTAGGCAGATTCTTCCCGTCCCAGCTTTTAAATTATTTATCTTACAAATAAAAATTTATTTAAATTACTCGTTCTTTCCATAATCACCTTCCAATCTGTGATATCATGCTCTTCACATCCTTGCTGCTCGGCCGCTCCTTGGGATCGTCAACCGTGCAGAAGCAAGCGATCCTCAGGACGAGCTTTATCTGCTCGTCGTAATCTCCCCCGGCCAACGCAGGGTCGATTGCGGCTGCCGCATTATCTGCATGCATTGTGTTACGCAACCACTTCACCAGACTCATCTCTTCTGTGCTTTGAAAGAACTCGTCTGTTGGCTGTTTCCCCATCGCCATCACCGCGAGGATTACTCCAAAGCTATAAATGTCACACTTTGCCGTGAATTTTAATGTTTGGTAGTACTCCGGTGCTATGTATCCGAGAGTACCGGCAACGTTAGATGAGGTCATGTGTGTGTGCGCATCAGGCATTTCTTTTGCTAGGCCGAAGTCGGCAATCCGTGCTTCCATGTCGTCGTCAAGCAATATGTTTGCGGGTTTCAAATCTCGATGGATTATTTGAGGCTTGTGGTGCATGTGTAAGTACTCTAGCCCGGCTGCGATACCGTCAGCTATTCTGAGCCTAGCAGGCCAGCTAAGCTCTTGCTGCCCCGTCTTTGCTTTCACCAAGACATCAAGCAGGCTACCGTTTTTCATGAACTCATAGATCAAGAAATGACTATCTGGACGCGAAACATGGGCAACCAATGGTAACAGGTTCTTGTGCCGGATGTAGCCAACTGTCTTGATCTCTGATTTAATCTGTCGCATCCACTTGTCGAGGCGGTTTGTCTCCTCTTCGGTAGGGTCACCACCACCACCTGCCCGTTTCATGATTTGCTTTATAGCAATTGTTTTCGAAGGGTTTCCTGGCAGCTGGGATTTATACACCTTGCCACTGCCGCCTTGGCCAATTACCTCAAGGGAAGCAAGCCCATCTTCTTTCTCCAAGAAAGCAAGGTCTCCGACGCGTATTACCTTTGGCATGAAAATGGATGGTCCCGATGAACTTCTATACCTGCCACGGATACAATTCAACAAAAATCTGAAAAACACAGAAACAAGCAAGCCTGAGAAAAGGCCACCCAAACAACCGCCTATGAAGCCGAGTATCCAGTTGCGGACCTTGTGTTTGTATCTACGGTGGTGGTTTGTGCTAGTGGAATTGGAATTCGACGTGGCATTAGAATTGGTTTGAGGAGAAGTGGAATTGGAGGTCGAATTGGCCGTGGTATTGTTCTTCTCAGTTAGGATGTACCGGTTAGGCAAGGAGGAAGTTTTCTTATGGGAGTAATATCGAGCTGAAGTGGGTCTTCGAACAACATGACGGGTCGAGCGCCGCAACGCAATTTGGTGTCTGCGGTATGGATCTGCCCGATCATTGCGGACCGGGTGGACGGCATCTGAGATAGATAATTGAGCAAACAGGAGAGAGAAAGCAAAGAGGAGGAGGATAGAAAAAGGAATTGAGAAAGAAGGAAGCGCCATGGATTGGTTAGGTGTGGGAATGTGTAGAAAAGGCTCACCGGTGTAGTATTTTAAACTACGAAGGTGCGTGGAGAAGTCGCTGTTTGGAGAAAATAGAAGTCGGGAGATGAACGGTTTGGATGTCTTGGGGAAATAATGGAGGGAGATTATTGGTCTACGGTGGAGCGAAGACTGACTAATCTTGGAAAGGAGACTTCTGTGACTTGGAATTTCTGCGGCAGATGAATAGTATACAGAATGCTAAATGTAATCAAATTATATCCCAATAATTCTTTTTTGGGGATACCGAACCGAACGTCGAATTATTCGGTTGATCGAATTAAATCTGAATAATTCGCAAATTTTACGAACTTTTTCCGAATTTTACGAATTATTCACGAATTTTTCTTGAATTTTTCCAAAAACAATTATTTTATTTCATTTTCTTTTGCTCTCTTGCAAGTCTGAGATTTCTGATCGGGATAATTTCGAATCATTTCCGAATTATACCTGAATTATTCCATAATCATGAATTTTTGATCTCACCGAACTGAATCCGAATAATTCATTTGTCACTATGATTTGTTGGGCAAACATATGTGTCAGTTGGTCTGGTACTAAGAAGTTCTCCTATTACAAACCACAGAAGATCCAGGGTTGTTATAGATCGGTCAAGAATGGGTTAATATTGTAATAATGGAGAGGGGGAGACTTTGAATGGGAAGCAAGTCAAGCACTGAACCTACGCATTCGGGCGAGTGGAGCGTGTAAGACTGGGGACGACCCAGCAGTACCGAAAATACCCTTGAAAATCAATCAGCAGGACAAAATAATTAAAAAGATTATAGGTGGACTTAATTGTAAATTTGTGATATGAATTCTAATAATGTATTGTTCTTGTCTTTTTTTTTTGAGTGAAAAGCGGCACCTGTTGTTGTCAAATCAGTCAGCGTCACTATTCTATGCCGAAAAGAATTAAAAAGATTATACCTCTGAAGTTGGACTTAATTGTAAATTTGTGATATGAATTCTAATAATGCACTGTGGTAGTCAAATCAGTCAGCGTCACTATACTTTGCCGATTGGTTTAAAACCAATAGATTACATCTTAGAATTTGGAAGAGGGGCGTTTTTGGAACCGTCCGATTTGTAATTGATGTGCACTGTTTCAATATATGTACAAATTAAATACGCACAAACTATGGAATGAATCATACAGTTCTGAGTAAATATCGGACCGATTTGAGTCCAATGCGCAATGGATGTGCCCCTTTCTTATTCAGGTTATGCAAAAAACAAGAACCGAATTATAATCAAAATTGAGATTATTGGGTCTCTTAGTGGGCCTTGGAATAAAGTGAGAGGCCTATTGTAATAAGCACGGGCCTTACTGGACTTAAATATTGATGACCAGAATATTAAGGCCCAAATCTCTAATAAAACTTTTGAAATTCCTAAGAAAGCCTGTACAGACAGAACACTGGTAGTGATCAGTGTCTTTAATTTTGTACAGGTTACCAGAACCGTACCGGTTCGGAACTCGAGATTGTCTACTATCTCTACCAACCTGATCTAATTTTGGTTGTCAATCACTGTTTAGATCACATCAACGTGCAGTGCTTTTCAAACGAATGTCTTATGCCTATGATCCGTCTGTCTCATAAATCATGATATACCACAACATACATACATCGGAAAACATATAACACTTTAACGGTTGCTATCAGTACCTGACATGTAACCTTTTATTAAGCAATGGTTGGAATCTCCGGCGCAAAATTTAATATTTAAATATAACGGAGAAAAACTGAATAATCAATCAAAAAAATTGGTCTGTCGAATAAAGATATTATAACTTGTTTATATACTTGTGCATTTTTATTTGGAACGAAGAATATTTTCATTGAAACACAAACTCAAAGTTCAAAATATATTAAATAAGCGAGTTGTTCGTCTTGTGTATACTTTAGTTTCTAATTTATAGCTCCGGATAGATCTCAAGAATAGTAAAAATATTTATGAATTAATCATTTTCAATATCTTAGTATTCGTGAATTATTTGTGAATTTACAAACTTTACAAACTATTCACTAATTAGTCACAAAAATTGTTTTCTTTATCAAAACATAAAAGAAATTATATGTATATATATATGCATTATATAAAATTAATTAATTTTTTTTAAGTATACGTGCATTATTTCTTAATCACTAAA
Organism: Carex rostrata; assembly: GCF_964058835.1. Taxonomy (NCBI): domain Eukaryota; kingdom Viridiplantae; phylum Streptophyta; class Magnoliopsida; order Poales; family Cyperaceae; genus Carex; species Carex rostrata. Next base: position 5,467,047 of record NC_135918.1, read on the forward strand.
ATTGTGAATTATTTACGAATTTACAAATTTTACGATTATTTAAGGATATATACATGCAAAAATTATTTTCTTTCTCAAAACGTTAAAAAAAAATTGATGCATGTACATATATTATAATAAATTAAATATTTTTGAATAGACGGGTATCGTATCCTAATCGCAACAGCTTTTATTTTATGTAATTATTCATGTATTTGGAATTTGTCTCTACTCTCTATGCTTGCACATGAACAGATACAAAATCGGTGTCGCATAGTTTTTAGAATGGTGACACATGTGGCTAAGAATTAAGAAACTTCTCATGATTATCTCCTTCTTCAGGTTCAGTCGCGTGAGCATGAAGCCATGAAGCTTCTGAGACCCCACGACATATATATTTTAAATATTAATTTCTTCTTCATTTTTCAAATTCATATGAACTGATCCAACTGCAAATAGACAATGAACCCGGGTCCCGATGCGCGCGCAGTTCTTCACAGTTCCTCACAAACATTTTTTTTATTCAAAATTTTGATAAGGACAACAATTTACAAATGCAATGTTTTATTACACGAAAATTAACTTTCGACTATAAAATAACAAATCTTTTAAGAATAATTTTGCCGTCTATCTTACTTTAGATATAGCACATATAACTTGTATGTTATATACATAAAAAAAAAAAACATTTTTAAATTGAAAAAATATATTTATTTTTTAAATTACACATGTATCAAATTTGAATCGATTTAAAAGATATTTATCTTTTAATCAAGTGATTTAAATTTTAATGATTTTATAGTGAATGACCACTCAAATTTTAAATTAGCTCATATTTATTCAATAATTAAGAAACATCTATAATTAATCTTTTAATTTGAACAATATTTTCTAAAAATACTATAAAATTTTCATACACGCGAGATTTTTTTTATTTTATAATGTCTAAAAATTTGCTATACTTTAGCCTTTATTTGTAAAAATTCGTCCTCGAAGTTCAAAATGTACATAAATCCCATGTTTGGTTGTGGTCTAAAGCTAAGAAGGTCTAAATTGATTATTCCAACTTAGGCCGGTCTAAATTATTCATGTTTGGTTGAGGCCTAAAGTTAAATCATAGCTTAAACTATTTCTTGTTTGGTTAGAGTTGATGGAGGACCAAAGTTTTGAAAACCTAAATTGATTAATTATTTATAATAAGATACTAATTATATAATATTAATATATTAATAATAACTGTAATATATTATATATTATTATAAATTTTATTTAATGTATTAATAATATAAAATATTAATTATAAATTCATAATAATTATTAATAAAAAGATACTAATTACGTAATCTTATTAAAATAATTATCTAATATATTAACAATATAAAATATTAATTATATAATTATATATTAATAATAACTATTAATAATAAGATACTAATTATATAATATTAATATATCCAATAACAACTATAATATATTATAATATTATTATAATAATGATTTACTATATTAACAATATTAATTATTAATTATATAATTATAAATTAATAATAATTATTAATAATAAGATACTAATTTTATAATATTATTGTATTAATAACAACTATAATATATTGTAATATATTAACAATATAACATATTAATTATATAATTACATATTAATAATCATTATGAATAAGAAAATATTAATTATTTAATATATTAGCAATATAACATATTAATTATATAGTTATATATCATTAATAAGATACTAATTACACAATATTAATATATTAATAATAACTATAATATATTACAATATTACATAATAATTATTTAATATATTAACAATATAACATAATAATTATATAATTATTTATTAATAAGAGATATTAATTATATAATAGTATTATAATAATTATTTAATATATTAACTATATAAGATATTAATTATATAATTATATACCAACAATAATTATTAATAATAATATACTAATTATATACAAACAAAATATTATTTTAATCATTCAAGTTAGATCACGAGGTGACATAAAAATTAAACCACCATGTGACATAGTTTAATTTAGGCCGGCCTAAAGATTGGCTTATGTCATCTTAGTCCGGCTCAATTAAAGTATGTTTGGTGGAATAACGAGACCTAAACTCCTTATTCCACCCTTTAGGTCACAATCAAAAATGATAAAAGAAAACAATTTACAACATACAACCTGAAATAAATACAAGAGAAGGGAATTTTTTTTGAAATCGTAGCCAAATTCCGTGGGTTCTTACCGACTAAAAGGAGGTCGGATTTCTTTAACTCAAAACTTGAATTTAAATTCGGACAGTCAAATTAAAATTCACATAACTCATTTAACGATCATGTCAATAAATTCAAACTTTCAACTAGTTTATGATCCGAATTCGACTGGCGTGAGGTCGATCGAGGCTGACCAATATAAGTACCTAATTAGTTTATGTCTTAAAAAAGAAACAACCAACATAACTACATAAGTAAAGGCTAATGAGAGCAATTAAGCAAAACAGATTGGTACGATAATAAAAAATGAAAGATGGCACACCGATCACCACGCCACGTGCTGTGCCACTGCCCACTGGTTCAATTTACCATGCATGTATATATAAACCCGAATCGTCTGCCCCTCTGGGACAGGAAATTCCTGCTCCCAGAGTTACTGAAGAGTAGGCCTCTAGTAAATTAACTTTAACTCTTTAACAGTGACTGGACTCACCTTGCAGTGACTCTAGGGGCAGGAGATCTGATCTCATCTGATATATATATCCACCTGGTCTAACATTAAAGGCTTCGTTATTTAATGTGGCATCATGAAATTATTGGAAACCATAATAACAGAAAATATCCATTAATCATTAATCGCAGAAAACATGACGTAGCAAAAATTCTGAAAAGAATTATCAAGGACGATGTAATACATCTGATTTAGTATGGAAATAGTTTAATCAAATTTGATGGATAATTTTTCAAATTATGTTAATGCATCAAATTCAGTGTTTTAATAATCGGTTCTTATTCAGTATTCGGAAAACCACCGAATACCGCATATTCGGATTTATATATTCGGATTTTCAAATGAAAAATCATAAGCATTAACACTAATAAACATAGATAAACATTACAAAAAAACATAAATAAAACATAACATGAGTTAGAACAAGTTAACTCACAGTACAAATTACAAAACTACAAATAAGCATAAATAGAACATAAGTTCAAACTTAAAATAAATTAAATTATAACTTATTCGGTTCTTATTCAGTTTTTATTCTTATTCTTATTCTCTATTCAGAAAAATTTGGCCGAATAGATAATATGCGAAAAAAAATATGCGGCCGAATATTAGACCGAATACTCATTTTCTATTCGAATTCCAACTGAATACGAATATTCGGCCGACTAAACCGACTTTTAAAACACTGATCAAATTTGATATTCCACTATCTAAATCTATAGAATCCACATATAAGTTTTTACCGTTTAGATTTCGACAACTTTTAACTCGCTCAACATCTATAGTTAAATAATTTATTGTCGATATAACATATCTCTTAGGAAAATCATAAAATGTCACATAAATGTTTCGTCAAAACTACAATTTGTTTATCTAAATAATGAAAATGAATGATTATTCAATTTAATCAATCTGTAAAATAATATTCTTTGGTATTATACAAATTTCCGTAAATTATTCATCTAGTGGCACAAAAAAGAGAATATGTTTCTAACAAGAAAAATATAAATAAGAAATTTCAATTATATAATGACTGATAAAATGTTATTTTATTATAAAGGAAAAATTGTATAAGATAATTTTTGTAAATTATTTATCTAGTCTAGTTGAGAAAAACAGAAAATATGGTGGCACAAAAAAAGACATATATTTAACATGTAACTAACAAGGAGAATATAAAATAAGCAATTTTAAATATATAATGACTGATGAGAAGTTCTTTTATTATATATAAAAAAGGTCGTATAAGATAATTTTATAAGAGCTTAGTCAAAGACCGAAAATATTTGGTCCATGAACTCATACCATGGTCGGTCCAGTTGTAATTTCAAATGCCCTGCCTCGTACTTCTCCTCTTTCAACTCATAGCCAATGATTTTTCCTTAAAATATTTTGCTTTCAATTAAGATTATTTTTTTTTAATACTTGTTCCGTATAATTTGGAAAATGCATGCATGTTCCTAATTATATGAGACCAGTATATATATTGAGAAATCTGTCCATAGCTGCACGTGATTGCATATTTGTGGCGAGTGTATTTGATCAAAAATCTTAGGGTGTGTTTGGTTAAAGGCAAAAATAGTATTAATATAGTATTATTCAGAATTATATGTAAAAATAATAGAAATTTTTAATCTTAATAGCGCGAGTAAAGCATTAATTTTGTGATATCAGAATTTTTTTTTTTAAAAATTGATTGTTTAAAAATGAAATAGTACTATTTTGTTGTTTGATTTAAATATTGAGTTAGCAAAGTAATGTCAATTTAATATTATTTTGAAGAAAAAATATGTTTGTATTGCATTCAAAATAAAAAATAAAAGAAGTATTCTCAAATTAATACTATTATCATACATCCAAATATATATTTACAATAATTTTGTCAATAAACTTATTTATTCAAAGTTCTTGTTTTTCTGGAAATAAATCTGCTACAATCCTATAGAATAGAGTTAGGCTAATATGACACTAGTGTTATATCAAACTAAATAACACCACATCTTAAACCCTTAAATCTGCTTTAAGATTCGTACAAAATGAAGTGCTTGAACAGTAAAAGCAGATAGTACGAATCTTAAAGCAGATCTAAGGGTTTAAGATGTGGTGTTATTTAGTTTGATATAACACTAGTGTCATATTAGCCTAACTCTATAGAATAGCAGGTCCCTGCTATTCCAAATCAAATCGTTCATTAGTTTGGAGATTCGTGCAGAAAATTCATCTGCTTTTGAGATTCATACCTTCCAAAAGATTAACAGTTTAATTTGAAATAGCAGGACCTGCGATTCAAAATATTAACTATATTAAAATGTAATTTAACATAAGGCAGAGAAAGAGTTCTCTCTCCTGCATACAACTGTTTTTTCAAAATATTCACTATATTAAAATGTACTTAAAAAATAGTGCAAATTTATGCTGGAATAATTTAATCGTACGGACAACAACAGTATTCAACTTCTAAGTTCTAACAACTTGGATAACAAAACTTACTGACTGATGTGACTGCATGCTACTAAATTCATAGACCTACATGGCTACATGGCAAACTTTACCATGTTATGGCTTTAAGAACGGGGATAAAACAAAATAAAATATATTTGATATAAGTAGAATAAAACAAATAATTTTTTTTTTTTTTGTACAAATCATATGGCTGTCCTCTTACAAAGATATTCTGCTGCTCTACACATTAAAAGCCACATCATGTTGTGCAGAGAAATTGTACTCGTAGAACGACGACAAGAACAGCGCACGTGCCTGACAGAAAAGCAACAGAATCCGTTTCTTAGTTTCCTCTACCTGTCTAATATTACTGAATATTGATCGTTGATTTAAAGTATCAAACGGTTTGATGAAACCGTATGGATCTCAGTACAGATTAACGACGGAGATGCTTTGTTGCATGCTCCACTGCTTGAGAGGATCACATGTCGGAGCTGCGGTATGGACCCGTGCCACTAGGATTATAATATATTTTTTCTTTCTAAAGATTAGAAACAGTGACATTGGGAAACGGTGAAGGGTCCGTCTCCTCTGCAATGATACTGATACATTAATTCGACTAGAATAAAAGGGCCTGTTCGGCAAAGAAGTTGAGATTACTGTTCACGTGGAAAAACGAAAATTCACTCAGGGCCTGTTCGGCAAAGAAGTTGAGATTACTGTTCACGTGGGAAAACGAAAATTCACTCAGGGCCTGTTCGACAAAGAAGTTGAGATTACTGTTCACGTGGGAAAGCGAAAATTCACTCAGGGCCTGTTCGGCGGTATGAGAGGAAAGGGAATGAGCACATGATTTCAAAACTTTTGAACTGAAAATTACTGTTCATCGTAGTTCGAAAAAAATTTCCCCCATGTGAACAGTAATTCCGTTGCTACAGGCGAACAAGCCCTCAAACCGAGAATTATTTTTTCCCACGTGAACAGTAAAATTCAGTACAAAAGTTTTGATTTCTATTCCCTTTCCCTTTTCCAAAGCCTTCGCCAAATAGGCCCTTAATGGTGTTCTTAATCAGGGCAGAATAACAATTTCGAACTACGATGATCAAATATATATCAAATATATTTCAAGATCAATCATATAATTTTTTTTTAAGGAAACAATGGAGATCAATTTTCAATAGTATAATATTTTACACTAAATTAGGTAGAAAATCATACCAATATGTAATTTTTTTTAAGAAAAAAATAGAAGTTCATTGACTCTCATTATTTCTTCTTACATTCTCGCTTAATTTTAATCTCACCATCACTATATTCTCTGTAAGTTAAATTTTCTAATCTATTGAATTGACTTCAAATGAAGAATCCAAACTATTAAAGCCAATCAAATTCACAAGTGATGTATTTACCTATCATTTTTTTCATATTAATTTAGTATAAAATCAGACATTCAAAAAATGATGAAAAATAAATACATTAAAATTAACTTATAAATTTTCATTTTTGTACTGCTTGAATTCATACTAAATAAAGTAAAATTTTTAAAATTTGACATGTAAACACATCGCTCGTGAAGTAGATCAGTTTCAAAGGTTCGAATTCGTCGTTTAAAGTCATTTTGATAGATTTTGGAGTTAATCTCATCAAAGAGCTTATGAGCTTAAGAACATTCTAGTTCTACTTCATTAATTGAACAGATAAAGATATTGATGCATTAATATATATATATATATAGAGAGAGAGAGAGAGAGAAAGAGATGGGCTATGGTGCATTGTAATGCATGGAGGGGTTTGTGCATTGAACCATAAATCTAAAATTCAAAATCCAAATGGCCAATCCAAATCGTTCATCTTGTTCTCCATATTAATATGTGCTTGGAGACCAAATTTTACATTTTTCTGAATTTTTTTACTATTTATTAAGTATTTTACAAAATTATTGATCCAACGGTGGCTGTTGATTTTACTGTTTTGTTAAGCCACTGTTGGATTAACAATTTTGTAAAATACTTAATAAATAGTCAAACAATTCAGAAAAATGTAAAATTTGGTCTCCAAGCACATATTAATATGAAGAACAAGATGAACGGTTTGGATTGGTCATTTGGATTTTGAATTTTAGATTTATGGTCCAATGCACAAACCCCTCGATGCTTTGCAATGCACCATAGCCCATCTCTCTCTCTCTTTATATATATATATATATATATATATATATATATGGAGATGGGCTATGGTGCATTGCAATGCATAGGCCATGGTGTGCATTGGACCATAAATCATCGATTCAAAGTCCAAATGACCGATCCAAACCGTTCATCTTGTTCTCCATATTAATATGTGCTTGGAGACCAAATTTTATATTTTTTGGAATTTTTTTACTATTTATTAAGCCACTTTGAAAATCGCTGATCCAACGGTGGCTTCTGATTTTACTGTTCCAAACAGTCACCGTTGGATCAGCGATTTTCAGAGTGGCTTGATAAATAGTAAAAAAATTTCAAAAAATATAAAATTTGGTCTCCAAGCACATATTAATATGGAGAACAAGATGAACGGTTTGGATCGGTCATTTGGACTTTGAATCAGTGATTTATGATCCAATGCACACCATGGCCTATGCATTGCAATGCACCATAGCCCATCTCTATATATATGTATGTATATATATATATATATATATGTATGTATATATATATATCTATGTATGTATGTATGTATGTATGTATGTATGTATGTATGTATGTATATATGACATCGTCATTCTTTTTAGAAAATAAATATGACTCCACATCTATTCACCAACCACTTTATTTGTTGTTTGAGCTGTATTATGTCAAATACAAAATTAAACGTGAATCATAGATAAAGTATTCAACTAAACAATTATTTTAATCATGCGAATTTTCTATTGGCCAGAGAAGTCTGTTACGCAACAGCAAATGAGGTCAACCTGTTCTGAAAATTTATTTTCTAAATAATTTGAAATAAAGAAAAGACACTAATTAAATAAACTTGTAGCTAGCTCTGTCACGACAGGGAACGTCGTTATCAAGCTTACCCTCTCTCTTTATGAGAAAACAAAAGACCAAGATTTGAAATATTTGTAAGCCAATCAATTATATTCATTAAATAAAGGGATAATTTCATCCATACCCTTCAAAACCTCTAAATTACGTATTTATAGCTGGAAAATCGATAATATGATATTTATCCTTCTAAATGTCAAAAACTCACAAATATACGTAATTTATTGACTTTTCTATTGCAACTCATTTAAAATTTATAAAATTTCTCATTTTATCTTTTCTTAACAAATAAAAAAATATGTAGTATGTGTATGGAAAATATTCTGTCTTCCTAACTTGTTGGTGTTCAAGAAAAAGTGATCCACTTCTACTTGCGATGCATATACGGTAGCATTTAGATGTGTGCTTGTGGGTGTTAAATAATTAAATTAAAAAAAACAAATAATTTGCTTACAAAAATTAACCAATTTAGAAGACTAAAATTGGTACTTAATAAATATAAAATGATCATTAATATAACAGTAAAAAAATTAGATAAATTTCTGATGTTTTTAAACTTAAAAAGGTAAATATGATATTATAAATTTTAGAGAAGGAAATACTTAAATGAAGTTTTTTAGGAATATGCATAAAATTATTTTTAAATAAAAAAAAACAGCAAAAAAAAGATAAAAATTTTCCATGGAATCCACCAATTGGAGAGGTGTATAAGAGGCTGCACCAGGCTTTAGCAAGTGTGATGGGATTGGGATTTGAGAAAAGGCCACAGCAATTGAGTGCAAGTATTGTACCTCGCCTCTCAATCTTTAATCAGCTTGCCATCATTGGATTCTGACACCGTACCAGTACCTCCACCTCTCCTTTAAAATATATCCCCTAGAGTAGAGCCTAGTCTTCTGGTTCATTTTTTTTTTTCTCCTTTTTTTTAACCTAAACGATTTTCATCGCTGCTTATTCCCATTTTGGTGGAATAGGGAATTCGTATCCTCCGTATTAACTTTTGATTCTTTTGAGTTAATGAATCTTGATCATTCAATCTGATTTAAGATTCATGTAGACTAAATTTGTACTAATATTGAGAGCCCCTATATCATAAGCAGAGATCGGATTGACTCCGTTTAAAATCAGACGGTTGAGATTTATTAACTCAAAAGATTCATTTTTGAGTTAATGCAGAGGATACTCATTTATAGGATCGATACTCTTCAAATTCTTGCTCTCCCAATGCTATTCTCTCTATCTCTCTCCTCTCTCTCTCTCTCACACATGATTCTCTTTATTTCTCTTCTTCTTTGAAGAGAGATATATATAAAGAGAAAAAAAAATAGCAGGAGGCTGCTTTTCTAGCAAGAAAAACAACCAATACGGATCCTGTTTTGGTATTTGATATTTGTCATTCTAGCACAACCCAATCTCCTTGTGGTTCGTGGTTCGCAGTTGCTTAAATTAAGATAGAATTAGACAGCCTAGTACTGGAAAGAACATGTACTTCATCGTAGAGAATCATTTTTATTTTTTGTTTCTAACATTTCATAACACTTAGAAACATGGTAGTAAGTAATTAGGGAAATTTCATTGGAGATATTTTGGGGATCCTTGCGGGTATGGAGGATTGGGGCAATATTCATCGTCTAATGTATAGAGAGGAGGACCCACTTAGAAGGGAAGAGTTTGAATCTGATTGACTATTGATATTGTGTGTTAAGAACTGACTTGATTGACTCTTATCTCTTTTACTATTTGAGTTTTTTTTTATTTAGATATTAATAACCTTTTATAGCTATGTTTATTGTTAGTTTGCATATGTAGTACTAAATGTTATGTGCAGTTTTGTGGTAGCATTTTAGATAATTGTTTGCTGCTTGTAATATATTCTTAATTGTTATGTATAAATACTTGATATGTATTTCTTATTTTGCATATAGATCAGGTAATCTTATGCATTATAAAAAAGCTTTAATAAAAATCAGATGACTGATCCACTTTTTTTCAAAAAAAAAATTAGGAAAATTTTGAATATTAGAAACACCTCTACGACCTGATATTGAGATAAGTGTCGGTGATTGTTTCGGTCAATAATAAAAAAATATATAAATTAAATATACCACTATATAATTATTCTACTAAATAATAAAATAAAAAGCTTACGGTGAGATAAATGCTTTCTGTGAAAACAGATGTAGCCACGCTATTTAAGCTGTGGACCATCCGATCTGATCAAACGGCCTTGATTGATGACTAATGGATCGGTTGGACTGTTCTTGAATATTAGAAGAAAGAATGAACTATTTGACAATCAATTGTTTTATATAAAGATATGATTTTGTTCGCTCTTTGATATTGCAATCATCACAGGCAGTATTAATTGCCACAATATATTAATTATCAACTGATTCCATCATCATTATTTGTTATGATAACGGTGTTAATCAAATCAAACTGTCTCACTAAAATACAAATCGTTCACATCAAAGTGATCGATGCTGGTAGATATTACACCAAACATATATAATCTTATTCCCTGTTTGCATTATTCATCTCCTTTTTCAATATCAATCAATAAAATACATAGGATAAACTATCCAACGACAATAACTGCTCCTTAGTTATCTATTTGGATCATCAAATGTATGGGGCCGTGATTTGAGAGAAAATTTGATGTTTCCCAAATGTATAAATGGCATAAAAACGACCTCCCAAATTTATGCTACCAAAAAGATGTACAAGTATAAGTCGCATAAAAACGACCTGTTATAAATTGCAAGAGATGAGAAAATGACGCGATGTAAGGTTGCGTGGCACATGCGAACTGCCCAACTGAAATCTCCATCACTTCGCACATCACACTATTGCTCAGTCGGCGTTCGATATTTTTTGGGACCATAGGTGAATGAATTCGTATCCTCTGCATTTACTCAAAAGAGAATATTTTGAGTTAATGAATTATAATCATTCGATTTGTTTTAAGATTCGTACAGACTAGATCTACACTACTATTAAAGATTTCCTATATCATAAGTGGGTGTTGGATAGGTTCCGTTTAAAATCAGATGGTTAAAATTTATTTTTGAGTTAGTGCAGAGGATACGCATTCATAGGTGAATAGGTCCATAGCAGGAGAATAAAATTGTAATTAATAACATATAGTCAAGAAAATTACTGTTATATCAGGTCTGTCAATTATGTGACGCGACTTGACGCTCCAAAATAACTTGCTGTGTAAATTGATTTGATCATGTCACGTGATTAATTTTTCTAAAATTGTTTCTTTATTTTAAAATATTTTAGCAATTTTTTATTTTTTAGCATCTTTTTCTATGAAGTAATTTTAATCTTGAAACAAAATGATTAAAGGTGAATATATAATAATCAACTGTGTTTTTAGTGAATACATAATAAAAATAATTTGGAAGACAAATTTAGCAAACCCTGTATAGAAACATTGTTAGCCCACCTCCTCTAGAATTTCTCGTAATTAGAGAACTAAATTTTGAAAGTCTAACGCTTTTAGTTTCTATGTTTTTTTTTTTTTTCTTTCCTTCAAGTTTTAATGATAGAGATGTAATACTGCACCCATTGCATTCTATATTTCTATGTGTGTGATATTATTTTTTTTCGAAAAAATGTGCATACTTGTAGAGTTTTTTTTATTAAAAATAAAAATTTACAAGTTTTATTTTTAATTATTTAAAAAAATGTTTTATTTTTAATTATTCAAAAAGGTTTAGCACTTGAACTTACTTACAAAAATAACTTACAAGTTAAACATAAATACTTGCGTGTATAAATAAGATATCTTATTTAGGCATTATTTTTCAAAACTAGCGCTGAATCGTAGAAACTGAATTACTTTATTACAATTTGCGTTCATGTAAGATATATTAGAAACTGAATTAATTTGAATTACCTTGTTACAATTTGCGTCAAGCTAGATATATATTACAAACTTTCAGATTTTGCATCTCAAGTTTAACACGTGTTACGACAGTAATTAATTTGATGATTTTGATAATTGTCAAAAATAATTTTTCGATTTGACATCTAATATTTGAAATGTGATTTACACTATAATTTTATTGTTTTATATGAAAATTATAGAATTTGAAATCCCTTTAACCGATAATCAAACTATTATAATTTGTTGTGATTTATATTTAACGGCCTTTCATAAATACAAAACAACATCTAATTTGTAAGAAGATATATATATATATATATATATATATATATATATATATATATATACACACACTACCAATCTTTAAAGACCAACAATATGCTTACAAATACTTTTCTATTTTTTATTTTTTATTTGATTTGAAAATATTGTCAAGTGAATTCATTCCTAGTAGGTTCCATCCATTTTTTTTTTTCTATTTACTTTTTAAAATTGTCGCACGTTGATGAATTCAATCCTCGGTGGCACTAGAATGTATTTAGTGCTCTCCCCGTTAATAAAATTTTAAAAATAATAACACTGATGGCATAAACGTCAATAAAAATATGACTTTAATGCCAAGTCATCACTTAAATTTTTACTGAATCTTTTCCGGCGCCACTGTATAATGAATTCCACGCTGGACTTCTAAGTCCTAATCCATAAAGATAATGCCCTCAAAAAATAACATAAAAGGAAAAAAAGAAGAAAAAGAAAGAGAGCGAAAGCCGGAGGTAAAGAGAACTTTTTTGTTTTTTTAATTATAATATATGGAGGAATTTCATGTATATCCCTCAAACACATTAAAATTCCGTATTTCTCTCTCTTTCTTTTTTTTTTTGCAAATTTTTTTTAAAAAAAAATCCACAAACTTACTTAATAAATTTTCTATTTAAACTCATTTTAAATTTATAAAACATTCATTTTACTTTTTATTAAAAAAAAGTGTATATAGTCAACGTAAGAAAATTATTTTGTCTTCTAACTGATTGGTTTCCGAACATAAATAATTAATTTCTCTACTTCTGACACATACATAGTAGCATTCGGACATATGCTTATGTGTGCGCATTACAAATAAGAAAATAAATAAGTTTCTCTGAAACCCGATCAATTAGAAAACTAAATATTTCTCTTAAATACGTTACATATTTTCTTTTCCTTTTTATAAAGGTTAAAATTAGTACTTTACAAATTTAAAACAAGTTTTAATAGAAAATCAATATATAAAATGATTTGTGACTTGTGAGCTTTTAAAATTTAGAATGATAATTAGGCTGTGGCTAATTTGCTGCCGGCGGTGCTGCCGCCTTTTTTTATTTTGTGATGTCCAAACAACAAATTCAAACCGTTAGATGTTTAATCTATATTATAATCTACTTGGAGACCAAATTTTACATTTTTTGGAATTTTTTTACTATTTATTAAGCTAGTTTGAAAACCGCTGATTTCAGTAAATTTCTGTAACATTGAAATCAGTGGTTTTCAAACCAGCTTAATAAATAGTAAAAAAATTCCAAAAAATGTAAAATTTGGTCTCCAAGTAGATTATAATATATATTAAACATCTAACGGTTTGAATTTGTTGTTTGGACATCAAAAAAAAAAGGGGGGGCAGCACCTCCGGCTAAAATGCTGCCGGCAGCAAATTAGCCGGACCCATGATAAATATGATATCATGAATTTTAGAGGAGTAAACGTAATTTTAAGGTTATTGAAGGGTATACATGAAATTCCCCTTAACAAAATAGTACTGCACAAGATGATCGTCACAGAAAAACCCCACTCCAGTACCATCTATCTCTCCTCCGCTCTCTTTCTTACCCTTTCTCCCAGGAACGTGTCCCCGAATTCGAGCATTTCACAAAAAAATTCATAAAGCCCTCAAACTCCGATGAGAAGAAAGCGAAGAATGTATCCCGATCAAAAAAGCAAGAAATAAATAAAAGCAAAAGTGAAAGAAAAACGGATATATAGAAAAGGAAACCTTCACTGGTTGCCTCCTTTCCCTCACTAGAGACCTCGCTAGAGAAAAAGAACCAAAACCAATTTCAGAAAAAACTACCCAAAGAGAGATAGAGAGCAAAAAAGGTCGAAGCAATGGGGGGTGTGACGTCATCGATGGCGGCGAAACTGGCCTTCTTCCCGCCTCAACCTCCTACTTACGAGCTTGAAGAGGAGGCGGGGTCGGGCCTTATCACGATGAGTCGCTTTCCTCATCGAGAAAATGTCGAGATCATGCGACTCACCACTCGACGAAGCCAGAAAATCGTAGCGGTCTATGTGCGCCACCCGATGGCCGTTTCGACCGTGCTCTACTCGCATGGAAACGCCGCGGATTTGGGGCAGCTCTACGATCTGTTTCTCCAGCTTTCGTTTCATCTCAGAGTGAATCTCCTTGGGTATGTGTGAATTTTTTGTTTAATTTTCTGGTTTCTTGAATTTTTGATGCAATCTGGTTTACTCCCATTCAGATCAGAGAGACCTCATTTGGGCTTTCTCCAGCTTTTGCGTCTTTTACTTGCTTTTGGTTGGGTTTTATAGAAATAATTCAATTGATTGAAGGATTGCTGGTTGACTTTCCTTGGAAAAATTTTCGAATTGGATATGGGGTCTGATTAGGATTTGTTGGTTTGGTTCCTATTTTGGTCTTCCATCTGTTTGGAAGGTAAGATGCAGATCAAGCGGTATTAAAGTCCCGTGGATTTTATTGGTTTTTTTTTTCCTCCTTTGGGAAATTCTCAATTTCTGTACATAAAAACTACAGGATAACTAGGTGTCCTGATTTTTTAGCTCCAGTTTTAGCTAAAAATCACGCATTAGGCCGTTTTCAAATTGAGATTGGTATGCAAAATTTGTGCTAATGGGTTCCAACTCTGCAACCCTGCTTCATTGATTGTACTCCGTGCTGTCTATGCTGCTATTCTTTTAACTCTGTAATTGTGATTCTTCATGATTGGTTTGTGCAATTTCTGAATCTAAACAGCTTTGATGATTCAGTTTAACATCATAAGAATTTTCTGTGTAAACTTAGAAGTAGGTTAATACTGCTATTGTTGGAATTTACTGCTTAATGAATGAAAGATAGCAATCTGTGAGACCAAGTAGTAGGTCAAAACTGCTATTTGATTGAATTTAATCTTGGTGTGTGATTGAATTTAATTATGAAGCCTACTTCCTGTGCACAACTTAATAGTAGGTTTATCTTGCTTTATTTGAAAGAGTATTTCACTAATCTAACTATCTATTTTTTTAGCAATGCTTATCTTTTATGTTTTGTAAATATTTTGGAATTCCAAATATCCTTTAATTTTTGGATTTTGGAGAAATACGATAAGGATTGAAGGATAAAAATAATTATTGATTAATATAGATCATATATTTGCTTATCTATAGTCGAACAGGGGCAGTCCAAAAATCATTTGCAATAAATCTGGTAATATCGAGGTAAATTTTCCTTTTGCTACCTAATAGTATGATGATTACTTTAGATGCGTGTCTTTTTCTCAAGTGTCACACCATTAGAAAGACAGTTCTATCTCTAAATTAATCTTCTACTGCTTTTATCCCATATTAGCCAATGGCAGTTAACATAGGTGATTTTAATTGGGAACAAAAGGGGTTCATTGACCCCCATATTTTCATAAAAGCAACAATGTAAGTGCTCTTTATGAGTTTTACTGCAGAAACATTTTGAAGATGTCAATTGTTTACCCTGATATATGCATTGAACTTTGCTACTACTGACCCCCATAATCCCAAGACACAAAATTTAGTCCATCCCCTACGATAAATTTTTTTACTGCCACCAATTGTCAGCATCCCTTAAGATTGGGGGTCCTAAGTTTCTCATTTCTTAGGTTAGATTCATATTTTTCGGACTTCATTGGTTACAGAATTTATGATTTTACTGTTTCTGCCTCCTTGACGGGCTTGTTGGTTTTAACTCTTCTCTTGCAATAACCTATTCAATTACAATTGAGAAGTGACTCGAGCATGTTTCATCCCAGTATTCACCATCCAAAATGCATAACTAATGTCCACAGAAATAGAATTAATTTTCGATATGTAAGATCCTCACTATCGATACAATTTTTCTTCCGCAACAAAGGGATATCTTCAAGAGACCCAAAACCAGGAGTCATGTAGATCATTGAAAAATCAAAATCGATTTGCTTTATAAAAATAACACATTATTGACTTCTATGAAAAGCTCTCATGGGATTTAGCCAATTGTCTCAATTATAGGTTATTATAGAGTACCGCAAATATTTTTGGCGATAATTGTTCTAATTATTCTACTTCTTTCAAAAGCTCTCACGGGATTTATCCAATTGTCTCGATCATGGGGTATCATAGAGTACCGCAAATATTTTTGATGATAATTGTTCTGGTATTCTAAATATAAATAATTAACTTTTGCTTTCTAATTTTGGCTCTTCAGTACATTATGTTTTATTTTAATCTAATTATTTCATTATGGTGGATTCAATGGCCAGGAACAACTTCTGTAAATTTTGTTAATGATAATTTTTTTAAACAAATTTGTTTTCCTGTTCACCCTGTATGCTCAAAATCTAATGGCACCTTTCTATTACTTCAGGTATGACTATTCAGGATATGGCCAGTCGTCAGGCAAGGTAAACTTCCTTTTTCTGCCATTCAGACTTGCTCAATTCCACTTCTATACCTAGTTTAACTTAATTTAGCTTTTAATTTATTTATAGCCAAGCGAGAATAACACATATGCTGACATAGAGGCAGCATACAAGTGTCTCATAGAGAAGTTTGGTGCAAAAGAGGAAGAGATTATCCTCTATGGCCAGTCAGTTGGAAGTGGACCCACTGTTGATCTGGCTAGTCGCTTGCCTAACTTAAGAGCTGTTGTTTTACATAGCCCCATTTTGTCGGGCTTGCGTGTCATGTACCCTGTGAAACGCACCTATTGGTTCGACATTTACAAGGTTAGCAATGTCGATATCCTCTTTGTTTTATATTAATCAAATTTTTTTGGTCATGCTGTCATGATGCTGACTTTGATCTCTTTTATGATTGCAGAATATTGACAAGATCCCTAATGTAAACTGCCCTGTGCTCATAATTCATGTAGGTATTTTCAAATTTAAAATTTTATTTTGTTGTTTTGTGGTGGTCTTATCTTTCTTTAAGCCTGTCTTACTATTTAGGTATAGGGTCATGTTCTGTAAATTATGTTGGCAATTTGAATATTGTGATAAATGTGCATCATAGAAAAATACCAAGTTCCTAACAATTTATACCTAAAATGTTTTTGTTATGGCTATCATTGTTGACTATTTGTATAAAGCTATCTAGTCCTTTCCACCATGTGTTCTTAAATCAATTGTGTGGTTGGAGTATGTTTAAGTACGTTATTGGTAAATTTTGTTTACCTTTATAGAAAGGTATGTATGTAAGTGAGAATACGAGAACTTTCTTTTTACTGATCAACAGCAATTTTTGTTACAATCAAGATTTGCTTAGTTGGCTAGTTGCCTAGTAAAAGCTACATGTCTTGTACTTGCGATCCCAAATAGCTGTTTATAAATCATTCTAGCAGGCAATATTAAGTTTATCTCATTCTTTATTTCTTAAATAATTAACGTCTTTATAAGAGAAATGATAATGAAATGAAAAATGCCTACTGACAATGTTAATTATTTTCTTTATGTCATATAATTAATCTATCATAACCTAGAATTGAAGGGTATATTTGGTTTATTTATCGGAGGACTTATTTGATATAACTCTGTTATTCATTCTTTTGTCCGGTCAACTACTCTCATTAAGTAGTCTAGTAAAACATTATATGTGAAGCATTTTCATTTCTATCTTTTGTTTTGAATAGGGTATATGTGAGATTTAATAAAGCAATTTTTTTTTCTGGTTAATCTGATTAGAGCAAAAGAACATATTAACTTTGCTTGAAACATATCTCAATTGATCTGTGTACTATTATGAAATAATACTAGTATGTACCGGAAAACTAGTATTCTGATCTTTGATGTAGTAACCAGACCTATATAATAAAATGAAGGGATGCTGAAGCTTCCACATTATTTATATTGGAATTGTTCAAAATGTATATAGATTAATTCATTACTATGTTTATTTTTTACTCCAGGGAACAGCTGATGATGTGGTGGATTGTTCGCATGGCAAACAGCTATGGGAGCTGTGCAGAGAGAAATATGAACCCTTATGGATAAAGGGTGGCAAGCACTGTGACTTGGAGCTCTTCCCGGAGTACATCAAGCACCTAAAGAAATTTGTCACCACTGTTGAAAAGCCTCGATCTGAAAGGCCTATCTGGCGTATAAACACCACTGACAGGGTAGAACCCTCTAGAAGGAGCACTGACTGTCACGAGCCGCCTAGGAAGAGTACTGACCGCAAGCTCAAGCTGAGGAACAAGGAGCCCCCTAAAACTGAACATAGGTACAGTAGTGTGGATGGTTTTGACAAAATAAAGTTTTCGTTGGACCATTTCGAGAAGTCGCGGCGGAGTGTGGATTGCTTAGAGAGACCAAGAAAAAATATGGATCAGATTGAAAGGGGGAGGAAGAGTGTTGATAGGTTGGATAGGATCTGGGCTGGGTGAGTAGGAAAAGGGTAAACAAAATAGAAAATGTTTTATTTTAAAAAACCCCTTGTAAAATTTTACATAATTGGGTTTGCTGTTGGTTGTGTTGTGGAGATTTTTTCTGTTGTCTGTATTAATTTATGTTTGGATGGTAATGTACTTTGTGTGGATGTTAACATCAATATTGGGCTGCTGACATGGAGATTGGGAAAGGCATTATAACAAATGTTTAGGGGTTTTAAGTCCAATTGAATCGTTTGTGCATATCCGTTGTGATACTGTTATTTTCTCCTTTTCTGATCTGAAATTGAGCTGTCATGTGGGTCTGAAAATAGAAAGTTGAATCTTTTTAATGACGGTGACATCGTCTTGAATCCTGATACATGTTTCCGAAAAGGATGGGAACTTGATGTCCTGCCAGGTGCCAGTTTAATTTATGGCTTGATGATTAGATCATGCACTGAGCATTGTTGTGGAACTTATGATTAGCTATTGACAAGATAATTTGTGCTTATTTGGATCTCTATTCTCTCCTGATGCTTTTTTCTCTTGCACTTTTTCTCATATATTGTGGTCGAGAAGTTGGTAAAAATATAACTAATTAGACACATGAAATATGTAATGGGAATCAATCTTTGATCTAAGAAAATTCTAACTATCCGGAAGAGGGAAAGGTAAAAATTAATATATTTTTGACGCGCTATGCTTTATATAAAAATGACCAGCTTGCGCTGAAATCTTTGTTCCAGGGACCTTGGTCATCTCACCAGCAAATATTTTGAGATTGAATTCTCGGCATATATCTAAATTATTGGTGGATATTTATGTAAAATTTGTAAAACAAAGTATTTCCATCTCATTTGTTGATGAAGAGTGCTTTCAATTTCATGATACAAGTTTACATTCATAAAATTAACATAGATTGCAAAATTCAATATGGCACATCTTTGGCAGCCAATAGCTACTAGCCCATATATAAACCATTTATGGCTATGAGGTAGGCCGATCTGAGAGCTCTAAAATCTAAATTCTGCTGAGAATTTCTTGTAGCACTGTATGAATAAGTTGAGCCTGGACCTATGAGTGGGTCCGATGAATAATAAGAGCTTAGATTAGCCGTTAATGATTTGTAGTATAGGGCTCGGCAGTGTTACATATTTGCACCAAGTTATGAACTAAATCCTATCAAATTAATTAGATATTTGCAATCAAATTAAAAAAAGCTACCATTTTTAGATATTTACTTGCAGCAATCTCAACACGGATTAATAATAGGGGTGCAAACAGATCAGATATTATCCATCTGTATTGTATCCTGATCCGTATCTGAAAATTAAATACGAATATCTGATATCCGAATTTCCGTGCAAACATGGATATAATTTTAAATTCTAATTATCCGTATTCGAATAGTAAATATATATTATGAAAATAATTATGTAATTCACAATTATAAAAAATAGATATCCGTATCCGTATTCGAAAAATAAAAATAAATATGGATATGATTTTACCACTATCCGATCCGTATCTGATCCGTTTGCACACTAACTAATAATTTGGATATAAGAACTCGAGCCCTGGGTATTCGAAATGATTTGAACTAGGGATGAATCACCTATTTGAGAATTCTTTTAACTTACAAATACTCGAATTGATGTTTTTTTTGTACACCATTTTCAAGTCATTAACTAGTTGACCGCATTGCGGATTCGTAATGATCTGATTGTATAGCCCGGCTTTAGGAACTGGGAATAGACCCAAAGTAAGGAGAAGAAATCGAGTTCGTGTTCTCTGAGGTATCTCAAGTTTTGCTTGACCGACGTGTAGGGTGACAATTCGGGGATAGCCCAGGGCCAGTATTATTTCTGCTTCAAGATTCGTGTATAACGTATTTGAACGGTTGAGATTTTCCAAAAAAAACACTCAAAGTTTGAGATATGTCAGAGGATGCGAATTCGGAGATTTCTCGCTCCTGACTGGCCGACTCATGAGCCTAAAGATTTAAAAATATTGAAATCCCGCTTTAAAATAGCTTGGGAACATCCAAAAATAGAGCGCGAGCGACCACAAATAGCGCCTGAGGCTTTCCAGTTTAGAGATGATCAAGTCTATCTGCACCGAAGGAAAAGAGCAAGAAGAATCAAAGAAAGGTGAATTCTTTCTTTCCGAGCGGAAAGGAGTGCATTTTCCCTTTCTCCTTCTCTCTCTTGCTCTCTCTCGCGCGCTCTCTCTCTTCCTCTCCTCATAGAACTAGCAGAAGTACGTGTTTGTTTTGCTCTCTCCTTTCTTTTTGCTGATATTTCGCAATTATCGAAAATTTCTATCTGAATTGTCATAAATTGTCGTTTCTAATGATTTTTTTGGTGTGAAAGCTTTGTTCTTGAGGTCGTTTGTAACAGAATTGTTCTACCTTTGTTGAATATCCTGTTTACCAAGATGGAGGAATTTGTACAGGATGACCTATTATGAAAAATCAATGTGATTATTAATCATTTTCATTGGATCTATGGGGGGCACAATTTTTTCTTGTTATCGTTTGAGCCAGAATTTTCTATTTCCTCCGTTGAATTTTATTTCTTACAAAAAATTAAGGAAATTTTGGATTCTTGTTTTGATAATTATTTGCAGATACCCAAAGAAACCAATTTGAGGTGTACTAGATTTCTTCTCCTTCTGTTCCCATTTAATTTGACAAATCTATGATAGAGAACTCAATCAATGGAGAACCTATACAAGGATGATACAAACTCTTAGCTGAGATGTGTCGGATCATCTAAGACACTTTATCACCTGTCATTCTGTCAGACCCTTCACAGACACCCATTATTCCCTTAACCAAACTCAAAATTACACCCTCTAACCCGAACTCGAATCAGGCATCTATGACCATGTCTATCACTGGGGACCACACCTCCATGAAAGGTTTGGAGTCGAGTCATGAGATTGGTCTTACTGGTAAGGTGCAAACGGGCTCGGGTTCCATGACAAACAAAAGGGGCATGCGATCCAAGCATATGGCCATATCTGAAATGCTCAAAATAGTGAAGGAGGCTGTCAGGAAGCGGTTTGCGGCCCCACCTTCCAGAGGTAGAACGGTGGTCAAAACAGTGAAGTCGTCCTCGAGGCCGAACAAGAAGAGACACTGGCTGAAGTACTTCGACCGTGGGGTGAGGCAGGTGGGAGTACTGGATGATTCCTGTGAGGCTGACTGGTCGCCAGATATAATAGAACTGATCCGGTGGAAGAAGATGGCGAGCAGGGTTCGATGCCCGATACACAAAGCAATTAATGAATCCAGTAAGGTTGACATTTCGAAGCCGTTACTGTGATACTGTGAAGACCATTGGGGCCAGGAGTCTCACTGTGAAGCAATTAAAAGTTGTTTGCATGCATGACTGCTTTATTCCATGTTGTTTTTGAAGTGCTTAAATTGAACAGCTTTAATTTGCTGGACATCTCAAATTATTTAATTTTGAACATGCTTGAGTGTAGTTGAGACTTGAGAGTACTGATCTCAATATGTTCTTTGTTTTTTTTTTTCTTTTTCTTCAGTGAATAGATAGTCTGTGTGAATGAATATATGACTTATTCAAGATACTAAAAACAATTGAATGAGTATCTGACTTATTTAATAAATGTCCCACTAAGAAAAATACTAGACTTGATTGGCATGGACTCTGTTATACAATTCTAGAGCTATGTTATAAGAGCTATGTTATACTTTGTGTTATCTATACGACGTATACAAATAGTCTTTTGTATTTTCCAAATTTAGCCTACTATATCATTGAGAATATTAAGGTGGGTATTTTGAAGTTAATTATTCTTTTACTGAATCAGAGTAATGTTGGGCACTCTACCATGTCTTTAGACTACACGGCAGATCTGATATGTCTCATTTTTAGGGGTACAGATCATATTGTACAAGCAGAGTTAAAGTTCAAAGATTTCATTACCAATAGAACGATTATCAGCAATAAACTAAGTATCATGCAGAGAATAGGACACAAGGAAAATACAAGGCTTCTTGTTGCTCTTGCAAACAAATTTTCTGTCTAGCTAGCAAGTAACAGCTGTTTCTGAAGACAAGCCCATCCTCCTTTGACAAATGCAACTCCTCAGACAGGCGCCGGTCGAGGTTGAATCTCGGTGCACCACAGCATGGCTGACTTAGCACTCCTATTGCGAACCTTTGCAATTCAGGGCATGAGTACCCCCCATGCATTTTCCACCATGTTACTGCAATACCAAATAACCCATTTGAAGTTTTAATTCTTTTTATTTCTGAAGTTAACATCTCTTTATTTCTCAAGCGGGGGAAGGTAATTTACCAAGCAGGTTACAATTGTTAACTCTCTCATTAATTATCACAAGAGAATTGAATGCTGATAACCCATTCAAATCTCTCTGATCTGCTCAATTGGACTCACTCAAAATAGGATTAAGCAGCCATAAATAAAATAAAATCATGTAATTCCGAAAGAGGTAATGAACACTTAAGTAACAGGATTAAGCGCAGACAAATAATGGCAATTCAGATTTTTAATTGACGAAAATATATGATAATAGACTCTAGTTGTCCTGTATATGAACAAGTAAATACAACCCAACTATGAAAAATAAAAAGAAACTAAAGGGATAATGAGAAAACTGATCCGGTTGTGAAGCGAAATGAGAAATGAGATAATAGTATTTAAGAGTATAGATAAATATAAGGAAGCAGCTAACAGTTCTCCGAAAATTTCCGGACTTTTTATACTAATTCTATAAACAAGTTCATTAGATCCTGTAATATTATGAAAACAATCATATAAACAAGTTCAATGGATGTTTTGCAGATGAAACCGCGTGGTCCCAGATGAAAACGCGTGAAAGCTGTTAAAAACGCGTGACAGCTGTTGAAAACGCGTGACAACTGTTGAGGACCACCTTCTGTGAACATACACATAGTATCCTTTAAACATACATATATTATTCTGTGAACATACACATATTATCCTGTAAACATACACATATTATTCTGTGAACATACATATTGTACTTGAAATTATGACAGTTGAAAGCGCGTCGGAACTAAGCTAAAAAGGGAAGACTTTTATACGCGGGAATTTTCGGGGGACTGTAGCCCGGGGACGTTACCTTTTCTCTAAATATAATTAGTTTATTATACCACTTTAAATGATTTCATGAGAATATATGAGTTTAGATCTACAAAGGAGGATTATTTGACTCGTTGTAAATACATTTTTTATTAATAAAATCATTAGTAAAAATTTAAAACTACTAACTTCAAAAAAGAGATGGTAAAAAATGATCATCCTCAAGTTATTCCCTCTCTTTTTTTCTTTTTCTTTTTTTAAAAAAGGCTGATTAGCCCGTTTCATTACCATGAAACTTCCCAGTCTTTACAAACATGCAACAGAAGAAAAAAAACATATGTGTCACAAGCACCAAAAGTTGACACACAGCTAAGAGAGTGAACACATAAATACAAAGCAAATACAAAGCAAACACAGCAGGATAGCTAAGAGTGTGAACACGTAGCAAACAATGTAAAACACCCCCTAGATAGAGTCACTGGAGATCCATTCCACTAGCTGGTCGGCCGCAGGTGGAGACACTTGGAGAGGCACTACATCTAAGTCCGGCGGGAGCCACTCATTGACCTCGGCCTTCAAGTTTTCCTTTAATTGACCTGTCCAGTATACCACAATAGAAATAATAGTTAGTACAACATTTCGACATGATTGGACAATGGAATTCCTAAAACAGAGGTCATTCCTTTGCTTCCAAATACACCAAATAACAGCACTAACAACTAATAAAAAAGCAGTCCTAGACTTGGAAGGTAATGAACTGGCAAAAGAAAGCATATCGTCTATAGAGTGCCATTGGTGTTTGAAATTCTGGCACTTGCCCATATAAAACCAAATAGTCTGAGCAAAAAAGCATCGGAAAAAAAGATGGTCAGAGTCCTCTGACAAGTGACAGAAATGGCATGTGGGATCCCCCTGCCAGCCTCTTTCCTGCAACTTGAGTTTGGTTAGGATTTTATTTTTGCTCATTAACCACATAAATGCTCGAATTTTAGGTGGAACTGGTAATTTCCACCAAAGGAATGGTTGAAGTGGTTGCTCACCCTGAAAATTAAAAAACAGATACATTGATTTGACAGTGTATTGTCCATGAAGATCTCATTGCCAAGCTACCTGGTCTAAATCATGAGTAAATGCCGTAGAGCTAATAATCTGTAAAATTTGTTGCCATTCCTGAAAAATGATCCCATGAAGAGATCGTCTAAATCGCAAACACTGCCCTTGAGTGGCTATCACTTCCTGGACAGTAACCTGAGGAGTAGTGCAGATATCGTATAATTGAAAAAGTGAATTTTGAGAGGACAATCTGCATACCAAGTGTCCTCCCAAAACGACACTGCCCCTTGGGAACCCGGTTGGTAAGACATACCTAAATTGCATACCTGCGAGATAAATTTATAGAAATATTTTTTTCTAAAAAAATTATAGAAATAAAACGTACTTTTAGTCAGTACCTCATTATTTTACAGTTTTAGGCATTAAATCATCTTATCCAACTTGCAAGTAATTGCAAGTGTTGATTTAATACGCATTCAATTATATGGATGTGGTCCATGTGGAACAACTACTATTTATCAATCTTACTAAAACTGTCACGTGAGCTTGTAATTAGTTTACAATTAACAAAATTACAAAATTACTACAATTGAATTTTAAATTAATTACAGGGATGAAAATATCTGAAATTGATTGTGAGGTAAATTTTTAATTTTCTAACTAAAGTTATCTTTTACAGTTTTAGAGATGATGAGATGCTCGGATTTACAGTTTTAGAGTCATTATTTAGAAATAAAAAAATAGTAAAATTTTCTCCTACAAAATTATCATACGTAAATAATTGTACATTACTTTTCGAATTCGCAGAAATAAAATTGACATCATAATACGGATACCTTAATTGAATTACAGTATCAAAGTTCTCATTTCCGGCAAGCGGTCTATTTCGGTCTTAAACTATTGACGCAGACATATCCTTTATGTTTTCTCTCAATTCACAAAATGTTGTTACGGCAGTACTAAACATGATTTGAACGAATTATTTAGATTTGAGCGGTTTACGAATCAATCTGCAGATTATTTGACATACTCAAATTATCACAAAATTTTTTCTAGTATATATATATATTATTTTACTTTCTTGTAAAATTAAGATTTTCAGTCCGTACTTAATATATAATTATAAATTATTTTCTCATTACAAATTGTTTATTTAGCCGAATCTTTCATGAATTATTATATTATCATTATGATTACGGTAGGTAAAAATAATGACAGATGATTTGATTTGATTTCATACAGTATATTAACTATATGAGAAGGGTTCAAATGCCTCCATTTTTTGTGCCTCCGTCATGTCTCCATTTTTAAAAACTTAAATAACTCAAAATTTAAAATTTAAACATCAAAATTAAACCGTTAGATGTGATCTATGTTATTTTCTCTATGTGTCCATAAAAAATTATCACATTTTGATTTTGCTTTTATGTGAATCAATAAGTTAAAAAATCAACCTCTAGAAATTGTCCACATTAGTATACATTTTTACAAGCTCAAGATCACAAACAAAATAAAGTTGAAATGTCATAATTTTTTACACATGCATAGATAAAATAATGTAGTTCATATCCAACGGTTTTATTTTGAATTTTAAGATTTAATTTTAAGTTATTAAAGTTTTTAAAAATAAAGGCAGAATAGAGACACAAAAAATGAAGATATTTGAACCCTCCTCTAACTATATATATTTTATATTTTATATTTATACTGCGTGAAGTTAACATAACTCTGTTAATACTTTAACCTATTTCGGCCAGCAGTCTATTCACTCTTCTTTATTTCGTTTTCATTGATAAACTAACCCTGGTAATAGGGGTGTTCAAACGGTCGATTCGGTTTAAACCGAACTAAAATAATCAAACCGAACTTAAAACCGAAGTTTGAAAATCCAACCGAACCGACCGAACTAAAATAGCAAACCGAATTAAAACCGAACCATTTAAACCGATTTAAACTTCGGTTTGTTCGGTTGAACCGAACTTTCTCAAAAATCAAAACTCAATACATCTATAATACTCAATTTAAACTTTGGTTTTGATTAATGAACCAATTTAAACTTAGGTTTTGATTAATGAACCAAAATAATACTAGAAGTCTTGACCCTATCAATAAAATCGGTCGGTTCGGTTTAATCGGTTTTGAGAAATCAAAACCAAACCGAACCATTTAAACTGAACTAAGTCACAAAATCAACCGAACCGAACCAATTCAACCGAACAACCGAACCATTTAAACCGAATCTTACCGGTTCGGTTCAAAACCAAATAAACCGAACCATTTGAACACCCCTACCTGGTAATACAGAAGAGTTCGGATCTCCTAAAGCAAATAAAAATTTGAGTTTAGATCAGGACGGTCCGACCTATACAGACACCAATATTAAAGGAGGTTGTGTATTCCACCTTGGATCGGATTGAGCCGAATTCTAGTCGGACGGTCTGGATCCTAACTCAAAATTTGGGTTACTTTAAGATTTGAATTCGGTAATGCCCTGCAAGTCTCGGATCCGTATCCCCCAGGTACCTGATTCAACACAATTAAAATAAACGGCCTAGATTTACTCTCAACCGGTGCTTGCTCGGGATGACGCGGGGACAGTATTATTCTTGCTTTGAGATTAGTTAAAAATAACTTTTTTTAACCGTTCAATTCAATTGTACTCAGTCCGGTAACCTGAGGGATGTGAACTCGCAAGTCTCTCCCCGTCGTCTCTCTTCCATTTGTGTAATTTATTTCCATTCGTTAATTTCGTGAGAAGTTAATATTTTTTGTTTCCTTCCGAGAGTAGTGAAGTCGTCGTCTAGCTTCCCTCAACGATCTATCAGCAAAAGAAGTTAGAAGAATTCGAATTGGAAAACGGAAGGACAAAAGGAGAACTAAATTCAATCCCAAGATGTAAGAACTCCGGGCTGGAATTAAACAGTTCTCTTTCTTTTTCCGGTTAGTTCAATTTGTTTCTTTCCCAATTACGCTTTTGATCTTGGTATTACGTTAGGACTTCTGAGGAGACAGAGAAAGGCACGTTAGCGATTAAGCGCGCGCTTAGAGCTCTAAGGAGGCGACATTTGGTTGAAGAAGGCGCTCATGCCCCAGCAATTGATGCGCTTTCAAAGCCGTTCGCTACACAGGTAGGTTCTCTCTCGCGCATTTCAGCGAGCATGTTGTAGGAAGCATCTCCGCTTGAGGTTTTGATGAATTGTTAATTTAATTGATTAACTATATTTATTGTAGTCCTTCGAATGGAAAGAAAAGGCAGAGAAACTGGAGATGGAATTGCAACAGTGCTACAAGGCCCAATCACGGATGTCAGAGCAGCTGGTAGTAGAAGTGGCTGAGTGTAGAAATTTAAAATCTCTTGCTCAAGAAAAGGAAGCTTTGATTACAGAACTCCAAAATAACTTATACCAAACAAGGTTTTTTTTTGTTTTTTTTTTGATGAATAGTTTGCAATTATGTTGTAGGGTGTGTTTGATAACCCATGTATAAATGTCCCAGCGAAGAAAACACACAACTTAAAGAAGACCTACAGGAGAAAACAAGGGCAGTTGATCTTTTAATTGCTGAAAATCAGTCACTCAAATCACAATTAGAAGATGTACTGGCAAAATTGAGAGCTGCAGAAGCTGAGAACAAGAATTTGATCGATCGATGGATGCTGGAGAAGATGAAAGATGCTGAAAGGCTCAATGAGGTAGTTCTTTTTGGATAAATATGACTTTCTCTCTTGTTAAACGCATTGTTGTTAATATTTTTTTTAATTTAATTTTATTATTATTATTATTATTATTATTTTGGGTTGGGGGGGGGGGGAGTGGGGTTGGGATATCTCAAATCAAGCAAAAAGAATTTTTTGAAAATAGAAAAAAAAATATTATAGGCATGTTGTTCACCTTAAATTTCATACAAATTGAGTGGCATGTGATATTCCATTAGAGGTCGTTAGATATGGACCGTTGCAAAATTTCAGTTTTTTCATTCACTTGAAAACTTGCATTAAATGTAATCATTTTCACGTGTATGATATGCGCAAAGTATAGCACCTTCCAACTGTTGGACTTCAAAATATAAATTACTTTTGGCGGTTACTATTTGTCAAGATTGTCAAGTTACTTCGTGGTGAATGCATCCCATGTTTTTTTGGTAAGATAAATCATAAGATGGTAGTTCAGTAACATGGAGACTAGAAGTCGATAATTACAGTATTTATAGACCACAAACTACCATATCCCGAACTATATTTGGTTGTGCCAGTATTCTATCTGAACTGATTTTATAATTAGTAATAAGTTTTTGTTTTCCTCATGTGATGCTAACTCTTGGTTTCTAATCGGACAGCTCAGATGATATAATGGGACATGTATGCCATTTCAATATTAGTCTCACTTGTAAAGTTTATCTGTTCTTATCATCAAACCTTTTGTTGCCACAGAGCAGGTGCCACCAAGAAATCAATAGTGGTAACTAACTTCTATCAGTCCCATAGAAAAGCTTATTAATTCCTTTCTGATGGCAAGATTCCAAAGTGAAGCATATCAACATGCCTCAAGCAATATGCATCCCTACTCACTTGCACATTTACCAGTACACCCTATCTTTCACCGCTTAAACCTAATTGGTGCAATTCAATGTTTTTTTAAATACTGCAGTCCCCTCAATGATATAATAGATTTTCATGAAATCACATCATATCAACTTTATCAGGCTAATTTATTCTTATGATACTAAAAATAATACTTTAACAGGCTAATGCAATGTATGAAGAAATGCTTTTGAAACTACGTGCTGCTGGCATTGGTGACATCCAACAAAATGCACAAAAGCAAGCTGACGGCATGATTCGCCGTGCTGAAGCCGGTTACCTGGACTTCAATGACTCACCTCTCCCTTCCATATGCAAAGTCACCATCCAAGCCCACCAAGGTGGGTGTGGGTCCCTTGCCTTCCAACACAATTCAGACCGCCTGGTCAGTGGTGGCCAGGACCGCACTGTCAAGATCTGGGACCCACAAACTGGTGCTCTGATTTCCTCTCTCCAGGGATCAGTCGGGTCAGTACTTGATCTGGCTGTGACAAACGAGAATAGATCGGTGGTTGCTGCATGTAGTTCAAACAATTTATGTGTATGGGAAGTAAATGGGGGTAGGTTGAGGCATACTCTAACGGGTCATGTCAACAAGGTTTGTTCTGTGGATGCAAGTCGAGTGGCCGCATTCACTGTGGCAAGTGCTTCCCTGGACCATACAATTAAACTTTGGGATTTGAACACAGGTTATTGTGTTAATACTATTATGTCGTCAAGTAATTGCAACTCCCTAGCATTTGTGGACAGAGATACGGTGTGTTCTGGTCATGTGGATGGCAATCTCAGGCTCTGGGATATTCGCAGGGGCAAGTGTACAAGTCAGGTGGCGGCCCACCCGCAGGTACAGTCTCTGTATGGAATAATATCATTTACATCCCAATGAAACATTATAGCATCTTTTGTGGTCCTCGTAAGTATGGTGACTTTGATTTACCCTCTTCTATTATCTTCAAAAAGTACTGATGTTGTCCTTTATCTGTTCCTTGTTTAATTGATTGTGTACAAATTATGGTAGGAGGGATAGCATTGACAGTATCAGTGGATGTTGAAATTTTGTAGGTTCTTGCATGATATTTCCCAATTTACAGGCATATATATAAGAAGGGCACTTGGGGGATATTTTGAATAAGGAGGTGGCTCAAAGAATTTTGTCAGTTTCATAGGAGCACATGTAGTATATCTTAGGCTTTGTAGGGTTTTGAAGTTTCATGAAACTTCTCGGTTTCCAGGGTATACCATACATGTTATTCTGACATTTATAGAATACGCATCAAAATTGCACTTTTATATTTATTAATTTAACTTGTGATTGTTTGACACTGCACATCAAATGTGTACTATGCTGGTACTACAATCTGATAAGAAATTCCTTGATTTAGGTCACATTTGTCTGTGTGTCAAAAAGTGGCAACTTCATTCTGACAAGCGGGAAGGATAATGTTCACAACCTGTTTGACATAAGGACACTGGAGGTGTGTGGTACTTTCCGTGCCAGTGGGAATCAGGTTGTCACAGGGGGGAGCCGACCCTGCATAAGCCCTGATGGAAACTCCATTGCAGCTGGGTCGTCAGATGGAAATATTCATATCTGGTCGAGGATCAGAGATGGAGCAGTTACTGTTCTAGAAGGGCATTCTTCTGCTGTGCTGTCATGTACATGGAGTGAGCGTGGAACTGCAGTAGCATCTGCCGATAGAAATGGAAATATTTACATTTGGACTTGACAAAAGAACAGTTTTAAATCTTTTTTTTATTTTTTGTTTAAAGTTTTGTTGGTTCTTATAGGTGACAATGATTTGTTAGGAAATAGTATCCTTGTGCATGTACAGAGATCTGTTTTTTAGAATTTTTCTTTTTTCTCTTTGGTTATTCACTTTAAAGGTCGTCTTGAAATGTTTTTTTTTTTATCATTTCAGATTAGACTAAATTGGAGTTTGTGTGCTGTATTCGGCCCAATTTTGATTTACAACCACAAAATCAGAATTTTGTCGGAATCAAATTGAGATCTTTTTAGATTTTATCCATAAGCATGAACCAAAATATTTCTGTTTATTCCATTCAGTTCAGGACAATACTAGGCTGTACCTGTACGCATTATCTTAGAAAAGTACCTTTTTTTTTCTTTCATTTATTTTTTTTATCAATAAAGGCTGTTTTCAGCCATTGCAAGTTTCTCGTCCAGAGATTGGCCAGAAACTTTATTTTCTTCAAAATCTTGCATGGAGCCTTATTATTTGGAAAAGGAGATAGGCGGTTAGATAAAGATCATCCTGCTTGGGTCACCTATTTGTCTCAATAACATCAATTTAGTACCAAGTACTAACCACCTTATCTTGACTTGTGGGTCTTGTCATCTTAACCTGATCAAGTCATTTAATCTTGATAGTCAGTACAATTATTGTACCAGTTGGTTCATAATGGTCTCTTTGGGCACTCTATTCATCAAATTTTGTGAATACTGTTTTATTGATAAGATCTATAAATGAAGTGTAAGGCTATGATTACTTTGCAATGCACAAATTGGTCCGCCCTGTGGATTTATATTTTCGTTTCCAAGTATAGTTGATCCGAACTATTCAACACGATTCCATATCCGTATGAAAATGCATTTGGATACCAAATTTTACATGTTTTAGAATATTTATACAATTCTTTTAGATAGGTAAAGAATTAAATGATCTAAAAATTGTGGACCATCCGAAAGTAGTGATTTTTTATCTATCTAAAAAAATAGTAAAAGTGTAAAACATTTCTAAAGAAATATAAAATTTGGTCTTCAAATATATTTTCTTATGAAGGCCATGTTAAACGGTTCAGAACGACTGTTTAGATTTTAAAAACAAAGATATGAATCTATAGCGCAGATCGAATTGCCCATTGCATATCACCATAGCTTCACTCCAAATGAATATATATTAAATATAGTTATGCAGCAATACAGTACATAGTTAGGCGGTTTATTAGCCATCTGGTTCAACTATTACTGGATGCCCTCAGTGTGGAAGGGTCTCTCAAATCTTAAATACATGCATTGGCTTGGGGCAACCACTAGCTGATCCAACATTAATTAATGCACAACTATCTATCTTATATATCCAGTTCTCTAGTGTTTGTTCTCCACAAGGAACACCAATAATAGTAATCCTATAACAAAACCTTATATAATAAACACACACGCAATTGCTTCATCCACAAATTGAACCCTAAAAATACAGTAATACTTAACACATGCATAAGGTTGTCTTTCTTGTTCTATGTCTCTTTGCACTAGCAGCAGCTACTGCAAAGGCAATTTCATTCATTGAGAATGACATTGCTACAGAAGAGAGCCTGCGCAAGCTGTATGACAGGTGGCGTAGTCACCACGCTGTACCACGTGACCCAGTCGAGACAAAGAGACGGTTCATTGTGTTCAAGGAGAATGTCAGGTACATCCATGAGGCAAACAAGAGGGACAGACCTTATAAATTGGCACTAAATAAATTTGCTGACATGACAAGAGAGGAGTTCAGAAGGACATATGCTGGGGCCAAAGTGATGCATCATAGAATGAGTCAAGGACGATCAATGGGAAGCAATTGGTTTATGCAAGGGGATACCACGAATTTGCCAGCATCTGTTGATTGGAGGCAGAAGGGTGCAGTGACAGCAGTCAAGAACCAAGGCCAATGCGGTAAGATAACCTTTAGCCAAATTTGTCAACTGTGTTGTAAATTTGTGACTATTGTCAATCCATCATACTTTGTAATTAGAAGTACACTGAGGTACCAAACTAGCAATAAACCAAAGGAAACTACAAGAACATTTTAGCACTGTAATTTCCTCACACGTTTGTACCTAAATTTAAAAGCTCGAACATTGCACACACATTTGTTCAAGGGTGTCCTAATTTTTTTTCCTTTTCTATATTTGAAGGGAGTTGCTGGGCATTCTCTACGGTATGTGCAGTAGAGGGTATAAACCAGATCAGAACAGGGAACCTCGTCTCTTTGTCAGAGCAAGAGCTAATGGACTGTAACAGTGAAAACCATGGCTGTGATGGTGGTCTTATGGACTATGCCTTTGAATTCATCCAGAAAAATGGTGGCATCACAACCGAGTCAAACTACCCGTACACTGCAAAACAACATGAGTGCAATACAGTAAAGGTGTTTCATTTCTTACATTGTCTGTGTCATTTCACATAGAAATATAGAATTTAACTTCTTTGAAAGGAAAAAAAAAATAGATAGCATCTCTTACATTGGAAGGCATCATTGGACTAGTTGACCAAATAAAATTCCTTGGCTGGATTAATTACATCTCTTTTGCATGGTTGTGCAGGAAAGCTCTAGTGATGTCACTATTGATGGCTACGGGGATGTCCCTGTCAACGATGAGGAAGCTTTGCTCAAAGCAGCTGCAAATCAACCGATAGCTGTTGCCATTGAAGCAAGCGGTCTTGATTTTCAGTTCTACTCTGAGGTTTGTTTCTTCCAAACAAAAGTAAAAAAAAAATAAAGGGTGCAATAAAAAATTTTAATAAACATTTTGTTAACAGTGAAAAATGAATTGCCTTCAAGAATATTTTAGGAAAGTTTATAAAGTTATTATAGACATAATTTTTGTTACAAGCAGCTGTTGTAAATCTATAATAATGCTATTGCCAACTATATATATTCAAGGGTGTTTTCACTGGAGATTGCGGGACCAACCTGGACCATGGAGTTGCAATTGTAGGTTATGGCACGAGTGAAGACGGGACTAAATATTGGATCGTGAAAAACTCGTGGGGAGCTGAATGGGGAGAGAGGGGTTACATCAAGATGCAACGTGGTGTTTCGGCCAAGGAGGGACTTTGTGGGATTGCAATGCAGGCTTCCTATCCTATAAAAAGTTCTTCGAAATTTCCTAGGAAGAATTCTACCTCCCTGGATGAGCTTTATTGAACTTTTCCTATGTACTCTATAACCTAAGCTGTCCCTTGGAATAAGTGAATTAATGTCAGCCACAGTATATGTGAACTTTGATGCTTGTTTGCATTGATGCATTTCTTTTTCGTTTCTATTTGTTTCGAGCTATCACTTGAATCTCTTTGTTTTGAATAGCTTCCTTCTTGATGTTCACACGTTAGTTATTTATGCTGGAGTCTCTCCCAGTTGCCAAGTTGTATGAGAAACAGCTGTTGTCATGCAAAGAGTTCACCTAGAATTCTTTTTTTCCCTTCAATTTTCAGTAAAAATAAGTTCTCATATGTGTTGACACAATTTGGATTGGAACAGTTCAAACTTTTTGTACCGTTCAATTTTTTTTGTTTAGTTAGTTTTTGCCTTCTGATTGACTACAATCGAATTTAGGAAAATTTAGGGATACAGATTCCAAACTGCGGATGTATAACAGCAGAGAAAAGTATTATGATATCATTTGACTACAGGTACCAGTCGGCATGAGCGAGTTTTTGTCATCTGGTACTGCGTACCAGTTGTCACCAGACGGCACCAGTACCTTACAGTGTACTAGTACAAGCAGCACAACGACCATTGTTTCTAGCATTTCTGATAATTTTCTTTGATTTAACAGTAAGTACTAATTTTATGCAATTTTTATTTACTAACCGAATATAGCATTCTAAGCATTGTTCATTATTACTCCCGTTTTACCTTTTTTAATTGAGGATTTAAAACGCATCTAATAATTTAATTCAAAATTGAGTCTCACATTTATAGCATTGAACAAATACAAAATCTACACCAACAAAATACACAAGCAGGAAATAAAAAAGGAAAGAAAAATTAGATATTCTCCCAGAAAAATGCAGCAAAAATAAAATAAAATAAATCTCCATCTTCCGACCTTTTGCTGTTTAACCATTCCCCATTTCATTTTCAGTGGTAAAAATTGCAATATTCATGGATCAATTAACCTGTGATGGATAGGCTTTCTTTTTCTCACACGCGAATAATCCATGCTCCACCACCATGGCATCATCTCCTTATCTTCACTATTCCATCGTCTCAACGGTGCTGCTGGATTTTCAGGTAACCTTGCATGACCTAAAAATACTGTCAAAATTGGAACTGTTAAGCATTATTTTGACTGAAAGAAACAAACTTTTATCTCTACCTGCTCCGGTGTGAGTGAAAAAATATGAACCTAAAATCAACGCCATATAACACAAAAGAAGCTTCATGTTAGCATATCTGCTCTCTTCTTTTCTTAAACATTCTTTGTATAACTATTTTCTCCAATCTTTGTATATATAGATTCAAAGCCATGAAAGATTTTGAAAGTTTGTCCCTATAGGCTATAAGAATTATTGTTTGTAACTTACTAAAACTAGGTAAATAATTAAGGAGTCTAGAATCTAAGTAATTAGTGGGTTAATTATTTATACACCACCTCGATTTTGTAGTGTCTCATGTGAGCTCCACTTATAGCCGTACAGGCACATGCAATTAAGAAATATTTAAGGTCTATTAAGGCTTGCTTAGAATACATCTCATCTGTATATAGAACCAAGATCAAGCTAGGGGCAATAGACTTCATAATTAGCCAGCATCAAACTTTATTTAATTTTTAGGTAAACAGAAAATTTTAGGCTTTTAGCTCCTAATTTTTTTGTTAGATTTTATATGGGTCTGCGCTGAACTTGAAAAATAATTGATAGTAGGCCCAAGGAATGAAAATGGGCTGCACTTAAACGGTGAGGAATTATAAAAGGTTTATTGGGCGAACCCGACCAATAAAAATTTAGAAGTCTGATCTAGAGCCTAGAGGATTTGAAATTTCATCACGTTCCACTTTTTCAAAAATAAGAAAAATTGAATTTAGTAACAGAATTTGGAATCGATCGGTTCTAATAGACGGACAATCAATCGACGACTTTAATAAAAATTTAAGTTGTTTGTATCTAGAACATTTTTTTTTTATAAAATATTCTCCTTTCAAGAATCATAAAAAAAAAAAAAACATCTCTTTTAAAATTATTAACAAAATATTCTTTGTAAACTCAAACTCTTTTACCGCTACTCTAATTTGAACGGTACATGTTAAATTAAGATTTAAATCTAAATAGTTTGCGAATCAATTTCGAACGAACTATATCTGATTTGAGTTCAAGTAAGATTCGAACCGAACTGATTTAATTTGTTTCAAAACGAACTTCAATCGAACGAGTCAATTGCAAAAAAAATTTCAAATGGAAGTCAATCGAATCACGAACTACGAGCTATTTTGGCAGCCCTAGTTCAGCCCCTTGTATATAGAATTTCAATTTGTATTTGTGGAAACTTAGATTCAAGTTCCGACCAAGTATTATACATTTTAAATTTTAACCTCCTATCTAAATTTTCAGTTCCTTACCTGTTTCCTTTTCCATTTTTCTATCAGTTAAGCAAGGCCCGCTGATGTGTTAAGGAATGCAAAGCTTGAAAGTACCGAAAGCAGCCTGATATATACTTCGATTAAAAGAAGCCGCTCCAGTGTGCCCTTCCAAATACATTTTCTTGTTTTAATTCTGTAAAAGGACAAATTCCCAGATCTATGCAACTGTGCTATTTCAGCTGTAGACTAATTACACATAAACCTCTTAAGCAAGAAATTTAGCATTGAATAGGAGGTGAAAATGATTTGATTACTCTACAATTTGGCTGGCATCGTTCTGACCAAATATATTGGGAATACCATCCCAATTTCCCTTTTCCCTAGTTTCCCAATATCCACCTCCGTATCTATAGCAATCATCTTCTCCATCTTTTCTGAACCATCTTGGTTGCCATCCTTTCTCTTGTAGTTTTCTTGCCTGAAATTTAGGGGAAAGAATTAGTAAAAGACCAAGCACACATTTGTTTGCAAGGAGTGCTCATTCACTGCAGCCCATTCACCGCAGCCCATTCACCGGAAACTCTTAATTTTTTGGATCTGCAAAAGTTTTATCTACAACTCCTATTTTTCGGGATCTGTAAAAGCTACCCATCATCCATAAACTATAATCTCAGAGTGGAGGTGTGTGTGTGAGTGTCACCAATCTCTCTTAGTCTTTTTTTGGTTGGGTAATAATAAGGGTGATGATGGTTTTACTAGTTTCATAAGGTATTCCAGGATGTTTGGTTGCATTTCCAAATAAATATATAACACTTTCCATCCTTATCTCACAGTTGAATTCTTACAAAAATATTAATGGCCCTTTGGTTTCGTGTTTGGGTCCTCAAATATTAGACATAGACCAATTTCTTGAGTTCCTCAAAGAACCCAAGGAACTCCGGCTTTTGCAAATATTAGACATAAGGGCTTTCTGCAATTCTTTCATCTTTGACTAGGAAGAATGATACCTGTCTTTGCAGATGTTCCAGTCTAAGCTTCTCTGCATTAGCCATCTCATACTCCCCATTCTCCAAAAATCTCTGATCGGGCCTCAACCGGGAATCAGTTGGAGGTAGCTTCTCTAGCAAGCTATGCGAAAGCTCATTTAATGATATGGCAAAGGGGGTGAGATTATACCTTGTTTGGGTTACAGACTTATCCTTTTCCCACAAAAGCACTGCCTCTGACATGGGATCATAACCCTTAGGTTTCGTGCTTGGGTCACCAAGTACATAGTACATGGCCTCGTCCCACTTGCCGATCAGCATTGCCACCTTTTCCCCTGTTACGTTGTCTTGAACAAACCCATGTATCTATATTGTAGAGAAACAGTAACAAAGAAGTATTTTAGCTTTATGTAGTTATTATGAGATGAGTTACTTTCTTGGTGCTCCATATAACCTTGGAGATACTTCAAAAATAATAAAACAAAATGAAGTCTGATGGAAGGAATGGCTACAAAAGAGTAAACAGAGATGAGAGACAAGATAGATTATTAGGCGTGTTCCTACACAGGATGGGAAAGTTAAATTATTTCCAATCATAGTTGATGGATATTCAAATACTGCTATGTACAGTCCACCTAATATCAACTGATGGCATATCCTTGTTGAACCAAAGCCACAAGTCAAGGGCCTCACTAAATCAGAAAAGGTACTATCAGGAGCTTGGTTGAATGGCACAATACAATCCAGGGGCCATTTAAAACTTTTCTCACAAAAAGTAAACTGACAAATAATGAATAGTACCTGAACAAGCCCATGTTATCAAGTATCTTTCCTAATTTTATTATTTAGGAACAATACTTCTTATAAATATAATAATGGATTTATAAACCTCGAGTAAATATGTATGCACAAAAGTGAACAGGTAATATATCAAAAATAATGAACTTACCTGATGAGGATTTCGATCAATTATTGACTGTTCTTTGAACTTGAGCTTGCATGAGTACTGCCCACTTCCCTTGATGCGCATTGTGCCATAATGGTCACAGTAAATCTTGCCAATTATTATATTGTATATAGATGTCGTAACTTTGCTCCATTGGAACATTTCTCCATCGTCAAATTGGAGAGTGAGAATGCCAACTGGATCCAGCTGGATAGACCGACCCCAAAACTTACCTTTGAGATTGGAATCGCCCCAGAAATTCCACCCTTGTCCCTCGCAATGACATGCAACAATCATGGGATGATGACTAACCTGAAATTAAAGAAAGAAAAAAAGTTGCTGATACAAAAATGATTTTTAATGAAAAGTGCTTGCATATTAAAAAGAATAAATAGATAGTTAATTAAGTTTTCTATTCTAACTAGTATGGGTATATATAGTCAGGATAAAAGTAGGCTATTACTTTGAAATCTACGTTGCATGTGCAAAATAAGGATCCAGATCCTGTGGAATTGAGTCAAGGCAAACTTGCTGCATGGCACTGGATATATGGGTCTGCTCCAGATAGGGAGTTTGGTGCCTACAGTGTTGTGATATTCTTTTGTCTTCTTAAAATTGGATAGAACTAAATGTATAAGGCTAGGTAAGATTCAATAAGCTCCAGCAATGCAATTACACATTGAATACTATTAAAGGGAAGGCAGGAGAACGTAAAAACGCTAACCTTTTCAGAGAAAAATCTTAGCCCTTTATCAGGATAATCAGCTTCATAGGTCTCTCCAAGCAGAGGATTGAAGGGTTTGCACTGACGACCTTCTGTTGAAGCATAGCCAGATACTGCAAATGCTGCTATATGTAGAATTCTCATTAAGCTATTTCCCTGCATTTACAATAAAAGGTAATGTGGTTTATCAACTGAAATAGTCTAATCAATTAGCACATAAAGGGTATTAGGGAAGTAGACAAGGGTTACCAAATTGAGGCAAAAAATAGTGAAGTTACTTCAGACCCACAGCATGATGAAGCTTAATTTAACTTATCCAAAATTAGATTGTACTATACTTTTCTGGACCTGCAGTTATTTAGCAAAATTTTGAAACACTACAAGAAGTTCATACCTGCTTTCCCCATTGTAAAGCGTGATCAACCAAGTTAGAGTACTCAAGATCTTCAAAGCATTTCTGCAGAGAAGAAAGAGGCTCGTTGAAATAAACTGGAAGACAAACTCCTGATAAATCCTTCCCAATATTTTCCTTGATTATTGACCACAACCCAACAGGCCTCTCCTTCTCCTTCGGCTCAGGCAACCTATCCCTTCTCTTTACATATGGGTATTCAGAAGTCTTGATGCCAAATGGGAGATCATGTATGTAGCCACCTAGAGATTCTCTGCTTCGGTACGAGGCGCTTCTGAGGGACTCAGCTGACAAGAAATCTTTCGTGTCAAAGTACATCCCTTCTTCCTCGTCTGACTCTGCATTAGCACCTTGGCTCTCATTGTCTGGATCAGACTCAGTTGCACTGCCTTCTGACATGACTGAGTAAAAATCTGCACCAAAATTTAAGAGAACCAAAAGAAAAAGTTAAGATCTTACTACCACAAAAATTAGAATGTAGATATTGGGTTCAAAGTCACTAACCACTGTATCTTCCATTACACACACCGGCATGTGTTTCCCGCTCTTTTGTTGCGTCAATAACTGTAGTTTCCAGTTCAAATTTCTCAGTCTACAAAAAGAAAAAAGGGTCACAACTTATTTCTTAAACCCAATTAAAAATATATATATATATATTGCAACTTACTTCGCAATTCCAATTAAGTTTTTCCGAAAAAAAAAATCATGTAAAAATAACTAACCTCCAACTGCCTGAGTTTATCAAGCAAAATCACATGTTTTTGACGAAGTGACTGCAACTGGTTATGCAAATCTGACACTTCAGATAACATAATAGATTCACATTCCTTCACAACCGTCTCACTCAGGCCCTCTTGTAACAGCCGGGCTCGCAACTTCTCAGTTGATACAACAATATCAACTGTAGGCCCAAAATCAGTACTTGTCAGACCACGAGGGAATTGATCCTTAGCTGATGTCAAGGCTTCGACCCATGAATTTCGGTCTTCTCTCGACTCACATCTTAAATGAAGGGTTTTTGTGCCGCTGAATATGTAGAGCCTTTTGTCATCTGACTTGCTTGGACGGATGGAAGAGACCTGTCATAAGTTATACATACATGCTCCATTTCTGTTAATGGTTTTTGTATAGAAATGAATCAAGCTGGGAACTAAAACATTATAGGATAAGGCACTTGACTGATTTTGAATTTTTTAAATTTTAGTGGAAAATTTTCGAAAATTTTGAAACCCCCCCCCCCCCCTCCCTCCCCAAAATGGATTTGTCCTTCCCTGCTCACCCCCCCCCCCCCCCCCCCCCCCCCCACACACACACCCACACCCACCCGACAGAAATCCTGCGTCCGCCCCTGTGCTTTACTGCCTTTGGGAACATAAATTTCTATCAGCATTATGTTGCTTATTATTTATTTTCGCAACTTGTTTGCTCTTTTCAGAGGTTTTATATGGTAAAGGTTTCTGGCACACTCACTTCCGCCAGTGAAAGTAAGAACAAGCTGGTATAAAATCCACCAACAACTCAGCATAAGAAATTATTAAATTTAGCAAATGAACCCAAGTGAGGACAAATTAGTTTAGAAAATTTATCTTGCTACATTATTATCCAAACGCCTAAAAAATAAATACAACTTTACACGTCAAAAAAAAAGTACAATATAATACAACCAGTGGAAAGAGATTAAAAGTTTATTCATAAAACATATTCTGACCTTCAAATGCACCTCCCCAAATGGTTTCCACTTCCTTTCGCTTGCTGACCCGTAAGCACAGGCCTGATTTCTCCTAACTCTTCTCAGAGAATCCTCGCCAATCACTCTAACGCCACCATTGGCCCCACAAACGGGCCCCACTGAGATCCTATCGGGCCCATGCACCTTATAGTACGAAAAAACCCCATCTTCTAAGACAAACCACCTTGACCTCCACCCTTTCCCATAGTTCACCCATTTATATAGCAATCCTGCTACCACAACCGCCCCATTACCCGCCTCATTTGATCTGGTCTCTTCTATCACTTGAGAAGTGACCAGTTCAACTGGATTGGTTGGAGATTGTGCCAGAGCAAGGGGTTTAGTGGCATTGGGAAGGGGATGGGAAAAAGGTCTTGGTTTGGGGGAGATTAGAGGCCCCGCGCTGGTACCGGTACTGTCAATGGGGTCGAGCGAGACGGGAGCAATGCAGCAGAGAGGGTTCATTGTTTCAGATCGAGAGATTCAGATCGGATCTTCGCCTCTCGTGACAAAGGAAACGATGACATGAGAGAGAAACAGAGGTTTTGATGGGGATTAATAATGGAGACTGAGGCAGCAGCAGCAGCAGCAGCAGCAATTAAGGTCGGGAAAGGTAATAATTAAAAGAGGACAGAGCGAGAGAGATCCATTAAATTCGCTGATCGAGTAGCAGACAGTGCAGCAGTGCGCTCAGTGGGAAAAAAAGGAAGTGAATTAAAGTAAGAAAAGAAACGGAGTGAGAGAGACGTGAGATGGGATCTGTTACAACTTACAAGCCTACAAGGTCAGTGCATCAAAGTATGTACCGTGACACGATTAAGGATCCGATGAGACGGAGAATGGAAGGTTATTGTTTGGCTGATGTAGACATGTAGTGATGTGGGCGATTGGTGAGGCACGGTGACTTATATGTTAATAACGTTATATCCGTGCCACGCTCGGAGATAAGAGAGTTGAGGTGTCGCCGTGTCCGGCGCTGTTGGTATTGTTGTGTTCGCCAAACGGTGTTTAGTGCGTAAGCAGAGGTTAGGTGGGGTTGCGTTGGGTACCATCTGTGTCATGTTATATGAAATCGAAGTTAGAGATCCACATGAACTCAGTTATACCCACAGCCAATTCAGGACATCTACGATTTGGAAATTGTTTTATTTGATGCATCACAATGGCAGCACAAAGTGAAGATATAGCCCACAAATAGTCGTTAAAAAAAGTGGAGCATGGACCTGTGCTCGAGAGAGAACAAAAGGTTAATCCATGCAGCACTACACTGACAAAAAAGAATTTTTACAATTTGCAAGTTCTTGCTATTTATTTTGATTACATGATTG
This sequence comes from Carex rostrata, assembly GCF_964058835.1. Taxonomy (NCBI): domain Eukaryota; kingdom Viridiplantae; phylum Streptophyta; class Magnoliopsida; order Poales; family Cyperaceae; genus Carex; species Carex rostrata. Next base: position 5,509,946 of record NC_135918.1, read on the forward strand.
ATCAAATGAAAATGCTGTGCCCACAAGTCCCATTGGGAAAGGCTAGAGTGGTAAAATACTATTGAAGATGAGAAAAAGAAATTACAGATGGAACACATAACCCCATCCAGCCTCTATAGTTAGGATATTATCAAAAAACATCACCGCATGAAATGATTTTTGAAATACCTGTGGAAACCTGGTAGAGTGGTAGGTCCTGAATAAATTACACTGAAGAAATAAAAAATAATGACAAAATCATTTGTAATTGCATCAAGCAGAAGAGAAAATCAGTCGAGATTAGCAATGACTGCATCAACAACCTCCTGGGTGGTGCTGGTGCCACCCAAATCTTTGGTCACGGACTTGCCTTCTGCAATTACGCGCTTGACAGCTGTCTCCAGCCGGTCAGCAAAGGAGGGGAATTGCAGATGTCTAAGCATCATGGCAGATGAAAGAAGCATGGCGATAGGGTTGGCTCTCTTCTCTTTGACTAGCTTGTCAGTCCCGACATTACCGGCTGATGCGCCCTGCTCGAACACGGCATAATCTTGGCCCACATTGCCTAAGACGAATTATGTTCAACATTTTTTAAAACATGATATATCAGGTTATTATTGACCAGATGCTATTTGCATGCTAGGAGGATTTCTTCCGAATTGAACTGAATAATTTAGAAGTGATAAAATTAAAAAGTACCTCCAGGCATGACACCAGTGCCTCCGGCAATACCAGCAGCTGTATTAGCTACCAAATTTCCATAAAGATTAGGTGTAACCTGTCACAATCACTGCACAATTAATATAGAACAAACATGCAAGTATAGCAACAAGGAACTACTGAGCAATCCAGATCTAGTAACAAAGCTCGTGTTTAAAACCACAGATGGACAAGAGATGAAAGAAAACCACAGAATAAGTTTGAAGCCAATATCTTCATAGGACATCATCCTATCCTTTCCTTTTAAGTAGGGGTTTTCATTGAATCCAGTTAATTTGGTTTTCAACTGAACCGACAAATTTTGGATTAAATGGTTAACATTTTCTGTTTAAATGGTTCGGTTTCAGTTGAATTTTAGAATTACTTCGGCTCTTTATATTTGGTTCACTTTGATCTCTCTTATTCAGTTGGGCTGATATATCTTGATATTTATTCTATGATTATTAAATGTATTTGTGTATGTATTGAGTTTTGACCTTTTGAAATTTGATCTCTTATTTTGGTTGCAACCAAACAAACCGAAATTTACTTCGGTTTTTTGGTTTGGTTGTTATTCGGTTGATTCTGTTAGATTTTTAAAAACCAAATAAAATTTTAATTTGGTTTTAACCGAACCGACTGTTTGAACACCCCTACTTGTAAGAACAAATCAAAGAGTACAATTGGGCGGCCTTACCAGAACTCTCTGTAAAAAACTTTCTTATCTACAATGCTGCACACAAAATCAACACAGAAACAACATTATTACTTAACAGAAAGCACAACTGAATGAAATGTTCATACCATGACATCAAATTGCTCAGGCTTTGAAACAAGCTGCATGCAACAGTTGTCCACGATGATTTCATTGTACTTAATTCCTGGATACTTGGTAGCAACCTCGCGACAGGACTCCAGAAACAGCCCATCAGCAAGCTTCATGATGTTTGCCTTGTGTACGGCTGTGACCGTCTTTCGATTGTTCAGGTACGCGTACTCAAAGGCGTACTTGGCAATGCGCTCTGAGCAGAACTTTGTTATTACCTAGCAGAATAATTAAGTCAGAGCGCAGACATATAATGAAATACAAAAGTAAATGACCCTGTAATGCTCTTAGGAATAACTTTGCTGCTCTGGCAGCTAATTTTTCTGTGTTAGAAGATTGAAGTGCTTAAAAATATGCTAGGAGCTCAAATATTGGTTTCAAAAAAAATCATTTTTTATTTCTTTTAATCTTATTTTTTTTATTTTATTGCTAGAAGTTGGTCTGTAAACCTTAAATCCCCGAGCAACGAAGCTCGCAACTATGAAAGAGCCAATGCTCTGCGAGTTCACTGCCATTCTGCTAATCAGTATTTATTAGCAGAAAAATGGGAATTTCAATCTCTTCAAAGTAACCAAACTCAGGATTAGGAATGTAGTGATAGTTAACGCAAGGTCTTCAATTTAGGTATAAACCAGACAAGTTAGCAATGAACCAAAGCTAGATATCACTGGACAAAGAGAGTTTTTAAAAAGAGGTGAGAAGTAATAGCTACCTTGAGACTCTCAACAACCCCTGGTACAACCTCATGCTCAAGCCCAGAATATTCTCCTTCTGTGTTCTCCCTGATCACCACAATATCAACATTCTCGTGCCTTGTTGGTAAACCCGGCAGATTGAAACAGTTTACAAGGGAAGCATAGAGATCAAGCTCTTTTCTCAATTGCACATTAAGTGAGCTGACACCTCCACCAACAGGCGTCTTCAAACCCCCCTTGAGACATACCTTGTTCCTCTTGATCGATTCCATCACCTGTTGTATAGAAAAAGTGAGTACTCATGTCTAGGTACTTCCATTCATCCGAGGTGTTCATTTAGCTAGGTTGAACCTTATGTTTATTTTTTTATTTTATTGAGAAAAATTGATACTGTACATGTCAGCTGGGATTTTGATCATGGATAGCATCAGCAAGAATTCTGGCAGTTATCCAAATTGGCCAGTTTTCTTTCCTTTTTTCTAAATTTTGGGAAGTCATATTGGATATTGGTCAAGGCCAGTTGCCTAACTCAGTACCAATCAGTTGCCTTTGTAGAACTAGAACTGTTTCATCTTGGTATTGAACCTTTGCTAGGGAGATGAGAACCAAAAGATCAGCTCCATTCTACAAACAAAACAAAACAAAAAAAAAAGCCCAAACTAATACAATCCTAGATCACTTAGTTGTTACTAAATCACCTCCTCTGGCACTTTAGGCATGTCGCCGTGGACATCATGCGTATCGAAATAGATCGGAGCGTGCATCGCCTCCATGACCTGACAAACAGCGCCTGTTACCAACGGCCCGATGCCATCGCCAGGTATCAACGTCACAGTCCGAGGGGTGCCGTCGCCGGGCCGGGGCATATATGTAACGGATCTCCTCGACTCATTCAGATACGGGAGAGATGCTGCAGCGTCGCGGCGGAGCACGCGGCCGAGTAGCGAGAGAGATTGTCGTCTCGCCATGATCCGTTGATGAATTTAGGGTTTCAAAGTTCGGACATGCAGAAAAAGGAAAAAAGATGATCGGAAGAAAAAGAAGGCGATGGAGGTCAAAATGGAAATTATATTCTGGACCTGTTCTTTCCATCTGTGGCATACCAAATGACGAAGGTGGGTCCCAGTTACCATAATCTAATTAATAACGGTGGGAATTCTCATCCACTGAGATATTTCAAACTTTGAGTGTTTTTATGGAAAATCTCAACCGTTCAAATACATTATGCACCAATCTCAAAGCAAAAGTAATACTTCCGCGCGCTTTCCCCGAATAGGCACCGTACACGTCGGTCACGCGAAAGTTGAGATATCTCTGAGGATAAGCACCCGTTTACATGTAGATCTGCTGATCGGGTTCATTTTCAAACCGTCGTGTAAATTTGTAATGCAATGTGGGTTCGATCTCAGAAGAAGTGCTTGGGCAGAATTATTAATGGGTACTGGTTTGCTAACGGGTAGGACGGGTAAAGGGGTAGGTCGGGTACGGGTAAAATCCGTAACGGGTAGACGGGTAATTTTCCCAAAACCTCTATCTGGTCCGTTTATTACCCGTACCCGTTGAAAGTTGACGGATACAGGTCCGGTCAGCCGGTTTTTTTTTTCTCTTCTATTTTTTTCTTTCTTTTTTTTTTTCTTTTTTTTATAATTTCTAAATAAATAAAATTTGTAATCTTATATATAAAAATTATTCGTGCGAAAATTTGTATATTTATTCGGCTAAGTACAAATCTATTTATTTATGTCTTTATACGGATGTAACGAATCATTTTATTTTATTTTCAAATTCTCATTGTAATTAGATAGTTTCATAATTTATTTATATCTCGAAATTTTTAGTTTACATTTTAAATTGATAATATATTGTGCAAACGTTCATTTTAAAACAATAATATATTTTCTAAACGTTCATTTATTTTAATTGATTAAATAAAATATAAATAAAAAATAGCTTAAATTAATTACTTCAAAGCAATAAAATATAAATGAAAAACTTCTTAAATCAATTACTTTAAAAATAATTATGAATTATTTTAAAGTAATAGATTAAAAAATAAAAGTTACCCTCCTCCTTTATTCCGGGCTTGGGACCGGCTATGTTAAATAACATAGGCGGAGTTCTAACTTTTTTTTTGTTAGTAATTTTTCTTTAGAATGAATAATTTAAAAACTAATTGAATTGTTTAGAAATTTATAATTTAAAAAATAACCATAAATATTAAAAGATGTTAAATAACATAGTTCGGATTCATGTACCATTCCTCGCTCTCTTCCACACCGTCTGAATCCGAATTATCACCGGGCAGCTCGGTACCGCTTTCTTCAGTCTCGACTCCGGATGATGATTCTTGTTGATCTCGATGTTGCTTGCGCTCCTCAGCATCAATCCAATCTTTCAAGCACACAAGTCTCTCAAAAACATGTGCACCCAACTTACTACGCTTATCAGAGAGGATCCTGTTCGCCGAACTGAAGCAACTTTTGAAAGGGACGGTTGACACGGGTACGGCAAATACGGCGCGGGCCATCATCGCCAGTGTTGGATAGCCCCTTGCATTTCTCTTCCACCACGTCATGATGTCAACATCTTCATTTTTGTTGAGCATCGACATATAGCTCAATAACTCATTTGTGGATGTGTGCGGTCGGCTCTCTGACTGGAAATCTGCTAACAAGCCACCATTGCTAATGCTTCTGGAAGTGGAACTATTAAAAATAAAAAAAATTAGTGGACAAATAATGTAGATGTTACAAATAATGTAGATATTCTTACCTAGGGGCACGAGACGAAGACGGATTTTGATTGTTACCCATTCTTGAGTTGTATAAGTTGAACATCTCATCGAACTTCGAATTCACGTGTGCCTCCACCCCGGTGTTGTCCAAATGTAGATTCTTTTTGTACGCTTGAACCATTATGATCGTGAAATACTTCTTGTATACCGGGTTGAGGCAGCTTGAGATAATGGCCAGGAGGGGTACATCTTCCCAATATTTTAGAAATTTTTGCTTCATGGCATCTACGATCGGCGTGAGAGATTTATCGTGGGTTTCAACTTGTTCAAATTCACGATACACCTTGGAGATGCTATAGAGATGTTTGAGCAACTCAAATGACGACGGTGAGTACGAGCAGGATAGTTTGACGGTTGCTGTAAAAAAGGTTCTTAGAAAATTTCTAAGCCTTTCTAGTTGCTCTCATTCCCCGGCGTCGGGTTCCAATGCCATTCTCTCGGGGGTGGAGCTTCTCAAAAACTCTCCTATGACAGCATTATAAGGAAGGCATCGGTTCAACATTCTATAGGTAGAGTTCCAACGGGTATCTATATCCCAAGGAACTTTCAACTTGCTCAATCCATAATTGACGCACATCAACGCAAATCGTTGTTTTCTTTGCTGGTTTGAAACAATGTGGCTGAGAGCATCCTTAAATTTAATTATCAATAATTTTATGGCTTCTGTTTTAAGGCCCACCTTCACGACGAGATTAAGTATGTGGCAAGCACACTTTTGGTGAAACATTTCACCATTCATAATTGGATTTAGTGACCGTTTAAAAATCTCAATGGAAGCTATATTGTTGCTAGCATTATCGAAAGATATAGAAAAAATCTTGTTATCCATATCCCTCTTAAGGTTATACTCTTGTAAAACCTCTATAATGGATTTGAAAATTACATTTGAAGTGTGCGGGGAATCCAACACTCGAAAACTTAATATCCTTTTTTGTAATACCCACTGATCATCGATCCAATGCCCGGTAACACAAGAGTACCCAATGCCATGTTTACCGGCAGTCCATATATCAGAGGTAATTGAGACCTTATTGTTTTGGTATGCAAATGTAGCTCGGAGCTCATTTTTTGTGCTGGTAAACTGTTTTTTTTATTTCACCAACCATGTTTCTATGATGGATCTTCTTGTACAATGGTTGAGCACACTCCCGAATTACCAACTGGGCAAAACTAGTGCAACCACTCATACTTATTGGTTGTTCTTTGTGGGTAACGTACTGGGCCAATTCACTAAGCATTCTTTTTTCATCGAATTTTGGGTTGGTTAAAGTACCATCCGGGGTGATTTGGGTTTGAATTTGCGCGGTATTATTCGGGTTATAGTTTTCATCCTTTCTAATGTGCACATCGACATGTATTTTAAAGCTACTCATACCACTAGCTTGTTTATAAACAAAATAAGGTTTTTTGCAATGGTCTACCTTACAATAAAGAGTTTTCAAGTAGCCGTCGTCGTCTTTGGTCACATCATACCATTCAAGCCAATACTGGTTGTATTCGGGAGGTCTTCTAGCCTTCTTTGCTGCTGGTTGTTGTGGGGCCCGGGGGACAATTGGCAGAGGAGGAGCGAGACTTTCTTCTTGAATTTCAGTGACACTTGTCGAAGGAGTACCTGAAATAGGGGGGTTGAGTTGACTCGACGATGCAACGGAAGAAGTGCCTCCATATGTATACGGTGGTGGTGGTTGATGTGATTCTCGTGGAATGAATACGTTTGGATCATTTGAAGTATAATACGGTGCACCCGTTTGGGGGTTTTGTTGATAATTTGTTTGTAGCATTTGGTCCATTCTTTGATAATTTTTTTGGGGGGGGGGGGGGGGGGGGTTGTGGATAATTAGGTGGCGGCATTTGAGATAAACTATCAAAATAATTTTGTGGATAATTTGCAGTTGGTATTTCGGGGCCAAAAAGATCGGCCGACATTCTCGCGATATCTTCTTGCACCGAATCGCGATGAGATGACATTTTTAAAAAATGTAAACCTATTCACAAAAATACAACTATTACTTAACATGTTCAACAAAAAAAATCTAACCTATTTAAAAATAAATCTAACATATTCAACAAATAAATCTAATCTATTTATATAATGAATTTAAAATACAACTATATTTAAAAAAAACAGAAAAAAATAAAATTAAAAAAACCCGGAAAAAACAGAAAAAATAGGAAAAAAAACAAAAACAAAATCTAACCTATTTAAAAATAAATCTAACATATTCAAAAATAAATACAATATCTTAACATATTCAACAAATAAATCTAACCTATTTATATAATGAATTTAAAATACAACTATATTTAAAAAAAACAGAAAAAAATAAAATTAAAAAAACCTGGAAAAAACAGAAAAAAAAAGAATTTGAAAAAACAAAAATAAAATCTAATCTATTTAAAAATAAATCTAACATAGTCAAAAATAAATACAATTACTTAACATATTCAAAAAATAAATCTTAATAATAAATCTATCATATTCGAAATAAATATAACTTATTCAAAATAAATCTATCATTTTCAAAAATAAATCTAACCTATTCAAAATATTTCACATATTCACAAAAATGAATGTAACATATTTTTTTAACCTATTAAAAATAAATCCGAATTTCAAAAATAAAATTTAACATATTCAAAACAAATCTAAACTTCACATCTAACAAATCTAACATAAATTAAATAAATCTAACATTCAATAAACCTAACAAATCTAACATAAATTAATTAAATCTAACATTCAATAAATCTAAGAAATCTAACATAAATTAAATAAATTATAAATCTAACATTCAATAAATCTAACAAATCTAACATAAATTAAATAAATCTAAAAAATCTAACATAAACTAAATCTAACATTCAATTTAAATTATACATTTATCTACAACAATAAATCTAATATCAAATTTTAAATTACTCTACAAAAATAAATTAATCTAACATAAAATAAATCTAACCTTTAAATCTCGCGGAAAAATCTTGCGGGAGGTGCCGAACTTTGTAATTTCGATACCTTCGTAATTCCGTTTGCATATTTGTAGAATGAATTAAATTACAACTATATTTTTTTTAAACAATAAATTTAAATTCCGTTTGCATATTTGTAATTTGAGAATAATGAAAATTGAGAATTTGATATTGAGTTTGAGAGATTAAGAATTTGAGTTAGAATGTGGAAAGGAAGAGGGTTAGAACTTAGAGGGGTGTATTTAAAGAAAAAATTGGAGAGGGAATAAAATTTGAAATTAAAAAAAAAAAAAAACCGGTTGAGGTGACCCGGGTGGGTCCGGCCGGGTTTGATTTGACCCGGACCGGGCCCCTCTTGAACCGGCGGAAAAATTCAAAATATTTTCAATTTTGGAAATGGGTCGGGTACGGGTAAAGGGTACGGGTACGGACAACCCAGGTAAAGGTTGGCGGGTACGGGTAGGCGGGTAGACGGGTACGGGTTGACGGGTAGACGGGTACGGGTACCACGGGTTGTTTTTTAAATTATGTTGTCCGGTGCGTTTATTACCCATACCCGTCTACCCGTTTGTACCCGGGCAACGAGTACAGGTACCACGGGTAACGGATACGGGCCGGGCAAAACGGGTTTAGCAAACCACTTGTCACACCCCGCGGCCACGGGTCGTAACAGTCCCCCCGCCGTAAGCATACAACGCCGTGTATGCTTACAAGGCAATTAACAATTCATACAAAAACAAGCAATATAAAATAAGTTTCTAGTATAAAATCAGAGTACACAGTCTGGTCAGAATATCATACAAACAAAATATCTCATCCGGATACCAACCACGAGGCCTACCCTAAATCTATACAACAAAACATATCTAGGGTCATATACTGGTAAGCTACTAAGGCCTACTACTCTCGTGCCTCTCCGGAATCAGTCGCACCAGTACCTGTAAAATAACCGGGAGGGTGGGGGTGAGAATAAATTCTCAGTGCGAAATTTGCCACAGTTTAGATTATTGGACTTGCAATCAAACTCTATATTCAACAATGAAACCCAAACAATAACAGTTCAAACAGATATATATAATCATAAATAACAGAATGCCAATGCTCGACAACAGTTTAATCAACCTGAAACACAGTTTACGGAATTTCCAAGATGAATTTCAAACACAACATATATTTTGGCTTAACTCAATTCAATAACTCAATTCAATAGGGCTTGTAGCAATTACAGATGTTCTTTCGAGCTGAACCATTATCAAACCCACATCTGTAGGGTTACAGACGCCTACAGATGGCCAACCAAGGTGGACCCTTTATCTGACACCCATCTGCAATCGCTTGGCTTAACAGTTTATTAAGGTCTAGTTTGAATCATATAAAGAAAATCCTCTCTGGAATCATTCCAATAGTCGTAATATCCAATTGACCTTTCAAATGCATTAACACGTAGGAGAATGCCACCGATCCATAGACGTTACACATGTCACCCACGATTTCCAATCACATCTCATAACATAATCACCCTCCCTCGTCCCAATCGGTACTGGGAATATCGAGGGCCGTTCACCTAAGGCCATTTAGGATCCTGGGAATCCAAGTCAGCATACAGCCCGACTTGGCAAATTCATTGGATCCAAGTGCTTAACTTCGTAAATCCATTCACATACATATCAAATCAAATCGTGGTGACTTTCAATCAAATCAGATCATAATAGATCGACACAACCTACAACCATACCAGCATGCAAATCACTCAAGTCACATCAATTCGAGTTTAATTTGACTGGGCTATGCAAATGCTATACACAATTCAATGATGCAATCAATGATATTCAACATGTCAAACGAAAACACAGTTTAATTCCTGAAAATAAAGTATCAAACAAGTCCAAGAATCCCGCACCTTATTATGACGAGCGTACCGCTTAGTTACGGATCGGGCGTCTCGAATTGCCTTGCTAAGTTTTGCTCGACCGAGCCTACACCTATATTATACGTATACTTGGTTTAACATTGGTTCACTATTGGAAACATTTACTCGAGTTACATCAGGCTTACACCTTAATCAATTTCCTATCCTTTGGTACCAATCCGTTCAATTCCTGATTTCTTACTTACAGCCTTTCAAATCACACCATTTACCTCGGGTTCCTTCAAACCTTACACAATTATAATTAGGTAACCATTCAGTCACAGGTTCACTACTTTGGTTCTCGGTTCATTTCAATTTACCGTTTGGTTAACCCTAATTTGGTCAAAACCTCAAATCAGCCGTTAAATGTTCTAAAAATTCACGATCAGGAGGAAACCCTACCGATTACAAGTCTAATTGGTTGGGTTAAGCAAATCAAATCACGATTATGCCAACTTTCAATTTTGGCACGAAACCCTAGAAATCAGATTTCACAAATCGGAAGAAATCGGGAAAAAGATTGACAAACAAACTAGTAAGGAGTGTAGAGGAACTAGTCCTCGAGAAATTCGAATACAAATCTCGGGTTTAAAACGAGAATCTGAGAAATCGAGAAAATTCGAGGTTTCGAAAGAAAGAAGGAGAGAAAGAAATACCAAATAGGAGGGTTCGGAGAGATCCTCGGCTGCTTTCTCGGTTCCAAACTCGATTTCTCGCAACAACCGGAAGTCTGAAAGAAACGGAAACTCACGCGCTCTTTTTCTTCTCTCTTGGACGAAATCACTTGAAAAATGGTGAAAATATGAAGTGGGAGAGAGAGAGAAATCGGATTTGAGTTTTAGGGTTAAATTACCCTGAATGCGGATGCACCCATCCGCACTGCGGGTGGCTTGACCCGCACTCAGCACTTAGTCGATTTTCAGCATGAATTTTAACACAGAAATCACCCGCACTCGGGACTTAGGCAAGAGGTCAGGAAAAGTTCGAGCGTAGTGCGGATGAACCCCACCCGCAGTGCGGGTCAACCTCATCCGCACTCAGTACTTAGCCGATTTTAGGAAATTCAGTTCAATACAAGAATTCATGAGTGCGGCTGAACCCATCCGCAGTGCGGGTCACTCACCCGCACTCAGTACTTAGCCAATTTTTCAGAATTTCAAATCAACACATGTTTGCATGAGTGCGGACGCACCCACCCGCAGTGCGGGTCAACCCATCCGCACTCAGCCTATAAAATCTCAAAATCTCGAAATTTCAACGCGGTTTTGATTCATACTTAATTTACTTATTTAGGGGAACCTTAATTAAGGTTTAAACTTCTATTTTGTTAACATGATTTATCGATTCTTTCTTTTAAATCATTTGAATTTAATTGTAAAAGTTTCGTGACGTAACACCACTAATGGGTAGTATAAATATTATATTTTTTATTATAATTTTGGATAGATAAAAAATCATTTGATTTAAAATTCTAGACATTTAAAATAGTATTTTCAATCTAAAATAATAGTAAAAAAAATTAAAAAGTGAAAAAATTGATCTCCAAGTACACTTTAATTTTATGATCAAATTAAGCAGTTTTAATTTATTATTTGGACTTAAAAATAAAAATATTAACATTTAATATAGCTTGATCTGCAAATTACAAATTACAATAGTCTCACTCTAATATCTATAGTGACAAATGAATAGTTCGGATTCAGTTCGGCGAGATCAAAAATGCGTGATTCGGATATAAATCGGGAATGATTTGGTATAATAAGAAAGAAAAAAAACAAAAATAAATAAATAAAAGTTCCACGTTTTTTTTTTTGCGTTTTTCTCGCAAATAATTTGTGACTCGCATTTTATTCACGAATAAAACGTATTATACGTTTTTTTTTAATTTTATTCATAGTTCGATTCGAAAACGTGAATTATTCGCGTGCATTGTTACCATGCTAATATCTGATTATTAGTAACTCGTTATACAGTAAACTACATATAAAGAGTGTAATTCCAGTGAAACGGAAAGACCGAGTCCGTCTTTTTGTAATTATGAATATTCCGGTTCAATCTTCCCACGTCCCTGTGTTTATTCTTTTAATTATTTATTTTTATGAGACGAAGTTCAACTTTTCCTTGTCAAGCAAAATTATCCCCGTTAGTTTGAGTGGGTTGTGTTCACAACCAATCAAATTGAAAATTTGACAATTATTAAGAATAATTTAAAGTTTCAAAATCTGAAATTGCATTATGATATAAATAAAGTGAGTTTAAGATTTCTCCGTTTAAGTATCTCTATTATGTTTTTATTTTTAAAATTTGTTGGATTTATTAAATAATACGTCCATTATGGGAAACCCAAATCCAATATCCGACCCATTATGAATAGATGACAACCCTTTATGAAGAGGTGCAGACCATTTATGAATATGTGCATTGGTTTTATATAAACCATCCATATATCTCTCTCTCACATAATCAGTACAAAAACGTATGTATAGTGACTGCCAAAATAGAGAGAAAAGATAGAGAGCATCAAGGAGCACTATGTTAATACTTGAAGGTCTTAGGTCGTGGAAAACGTAGGGCTTCCTGCTTCGGCTTGTGATTCCTTGCAGAACCAATGATACTGCTACGCTTGCAAGATCCGCTTCCGCACGAAGATTAACGGAGTAATTTGTAAGTTCTATCCGTTTATTAACAAAATTTTAATATTAAAATAAAACCATTAGATATTATTTATATTTGTATACAATCCGATAAGTTAATCAAAGAAGCACACATTAGTTTTTAGAAGCGACTCTAACCCATATTTATAATGAGTGTGTTCGTAAATGATAAGATTGGGCATATTAATTATTAAGAGAAAAGGTAATGTCCCCCGGGCTACAGTCCTCCAAAAATATCTGTGTATAAAAGCCTTCCTTTTTTAGCTTAGTTCTGACGCGTTTTTAACTGCCACAACTGTCATAATTTCAACTGCTATAATTTCAAGTACACTATGTATGTTTACAGAATTATATGTGTATGTTTATAGGATGATATGCGTATGTTTACAGGATAATATGTGTATGTTTACATGATATTATGTGTATGTTCACAGAAATAAAAGGTAATGTTTACAGAATTATATGTGTATGTTTATAGGATAACATGTGTATGTTTACAGGATAATATGTGTATGTTTACAGGATATTATGTGTATGTTCACAGAAGGTGGTCCCCAATAGCTGTCACGCGTTTTCAACAGCTGTCACGCGTTTTTAACAACTTTCACGCGTTTTTAACAGCTTTCACGCGTTTTTATGTTTACATGATTTGTTGAATTAGTTTACATGATTTAGTATTAATGTTTACAGAATTAGTTGAAAATTTCCGGAGATTTTTGAAAGACTGTTAGCTGCTTCCAATTCTTAATGAGCTTCAAGTTGGTATTTTTCGTAATTAAGATGCATGTGACTCTACACACATTCTTAGTGGAAACTCATCTATACGAGAATATTTGTATACAGTCACAAACTCGCAATGCAGCTATGGATAAGTCTCTAAAGACTCGTAAGTAAAAAGTTAAGATACTTGTGTAAGATTATTAATCTACAATCCGTGACGAGAACCTTCGTATTGGGTATATAGTGGTACAATTTTGATCAAAGGAACGATTTTTCGTAACAATTATCTTCGTTTTCTTCAAATTAAAGCCATTATTAGTAATTAAGTTCAAACTTTGTAAACCTCTTCATCAATACACAAGATTAACATCTAGTAATTTGATTAAAATTTTAGTACATATTATTTCTTTTCAAAAATAAGAGCATGTCCATTTCATAAACTTTTAATATTTTTAACTTGATGTGGCGATTTCTATTTCAATTTTAGAGATGTGTCCTAATTTTTTTATTTAGAAACTATTCGGCAAAGTTTCTTATTAAGAAATTGTTTCTAATCACCACACTGACCAAACGATTTGCTCAAATTTCATAGATGTATTCCAATTTCTTATTTAGAAACTCTAAAATTTAATTTCAGAGATGTAAATATTTAGAAATTAAGAGATGCTTAAATTTCTAAACAGTGGTTGATAATTATTTAAACATTTATTTTGATTGTGGAATGAAGATGCTCTAAGTACATATTATATTCGAATTATCCCGTTTGTTATATATATTTCGTATCTGAACTTGTGAGATTAAAATGTTTAGTAAGTAAAACTGAAAATTATGTAACTTAATCTGTTTTTCGTTGTTATCATTTAATTCATTCCGTTAAAAAGAAAAGATAAATAGAAATCGCACCAATTCCTTTTCTAAATGTTAATAATGAAATTATATAAAAGAATGAAATTGAAGAGGCGCTCTCGGTCTCTAATTTGTGAAATTCAGATCTAGCAATACCTGACCGAGTAAAATTTTAAAATATATTTATCTAATATCTATCAAAATAAATATCGTATTGCTTTTTATTCAGCAATCAGCATTTGGCTCTCTCATTCAGAATTATTAAATAAAAACTGTTGACCGTTATCTCAAATTCTCTGTTTTGTATCCGAAGTAAAATACAATTTTTCTCTCTGATTCGTACCCGAGAAGAAAAAATATATATTTATTTCCTTTCATTCGCTTCCCCCACAATTTTTTGTTATTTATGTCCATTTGATTAAATTTTAATTAATCATATATTGCAGTGTTACTGCCGCTTTCATTAGTCGTATTCTAAAAAGCGACAACTCTAATTTTATTTTGATAGCGGTTTTAGATATTAGACAATAAAATTAAATACGCTTAAAAACAACAGTATTGCATCCGGATACAATTTCAATTTAATTTATTTACTGTTTCAATTTTCCATAATTTTACCCCCAACAATATATCTCAATTTGTCTGTGGATGCACTAGCCATTAAGTACATGCTGGTGTCTGCAGTGGAATTTGGTTCCATCAACTAGGGGTATTTTTTTTTCCTTTTTAGCTTCTCTAAGCACAGTATAAATTTTTCTTTGAGGAAAAAAACCACAATATAGATTAAATGAAACATATTTAAGATTAAATTAAATTTCCATATTAATTATTATGAGTTTATATGAAGTTGGTGGTGATGTGTACCTGATTTAAGATGCCCAGTTTGACAGCCTCAAGCATCGATAGTCGATGTTAAGGAATTAAGAGTGGTTTGATAGATATTGAATTAAATTTAATCTGATGTCTGATCAAAGTCATCCGATTAGTATCAAGATTTGTGTGGACAATTTTAGAATTCATGCTGATCAAATTCGCACAAATCTGTGTACAAATCAGTCGATTATGTTTAAACATAAAATAATTTGATTCAATTCCCATCAAAATGTCCTCCACTCCCGCGGTTAATTGCATTTATGAGTTTAAAGAGGTCCATGTATTCCATCTCAAACTGAGGCTGTGATCGGAATAAAAATTAACGAGAATAGATTTCAATGGAATAGAAAAGAGAAGAAAAGAATAGAACCAGAATTGAATTTTATTGATTGAAACCAGCCATTAAAACAAAAGAATTCAATGTTGACCAGTAATAAACAGCCCAATTAATAAGCTTAATTTACAAATGATGCCATTGATCTAGATCGAAGAAAAAAAAATAAGAAGAGAGAGGGGCGCACTGAAGTTCCGAAAGGAGGGATAAGCTCCAGCTGAAAAGGAGGAAGGAAATCTTGCACGCTTTCTTTGCTCTAGCGCTGAGAGGCTTGACAGTGAGGCCGAAGAAAAAAAGAAGTTGAGAAAATTTAATTTAATAGTGCACCTAGCGATGTGAAAAAAGAGAGAGACGAGGGTAGATACGTACTTTCACTGTGGAGAAATCGTTTCTCGCCAAATCTCTACTCTTTTGGCATGATTTCTTCGCATGATTTCCGCCTCTTGAAATCGCATTGACTGAAATCGTTTTTTTCACTTTCACTGTTTTCGATCACGAAGACGACACGAATTTTGTTTCCATTTCGCGTTTTAGGTTTTTTGGGTTCTTTCCGATCACAGTATGAATTAGCTCAAATTCTGAATTGGAAGGTTCAGATGTAAACTCAAAATTTGGGTTACTTTAGGGAATCCGGACCCGGGAGGATATGGCCCTTGAGGCGAAGGCCCATGGGCCGAGATATCTGGTTTTCGTGGATCTTGATTTTTTTGTTAGAGAATAAATTTAAAATCTGTCCGAATTATCAATCGAGTCGTTAACATAATTCCTATCATAGTATTATCATCTCATCCGCTCATCGTGAAGATTTGACAGCTGCTGTGAAATATTCTTGTGACAAGCATATAGCCACTTAATTAACAAGTGGAGGAACCCGAATCCAAAATAGACCAGCAGAGTAAATTTATAATCTGATCCGAATTATTCAATTGAAATTTAGTCTTTTGGTAATGAGTAAGGCAATAATATTTTGTAATGTGCAGATTGATATTAAGAATTTATATTTTTTGTCTTACAATTTAAATGTCGATATTTATATGAAAATATACTTACATATTAAATTTTCTATTTTTGTAAGTTTTTTACTATTTATTTAGATATGTAAAATATCGATACTTTCGCATGAGTAATAATTTTAAATAGGATAATTTTTTACTTATTTAAAAAATATATAAAATTTAATTTCCAAGTATATATTTCTATCTAAAGATTATGTTGAATAGTTTGTATTGATTATTTGAATTTTAAAAATAAAAATATAAATTCATAGCGTATACTTATATACGCATTATAAAGTAAGATTCCACACATTTTATAATTCCTCTTTATAGTGCAGCAGAATCCTGGCCATATGATAAGTTGACTATAGGCATTAGGCACTTAACGAGCTAGTGGAGGAAACCAAATCTGGAATGGGATATGTCATATGTAGTGCATGTTGACAGTTGGCACTGTAGATGATCAATCCAAAATTCCAAATCCTCTTTTCATCATTGTTTACAAAAGTTTCTGTTACAAATTACTTAACTGCATGTGTAGATTGGAAAAAAGGGTAACACATGTTAGTTACGTGTCGTGATTCTTGTGTCTGATGTTGTGATTATTCGCGTGTCGTGACTATCTTTTGAAATTTTAGCACAGCACGTCACGTCACGTAAAAAATCTAGTGACAGTACGACACAGCACGTGGTCACACGAGTCACGTGTAATTATGACCATTAGATATTAATTAAATGATGAATTTTGAATAAACTGCCTTAAAATTATGATCAAATAGTCATGCTATACACGTTTAAACACGGCATGTTATCAAATAGTCATGCTAGACACGTTTGAACACGGCACGTTTGAGTACGACGTGATTCACGTGGCGTTACCACCCCTTGACATTTTGGTCACGGCACGGTACGGTACATGAAAAATTAACTTAGTCACGACACGACACGGTACAAAACAAAATTTATAATGTGTTAGTCACAGTACGTTTTTTCCACTCTATGCATGTGTACTCAATATAACTCTACAAAATAATAGAAGTTAGAAAATTGCTTCACTACACTTATAAGTTTTTATTAAAGACCTATTTATGCATATAATATGACCATTTCAATTGTACGAGTCGTTGTTCATATCCTCTGGAATGCCCCATTTACGATACGAGCTCAATTTGAAGAGAAATTTTAGGAGGGACTGTCAGGAAAGTAGTCAGGATTTTTGTTAAGAACAAACAAAAATATATATGATACAGCTTAAAAGAAGAGCATATATAGTTGCCCAAAAAAAAAAAAAAATTGCCAGTACATATCATAATTTAAGAGTTCTCACAAATTTAAAGAAAGACAATAACAAATCAAAACATTTTCTATATTACAAATAACATATTTTAAATTACTAATTGGTACTAAATTAGAGTTACCTTAGCAAATTAAATTATCAAATTATGGTTACCAATTAGCTTAGCACTTGTCATTTCTATTGAACTCTGTTCTTGAGAACTACAGTCTCTCAAAAATTTGGATGTGTTATTCGTAAGAAGAAATCTCTCTCCAATCATAAGATGTTAAAATTTAGACTTCGTTCTAGAAGGAATCACGTGACGGAAAGGAATGAGGGCAAAAGGAAATGATGGCCTCACCAGAGGCTAGAGCCGATTACTTGTTTTAGAATCTTAAATTTCGAAGGAGAGAAAAAACAGGGGACGTGAACTTTGCATAATAATTAAACAACTTAAGCAATTTTGTAACCCTGAAGTAGAATATAAAGGAGAACTCAATGCTTTCCGATTTTTTTAAAAAATACCCATTAAAAAAATTAATTTAATAAAATAACCAGATCTGAACTGAAATTTTAAAACTACCCAAATTGCGTATTTTTTCCGCGACCCAGAATTTTTATTCCGGACCGCGGAAAATATCCGCGCCTCAAATTTTTTATTTTTTATTTTTTATTTTTATTCCGGGGCGCGGATTTTTTCCGCGGCCCAGATTTTTTTTTTTTTTTATAGTGGAGAGAAAGAAAATGTTGTTTTTTTGGCACAACTTTGTACCTCTGGTTAACATATCAAAACACTTTCAAAAATCATGAAAATTTACCGACATGCATTCTTGACTTCATAGAATAAGACTGTGAAGTTTCATACAAAATCTCAAAACAGATCGTGAGATATCGGCTCTCAAAAATTGCTCGAACTGCTGAAGGAGTGCTTATGAGTTCTCTGAGAGCCGATATCTCACGATCTGTTTTGAGATTTTGTATGAAACTTCACAGTCTTATTCTATGAAGTCAAGAATGCATGTCGGTAAATTTTCATGATTTTTGAAGGTGTTTTGATATGTTAATCAGAGGTGCAAATTTGGGCTCAGAAGCACTCCTTCAGCAGTTCGGGCAATTTTTGAGAGCCGATATCTCACGATCTGTTTTGATATTTTGTATGAAACTTCACAGTCTTATTCTATGAAGTCAAGAATGCATGTCGATAAATTTTCATGATTTTTGAAAGTGTTTTGATATGTTAACCAGAGGTGCAAAGTTGGACCAAAAAAATAACATTTTCTTTCTCCAAACTCAAATAAAAAAATAATAAAAAAAAAATTCGAGGCGCGGATATTTTCCGCGGCCCGGAATAAAAATTCTAGGTCGCGGAAAAAATCCGCAATTTGAGTAATTTTAAAATTTCAGTTCAGATCTGATTATTTTTATTAAATTAATTTTTAATGGATATTTTTTAAAAAATCGGCAATGCTTTCTCTCCTCCGGAGTACCGTATGAATAAATTTCTCTCACACATTTCAATTTTTTTTATAGGCCAGAAAACTTTTTTACTTTGTGTAATCTCTCTTCCAAAATCGTGACGAAGCCCAAGGGCTGCATCCGTCAGATGCTACAAATTTAATAACAAACCTCTTGTCAGGACTCTATTTTTTTCCATTTAAAAATATATATATATATACCACAAAACCTGCAACAGAAGATCATGACTGTTGGAAAAGGTCCTTTAAAAGTGGTAGACCCAACTAATACTCCTTTTGCACAATATGATAAGTAAATAAATGATTTGAAGGAGGTCAATGTTCGTCAATTATTTTGTTCTATAATGTTAGATTGCACTATTTATGTTTCTTTGGCATTTAGTACAAAGATGGAAAATATCTCATGCAAAAAAATTATAGGGGAAACAGAGGTTTTATTTTTGAAAAATAAATAAATTACTAAATATATAAATAAATATAGGTCATTTGGTTTCAAATTAATCTACGGGTTTTCTCCACTTTTATCAATAAAAATAAAATAAATAATATAAGGACAGTATATTGTAAGATATTAATACGAGTGTAGGATTTTGGCAGAGTAACTGTACTTGGTTTTATAATTTGCTAAAACTTTTATGGCTTAATATGTTTGTTGAACTTCACCTGATTTATTAGCCTCTAGAGATTTATTTTAGGACGAAGACAAACTGACAACAAATTAATTTGACAATTTTAACAACTGTAAAAAATAATTTTTATTTCAAAAATTCAACAACTACAATATAAATATATTTATAGCACTTCATAATAAAAATATTAAAATAATGCAAGTTTCAATATTCATCAAACATTAACTTCAATTGATTAATTATTAAATGTTATTAAAATTGATACAAGATGTCTATAAATTTTTATCCACTTTTTAATTTTTTTTTACTTGATATAAGAAAGCTTTGTCAAAATAATTAAGTTAATATGTTGTGAATCAACCTCCAACATTTTTTTTTTGAGTAAAGGTTGGATATCAAGTCACCCAACTATTTAATATCCTTGTAATACAATAAAGGATTTCCCCCATCTTTTAGTTACTAATTTTAATTCGCTTCTATAAACACCATTCGTTGGAATTTGATATATCCTCAATATCACCTCATCGATTAAAATGCTGAAAGATTTTGGAGATAAGAGTGACATAGACAGCCACTTTGCTGATGCTGATGATTCCTACAAGCAACCTCACTGCTCTCCTCTATGACCTATAAGAGCTCAAACCATACCATCAAGCAGTGTCTTTGTTAATACACATACTTTACATATCTCATAAATTGGTGAACTCATGGCCCATGATTCTGCTCGCTCGCTTGCTCTGAAGCTCTCTATGGGAATTTTGATCGCGGCATGGATCAGCTTTTGGATTCTCAAGCCAACAAAAATCTGGAAGAAAGCTTGGCATTCTGCTGAAGACTTAGCTAATGCTACCTTTTTGCGTGATTCTGGTAATAGTCGAACCACTTATATCGGACCAACTGAGCAAATTCATTCGAAATAACAGTTGGAAAGGAAAAAAAAAATAAAAAAAATAGAAACTTTATCATAATTAAGTTTGCCTTCTTATAATGGGAACTTTCCCTACATTCTATATGTGCCTTGTTAATGGGAAAAAGAAATGAAAACTTCTTCATCTGATTGAACTGATTTTCTAACGTAGGTCTCAATGTTGTCATCTTTTGTTTCCCGGTAATTGGTTTTGCTATATTGGCACACATCTATATGCATTTCTCTGAGAAGGAAAAGAGAAGGTAAACTCGGTTTTCATTTTGGGATAAAAAAGTTTGTGTTCATTAAAATTTTGGCCAGAAATATTAGTTCATATTTAGATTATACGTAGATGACATGACCAGTATGGTACCACGGTGGTAATTAGAATACCTATGCCGCCCTCACGATTACCCTATTCTCGACTTAAATTAGTAATTTGGTGCTTCAAATAGATTCAATTACACAACAAAATAACCAAGAACAAGGAAACCAATACCAAAATGGCCCGAGTCCTTCACTGTTTGGTATATGCAGTACCTGGTGGACCTCACTGATACAAAAACTGGTATCAAGTTTAGTACAAATCAAGTTGCAAATCCTTTTCAAGCTGTCAATTCTATAATATAACAATACAAATGATGCTTATTCTTGTGGCGGTAACCAGTAACAGGAACATGACAAGTTTGACAACCCACTTGAGAGTTGCTTTTTCAGCACCTATGATTATAAACAGCCCAATTGGTGTTGTTTCTCGCGGTGAACTTTTTGGGTCTTCACTTTTTGTGGCGTTTCTTGTCTGGACCTATTACTCTAATGTTTCAAGTGATTTCAAGAAATTGGCACCTTATGCTTCTCTAAAGCTAAGCAGGTATTTGTAAACGGTAAATTTTTTGTAGTGTCTTCACAACTTCTAAATTCTAATATGGCTTTATCATCCCCCTCTTTAAAATAAATAAATTGCACACATTGTTAGACATGTAAGAGTGTGATCTTAATTTAATACGTAGTATTATTATTTTTTTACATAGGCAGCAGCTGAAAGTTATGCACATGGGTGTACGTGTCGGTTCCTTGAGCGAAATTTGTCTGGCTGTTTTGTTGTTTCCAATTCTGAGAGGAATGTCACTGTTCAGAATATTTGGAATCCAATTTGAGGCAGCGGTTCGGTATCATACCTGGATTGCAAATACGCTTGTTTTGTTTAGCACCTTGCATGGCATAACCATCATGTCAATATGGGGTCAAAAGAAAAGACTTCTAGCAGAGGTAAATTGCAGTAGAAGTTGAGGAAAAAAAGAGCAAAAACAAGTATACACAAAACAAGATGAACAAATAAATGTATAACTTAATTTAAGTCCATTTCATGAATTACAGATTACAAGCTGGCAAAGAATAGGCCGTGTAAATGTTGCAGGTGCAATTGGCCTGATATCTCTACTGATAATCTGGATCAGCTCTCTTCCCGTGATTAGACGGAAGTATTTTCAAACTTTCTATATGACTCACTATCTTTACATAGTTTTCATCACATTTTACCTTTTGCATGTCGGGGACAAACACTTCTATTTGGTGTTATCTGGCATACTTCTTTTTGCACTTGATAAAATTCTTCGATTGATCCAATCAAGAAGAGAGACTTGCATTGTTTCTGCAAGTGTACTTCCATGTAGAGCAGTGGAGCTCATTTTGCCAAAAGATCCTAGTAAGTCCACAGTACTTTAATTTGATTCATTTTAAGCACCTTATCGAAGACTTTTAGATTTTAACCTCAGTCAGTATTACTTGCAGGCTTAAAATATCGACCGATGAGCACAATATTTTTGAAGGTACCAAGCATATCAAGGTTCCAATGGCACCCATTTAGCATTACATCAAGTTGTTACAAGGATGAAGAGCATATATCAGTGCTGATAAAAAGCCAGGGGCAATGGACCAGTGCACTGTACTCCAAGATCAGCTCCATGGGAGATGAAGAAATGGGTCAACTCAAAAGCCTAACAGTTGCAGTAGATGGACCTTATGGACCCGCAAATTTACTGTACCTAAGGTCCGTTCATTTTAATCTAAAATTGTTAATATTGGTATAAAGTCTGTATGCAATGATTGGTATAGGCACTGCACTGGTTTGGATCAGTCAGGTTCAGTCAATTCAATTTCAGCTTGTGTAGGTCAGATTAGGGCGAAATTTGATCTAGGTCAGGTTGGGTTTCAGTTGGTAGTTTTCAGAAAAATCAGGATCAGGACAGGTTTAGTTTTTCTCGCACCATTTATTTTTCATTTCCAGTTGGTTGACTTGGTTCAGATCATATTAGTTCTATATATGTATCAAGTACGGTGTACCTCGTTTTTTAACCACAAAACCGTATTAGAATGTCATTTTTCTGATAAGAACCAATGATAGTGGGCTATTTTTACTCATTGACTTAATTTAAAAGCTGAATAGATTCAAATGTCTACTTGTATATTGTTTTTAACACTATTAATAATTCTTCTACCAGGTATTCCAATTTAGTTTTGATTGCCGGTGGATCTGGAATTACTCCCTTCATGAGCATTCTAAATGAGATATCTTCGAAAAACAATACTTCAAATTGGCATCCTACCAACATACAACTTATATACTGTGCGAAACAGGTACAAGATATCAGCATGCTCACGCCGATCTTGCCAATACTGCATGAACCTACTACTGAGCTCACAAATTTTAAACTGAGAATTTTTGTGACTCAAGAACAAGGATTACCCATCTCGGCATTTGAAGTACTGAACAAACCACCTCGAGTCGTAAAAATGCTGCTGAGCACAAAAAATAGGTCATCAGTTGGTATAACTCAAGAAGGGCTTATTTGGAGAGCCATTATTGCTGCCTTAACATTTGTTGTTTTCCTCATGTCGCTAGTTTTTCTGACTGACATTTTCATACACCAAGTGCAAGGAAAATCCTCTAGAAAAAACAATCCTTCATGGCTCAATGACTTGCTTGTTTTTGCTGCCTTTGTTATTGCTACGAGTTGTTCTGCAGTTGCTACCGTAACTTGTAATCCAAGAAAATTTAGTGACAACAGAGAGAGGAAAATTCCTAAAAAGGTCACGAAGGAAACTAAAAATAAAAATGGTCTCCTATTTGAACCACAGATATACTTTGGAAAGAGACCCAACTTATCAGGTAATAGCATTTTCTTTTTGTTCTCTCTTCCTTTGTTTTTAATGCAATTTATGTAATCATTTGAGCTTCTCTAGTTTTCTTACGTAATATCACCTTAATTCAGTTCTTGACATTATAATTTGGTAAATCCATTTCCAAAGTATGAAAATATTAGCTGCAGTCCGAACTGGTACCAGAAACATTACTACGTTTACTGGCATAGCCTGATTTGAAGCTAATACTAATCTAGTGACAAAATGTGAATTGTTATGTACAGATGTGCTTTCAGACTTAACAAGTGAAACAAGAGATGAACGGGTGGGTGTATTTGTCTGTGGTCCTGAATCGATGAAGGTCTCTGTTGCATCCTTTTGCAAAAACCACACCAATCTCAGTTCTACGAATGGTGTTAATTGTTCGATTGATTTTCATTCAGTTAGTTTTTATCTGTAATGGCAATACTGTGCCCCTATTTATGCTAAGGTTAATATATTATATGCTAAGCTTCTATTGCCTTGTGATAACTTTTGCATTATGCAAGTGTGCATGTTAAACATAATTTAGTGAAGCTTTATTACCAAACTAGAATCTATCCATATATCACAAGTTCATGAAAATGAACTTAAGCTTATTAGCTACTTTGTACTTTATTCTTGATCCATGATCGATGAATATCATACTCTTTAACTGCTTGACAACCTAAGAGGTTAACTCAAAACCTTCAAGAAAACTTTACTGCATGGGTGATTTTAGATGCATGAAAAAAAAAACAGCATATGGTAATAATACGGGCTATGTGAGATAGCATGCTGTATGCTATTGTTGGACTGAACTGGACTCGTCCTGCTAGAAGTCGCAGGCCGAGAGATGATTAACTCGAAGAGATCAAGGAATGATCTCGGATACCAAATATCGGAAGTCGGTAAATTACTTCGGAGATAAGAGAGAGAATCTCGAAGATATCGTACTCTATCCTGCCTGATATCTCGGAGAATGTGTCTGTGTATGTATGAGAATATGAAAGTGTATTTCTCTTGGTTCGCCCTTTCCTTGTGAAAGGAAAGGCAGGCCTTATATAGTAGATCCATGTATCGCCTCCCCCCTGCTAGGGTAAAGCAAAACGTGGATTGGTTATAAAGATATGCGATCATGACCACGCTCAATCGTGTGAACGAAATCGGTAACTGACGTGGTTGCCGGTTACGAGCGGTTAATGACTCGGGGCCGACTTTGGGCCTTACAGCCCCATGCGTAGGCTATTTCGTCGCAATTGGGCCGACTTATCATGGACCCCTGCATTGTATCTCGAATTGGCCTCGCAAAACGAGGTCCTAATTCCGGCCTTGTTTGTGGTTCAGATTGAAGCTATATGGACCGGGAAACATGGCCCTATCAGGTAAAGTCACTCTGTGAAGTACAAATCTAATGGTTATTTACTGTACAAAAGAAGGCAACTTCCTTGAACATTCTTGCAGGAAACAGATACTAAATTTAACTAACTATTATAGTAATGGAACAAAAATGAAAATGAGCTTTAAGAAAATCATTTGAAAAGGTGAGACAATAACAAGAACCAGAAATCTCAAAATTTAAATAATATATACATGAACCACCTCAGCTCTCACAACTACAATAGACGAAGCAACAAACACACATCCATACAAAAAGAAAAATGGAATCTTACCTATATATAGCACTCTTCAATTGAGTTTCTTAAAATTTAAGAACAAAACTAGAATAACAGCGCATAAGCTGGTCGTGTCTAGAACCCCATGCTGATTCACAAAATTTCACAAAATTAGGCTAAAACATATTAGAATCATGGAAAAGGATCAAAAATGACCCAAGAGAAAACTTTTACCATCTTACAAGCAGATTTGACAGGACGAAAGACCAAGAATGCCAAAGTATCCCATATTCATTCAGCACCTGCCTTCATCTGCCAAAACAGTATTACAAGAACACCACTGACATAATATGGTCTTACCGATCAGTCATACTTCTCACGCCATGAG
Source organism: Carex rostrata (assembly GCF_964058835.1). Taxonomy (NCBI): domain Eukaryota; kingdom Viridiplantae; phylum Streptophyta; class Magnoliopsida; order Poales; family Cyperaceae; genus Carex; species Carex rostrata. The sequence continues at coordinate 5,535,690 of NC_135918.1, forward strand.
TAGATAAGAAAGAGAACCCAAGAGAGGCCGAGCACAATGTCTCCGGCCAGCTGGCGTGGCCAGTCTCGCGCCAGATCCTCTAGCCGTCGCTCAAAGTAAACCCGCCAAAGGCCCATCATTGCATGAAGCAAGATGCATCCCTTCGCAAAGAAAGACTGCAAGTATTGAAAGCATAAGAGATTGAGAAATAATTTAGGAAAAACTGATCAAAAGGCACAAGTTTGGGTTTTGGTACAGTCCAGCCACAGCCTCACAGGTACTGAAATTGCACAAGTGACCAGGGTCTGAGTTACCACACAAAATCCGAAGAGTGTAAAGCTCAGTTGTAGACTTGTAGTTAATAACCAAGCTTGCAAACACATTTTTTAAGTCTGTTAGATCATTTGGATCAAATGAAATCTTTAATTTTACAACAAATGACTGACATATAACAAATGCAAGATCAGCATGCTTATCCCTTAAAAACTAAAGTATTTATTTTTCCCTGGTTACAGGAATAAGAATAAATTAATTAATAAAGTGAACCAGGTTATTGCTTTTTCAATTGAGCAACAAGCTGGCTAACTTGTGGACCAGTCTTCTTTTGAACTAGAACAACTTTAATTGCGGCTATCAACATTGAATTAAATATCTTTTTTAACAAGGCATTCTCTTAGAGAAGCTTCCTAAGATGCCCAATTCTGCCCTTTTTTTCCCCATTTTCTCCTCAGTGAATTCTCATATCTAAAAAGCTTCCTAGTGAAAACCCGTATCATATGCCTTTCGAGAATTCAAACCTGGTACTAAAGTAGGAAAGTCAGTAGCACTGATTGTCCGTATTAGACACCATGCTACCCCAAATTACAACAAATATGAACACTAATGGTTTATAATTTTATCAGCATATTCCTCGCTCAGTCCCCAAGTACCTAAACTACAAAAAGGAGGGCTTAATATATTCAAACGAAACAAACAGCTCAGATACATAAACCTCAATCCACAGACTTGGATTGCTTATCAAGGACAAGATCAATTCCTTAACCTTGCTTAGCTTATAATCAACTAACCTAATTATTATTATATTTTTTTACTCGACCACTTTACTCTAGGATGTATTCACTTATGTTTTAAAATTTTAACTAATGAATTAGTCGTTCCTTTTCTCCGGCCATGCTTTTCTCTCTTCCAACAGGAACAAAAAAAATATATATTTCTACAGGACAAAGGGTCCCGCTAATATACTAAATTACCTGGAAGTCACGATCTTTCACAAAGGAGACCATGAACAGAAGGAAACCGATTGCAAAAAGGAGCAACCCAGCGAACGAATCAGAGGTCTGGATCAGCAATTGGTCATGAGGCGTCGAGCCCAGGAGCTTGCGCGCCGTTTCCTGGCCCAGACCAAAGACGGCCATCTCGTTCAAATAGAACATCATGAGGGTCCCACATGTCAGCGCTACCAAGGAGTGAACTAGACAGATCGCAAAAAACCCTGACGAAGGGGCAGGAGATGCCATTTACCTTCAAACTTAAGCTTAATAGAGAAGAAAAGGTTGAGGAAATTGGGAGAGCATGGAATTGGGGAGTGATGAGAGGAGCACGAAAAGAGAGGGGTTTGGGAGGGGGTTGGCGGGACTGGAGACGACAAAGGAGAGGCGAGGTGTAATAATGAGGAGAGGAGAGGAGAAGAGGGGGCACGGGTGGGGTCATGAATGGGCAAGAACTCTTACCGAGATAGAATCGGGTCGGGTTCGTTATAGGTTTCTCTCCAGTATTTCATGCCTTGACCCACTTGTCAGTTAAAACGGAGATCTCCTTATTTTGTAAAAATGGAGATAATAAGATGTCGGCTCGGATTTGCTTGATCATCGAGACTGCAGTTTTCTTAAGATAATCTGCCAGCTATCGTGGCAAGTTTTTTTTTAAGTAGACTTGGTCTACCAATTGGAATAGGGGCTTATGAAACGGCTTTGGGAAACATTCGTCTTTTTCACTCTTAAATGCCAAACAACGAGAGTACATAATAATTAATAAAGGCATTTTTTTTTGTTATTTCATTCATATTCTGATTCTTTCCAGAACTTTGCATATATTTGTTCACTTTTCAGAGATTTCTTTACGTATTTTTCAATAAGAGCATCTCCATTTTATTTACAAAATAATCACAGATGTTTATTTGATAATTATAATTTTATTTGCATAAATATATAAAAATTACCAATTTAACAGTCTTACTAAATTAACAATCCGTCTAAAAATATTGGGTCGACTTGGAAGGACTAATTGCAGAGATATAAGACTTAAAATTAAAAAGTTACTATACACAATTGAAATTATATGAATGGAGATGATATAAAATTTATTAAGAGATAATTGCTAACTATTGATGTGTCAAAGATATCACTTTTTGCTATTTTAGAAACGAAGATGCTCTAATTTCAATAAGGTATATTTTATTAATCAAAAGGTTGTATAATTGAAACCATTTTTAACATTTTGCAAGTATTTTCAATAAGGTATATTATTTGTTATTTGGATCTTCTAATGACTAATTTCAATAAGATATATTATTTACCTATTTCCATTTTTACAATGACTAATTTCTCTCAGCTATTTGTTGTATCTCGTATGGTAGCTTTTAAAAATATCAGTGTTTTGTTGTACTTTTTCCTTTTTGGCTATATAGAAAATAGGAAAAAAAAAAAAAGGAAATATCAATTACATTCCAAATTATTTTCTGGCCTAAATAAATTAATAAAAGGTTAACTCAGACGGTAGTTATAGAAATAATTAATGATCATTGATATAGAAAAAACGCATTAAAAAAAAGATGTGGTATCTAGAGAGAATTTAAGCAAGGATAAATTTTATCATACAAGTAAAAATTCTAAAAATTTTGTGTTAATATTTAATAAAAAAAAAACAATTGTTTTAATGTGAGCCTCGTAAAAAGGGATGGATACTAGAAAAAAATAATATGAAAAAAAAACAAAAGAAAGTTAATGTGCATTATTAAAAAATGACAATGAAACTACTGATGAGGGAGTCCAAATATCTTTAATGACAGTACTTTTGTGCAATGATTCACCGCGCTTGATATATTTGTTATTCTAACGACATTTCTTTTATATTCATTGATTTTTTTTTTTCAAATTTGCATATTATATGTTGTTGTGGTATCGCATATTTTGTTATCCGTGACAGAATTTTCTTTTAGTAACAATGGTGCAGAAGCAGCAGAACGTGACTCAATCCTTGTTCTTAGAAAATCATAGACATTTATATGAATATTAGTATCGCGTTGCAACGGAAATATATTATAAAATGAAGAAGTTTAAGAGTTTGATTTACAATTTGAATTTCAAACTTTGATGCAAGTAAAGAGATTTGATTTTAAAAAAAAAAAAGACAAATGGCTTGTAGAAATATGTACATCCCATATGCGAAAGCCAAAAGAAAAAAAAATATTTAATGAAAGTGAATTTCTATTAATAAATTAGCTGCTCTATTTTGTGATACTAATTATAGTTGATGTTACTAAAATCACTCCTTAATATATGTTCTCCATATAATTAACAATTTAAACTAAGAATGAACCTGGATGTACTAATAAAAAATAATATATTTCATCTTATCAAAATTGAAGAAGTAATATTGTAAAAAAAATTACTACAGCTTAAATTGAGTAATGTATTAAATTTGGAGATATCAAATAATTTAATAAGATATCAAATGCTGATAAAATATTGTTAAAAGATGTAAGCATTTTGATATCACTTTATTAGACCTATTATTTCGACTTGTTTCCATACAAAAATCTATGTTTTGAACCAAAAAATGGTGCCTTTTACATTGAATATACATAGAATGTGGTACTGCTATGTTTTGGTTCTTACTTTGCAGGAATCAGGCGAAAACGGGCAAAATCAGGGAAGTTGCTGAATTCTGAGACATCTGATGCGACCCTCATCACATCTGACGCGACCCTCATCAGAGCCGATGCGACCCTCATCAGAGTCGATGCGACCCTCATCAGAGCCGATGCGACCCTCATCAGAGCCGATGCGACCCTCATCAGAGCCGATGCGACCCTCATCAGACCTGATGCAGGTCGCATCGCGAGCTTCCAGAGCAGACAGCAAAGCCCCAAGTCAGATCCGTTGCCTATATAAGTAGGTCCTATGCCAGAATTTCGGGAGCTTTTTCCCCCTTGACATTTCCAGAACACTTAGAGAGCAGAGATCAAGAGAGAAGAAGGAGATTGGAGCTTACTTGAAGAAGAAGAGAAGAGAAGATTGCAAGATTCTCTCCAATCCACCTTGGATCTTCGAGCTTCATCATGATCTGCCTATTCTATCTCTCTTTTATGCTTTGTTTCATCATGACTGAGTAGATCTTTAGTTCCTAGGGTTAGGATGTAGTCTCATAACTTTGTCTTTGAGTTGCATGTTGATTTGATCTAAGTTTGAACTTGTGTGATTCTTTGTTTGAGTATTCATTGATTGCTTGATTTTGATTGCTTGATTGATTCTTGATTGTCTACTGTTAGATGTCTATAGCATCTCTTCTAGTAATTTGACCTTGATGTTTCTTGCAATTGAGATTTAGTATTTGAAGTAGATTTATGATCAATAGTAGACGAGAGGTGAATTTTCCATAATTGAAAGGTTGTGGATACTTCTAGCAAACCAGACAATCGATTTAGGTTAGATACCAGTAGGTGAGAGCCACAGGTCGAAGCCTCGCACAAGAAATCAACTTAGATACAAACACATGTCAGCTCTGCTCGAGGGCCATGCGACCCGCATCAGAGATGATGCGAGTCGCATCATACGGGTCGCATCAGAGATGGTGCGAGTCGCATGATAGGTCCAGAGAAGGCAAGGTTTGGGATGAAACCTGAAACCCTGGGAGCACCTTTTATCATTGTTCAAAACCAAAACCTTTAATTGTTTTCATTCACTATTAATCGAATTGCTACTTGAAATTAGGAAATATAGACAAACCAAACCCAACTCTTCACACTTCTAGTACCTAACTCGGATTTGTAGGAATTTAGAATTGAATTAAACCGTCCCTGAGGATCGATACCTTAATATACTATACGGATAGGGTTGTGCACTTGCAACCCTAGACGAAAGTAGATTCAAGGTTTAAACTGGTATAGCTTGCTGTACCTGAGACTTTGTAGCCTACCTTTGTAAGCGAACACATTTGATATTCTTAAAAATGAATTGATCATCTATCATGATTCTTAAATAAGTAAAATAAGGAATGGGAGATCTATAGCTGGAGAGGAGAAATAATGAAATGAATAAATTAATTTTCTCTATTCAATTTTAATTGTAACATATCGTGTACAGTATGTGTGGCGGTTATACTTCTAACTAAATTTAGACTTTTACACGTAAAAAAGATGCATTTAATCAAAAGAAAACATATTATTCGATTGGAGGGCTGATATTAAATCTAAAATTTCACATAATATCAGAATGGAGATAGCAAATGAAAATTTGTGAAGTTTAGTTATTAATTTATTATAGAGCATTTAAAATAGAGTTTTGATGACGATGATAAGATCTGAAAAGGCAACACTGCATTTTAGTAAATTGATCGGTCATTAATTGAATTTGATAAAGAATGCTGAAATTAGAAACTCGAGCGTTGAGTTATGTTCATGTTATGTTTCTTCATCAGAGATCATATTTTTGATGAAAATATCGTAGTTTTTACTTTATCTAACGTCTTAGACTTTCATATATAGAAGAGATGTCTCAGATAAATACACGTAGATAAAAGATATATTTTAAAAATAAAATAAATGTCTTAGAAAAAATAAATAGAGATGCATTATATCAGGAAGACATTGATCAATGACGTAAATTATTTATTTATTTATTTCATCATACATGGATCATACAAGAAAACCGCATACAATTGTTGAGAAGCATTTATATATGCGCATCCGAAAATACGCTCTAACATTCATACACGATTTTTAATAAAGAATAGTGTACAATTGCGATTGTATAGAGTTCTTTATTAAAAAAATATGTATAAATATTAGAGCACATTTATACATAGTTATTTATTTAAAAAAAAAAATAGATGAGTGTCGGAGCTCATTTTCGGAAATATGCTTTTTTACTGTAGACACATATTTAATAAAAAAATTGAACAAACATGTATGATGTACAATTTATAATTAGTGTTTTTGTAGTAGTGATCGTTTGTTTTTTCTTTTATCATTTATCATTTATCATTATATTATTATTCATGAAATGTTGTACAGTTTTTGTTGTAAATACTTTTGACTAGAAAAAAGATTAAATCTTAATCGTTTAATTGATACTGTATGTAGTGCAGATTAAACAGTGAAGGATAATTATAGGTGAGGGGTGCTGATAAGTTTGAAAACGATATTTAAAAACGACTGAACATACCTAACGGATGAAAAGATTTTTAAAATATATTTCAATTGCCTTGTTCATCCTTTAAATTCGTGAAAGATCTACTCTTAAAATATACAAAGTCCATCTTTTTTTAGCACAAAGTGTATAAATCATGTTTTGAACGAAATTTGAACTATTTTTCTTTGGACGAGCAAAACCGAAATTTTTATTAATACCATTTATAAAAAAAAATAAACCAAAACATCCTCAAATTAGAAAATTCTATAAATATCCGGGCTGCCAATTCAATATGTGGCTCCATTTTTGGAGGCTACAGATTGAATTGGAGGCCTCTCAAAAACCTAAATATCAGTATATTACAGTGCATTTTTTAGGTTTTTTTTTGGGGGGGGGCTCCATTTCAATCTACGGCCCCTCAAGAATGGAGCCGCAGATTGAATTGGCGGCTCTTGTGAAATTTTCCAAAAAACATGATTTTTTTGGTTTATTTTTATTTTTTGGAATATGATATAAATAAAAATTTCGGCGAGCAAAATCAATAATATTTCCTCATAAACCCGTTAGACTCATCAATTACTGCATGTCTGCATGCCATAATTTAAATTACGCGGAAAAGATTTGAAATTAGTGGCTGCAAATGTAAAATAAGATTCTTGAGAAGACGCCTTGAAGGAATGGATCAGGTGATAGATATAGTCTTGAAAACGACTCGGATTCTGTATTATTTTTTTATCACCACTTGTAATCTTTTATACGTCTTGTGTAATTGTGTTATGCTTTTTCTAAGCATCCGCGACCTAGACGCTAGAGTAGATATTTTAAACAACGCCATTCAAGATATTAAGATAAGTTCTAAGAAGTTATCATCAACAAATGGATCTATTCATCCGATTTTTTTAATTTGAAGCATTTAATTTTTTTTTTCTAAAAGTAGCACGTCATTGAAAAAAGTTCGAAACCTAGCTTAATTGCATATTGAGTCTGTGTTTTATCCATAGTTGGAACTAAAACTTAGCATGCATTGCATCAATGATGAAACTCAAAATGAGTCTGCACTTCATCACCATTTGAGATTTTTTTTTTTTACTGATTTTTCTTAATTTGAAAAAATTATGCATTCTTTATCGTTGTAACTAAAACATTTACGTACTAATATTATTGTTTTTAGCCGTTCAAAATGGTCTTAGAGAAAAAAAAAGAGTGTGTTTCTGTTGGGATTTCGAGTAGGTTATAGTGTAATAATTTGAAACAATACAAGATTTGTTCACTATCCGAAAATTAGAATTCATACATAAAATTAATTTCAAGATTAAATAAAGAGTTTACCACTAGACGCGCAGCGAAAACTTCAAATCTAGCAGTAGCCTTCTTCTCTTTTCCTTCCGTCTCCTTTCCTTCTCATGTCAGATTCACGCAACAGTCCAGCAGTCACGTCTCTATCAGTATTCACACGAATAGGCTGACAAACTACTGTAATTCGGTATGCTAGTACCAAACTGACAGCCCCGTCTTTTGTCTTTCTTTCTCTCTTACGTTTTCTGATGTATATAGAACAAAATTTTTGGAACACCCAAAAACCGAACTCTGCATGTATATTTATAACACTATGCACCTGTTCAATTGCACCCATTTAGAAAACGTTATCTGATCTGATCAGATCATATGAGAATAAGAATTTGGGCCTAACCCATTAAGACTTGATCCATATTAATTATTAATATGGCCTATAATATTCTGGCCTATTAATACATTTCTAACAGTTTTACCCTCAAGTGAAACGCAAATGCAGTCTGCATTTCTGTTAGGTCTCTAGTTTTTTTCCAATGGTCTTCACTAGGGCTGCAAACGAATCGAACCGAATCAAACTTATCCCAATTTGAGTTTGATTTGAATTAATTTCAAACTAAGTTTGGTTTGAATTAATTTCGAATCTTTTACGAACTTTTTTACGACAGGGAAGAGTGATCATAGTCGCCGAAAGCGAGAGGTGAAAGTCGTCTAGAGTTTTATAACCGAGAGCGAGAGTTACGACTTACGAGTTATGACTTATGGCTGGACGGCCTTATGTTTTAATTTTTAAGTCATCAGCGAAAATCAACGGTTCATGTTACTTTAAGATTTGAACTAAAATAGTTCGCGAACCTATTTCGAACGAACTAGGTCCAGTTTGAATTTGGTTTGAATTAATTTCAAACTATTTTGAATTGAACTTTTTACAAATTTTTTTGAATCAAACTCGAATCGAATCACGAACTACGAATTTTTTGTGCAGTACGTCCTAGTCTTCACTCCTACTTCTAAAATTTTAGAAGTTTTAAATGCTACGAATAAAAATATCGGTCTATCACCAACTTGCAGGTACGGTCATACATTTCTGAAGCAAGCTTAATCAGAGTATCCTAATCAATGGTGGAGCAAAATAAGACAGGCGAGATGAGAAGTCTCTATCTTCTGTTAATTTATCCTTTAACTGTAGAATTTTGTTTAGACGTCTCATTTTAAAATAAAATAAGGAGACAAGTTATGTATATCTTTCAAAATTTACAAAATTACTTATTTTTCTCTCTAAAATTCACAATAACATACTAATCATTCTGAATTACAAAAACTCACAAATTTATCTAATTTATTGTATTTTTGTCAAAACTCATTTTAAATTTATATTGTTCAAATTTTATCCTTTATATGAAAATAAAATAGGTAGTTTTTGCAAAAAAAAAAAAAGAGTGTTCAGTATTCTACTTGGTTGGTTTATCGATAATAAATAATTTATTTCTCTATTTGTGACACATACAATAAGAAAATAAGCAATTTGTTCTTACAATCAGCCAAGGTTTTAAATAGTGATAATCGCATCTTCGCGGGAAGGCTAAAAAATATTATAGCGCCGAAAATAGCTGATAGCGCTATAGCTTTTAAGTTCTGAAAATATTATAGTGCTGCTATAGCTAGTTAATTAGAACACAACAACCAGCTAATGAAAAGATTAAAAGGTTCTCTTAAACATGTTACATGTTTTGTTATTTTGTAATGGAAGGTAAAATGTGTGTTTATAAATTTAAATTTTACAGAAAAGATAATAAATTGAGTAAATTAGAATTGTAAATATGATATTATGAATTTTAGAGTGAGAAATACGTAATTCTGAAGTTTTTGAAAGAGTATACATTAAATTTTCTCTAAAACAAATATATTGGATTGATCCGGTGACATTACTTGGGGATGAATTTTGCAATGACGTCGGCTAATTAATTCAATACATTTGTTTTAAAAAATTGGATGGTCCAAATTGGAAAAGCAGGTCGTGCAATTCGAGTTAGGAATATTAGCAAAAACAAAGGGGGTTGAATTCCTCTCAAATCTGAATTAGCTTGAGTTAGAATTTTCATTTTCATAAATGAAATTATGATGCCCCCACAACCAATTTTAAAATTTTAGTTATCCCACAAACGAAATTATGATACTCCACAACCAATTTAAAGGAAATATAAGAGGTGTGAGAAATTTAGACAAAAGAGATGGAATGGTAGCACAGTTGATTAGAAAAAAAAGTTTTAAAATTATAATTACTAGGATTAAAAAATTTGCAGCTTCTACGGAAAGGGAAAGGTGTAGGTCTGATGCCCATCGGACCTAGTTTGGTTCCGATGGACAGATCTACCGTCTAATTTGTTTCAAGATTTGTGTGCACGAATATTAAAGCAGATGCGAAGTTCTGGCGCGAATCCTAAAGCCAATCCGACGGTGAGTGAACCGTTGAAACCAAAGTAGATCCGATGCTCATCGGACCTACTCGGTTTCCCTACGGAAAAGAGAAGCTTTGAAAAAAAAAATAGACAAAGAGGGATTTGTTAGTAAAGGAAAGAATAATTGTTGCTGCAGACGATCAGAATTTTAGATTTAGTATTGTGAATTTTTTTTTACTCGATATTTTTAAAGTATCTTTTTCAAAAATGAGAAAGAGACAACTAAATTATGAGCACTCCGATCAGATCCCTAAGAATTTATTTTTTTAAATAGATGAAGTAGCTTACAATTTGAATGTACTAGAAGAACCACGATAATTTTTTTATTTACTAGAACTGACTTTTGAACTGGAATCAATAATTCAAATTCAAAATATTTTTATCTTTTTTTCAGTAACACACAAAGAAATAGTTTAATTTTTTTTACAACCGAGAAAAATACTACCTGAAAAATATTTCAGTTATTCTAGTACATCTAAATTATAAGATGTTTTGTGTATTTTATTTGATGTTCTTTCAAACAAATTCAAATTATTAGTTGTTCTTTCTATTTTTGAAAATTATTAAACAAATCTATTTAGATAAACTGTTTTGGCGTTAGTTTTTTTTTGTTGTTGCTGGGCCGTAACGTGAAAAATAGATGGAGTGTCTTACAATTTGAATGTACTAGAAGGACCACGATAATTTATTTATTTATTTACTAGAAGTGACTTTTGAACCGGAATCAATAATTCATATCCAAAATATTTTTATCATTTTCCAAAGAAATAGTTTAATTTTTTTACAACCAAGAAAAATCATGCCTGAAAAATATTTCGGAGTCCTTCTAGTATCTCTAAATTATAAGATGTTTTATCTATTTTATTTGATGTTTTTTTTAACATATTCAAATTATTAGTTGTTCTTTCTATTTTGAAAATTATTAAATAAATATATTTAGATAAACTGTTTTGGCGTTGGTTTTTGTAGAGCTGCAATGTGAAATGGCGGCCCTCAAAGAACGGGACCACCATTTCATGTTGTGGTTTGAGTAAATTTTGAATTTTTACAAATTGATAGTTTTTTGGGTTTTTTTTTTTGACAGAGGTAATTTTCGGTATAAATTTTACCACTTTATTATGAGGATCCACACCAAAATTTGTATTAATAACATTAAAAATCAATCAGATTAAAAAAAATGACATCACTATTTATTTAATTTGATTGATTTTAATATTAATAAAAATTTCGGCGATCCACGCATATCATCAGATTTTTCACTTGAATATATGCATGCATCTCAATATTAGAAGTTGATAAGGGGATCACAACTTATTTGCTTAAAATAATTTTCTCAATAGCGAACCTGTAACTTTAATCCTTCAACTCAACGAATAAAGTTTGTGAACTTAATTTAATTGCTACCTACCCTGAAGAAGTCATCTTGTTTTCTCTACACCACGCCATCTCATTCTATTGGCATGTATGGTAATTGACACATGTGAACATAATGGGGTGACTGGTGAGTGACAGCCTAACTGTCACACCCCGGAACAGGGGGTCGCGCAGTTTTCACCAGTGTTTTAAAATGCGGTTTTGTTCATGCATGCGGAAGACCACTGCATACCGCATATGCGGTATGCGGATTTATAATATATTGTTATGTTTATGTATGCGGGCCTGATTCTAGGAGTATGCGGGGGGTGGCAGGGGGGCGGCAGCCCCCTGCGAGCGTTGTCTGAGGTTACGAAGCACCTTTAACCGACGGTCCAGATTAGTCCTTTTTCACATAAATTTTAATTAAAATACAATCATACTATCATATGATTTGATTTAAAACAAGTTTGGTTCAAATCCGATTTAATTTGGCTAAGTTATACCCAAAACAGCATTTTTCAGAATCCACATTGCGGCCCGCAATAGGGCTGTTGCGGCCCGCAACAAGTTCCAAAATTTCCAGCCTCTGCAATTCGTCTCTGCCTCCATTCATTGCGGCCCGCAATGCATGTATTGCGGCCCGCAATGACCTGGTTGGTCTCTGCCTCCATTCATTGCGGCCCGCAATGACCTGGTTGGATTTTAATCCGCGATTTTCCCTCTGTCTACTCTCATTGCGGCCCGCAATAGGGTTATTGCGGCCCGCAATAAAAGTACTGTTTTTCATTCCTTTGCCCATTTTCGTGAAATTTCACCTCGTTTTCAAACCCGATCAAATCCCCGTATAATTAAACAATTATTCCCCATTCACTAGAAATTTTAATGACATTTAAACATGCAATTTCAACATTTAAGTCATAACAACAATTTAAAACATACCGTTAGGGTTTTATAACATAATACGGTTCGATAACAACCTATACATCAAAATAACCGACTACAGGTTCAACTACACATTCAAAATGGGCATAAAAGGGGTTTGGCATAACCTATTAGCCCGGCCTATACTCACGCGTCGAGCCCGAGTCCCACTTCACTCGCGTTTACCTACACATATCAATACAAAGGGAAAAATTCCCCGAGGGGAGGGGGTGAGAAAACCTGTCATCCGTTTTCTCAGTGCGGAATTTAAAAGGGCTACTGGATTTGTGAGAAATCCATCACCCAGAACTAAATACACTAGAAAAAGGGTATCTATTTATTTATTCACCAATAATAATAAATGCACATGTACCGGGAATAGATTCAAACGGATTTCAATTCACATCTCATCAACATCAATCAACGAATTTCCAGAAAGATTTGGTTTCACATATATAATATATATAAGTCTGGTTATGAGGTACAGATATCAACTATCGATCACCCCCGGCTTAACAGTTCTATTTTCTGGTTTCACGTCATACAATCTCATCAATTCATCACTTAAAATATACACGGGCATATTCCGCGAATATGCAACAGAATACCACTTTTCTCAAAAAGAAATCACTGACACTTTCACTGAATCACTGAACCACAGTTCTACCTAAAATTACACTGCACTTCCCTTACCCAACCGGTACTGGGTTCACTAGGGCCATTCTCCAGATGCGCATAAGGGTCCTGGATGAAAGTCTAGTAGCTAGCTAGACTTTCCACTATGATACACTGTTCACTTCACACAATCAATCCAAGTCATACTGTGGTTCCACTCACTTATTCAAAACGACAGATCAACAATCGATAAACCGTACCAACATGAGAATCATAACAGTTATACAATTCAATTACTAATATCACAATTAATGCAATGCGGCAACAAATGCTTTCAATGAGAGATTCAACATGCTATGCACAGTTTATTTAAATCAAGCAATCAACATAAATATAATAATATGCACCGTTATTTAGTTCTACGAATAAACCCCAAAACAGATGTAACACTGTGAACTTTTAAAATTCAGATTTAATTAAAATTATAAGTGGTTAAATCGAATAATATATATATACGTATATACGAAAATAGTGACGTGGATGGTGAACAATAATTATACGATTAATTGTGTTAAGAAAGAGGAGCAATAGGTGTTATATAAATCATTTAATCAATATCGAAAAAGTGAAGGGTTTATTTTGCAAAAATACCACTTACAAGTGGGGGCCCTTGTCATTCCCTCCTCTTTCCCTCCTTCCTTTCCTTTCCTGCACCCCCACCCTTCTCTCTTTTTCCTTTGTTTCCGCCAAGAGAGAAAGACAACGAGAGAGTGAGAGAGAGACAACCCCGGTGACCATATTGCCCGAAAACGGAGATTTAGGAAGAGGAGCTCAAACCTCGCACATCCATCCGTTCCATTGGTAATTCCCCTTTCTATTTCTCTCTCATTTCTTGATTCCGTGTTTTTAGGGTTTCGGTGAAAACCCGTAGAATCATACCAAACTGATTATTCCGTGCCTTTGTTGTTTCTATAGTGTAAATTGATTGATTCTGTGTTCCAAAGTGCAACCAAATTTCCAATTTACGGATTTTTCCAAAAATTGATTAGGGTTTAAATTATAAAAGTGCCGGAATTTAATAAATTGACCTATGGATAGATCCTAACGAGCACGGCTAGCGGGATTGACGAGCTTACCGAGTCGCGAGATCGCGGACCCTCTACGTGCCCTACGTAACCAGGTGCGGGGGTTCACGGGATCTGTTTTGGGGTTTATTCGTAGAACTAAATAACGGTGCATATTATTATATTTATGTTGATTGCTTGATTTAAATAAACTGTGCATAGCATGTTGAATCTCTCATTGAAAGCATTTGTTGCCGCATTGCATTAATTGTGATATTAGTGAAATTGAATTGTATAACTGTTATGATTCTCATGTTGGTACGATTTATCGATTGTTGATCTGTCGTTTTGAATAAGTGAGTGGAACCACAGTATGACTTGGATTGATTGTGTGAAGTGAACAGTGTATCATAGTGGAAAGTCTAGCTAGCTACTAGACTTTCATCCAGGACCCTTATGCGCATCTGGAGAATGGCCCTAGTGAACCCAGTACCGGTTGGGTAAGGGAAGTGCAGTGTAATTTTAGGTAGAACTGTGGTTCAGTGATTCAGTGAAAGTGTCAGTGATTTCTTTTTGAGAAAAGTGGTATTCTGTTGCATATTCGCGGAATATGCCCGTGTATATTTTAAGTGATGAATTGATGAGATTGTATGACGTGAAACCAGAAAATAGAACTGTTAAGCCGGGGGTGATCGATAGTTGATATCTGTACCTCATAACCAGACTTATATATATTATATCTGTGAAACCAAATCTTTCTGGAAATTCGTTGATTGATGTTGATGAGATGTGAATTGAAATACGTTTGAATCTATTCCCGGTACATGTGCATTTATTATTATTGGTGAATAAATAAATAGATACCCTTTTTCTAGTGTATTTAGTTCTGGGTGATGGATTTCTCACAAATCCAGTAGCCCTTTTAAATTCCGCACTGAGAAAACGGATGACAGGTTTTCTCACCCCCTCCCCTCGGGGAATTTTTCCCTTTGTATTGATATGTGTAGGTAAACGCGAGTGAAGTGGGACTCGGGCTCGACGCGTAAGTATAGGCCGGGCTAATAGGTTATGCCAAACCCCTTTTATGCCCATTTTGAATGTGTAGTTGAACCTGTAGTCGGTTATTTTGATGTATAGGTTGTTATCGAACCGTATTATGTTATAAAACCCTAACGGTATGTTTTAAATTGTTGTTATGACTTAAATGTTGAAATTGCATGTTTAAATGTCATTAAAATTGCTAGTGAATGGGGAATAATTGTTTAATTATACGGGGATTTGATCGGGTTTGAAAACGAGGTGAAATTTCACGAAAATGGGCAAAGGAATGAAAAACAGTACTTTTATTGCGGGCCGCAATAACCCTATTGCGGGCCGCAATGAGAGTAGACAGAGGGAAAATCGCGGATTAAAATCCAACCAGGTCATTGCAGGCCGCAATAAATTCATTGCGGGTCGCAATGAATGGAGGCAAAGACCAACCAGGTCATTGCGGGCCGCAATACATGCATTGCGGGCCGCAATACATGCATTGCGGGCCGCAATGAATGGAGGCAGAGACGAATTGCAGAGGCTGGAAATTTTGGAACTTGTTGCGGGCCGCAACAGCCCTATTGCGGGCCGCAATGTGGATTCTGAAAAATGCTGTTTTGGGTATAACTTAGCCAAATTAAATCGGATTTGAACCAAACTTGTTTTAAATCAAATCATATGATAGTATGATTGTATTTTAATTAAAATTTATGTGAAAAAGGACTAATCTGGACCGTCGGTTAAAGGTGCTTCGTAACCTCAGACAACGCTCGCAGGGGGCTGCCGCCCCCCTGCCACCCCCCGCATACTCCTAGAATCAGGCCCACATACAAAAACATAACAATATATATATATAAAACCGCATTTTTAAAACAGTGACACAAAACTGCGCGACCCCCTGTTCCGGGGTGTGACAACAGATCCCGTGAACCCCCGCACCTGGTTATGTAGGGCACGTAGAGGGTCCGCGATCTCGAGACTCGGTAAGCTCGTCAATCCCGCTAGCCGTGCTCGTTAGGATCTATCCATAGGTCAATTTATTAAATTCCGGCACTTTTACAATTTAAACCCTAATCAATTTTTGGGAAAATTCGTAAATTGGAAATTTGGTTGCACTTTCGAACACGGAATCAATCAATTTACACTATAGAAACAACAAAGGCACGGAATAATCAGTTTGGTACGATTCTACGGGTTTTCACCGAAACCCTAAAAACACGGAATCAAGAAATGAGAGAGAAATAGAAAGGGGAATTACCAATGGAACGGATGGATGTGCGAGGTTTGAGCTCCTCTTCCTAAATCTCCGTTTTCGGGCAATACGGCCGCCGGGGGAGGGTTTAGGGATGTCTCTCTCTCACTCTCTCGTTGTCTTTCTCTCTTGGCGGAAACAAAAGAAAAGAGAAAAGATGGGGGCGCAGGAAAGGAAAGGAAAGGAAAGGAAAGGAAAGGAAGGGAAAGAGGAAGGAATGACAAGGGCCCCCACTTGTAAGTGGTCTTTTTGCAAAATAAACCCTTCACTTGTTCGATATTGATTAAATTATTTATATAACACCTATTGCTCCTCTTTCTTAACACAATTAATCGTATAATTATTCTTCACCATCCACGTCACTAATTTCGTATATACGTATATATATATTATTCGATTTAACCACTTATAATTTTAATTAAATCTGAATTTTAAAAGTTCACAGTGTTACACTAACTAAAATATTTTATCTGGGACTCTCACCTAGATATATCTTAATTTGTTGCCAGAAGTTCTATGTGCGCCAAGGAATTCCCCCAAATAGTCAAATACTTTCTCATGGCATCATACGTATAATTTTATTTCAGCCTCAGGTTAACTCGATCGCCAGCACGTGCCAATATATTCGCCAAGCATGCACGCATGTTCAACTGAATTCGTATCCTCTGAATTAACTCAAAGAAGAATCTTTTGAGTTAATGCATCCGAACTATTGATTTACTTTAAAATCTGCATTAATATTAAAGAGCTTCAACTTAAAAGGTTGAGGTCAAATTGATTTCATTTATAGTTAGATCCACATTTACTCAAAAGATACTCTATCCCAAATTTATATAGATTAAAATTCATTCTTGTCTTGGCAATTGGACATCCTAGTCTGGTATCAATGGGCGAATTTTAGTGTACTTTAAAAGTAATTAAGCTATCTTATGATTTTAATTTTTTTAATAATAATCTTCATAAAATAATAAATATTTACTTGTAGTTTAATGATTTAAATTTGCTCAATAAGTTGTGAGACTTCTTAGTTTCAAATTCATCTTTTATATTATGTATTTTTATCTAAATTTTCTAGTTTTGTCCTTATCTGACATATATGGGCACATAGAGAAAGAAGGCTCGTAAATGCGGTGCGATTCGGTTCAATGCATGCCCAAACCATTTGATAAAGGAATGTAGTTTAGGTCTGATGTGCTTTAAAATTCGTGTGCACGAATCTCAAATTAGATGCGCACGAATTTTAAAACACATCAAATGGCTCTTATGCTCATCGAACGTAAACTTACGTCCAATAATCATCAAACCTACACTTCTCTCTTTATTAAGTACCTTCACAATATCACCAAGCCAGTAATACACTTGTCATACTTGTCAAATCAGGACAATAGAACTAGTATGTCATTAACTAAACCAACCAACCAAGATAGATAGAAGCGATCGAGTCAAGAACTCAACAAAATAACTTGTTTAGTCCTTATCTCACTAGTTTGCATCAGACAAAAACACTCAAAACAGATAGAGATTGTTGTCATTGTTATTATCAGTGGCGTTGTCATAATTTGAATTAGGAGTGGGCAAAAATATTAACATTCAAATTTTATTAAAATATTAAAGTACAAATTTCGAAAATTAAAAATTGTATCATGCACTGAAAAATAAAAAATCCAGAATAAGGTAGATGTCCGACCCTTGACCATAGTGGCTCCGACACTGGTTATAACGTAAAATCATGGTCCCCTGAGGAACCAAGCCCTTCTCAGGCATTATGTCGGACATCGCCTATCATTCACGCTTTGTGTTCATACATAACATTAATAGAACTATGTAAGTCCATAAGGCAGCACAAACAAAATATATGACATGTGTAGTGAAGTAATCTACTATGCCTGAGAGAGGTCAAAATCTGAAAGAAGATGTCTGTATATGTAAAGAGAGATCGAACCACAAAAAGTCATTTTGTTATAGGATTGAATAATGGTGTTGCGAAATCACGAAGAAAGAGGAATTGAGAAGTTGAAGAATTAACCATAGAAGACAACAAGGCACAACAAAGGGGAGGATTGGTGAAGGCTGGCTATGGTTTTCTTTCTTTTATCACAGGCTATGGATGTTCAATACGAATATAGATTTATTTACCGTGCTATTTTAACTTCATACAACACACATAAAAGTAATATATTTTTCTTATTTTAATTCTATTCCGCAATGTCTAAGTCTTTTGAAGTTTTTACGTTGTTAATATTCTTTCCCTTTATTTTAGGCGGGAAGGATAATATCATAATCAGATCACATGACCGGAATGATGTTAGACACGTGAGCAGATGCAGATCTCAGATTGGCGATCGGTTTGTGGTTTCACCGTTTCAGTTTCATACAAGGGAACACTTTACAGTTTACAAGATGCATGAGTTGTCTTCACGGCTCTATCTTTGGATTCCGTCTCACGACGACTGAAATCACCGACAAATTAATTCTAGCGCAATTATTCGCTAGAGGTTTTTTAACATAAAGTAACGACTTTATACAAGTGAGCCCAGCCCAAGCCCATTTAAGAGCTACAGCAAAGAGTTTAGCTTCTTCCACTCACCTTCACGGCTTCTCCTCCTTTCCCTTTTTCATTCCTCCACAAAATCACTAAATCGGAATCTTGCCTTAATTCAAAGCAAAATAAACAAACAAAACCAAACCCCACACACTAATGGCAGATCCATCACCATCTCCTCCTAGGTCTCCGTCTCCGCCTCCATCTCTCACCTCCTCCTTTCCTCCTTGGAGCCTCCTCCTATTAACAGTTCTCAGCAAGCGGCGGACATGGGTTTGCCTCTTTCTCCTGGTCTACTCGGTTCTCATTCTCTCCTCTTGGCGTCTCCTTCTATCCATCAGATCATGGTACGCCGCCTCTCTCGCCTCCTCCAGCTCGCCTATCCCTGCTCTCTACGCCTCAGTCTTGTACGGGGCAGTGTTCGGCCTCCTCTCCATGGGTGCTGCGCTTGCGGTGGCCGTGCCAGCTACAGTGGTGACGTGGATAACTGTGTTGGTGCTTCTAACCTTCGCTGGGAGGAGGCGTCGTGCGCTGGTCGAGGAGGGGCAACGCGCCACTAAGGATATAGTGGTGCTTGTGGCTAGGGTTTTGTTGAAGGAAGGGAACCTGGCCGCAGCACTGTGTGCTTTGGCGAGTTTCGTTGCGTTGATTGTTAGGAGAAGTGGAGGAGGAGGCAGGGAAGAGGGAACTGGAAGCGGCGTTGATCTATAGTTTGTTTTGGCAAATTTTGATTTGGTCGATTGTTTTGTGTATATTTATTGGCTAAATTAGGGAGGTTTTCTCTTTTTGATTGGTTTATAAGATGTTTTCTTTCTGAATTTTCTTAATTTTGGCGAGCACATGGTTTAGCATACAAATTCTAACCGTGTAAATTATCCAAATCATAACCGATTTATCCTTTCTAGTTAACTGTAAGATCTGAAAGCAAAAATGAAAATGTTAGTCAGATAGTTAAGTTTGTTAGAAGCTGTGTGACAGATTCTTTACTTGTTGGCTAGAACAAGTATATAAAAGCACCTTCATAACAGATTCTTTACTTGTTGGCTAGAACAAGTGTATAAAATAATAAAAATACCTTCATATGTGATTATACTAAATACATTACTTTTGTTGGTTGTGATTAGCTAATAGAATTTTGTAAGTCCCAATCTGGCAATTTCTGTCAGCATACTGACTGTTGAATTCAAATTAGTTTACCTTGATTCTAGATTATATATATGTCCAGAATCCAGATGTCCCGAATGACAAACTATAAACAGAGTAGCTCCAAATTATCCAGGTAATCAAAACCAGTAAGATCATGTCGCTGCGACACTTGCCAGGGCACATGTTTTCATTTTACTCGAAAGGACTTAAAATCTGAAACAGGAGCTACGTGTTTCCATTAGCTCAATAGGACGTAAACAGAGGAATTAAATTCACAGAAAATAACATGGTAGCATCTGTAGAGGCTACGGTGCTTTGTAAAGGACAAAACAGTTGCGGAGATTGTTATGAATACCCCTTAAAAAAAAACAGTTTTTACAAATATGCCCCCAATTTTTTTTTAAATACCCTAACCGCCCAGCAAAGGGGCGGTCCATTATTCCACATGACCGCCCGGGGCACAGGCGGTCCACTGAGGACCTAACTGCCCACAGGCCGGGTGGTCCTCTATTTTATTTTTAGAGATCTCAATATTTTTATTTAAATAATTTTGTAAAGTTTTAGTTTTCTTGTTTATAATGTATGTCAAAAAATAAGACATTTGATATATTTATGAGTGGTGTCGTAACTCTTTATAATTTTAACTTGATTTGTCAGTTGGATATCACAAGTCTAAATATAACACTAATTAAGGACTTGACATTGATTCTTATAATTTATTTTATTTAATATACACAAGGAAATATGGTTAGATTGCCTCGATAATGTCAACTTAGAGAATAATTGGATTATTTGATTATTGTCAATATATACCATTTGCCTGAATAAGCAAACGCACATAATAAATAGTAAATGCATTTTAAAATAATTATATGGATAATTCTTGAATAATCTCTTAGGCGTTTGACTAAATAAAATACTAATCGTTGTATGTCTACCGTTGATACACGCAAATCGTATTTTCCTAGCCAAAGTTATGGTTTTTTAGTCACACGGGTCGCATACGAAAGTAAGCGAATCGCATGGAAGGTCCAAAGAGGCAGAGTCAAAAATGAAATCTGAAACCTTGGAAACTCCTTTTTATAATTGAGTAAAACTAAACTTTTAATTGTTGTCATTTACTGTTATTGAATTTAGGAAACATAAACAAACCAAATCAACATTTTCTCACTTCTAGTACCTAACTAAGCTAAGTAAGAGTCCAGAACTGAACCGTCCCTGTGGATCGATACCTGATTATACTATTCGATAGGGTTGTGCACTTGCAATCTTATTCGGGAGCTAATTCAAGGTTTAAAAGGTACAGCTCGATGTACTAAAACTTTGTGTATACGCTTTGCGTAGAACATGATACATTTTGTTTGTTGGCACATCATCTGTTTTCTCTATTTTGGCACAAGGTTTAATGCTACTGTTACTTTGGGTTTTTAGGGGTAGTTTTATATTTTTCTGGTTTTTACTCAAGACTCTGTATGATTTTTTCTTATAATGGACGGGTTTTTTGCCTATTTTTCCAAAAAAAAATTTAATTGAAAGAAATTGTACAAAAGAAAACGAGTTATGTATAAATTAATTATATATCTTAGAGAAGTACATTGTATTTAATGAATCTTATTTAATTAAAGTTATATGTGTACTAATTTATTTGTCAAAAATGTGTTAAGTTGATGAACAAAAAATTTATTATTTTATAGTACAATTTAAAAAATATTTTATTTAATTATTTTCTAGATTACATATTTTGTTAATTTAGAAAGTTATGTCATTTAAAAAAAATATTGATTCTATAATTGATAAAGTTATAAGTTTCATAAATGAAAAAAAAATTTGCTTATTTTATATTTCTTAAAAAGTGATTAAAAATAATAAAAATCATGAAAAGTTAGACCTTATACTCAATTAAAATTAAACCATCTAGAGAGGTGGTTAGTTTAGGTCAATTTAGTCTGGTCTAAATATCGGCTTATTTCGTTTTAGTTCGACTCAATTAAATCACGATGATGGAATAAGTGAGGCCTAAAGTTCTTATTCCACTGTTTAGTCCACAACCAAACATGACCTAGGTTAACGCAAGGGAACTGGAGAGATTGGTCCAAATCCGAATCCAATTGGCCAGGTTAAGGAAAGAAAGGGAGACCAAATTTTCTGGCTCCCTGGGGGCAGGAATTTTCTGCCCCCAGAGTTACTGTCGGTGGACTCTCAGTTAAAAATTAACAGTAACCGACCCCTTTAACAGTGACTGGCCCCATCCAATAATAACTGAGGGGGCAGGATGCACCGCGTGGGGCAGGTGATATGCTTATGAAAGAAATGATTAATGAAGTAGGCTTGCTGTGAAAATTTATTTAGAACATGATTAAATTTTGGACCGACCCCGAAATACGAACTTATCCTGTTTCCTTGTTTCCAAGGCACAAAAGCTGCAAATGAGACCGAATTGTCTGCCCCCAGAGTCTCTGCGGGTGGGGCCCATTTAAAAACAGTAACAATAGTTAAACCCTTAAACAGTAACCAGTCCCACCCCGCAGAGACTCTGGGGGCAGGAATTTCCTGCCCCCCGGGGGTCTGACGATTCGGTTTCGCTGCGAATAAAGGAAAGGAATCTAGTAGTGGTACTGGTACGAGAGCATTTGCATTTTTGATATGACAGAAAATATGAATCCTGTTTGTTTATTTGATGACAGAAAATATGACTCCTGTTTGTTTACTTGATGTGAGAGTTTTTAATTTAGTTTTAAAAATATAAAAAAAAATTCTATATAGAAATTGTGCATTAAAATTTTTTCATATGAAATTGTTTATAAACTCTGTGTTGATGAAAAAATTAGCTCAAATTTTTTTTTAATTTGTTACTGATGTAATTTAATAAAAATTTTAAAATTAATTTCAGTTGAAAACATTACCGACTTTAATTTTTTAAATATAATTATCAGTTATTTAGAAGTTCATTTGAGTTACCGAGATAGGATGTAGATGCTCTGAGTTTCTTCTCTCTACATAGAGATCGCATGTTCAATTTTTGAAAATAATATTTGATGTTGAGATATAGCAGGAACTCTTTATAAAAAAAATTAAAAAAATTAAAAATTCTAAAGACAGACAATATAACTTATTAAGATGTGATAGTGAGTCGACGGGATTTCTAATCGATTCAATTTTTTTTTTTAAATAACGGTTTGAAATTTTGATTAATTCGATATATTGTACTCCGCTCAGTGACCAGAGGCCCACAAATAAACAGTCCATTCTCTGTCGGGTCATTTCAAATTCTTTCAAATACAATCCGAGGACGGGATTTTCAATGGGCTTAAATATGATAATAAATTATATATCCAGCCTAAATATTGCCTTCATTGTTTCATGGGTTCAGCCCAATAAACAAAATCTGGGTCTCAATGTGTTATTATCATTAGAAGGGGCTTTATTATAATCTTCTGGCTAGAATTAAGTCAAACGGACCTTATGTATAATGTATCACAACTAGGGCTGGCAAAAAAATTCGATGTTCGTGATTCGATTCGGGTTTGATTCGAGTTTAATTCGATTCGAAATGGGTTCGAATTGAAACGAACCAAATCAGGTTCGGTTCGGAATTAATTCAAACCAAACTCAAACCTAGCCTGGTTCGATCGAAATAGGTTCCTGATTTTTTTGTGGTTCGAATCTCATAAAATCACCGGCCATCCATTTACCTGATGAAATTAAAATTCATGCCCCCTGGCAGCCGCTGCCTGGTTCTTTCAAAAAAAAAAAAAGAAATTAAAATTCAAGATAAGTCATAATTTAACTTAGCCGACACTCTCTCGCTCTCAAATCTCAATAACCTAGTTCTCTCTCCACCTCTCCCTAACTCACTCTCCCTCTAGCTCTAAAATCTAGCTGACGCTCTCGGTGACTGGCTGTCTCTCCGGCTGTCACTCCTCTCTCCGGCCTAGATGACTGTCTCTCCTCTCTCTTCGGTCGTCTCTCATAGTTCATACCAAGAAAGCCGTCTCTGATGTATTTTTTGATGAACAATTTTTTCAACTTAAAAACACTTATTTCACAGTTCATACCGGTAAAAGGAAGCCATGTGAATTTTGTCCCGCGAGAAAAAATTAATGTATAAACTACCGGTATAACTAGGGCTGCTAAAAAATAATTTAGTTCGTGATTCGATTCGGGTTCGATTCGAAAAATGTGTAGTTCGCAATTAATTCGATTCGAAATGGGTTCGGTTCGAAACGAATCAAACCATGTTCGGTTCGAAATTAATTCAAACCAAACTCAAACCTAAGATAAGTTCGGTTCGGTTCGGTTCGGTTCGTTGCCACCCCTAATCACAATACTTCTTGTAAGAAAAAAAAAAAAAGGACCGGTGCACTGGACCTATGTATTATAATCTTCATGCTCTTTCCATGCATTAAACGAGAGAGAGTAAAAAAGTAGTAGACTAGTAGGTTTCCGTAAAGCTCACACGAGAAGTCAAAAAGTACACATAAATTAGTTTTTACTTTGCTTGTGAAATTTGCACATAGAACCTCAAATATTATAGATGGTTCAAAAGAATCAATTATTTGTAGTATAAAAATAGGCAAATGCTTCTGTGCATACAAGGACCTATTTGTAAAATGAACATATTTTTACTTTCAAAGTTCAAACAGTCGATCCGAACCGTTCATCTTGTTCTCCATATTAATATGTGCTTGGAGACCAAATTTTACATTTTTCTGAATTTTTTTACTATTTATTAAGATGGGTACAAAATTCAATGGTCTGAATTTGATATTTTTTGTACTCATCTTAATAAATAGTAAAAAATTTCAGAAAAATGTAAAATTTGGTCTCCAAGCACATATTAATATGGAGAACAAGATGAACGGTTCGGATCGACTGTTTGAACTTTGAAAATAAAAATATGTTCATTTTACAAATAGGTCCTTGTATGCACAGAAGCATCACTCATAAAAATATCTATGGTGCATATTTATTTCTTTAAAAAAGACAAATCTTACTATTTTATTATTGATTTTAGTTTTCATAACTTTTTTATCAAAATTGTCTGTGGATAATCAAACTAAAATAAATAAAATTGAATGATTATATTTTTCCCTATAAGAAAAAATATTTGATCTTTTTTAACAAAATATATATTTTCATTATTTATAAATATTAAATTTTAATATATATTTATTATTTCGATTTAATATTACATTCTGAATTACGACAAATGCAATATAAATGATATGATTTATAGCAATTTTCATATCTCATATATGTGTTAGTATTAAAATAAACCAACAATTGAACTAGTTAACCCGTCGGTCCGACAGTAAACTGTTGATTCGAAGATTTACTGAATTGATATCCGGTCCGGTTCTGATACCCTAGGTACCCTGCATCAGAGCCGGGCCTGATTATTTGTGTGATATTATGTGCTTGCGTATCTTAGTTTTATGTTTCTATTAAATAGAGAGTAATCATCTTCAATTTATTTATCTTATCTATTTCCTTGTCATGCCAAGTGCATAGTAAGCTTCGACTTGGATAGATTCCAACAAGCTTACGTGGCTTATGATAAAGAAAAAATCAATTCACGATTTTTTTCTACCGTAAATGTCATAATCTCATTTTTTATTTATTTTTAAATTTTAAAATCCAAATCTTGAATATAAGTTGTGGATATTGTTCCTTTCACGAGCATTTTATCCGCCTAAAATTTAATATCTTCTGAGTTAATTTTATATTATATGAAGTGGTCAAATAAAATATAGCTTTTTTTCTTAAATAAGAATTTTCATTAAATCAGGCATCCATTTCTTAACATATTCATATTGTGAAAATTGAGCATGTGTTCCCTGTACATAGATGAGACCCATAATCTGAGTTAAGCTTGATTTATTTTTAAATTTTCCAATGAATGAACCTAGTTAAAGTACAATACATTAATTTAAGAATGTGAGGATTTTTTTGCATCTCTATTTGGGAACCTAAAAATTATAAAAGTTTACATGGATGCATCTCTCGTGAAAATAAACAAGACTAACATTTTGGTTTGATATTTGGATTTTAAATTCTAAAGTATAAATGGAAACGTAAAGTTGCAATATTTTCTAGAGAAAAAAAAAAGGTTATGGCACCGAAACTCTCATCCTGTCTAGCTATCTAAATTATCAGCGTTAATTTGACTTCATGCAACGTACAAATTATGTATCTTTTTTTTTTTTTATCATTATGCATATGCGCACGAAATCAAAATGACGCTATCAACACTTTTAACATAAAACCAGTTCGAAGATCACCAAACTCATTGGCCCATTTCCAAGCGTTCGTATGTGGAAAATGGGGTCAGGAATCAATAAAGGTGTAAACACAACTATTCATATGTTAGTAGTCAACAATTGAACAAAAGAAAAAAAGAAACAGCAGGCTAAAAACAAACTTTTGATATATTGTTGCAAGTTAGGCAATCTGTTCTCCTTTGGGAGGTGCCTTTATTATATCATTAAATTAAGGGTGAGGCTATGGTATGATGCATACATAATGCACATCAGTGTGTATTATATATTTGTATTCCTATTTTTACAGTTTAAATAATCAATTCAAACAGCTAGATATAAACCTTATATGAAAATGTACTGGATAACATTACATTATTTAGAATTATTATTATTATTTTAGTGGACCATCCGAAAGTAATGAATTTTTTTAAATATCTAAAATATATATATAGAGTACGGCTAACGCGCTTCCTCTAGCATATGGGCCGAAATGCTTCCGGTAGAAATTTGAAATTTCAAAATCCAAAAAATCGATCTGAATCGTTCATCTTCTTCTCCATATTAATATCTGCTTGGAGACCAAATTTTACATTTTTTTGAATTTTTTTACTATTTATTAAGCCATTTTGAAAATCGCTGATCCAACGGTAGCTTCTGATTTTTACTGTATATATAACTTGACATTCTATTACATTTTCATGTACTAATTGAATGGTTTAAGTCACTATTTTAACTTTAAAAATTAAAAAAAAAAATCTATAGTACAAACTAATAATGTGGGTTGTACTTGTGCATGATACCATGGATCCGTATCCTCCCAGGTACCTGACACAACACAATTGAAACGAATGGCCCAGATTTACTCTCACCGGTGCTTGCTCGGGATGGCACAAGGGGCAGTACTATTTGTGCTTTGAGATTCGTGCCAAGTTAAGAATAATATTGAAATGTCCGATTCAATTATACTCAGTCTGGTAACATGAGGGGATGTGAATTCTGATACCATGGCCTAACATTTAAATTAATACAGAATATATGTTGGTATGCTATTGACAGCCAGATGATGCTTAGTTTTGAACTTTGGGTAGCTGTCGCATAAGTCTATGTCAAGTTTTCCAAGCTTGGCAGTAAACAATGGCATATAGAATTTTAGAATCTCTACTTTTATTGTGTTTCTAATTCTAAAGTTTAACGTCATTCCATGAAAAAGGGAGTTGGAAGGATTTGATAACCAAAAAGATGCGAAAAGCAAAGTAGCCAGGAAAGTAGAAGCAAAAGGTGGACATGTGTATCACAAAACCAAAGAATTCACGCCGAGCGGAGCTACTGATAATCTATCACGTGATAACATGTCAACATGTTTGGTTTGGTCCGCTTAATTGGATCAAATTTGACATGATGTTTAGCTAGAATTGTTTGATTATGTTAAGATTTGTGTATGAAGAATCAGTCTTTAATTTAGTGACAAACACACATAGTCTCTATACGAGAGGTTATGAGTTCAAAATTATGATAACAAAAATTCTTTTTTTGTAATACCTACTAAAAAAAAAAAGATTTATGTGTATAAAATTTATATGAATAAAGTTGTTTATGTATATTTTGATGCTAATTAAGTGGGTTAGATTGAATATTAAAATGAATTTGATTCAGTGTCCATCGAACCGCCTCTATTTCTAATGTTTCTAGTTTAAAAGAAATTGACAACCGAAAACCTACAAATGAAATTGGATGTTCTTTCTTCAGCATGTTATTAGATTATTCTTTTAAAAGCCTAAACGAAAATTTTTAAGCAACTTTTTTTAGTGAAGAAAGTGCTTAGACTTCCTTTGTTTACATATCCCATTCAAAATTACGTGTTAATTCTCCATAAGAAGATAATAACGAAGACTAATTATCACAAACGTGGTTATCAATTACAAGAAGAAACAATCTTTTCAGACACACACACACAAAATTTCACTGATTGTCTCTGTTTTGTGGGAAAAATGTAGGCTCAATGCCTATCAGATTCAAATTTGAATTTAATGGGTAACATTTCAGTCCAATTTGTTCCAAAATTTATACACTCCACTTTAATATTCGTGCAGATCAAACACATGAACTTTAAGGAAAATCAAACGGAAGTATCATCCATCAAACTTAAATTTGAGGAAGATAAACATAAGACCTACCTTTTTTTTTCTCTGTTTTGCATGCTGTTCCCGTACTATATTAAGGAAGCAGCTAACAGTCCCCCAACTCCAGTCTCCCAAAAATTCCCGGAGATTTTCAATTAATTCTGTAAACATCAATACTAAATCCTGTAAACTAATTCAACAAATCCTGTAAACATAAAAACGCGTGAAAGCTGTTAAAAACGCGTGAAAGTTGTTGAAAATGCGTGACAGCTGTTGGGGACCACCTTCTGTGAACATACACATAATATCATGTAAACATACACATATTATTCTGTAAACATACACATGTTATCCTATAAACATACACATATAATTCTGTAAACATTACCTTTTATTTCTGTGAACATACACATAATATCCTGTAAACATACACATATTATCCTGTAAACATACACATATTATCCTATAAACATACACATATAATTCTGTAAACATATATAGTGTACTTGAAATTATAGCAGTTGAAATTATGACAGTTGTGGTAGTTAAAAACGCGTCAGAACTAAACTAAAAAAGAAAGGCTTTTATACACGGAGATTTTTCGAGAACTGTAGCCCGGGGAACATTACCTTTTCTCCTATATTAAAGCCCTGCTTTTCTTATTGACGTAGTTAAGAAACCACTCTGAAAAGGCATCAGCGAATTGGTATAATCAATTTAACTTAAATCGGACATATCAAACTTTAAAAAAATAGAATCGCACAACTATATTCGAGAATAAAAATAAATAAAAAATACAAACTCCTCACCCACCAACATGTATTATGAACTTCCAAACAATGGAGGACCCCACAAAGCATAGGGGGCACCATCCATTTTTTTCTTGATAAGATTTGTTAGGCTGCGAAACAAAGTAATTTTTTTTTTTTTTTTTGAAAACCAAAACAAACAAAGTAAATTTAGCTATCACCTTTTTCTTGAAAGAAAATTTTAAATAAAAAAAATGTAAATATTCACGTTCACTAAATTCACAAGGTTTATATTCAAGGAATCCGGGGCAGTCCTGATCCGATGAACATTAAATCAAAATTGATATGATATTTAGTCAGAATCATTTGATTTACATCAAGATTTTAACATTATTACATATCACGTACAACGAATTTCAATACAGATCAGACATCATACCGAATTTAATCTTATGTTCATCAGACCAACGCACTCCAATTTTTATATCTATGGATATGATATGATCTAATATAGTAATTATGCAGTCGGTCTTTGTAGAAATGTCTTTTTTTTTTAACTTTGACAGTGACTGCTAAGTATAATTTTCATTAATCAAGCATAAATTACATCAATCATTCTATATCCAGAACGTTATCTCCATCGAACTCCATCAACATTAACATTAACATTAACATCAAACAACTAAAATAACAAAATAAAATAAACTTCTGGAGTTGATATGTGTTTGCAGAAATGTCAAAATTTAATTTTATGACCAGATTGAGACATATCAAGTTGCATAACCAGGTCCACAATTTCCAAGATTTTAAAAGAAAAGTTAAAATATGAGTATATGACCAATAAATGTAGACATTTTAACAGAAACAAATTGTTTAGGCTCTGGTAGTGTTTGGTAAAAACTCGTGGGGGCTCAATCCGGACCGGACCGTGCCCGTGCCACGGGTATGCACGGATACACGGGTACGAATATTAAACGAGCCAGACCCCCATATCTTTGAACCCATACCCGTGAGTCCGTGCTCGTTAACCCGTGTGCCCGTGCCCTTGGCCCTGTGCCCGTGGCAGAATTTTTTTTTTTTTTTTGCTTTTGGTTTAAAATTCAAATTTTAAACCCCCCCCCCCCCCCCCCCCCCCCCCCCCCCATTGCCCCATCTTCTACTTGGACCCCTACCTGTTTATTTTTTTTTCAGTTTAAAAAAAAAATCAAATTTTAATCTCTCCAAACAAGATTCTATAAATATACACCCATAACTCATTCCTTACAAATTTTCACATCTCTCTCAATATTTTCATCTCTAATTCTCTCAATCTCAATCTCAATATTTTTATTATTCTCCAATTTTAATTTTATTGTTAAAAAAAAATATAGTTGTTAATTTAACAAATACGCAAACGCAAACACGCAAACGGAAACAGAATTACGAAGGTCTTCTCGAAAATTTTCCCGCGATATTAAAAAGGTAACATTTATTTCATGTTACATTAAATTTTGTTAGATTAAATTTTGGTAGATTAAATTTTGTTAGATTAAATTTTGCTAGATTAAATTTTGTTAGATTGAAATATTGAATGTTAGATTTATTTTTGTAGAGTAATTTAAAAATTAAATTTGATGTTAGATTTATTTTTGTAGAGAAATTTAAAATTTAAATTGAATGTTAGATTTAGTTTATGTTAGATTTATTGAATGTTAAGCAAAGATTTAAATAGCGCTTATCGCGTCATAGCGGCATGGTTAAAAAAACGGCGCTATGGCCATATAGCGCAAAATAGCGCGTTATAGCGCTGATAGCGCCATAGCTTTTATGGTCCGAAATCTCTATAGCGCCGCTATTGCGCGCTATTTAGAACCTTGATGTTAAGTAATTAGATTTGTTATATTTATTGAATGTTAGATTTATTAAATTTGTTAAGTAATTAGATTTATTTTATATTAGTTTTGTTAGATTTATTTAGTTTATCTTAGATTTGATAGATGTGAAATAATTAGATTTGTTTTGAATAGGTTAGATTTTATTTTTAAAATTCGGATTTATTTTTAATAGGTTAAATAAAGATGTTAGATTTTTTTTTTTTGAATATGTGAAATAATTATATTTGTTTTGAACAGGTTAATAAAAGATGTTAAATTTATTTTTTTGAATATGTGAAGTAATTAGATTTGTTTTGAATAGGTTAGATTTTATTTTTGAAATTCGGATTTATTTTTAATAGATTAAAAAAATAGGTTAGTTTTTTTTTGAATATGTGAAGTAATTATATTTGTTTTGAATAGGTTAAATTTATTTTTCAAAATGTTGGATTTATTTTTTAATAGGTTAAAAAAATTGGTTAGATTTTTTTGTTTTGAATAGGTTAGATTTTATTTTTGAAATTTGGATTTATTTTTAATAGGTTAAATAAAGATGTTAGATTTATTTTTTTGAATATGTGAAGTCATTTGATTTGTTTTGAATAGGTTAGATTTATTCTATTAAGAAAGAGTGCCAACACAACGGAATCTCGTACGCGAGCTTTCAGTCAGATTGCAGAGCCCTCAGCGGAATTTCGTACACGAGCCCTCCCCTACTTCCGCTCAAGAGATCTCGAGGAACTTATGAAAGAAGAAAATCCTGAGAACCTTCATGAAAAGTTCCAACAACGTACAAACAAAGAACCGGTGGATTTTTGCAATCCCTGTCACCAATATGGGAAGAGGAGCGAGATGTTCTGTTGCGCGGAATGTTTGCAAGCTCTCCACCCTTCTTGCATTAGCGCCTACCCGACACGCACAAGGGAGGATATAAGGTTCAAGCATTTTATATGCCCACCCTGCGCCTTAGACAAGTCTAAGCGAAGCAGGCAAAAGAGAAAACGGAAGAAGCAGTGGAACTCTGATTCCAATTAGGATTATCTCGACGTTGTACTATTTTTACTTTCAAACGCGAGCTATCAGTTGCTAGTTGTAATTTTCTTTACTTCAATGTTATTTTTCCTTCATTTATCTCAATTAATTTTTTTACTTTCAAAATTGAGTATTTATGACTTTAATTCACAACAAATGAAATTTTTATCTTTTGATTTTCTTATTTTGTTTTGTATATATGTATTATTTATTTTTACATAAGCAATTAAAATGTATTAATTATAACAAAAATTATTGAGTTCAAAAACAAGAGATGGGCTATGGTGCATTGCAATGCATGAACCCCCTTATGCATTGCACTATAATCACGGATTTAAAGTCCAAACGACCGATCCAAACCGTTAGATGTTTAATCCATATTGAAATGTGCTTGGAGACCAAATTTTATATTTTTTGGAATTTTTTAACTATTTATTAAGCATTTTTGAAAATTGCTGTTTTGCTGTGAACAGTAAAAAATAGTAAAATTTTCTGGACCATCAGATCAGCGACTTTCAAAATTGCTTAATAAATAGTAAAAAAATTCCAAAAAATGTAAAATTTGGTCCCCAAGCACATATTAATATGAAGAACAAGATGAACGGTTCATATTGGTCGTTTGGACTTTAAATCCATGATTAATAGTGCAATGCATAAGAGGGTTCATGCATTGCAATGCACCATAGCCCATCTCCAAAAACAAATATAATTACTTATATTTCAAATGGAGAGTGAACAAATAAATCTGAATTTTTATAGGTTATATTATATTTTTAACAAATATAATTATCATGTCAAATGAATTTTAATAGGTATGAATTTAGATTTATAATTTATTGGTTTTCAAAGAAAAATAAAACATAAAATAAAACATAAAAGAAAACATAAAAAAACAGAAAAAAAAAAACCGGATCCGGACCGCCCAGCCCCCCGTACCCGAACTGTCCTGCCTCCGAACCCATGACGGGCACGGAAATTAAACGGGCAGGGCAGGATTTTTGAAAAAAAAAAACCGTGATGCCCGGCCCGTTGTACCCGTGTGCCTGTGACGCCCGTGATCGTGGTTGCCTGTGCCCATACTCGGGTTTTGCCTGGATCGCTTGGCCCAGACCGTTTACCAAACACTAGGCTCTGGTCAATGGCTCATGAGTCAAGTCAAAGGCAAAAAGACGGTCATGTCCGTAGCACCGTCTCGGAAATTGTAAGGCACGGATCTATTGACTTGACCCAACACAACGCCTAAATCCTAATGAACCAAGTCCTCCTCGGGGGATGGGATTGGGTCAATTTATTACTTTTAGAAATTAAAAAAATTAAATTATTGGAACAAAATGAATTATCTTATTTGGTTTTATAGATGGACGGAATCAATAATTCAGTCCGATAAGAAATTTTTTGGAACATAATTATGGGTGGGTCTTATTATTTTTTGTGGCGTGTCTTTACTGCATGAAACTTGAAAACTATTAGAATCTAAATATTGATTCGATTATAAAATCTACTGACCCTCTTGTGTTCTTTATTTATTTTTCTTTCACTTGGACCACATTGCGAAGAGACTAATGTGACAATATCAATAGTTCAGTCCTCATTAATTTACTTATGGACCTCTCCTTAATAATTAAGACCGAACCATAATGGTTCAGTATGATTCGGTTTCATTCATTTATTGAGAAAAAAAACAATTTATTTTATTTTTCGGTAATTTGACTTTTTTATTTCCAAAAAAATTGTTGGGCGTGGATGCCTATAGTTTAGTATAATTCGGTTCCATTTATTATTTATTGAAAAAAGAAAACAAATCAGTTGGTTGCAGATAATTTGATTTTTTTTTTAATTTCTAATAAAATAATTGGGGGTAGATGCTCCCATCCCATGTGTACCGTTTAATTGTTCACTTAATATTATGACGGTTCAACTAGTGCGATCATCAATTTGTATGAAATATTTCTATAAAATAAAGATGTGGTATCGCAGTTTTTTTTTCTAAAATATAAAATAAAATATACCACTAGTGGAGAGCCGGATTTTACACAGAAATTTGTATTCATAGTAAACAGAAAAAAATGAAAAATGAAAAAAATTGAATGATATTTTTAAAAATGAGAAGACAGATACAGAGTGTAACGTTTCACTCAGACGTCATACTATACCGTAGTTCCACTTCAAAAAAGAAAATTAAGTGGAACGCTAATCAACTTTCAAAATCGAAAAGAAAAACAAATAAATAAATAATTGGAACGCTATATCAACATCCGTATAAATCGAAAAAAATTAAGTTAGTACAATAGGTCCCATAAAAGCAAAGACAATCTAAAATAATTAAAATATTATTATCTTGTCTTTAGCTTAAGTGGCAATTCATATTGATTAAATTATTATCTACTTGTGTCGACTCAAATTAGTTTGACAAAAGGGAATTTCAAATTGGAAAATATCTTCTTAAAGCATGATTATATTATAATCATGTGATGTGATATGTGACTTCTTAGATTAGAATAAAGTTCATGAGTAAAGTCTCAATTGTCGTCCTAATGAATGATTTATTTATTTTTCTATTTTTTCCGGTCTTGAATGTTCCACTTATGTTTCTTTTTTTTGGAGTGGGGTTGCGATCCGGTACGCTATACTATGTTCTTACCTTTATTATGGAGAGGAAAATATGTAGTCGGTATATGTTTGAACTTTGAAAAATAAAATTAAAGAGGAAAATATGTAGTCGGTACTATGTTCTTACCTCCATACTAAAATATGTTTGGAGACCAAATTTTATATTTTTAGGAATTTTTTTATTATTTTTTTAGATAGGTACAAAAATACTGTTTTTAGATGGTTCAGATTTACTGATTTTGTACCTATCTAAAAAAAATAGTAAAAAAATTCCTAAAAATATAAAATTTGGTCT
The DNA here is from genome assembly GCF_964058835.1 of Carex rostrata. Lineage (NCBI taxonomy): Eukaryota > Viridiplantae > Streptophyta > Magnoliopsida > Poales > Cyperaceae > Carex > Carex rostrata. The sequence goes on from NC_135918.1 coordinate 5,570,675, forward strand.
CCAAACATATTTTAGTATGGAGGTTAGGTTGAGCGGTTCGGATCGACTGTTTGAACTTTGAAAATGATAGAGAGAGATGGAGGCATGATGGAGGCACAAAAACATGGAGACATTTGAACCCTCCTCATTTTTAAAAATACCGACTACATATTTTCCTCTTTAATTTTATTTTTTTCTTCTATTTATTATGAATAAAAGAATTAGGATTTTAAGTGAACTCGAGAGCTGAAATATTATTTAATTTCAAGTTCTTAAACTTAACTGTAACTCATCCAATTGGATTAAATTTCAAGTGACAATGATAATTTTTTGCAAGTTCGTTTTATAATTAAAAAGCTAATTATATGATGTATATGTCTCTTACTTTCAAGAAGATGTAATACATAATTTTAATACCTAATCTTGTATCAGACTCATATATTTAAATAGCATTTGAATCTTATTCTTTACACTTCAAAATCATTTTTGTTGAATTTTCACTTAGTAATTTCTGTTCTAGTTTTTAATAAAACCAAATGTAATTTTTGGTCTATTCTATTGTCAGAGTAGAACAAAAGTTGAATTTTTCTCTACTATAGAAATGTATTTGAGTTGGGACTATTTTTTTCATATTTAAATTAGAACTAATTGAATACACTGAAAATCTGAACAATCAAATTAAGTGTGCACCAATGGATGCACCAAGTTCCTCCCTCAAGACACCAATTCGGTCAAGATAAGTTGGCACGCGGTTCAATTAATTAATTTGTTCTTTCCAATTTTTCACCTGTCTAGTCATCCTTTCTTAAAAAGGAAATTCAAAGTTGCAAACACTTAGTAAAGAAAATTCGTAGTCATTGCTTACTGTCGTATTGTATGCACCTATAATTGTGTGTGAACCAGTAGTGTTGCGTGAATGATATCAAGTCCTATATTATTTTTTATTTATATAGATTTATACTTAACTGAAGTTTTATACATGATTTGCACGTATAACGTGCTCTTACTTGTGGATAAATTTGGAATAATTTTACTTAAAAAAATACTTTTCACTATTTTATTACCTCACAACTTGATGTAATAATAATGAATTTGACTAGTATAACATTAGTGTCATTTTAGCCTATATAACACCAACTCTAAAACCTATCAAATCGACTTCGAACGACTAATCCAAACCGTTCAAACCAATTTACATTATGTGTGATGCGTTTACATACAAATTTTTTATATTTTCAAGTTATTTTAGTATCAAATCAAGCGGAAAGAATATTGAAAAATTAATGTATTAAAATTATCTTAAAAACTCACATATTTGACCGCTTGACTTAATACTAAATAAATTCGAAAAGTTATAAATTTTGTATTTAAACGCACAACTAATGAAGTAGATCGGTTTGAACGGTTTGGATTTACTGTTTGAAGTCGATTTGATAGGTTTTAGAATTGGTGTTATATAGGTTGAAATGACACTAACGTTATACTAGCCAAACTCAATAATAATTATTTCATCTATCTAAACATTACCTTACAAATTATTTTGGAAGTGATGCATCTATATTTTCTTTTTAGAAATTACGGATGGAACATAATTAGTTCTTTAGTCTTTTCCACACAAGCAAGATCTCCGTCAAGAAGACCTCTGTCCCCAATGTTTTTATTTAACTTGATCGTCGATTCACTGAACATGTTCCTATGAACAAATAATGCTTGCGCCCGCCTGCCTATCACCAAAGACAATTTAGTTTGCGGATGATACGGTTATCATCACGAAATCACATCCCACCACTCTGCGCATTATATGCATGATTCTCGAGGTCTATGAGGAGTTGACGGGTTGAAAATAAACAGATTCAAGAGTGTCTTTGTAGTTTGTTCCAATAGCTATCCATGTGCATCTAACTCATGTAATAAACAACATTCTTGACTCTCCGGAGGAAAGACTGTTGATTAAATACCTAGGTCCAAGAGGCAGATCCAGGATTTTAGGTCAGGGGACAAAAAAAATATCGAATTGGATTTAAATCTATTAACTAATTAAGTACTCGGTAAAAAATTAATTATCTAGCTTATATATTTTTCAATGCACTGACTTGTAATTTCTAATCCTCTAACTTATAATTATAATTGTTAAACTAAGTGCACCTCTAATTGAAAAAAAAACTGAAATTAAATTGCAATTAAAAATAAATAGATGAGTTTAGAGAAATTTGACACGCGGGATGTTAACGGAGTTCGGCAAAATAAAAGCCTACGTCTCTGGGGCTTCGCAACCTCAAGTGGTTCGCCTTTCTATTACCCAATACAAAAAGATTACAACTTGTGAACCGTTGAGTCCTTACACACCAAGCGGGAAATCAAACGGCCAACTCAAAGAGATGAGAACAAGGTCTCTTAGTTCAAGCTACTCAAGAGAAACATTCAATAGATTACTCTAATCTAATCTAATTCGAGATTAGTGAAGTGAGTTTGAGGTTGCTTGAGGGATTTTGAAGTTTTAAGCTCTCATAACAATGGAGCAAGATAAGCTCTCAGAAAATCACTTTTTATATGTTTAGGGTCGGCTAAGAGTATTTGGAAAGAAAGCCCTATTTATCGAAACAGATAAAAAATGAGCTAAAACGTTACCAACATTTTAGTTCAAAGTGCGATTTTGGGTTTTAATTTTTTGACAGCTTAGTAAATCGTTACAACGTTTGTAAAATATTGTGTAACGTTTTCTACTGTAAAAACTTTGATAAAAAAACAGGAATTTCTGAAGTTCATATTTAATTAAAAACGTTACAACATTTGTAACCTAAATTTTGAATTTGATACAGCTGTACTTAACGTTCTGATATTCCTAAAATGTTACAACGTTTGTGAAACGTTACAAGTTTCAAGTTGATTATGTACAGCTGTGCTTCAGCAGTTCTGTCAGTCCTATAACGTTACAACGTTTTAAGGTATTTCTGAGTTTGATCAAATTGCTATTTCTGACTAGCATAAAACGTAACAACGTTTTATCCCTGTTTAAACAGCCTTAAACATACTTTACCAAGTTTCTGATTTTACAATTTGTATTCTTGATAAGTGTCTTTATGATTTCTTCCGTCCAAGTATTCCATAATGCAATTCTATTTGACTTGAACCTACATATCTTTAAAAAAAATAGAAAACGTCGTAAAATTCAATAATTGTATGTTTTTGCAAATTAGTCAAATAGACGAAAAAGATTATTGCTCAAACAACACTAATAACCAATTACAATTCAAGAAATTTATTTTAATTTAAACCCTAAATTTAACATGAATTACAAATCAAATATCCAGAAAGGAGCCTAAAAAATTTCAGGGGAAAAAGTCGATCGGGACCGATAGATCTCCACTAAATTTTAAAATCCAAGAGGGGCAGCTGCCCCCTGGTACCATGTGGGTCCCCCCTACCTAGGTCTTCCACTATCAATCAAGAAATCGAGAAAAATTGATTTCCAACCAATGATGCAAACCGTACAATGCAGGATAGAGGGGTGGAAGTCAAACTTCCTATCTTATGTGGGAAGACTCACTATAATCAAAGCAGTTTGATCAGCAATTCCGATACAATTCATGCATGCAACCAGATTGCCCAAAAGGGTTACGAAACATATAAACATGATGTTGAATGGTTTGGATTGACTGTTTAAACTTTGAAAATATAAAAACCGAAATATTTATTCCACAGCGTAGAAACAAACGTTTTGATATTAGCCAACCCCCCCCCCCCCCCCCCCCCCCCCCCGCGCTCTCTCTTTATATATATATAGAGAGAGAGAGATGGGCCACGTGCATTGTAATCTATAGGTTCCTTTGTACATTGTATTCGAAATTCAAACAGATGATCTAAAGGGCACAATATGTTCTATATATTGAAATGTGCTTGGAGATCAAATTTTATATTTTTTGGAATCGTTATTTTTCAGAAATGTTTGGACCATAGAAAACAACGACTTTCAAAAAATTTTAAAAAAACAAACAATTTTAAAAAACGTAAAATTTGATCTCCAAGTACATTTTAACATAAATATCAAATTGAACGGTTTGAATTGGTTGTTTAAAAATCAAAATCAACAATTTATAATCTAATGTACAAAATGACTTATACATTGCAATGCATCATAGCCCAACTCTATTAACAACATTGTTTCGCACAAAAAAAATGAACTTAAAATAAAATTATTTATTAAGTTAAAACAACATTATCAGTATCTTTATTTTAAAATATAATTAATTTTAGAATAAATTAAGAACTGACATCTCCACAGTCAAAAGCCTACAATAGGAAAATGCCAAGTGAATAATATATGTAAAAACGGGTATGAAACTATGAAATGATAGAGGTTGGTTGATCGAATAGGTGAGAATTTTACACAAATATAGATCAGGCTTTAATCGGAACCGTATCTAATAAGATTTCCATTAATTTAATAAATAAAAAAGGGTATGATTCGGGATTAAACTATGTTGACCGAAAATCACTATACCGCTGAAAATAGTTAGAAAATATCTAAATTATTATATTAGTTTGAGGAGGGTTCAAATGCACCCAAATTTTTGTGCACCCAAATGCACCCTATTTTTTTTCTCCGTTTTCAAAGTCCGAATAGTCAATCCGAACCGTTAGATGCGATCTACATATTAAGATATGCTTGGAGACCAAATTTTACATTTTTTGGAATTTTTTTACTATCTATTAAGCCACTTTGAAAATCGCTGATCCAATGGTCCAGAAAATGTAAAATCAGCGATTTTCAAAGTGGCTTAATAAATAGTAAAAAAATTCCAAAAAATGTAAAATTTGGTCTCCGAGCACATCTTAATATATAGATCGCATCTAACGGTTCGGATTGACTATTTGGACTTTGAAAACGGAGAAAAAAGATTTAAAAAATAAGGTGCATTTGGGTGCACAAAAATATAGATTGATCACTCAATTTCTATCCAGCGTCTCATGGTCCAGATGTCTGTATTTTTTTTGTTTGCATCATGGCCATACCTTCTAATTTTCTTGTAATAATTTTGTTAAAATTTATATATAATAATAAAAACTGCTAGATGTAATTTGAATTATTACTTTTGAAATTATTTACATGAGTATATTTTTATAACGATCAAAACAAAATTAAAATGTCTTAATTTTTTCTCTATGTACGAAAATGATGAAAAATATATCTAACAATTTTATTTTGACATTTAAGTTTTAAAATTGGAAGTTATTAAAATTTAAAATATTTACTTACAACGAAGATATGAAAAATGAAAACATTTAAACACGGTGGTCAGGATTAGATATTTTTAGCTTATTAGAAAGATTGATCACGATTAGATGAATTTGTTAGGCAATCAAATGGAAGTTTAGTAATATAATTTGTTAGGCATTGAAATGGAATCTAGTACACCCCGAGTATACCAACTTGAATTAGCATTTTTAAGTACAGAATTGACCACTAAAGTCAATTACAAACAACCATTTGCAATTCAAGTAGGCAATTCTGTAACTTGTAAGATAGAGACTCTCAACTATGATAGGTCTAGACTCTAGATGGTACCACTGCCGCAATTAATAAATTCATATCCAAACAGATATTTTTCAAATGAATCAAATGATACAAGCCAATAAAAAATACCATCACAAATGGAAGCATCAGAATGCTCCAATTTTTCATCAAATCATACAACAGTCCATGCCATCCACCTCAAACACCAATAACAAAAGAATAAACAAAGAAAACCTCTCTGGTGGAAATGCCTCTTTTGGTCACAAAATAAATGGCCAAATTGATATTAATCCAATATGTTTCTAATGTGAAAGATCCAAGGGCAATAATTTCTATCAGTTCACCCCAGTAAGATAAAAGAAGGAAAAATACTATTAACAACAATCTATTACCCACTATCTCTCCTACAGTTACCACTACCTGGTAACAAGTACTTGTATTGATTAGCATTTTGCAAGAGATAACTCGGTAAATGCACCGCAGAGTGAGATTTTGGTATTGGCCCCAATTTTGCAATAATTTCTTGAAAAGTGTACTCTTCAGGAAACATGTCGAACAAATCAGCTCCATTACAGATCACCTCTTGGATCCTTACCGGGTTGAGAAAGTATGCAAATCGGACCCGATCCACATGGCTGTAGGCTTTCATCTTAAACACAAAATCATCAATGTGGCGGAAGCAGAAGCTACAATGCCAACCAGAGTCAGCCAACAAATCATCTGTCTGGCGGAAATGCGCATAACGGGTCTTACCAGACTGGTACCGGTGCACTGAGGCCCGCCAACTCTTATCATCCATATAAAATTCAAAGGAATATAAATAATTCCTCAATTGTAAATGCAACTTGTCAGGTATACCGTCACACCACCTCAGCAAATCAATTACATGGCCACTCGGTATTTCATCTACATCTGACATGATCAACAAGTCATCATCTTTAATACCAGCAATTTTGATCAGCTGATCCAATGCTACTCTCTGGTACGACTCCTCAACAAATGGGTTCTCTCCTTTCACAAATCTACCACCAACTGTACCATATGTCAATCTTGACTCGGCAAATGCAAACTGAGCCCGATTTTCACCAAAAAAAAGCGGCTTCACCGACCCAGTAAAGGTAGAATTGGACTCAAGCAATACAAACTCTGACACATATGGACTGAGTTCATTCCAGCGAACAGATAAGATATCGAGCTCATTGCTAAAGAGCACCGCATCGAACACTCGGCGTGGCGATTCACGCATGCGCCAGCCGTGGAGGCGACACTGGTTTTCCATGGAAATGTTGGGGTGATAATAGTGAGGAATTGTGTTGAAAGATTTCGGAGGCGAATCCCATAGAGGTCGAAGAAAATAGGTTATTTTCTGTCCATGAATATGTATGAATAGTACCAGAAGCGGTACACCGATGAAGAGGAGGATAAGAGCCTTTATGTCGAAGCCGCGCAATGCACATTTCAGCCGGGAACTAAGGGCTGATCTGGAATCCTGCAAGAGCAAAAGAAAAAAAGATTAGGGATTAAGACAAATAACATTGGCTGTGAAAAAATTGACTCCATGTAATTTTCCAATTTCAGAATTCGAATTCTTCCCAAATTTTCAAATTTGCGAAAATAGTGATTTGGAGAGCCAAAAAGAACTGGTGGTTCAATCGAAGAAAAAATAACGGAATTGGCGTAATATTTGCACTGTTCGAAGTTCCCGAAAGAATTTCAACTTTTTGCAAACTTTCAATGTAAAATTGGATACTGCTAAAGTCGACGCTCCAAAAAGTTATTGCGTCGCATGCAAAAGAAAAGAAAAGAAAAGAAAAGAAAAGAAAAGAAATTCGCTACTCCAATATTATTCAAAATGTCATCAAAACGGGACTTTAGTTTACCATTGGAGAGAACAACACCACGAGCGAGATCAATAATAATGTTGCAATTATTTTTAAAAATGTGCACAGAAAGTAATATTTACCAGTTTGCATTTTATAATTTAAATTCAGACCATATTTACCTTTTATGTAGAAAAGGAAAAATTGAAACAATAAATTAAAATTTAACATGAGAAGAAGAGATTCCTTCAGAAAAAATACAACATTGTAACCCCTCGACGAATAAAATACGAAACCCAACAAAACACAAATTACAATAAAAACAAAGGTTCCCCATTGGGCGAACCACCGCACATGCAAAAACGGTAAAAATCGAATCAATACAAAACAAAATAATTAGATCTACCAGGGTCAATCCAAAATTAAAGAAATAATGAAAAATATTCTCACCTCTCCACAGAAATCCTCGCATATTTCATCGCTTTTCTTCGAATTGTAATACCCGGACTCTGGCATCGCAAAATCGCCTAACAATCGCGCCTTTTCTACCCCTAATCTCCGCAAAATCAAACAAAAATCTCTCGACGAGTGTCTCCTTCCCCTTTCGCTTCGCCTATTCTCAATCTCCCCGCTTATCCCTCTCTCTCAGAATTCCAGTTTCTATTGGAACTCGTCTACAAATAGCCGTTTAGAAAAACCAAGGGGTGTGTGTGTGTCTGTCTCTCTGTCTAATCCCAAGCCTTTATATTGTCTTTTATTGTATGGCCACAGGTCACTTGTTTTACCGTTTATCTCAATTCTCAAACAAAGCGCTCCCTTTTCTGTTCAGCGAACTCTTTTAAATATACAGGTGGAATTTGTAATAATTATTTAATTAATTCGCAGTACTGCGATTAATTAACAATTAATTTTTGAAAGATATAGTCATATAGACATATAGTTGTTTTAGTGGAGAGTAAATTTCTTCAAATCAACACACCGCCTTTTCAAGGAAGTGGGCATAGACGTGTTTGGAAAAGACATAAGGTAGAACCGGTCCACGGAAAGACCAGGTCGACGGGATTTTAATTTCCGAATTGGACCCACGTGTCAGTTATTGTAGACTGAAATAGACCTGGTCCTTGACGCGGCTAAGCAACTTTTATGCGGCCCTTCGTGAGGATACATGCCAGATTGCCAGTTCTCTTAAGTCTTAACCGTGTACAAGGAGTCAAGGATTCCTTATTGGATCGGATCCTGGTTTTATTCTATCTAGATCCACTTCAAGTTTATGATTTATCTGAAATTACAGGTAGTGTTCGGCTGTCTAAATGATAATATAATCATATTGAATACATATTTTCAAATATTTCTATGGCTTGGTCAGTATTAGCTAATTTCCTTTTCTTTTCTTTTTTCTTTAGCAACAAACTAGAATTAGAAATCATATATTAAAAAATGTCATATTGTCTCAATGAATTGACTTCATGACATTTCTCAGGTCAAGTCAATAACACACATATCATTGTTCTTACAAATTAGTGGACGACAGACTTGTGTAAAAAGTGATATTTGATATTTTATTACAGATTATTAAATATGATTCTTTATGAATTTATAATTATTTGATAATAGATAGAAAATAAATAAAAATCTTATTTTTTTCACGTATGAAATATCCATAAAGTGTAGATCACATTTTGTCATTGAGTTTTAAAATTATAAATTATTTGTTTGTAAAAATTGTCAATAACAACAACATCAAGTCTTTAGTTCCGATCAAATTGTGCAAGCTACAAATGAGAGTAGATGATGATGATAATAACAATAACAACAGTACTAATAGTAATAGTAATAAGGTATCAATAATAATAATAATAATAATAATAATAGCAACAATACTAATTGTATTATGCTTATACTATAGATCGTCGGGTTGAAGTTTTAAGCCCTACGTTTTTAAACCTGAATCAGTCTTATGACCTGAAGCCTGTAACATTACTCTTAAATAATATTTCTTACATTATGATTATGATATGTTGTTTGCTAATTTCTATGCATTACTGTTCAAAACTAACATTTTGGGTACATTATATTCTTTCAAGTCCTTCTTACTGTTTGCTCTCATGTTAATTTTGAGTTTTTGACCGATCTCTGATTCTAGCTCCTTATGCTTCGATACGGCTTATTGTTTATTAAAAATAAATAAAGACCCGTTAAATTAAATTATCCGATACGATGCACTTGAGTTATTGCATGTTGGGTGAATAGTGAAATTGAATTATTTTTCTTTTTTGATGAGAAAATTTAAATTAAAGTAGCCAACTATTAGCATTAGACATGCCACGTGGTGCGAAATCTTGTTTTCTTTTGTAACTATACGGCGATGTTACTTTAAGAGGTTCCATTTCCAAGTTCCAACCCTCAAAATCCGGGTGTCATCTATAATTAATATAATATGAAAAAACTATGAACATAAATTGATTGAAATTTTGACAGATATGTTGTAGTTTTTTAAACGTCTGTCGCAGATTTTTTATGGAAGTCGACCACTTCCTTCTATTTATTTGAAAATGTCAACTTTGTAATTCTGAAAGCAGGTTTATGTGTTTCAGTTTATTTAAAATGATTGAGATAATGTAGTACAACTCTACAAGTCTACAACCAGGGGAGCAAGTGAGCAACTAACGACCAAATTAGCCACATGGCCAAGATACCTCTGACATTTGACTTGGTACAACTTTCTTATCTTTCATTTTTTCAAAGTCTCAAAGAAAATGGCATGCTGGTAAAATGCGGCGGTAGTCGTGTGGAGGATACATTGCATCTTGATTAAAACCTCTCTTGAAAGCATTACAATGGTCATTTTTATTTTTATTCAAATCTTAGATAATTTCATTAATTTCATTAATTTTCATTGATTTAAAACTGATTTTTTTAAAAGACTGTAAATTTGTAATAATCCTGCACCCATATTTAATAGTGTTTTTAATGTTACATAAACAGAGGACATTGCCACTGTGCCACAAAGCTGAACCAACTCGATAAGACAAGTAGCGAGTCTGGTTCAAGGATCGGATCTTACGGTTGTTAAAAAAATAAAGGTAAACTACGGATTTCGACTGAAAGAAATATAAAAAGTATGTGATTACTCTTATTGAAGATCAAACTGCAAACTTGGACTTCTGGCAAACATCATTTATTAGATATAGATCAGTTATAGGAATTTTGTTTTGATATTTGATCTAACTATTTTTAATTTATTATAGTTTTGAAGATAAAGACATAGAAACACTAATAATAAAACCATTTGAAACCTCTCATAATTTTTTTTTAAAGAATGAAACCTCTTATAAATTTATTCTCCATAATTTATTAAAGCACACAAAGTCAGGTTTACAATTTTTATTTTTATTTTGAGAAAATAAATGTCAACTTTATTTGACATTTTCAAAAGTATATGTCAAAATAATCTCTTATAAATTTATTAGTGATGACAATTATCTCTTATATACATTATATGCTTTTAAAAAAATATTAGTGGATGTATTCCAACCCTGTTTTAATTATTTTATGTGAAATACAGATTTATAAAGGATACATAGTAGTTTTACAAGTTCTACTTACTTTTGAGAAATTTCCAATTTGCATTTAAAAAATATACATTTGTAACTAATCCCTTGTTATGGCCATTAAAGAAATATATATTACATAATCAGTTTTTGGTCTAGTGGTAAAGATACACAATTATCATGTGAAAGGTTATGGATTCGAAACTCACAAAATGAAAAAAATTATTTGTAGTATAAATAGAAATTTAAAAAAAAATTGTAAGCTAGATCTCTACCTTTCATTTAAAAAAAAATCTATATATGTATTACATGCATTCCATTTTCTTGAATCATTATTTTTCAATTCAACTTGCTGCATCAAAGCGGCATTGAGACATGAACTTCCTGTGCAATAACAGCACAGAAGATCAAAATACAATTCGCTGGCTAGTGCCACCAACGCGCCTGGCCATTGACGGAGTCTTCCCCATATAATATCTCAAAGACAATTTCAATTTAACCCTTCAATAATTCAGTAGTGTGAGAGATACCTTTGCAGTGCCAATAAAATACAGTAAATACTAAATACCACCATCACAGCGAATGTTTACTTTATACACAAAAATTTGGTTCATCTTTTCAAATAGTTCCATGTTTGTTTCTTCTTCTTGAAAGAAACAATAGTTATGTGCTTTTGGTTAACAACATATGGTGTTATCTAGTATTATTTTTAAGTAGGATAATATTAACTTATTTCAGTATAAATCGTTCGATCTACAATAAAACATGTCCGAGATTTTTAGAGATGGAAGTTTTTATTACATCAGCAAACCAATATGTTGTATGACTGTTTGAACTCGAAATATTTTTTATGAAAGTTGGCAAAAAAAATTTATATTATATAAAACAATGTATATTTATGTAGAGTAAAGTTAGTGTATTTTTAAGTCTCCTAATTATTTTGATGAAATTAACTCTAAAATTTATTGAATTAGCATCAAACGATATCTTCAAAAATTGAAAGTGATCTATTTTATGAGTAACCTATATACATGTAAACTTTATAAATATTTGAATTATTTAGTATAAGTTAAAGCAACAAATAAAAATGAAGGTTTATATAAGTAATTCAATGCATTCGTTTTTTTTCATATTTTTACCGTCTTATTTTATACCAAATGAATTTTAAATTTTAAACTTTTTGCGTGATAATGCTTACTCATAGATCGATAAATTTCAACAATTTAAATTTTTGTTTAAAACAAATTTAATAAATTTTGAAATTAAACTGACGAATTTTCTTTTATAAATTTAAAAACACATGAACTTTATTTTCTCTCAACCAATTAAATGTCTACTCTTAGACAACTAATATTAATTTAGTTACCATTTTTGTAAAATGAATAAACGGAGGTGCCATCATTTTTGGAGAAATTTTATTTTTACCAGCTACTCAGATAATAGATGTCTACCTTCAAAAAAAGGTGCACAACTATTATCAACAAAACTATTTAATTTACAATTAATATTATTTGGTTGCACAGGTAATAGCCGCTCCAATAGAGGATGCGTAGGTATTATTTACTCTCTCTCTGTTTTTTTTTTTTTGAAGTAGTAATTTGGGGATCAAGCTCCTCAGATTCCATTGAAATGGACACCAGTAGTGTCAAATTACAAAATGTTAAGAAAATAAAAATGAAGAAAGAAAAACTATATACATATATTAATTACTCGTTTATTCATTTCACATAATTGAGATTAAATTTTGTGAAAGCGGTACCAACTCAATATTGAGTTCCTTCCAAGAGCGTACTTGCTTCCAATGTAATTTTTAGTTTATATCTAGATCAATTAACATAGGGGCAGTTTAGAAGAGTTATTATTTATTCACTTCAGCTTGTAATGTTTTTATTAGTAATGAAATCTGCCTACAAGCTTTAAAAAAAAAAAAAAAAAAAAAAAAAAAAAATAATAATAATAATAAAGATACCTATGGTGCCTTTCTCTCACGTGTAAAATCCATACTTCTTTTGGCTTTTTCTTTATCGTACTAATTAAATCGCACTTCGGATATATTCGGATAACACTTTTTCTTTCATTAGCAGTGTATTAACAACTAATTTAGTCATAAACAAAAAAAATCTCATCTACTGCAATTTATTGAAAAAATTGTCTTTGTAAGAGTTTGCATGACAAAATTAATATCCACACCGTAGAAATTTATTTTTAAATTTTAAATTTTTATCTCATTAAACAAAATAATTACTTGCAAGAGATGGACAAATAATCAAGGATAATATTATTCTATAAAATATATTTTTAAACACTTGAATATGAGCGTTAGAAATAAAAGTTAGATATTAAATGCTTGAGGGGCGCGCTCGGAAATTTGTTTGAGGGGCAATTATTAGGCTCCTATTGAAAAAAAATGTCTTTGTAAGAGATTGCATGACAAAATGTATATCCTCACTGGAGGTATTTTTTAAAAAATTTAAATTTTTATCTCATCAAACAAAATAATTATTTGCAAGAGATAAACAAATAATCAAGGATACTATTATTCTTTATTCTGAGCATCAATTGCCACTTTTACTAAGTCACTACCCAAATTATTGTGTATACATATAAATATTATTGTGGTGCTTTTGCCAATGTACACCATTACAAGGATAGTGATTACTTGTGGTTCTCCTATAAATTAGAAAGAGACTCCAATTAGAATTGATGTGCCCCAATCAAGAAAAGCAATAACTTTTTTATGCGGATAGTTTCAGGTCTTCCTTTAATGAAATAGAAGTGTTTTTATTTATTGGTTTAACATTAAATTTTGAGAAAAGATTGGTCAATTTTAGTACGAGTTGTCCAACTTAAAACTTTAATATACCGTGTCTATATCTACTATGTCATTCTCTAATTAGATTGTAATTTTTTTTTATGATTATGACTGACCAATTGAAAACATAAGTGCATGTCTCCATGTGAGATATTATAGGTATGAAATTTAGATATGAGAAATTCTTTGTTGTAATAACAATGGTATGAAATTTGGAGATTTGACATTTATTTTTTTATTTTTAAAGAAAAAAAAAACATAAACTCATGTCGAGCAACCAACAAAATTGTATTGGTGGGGTTCGATGACATCGCACGGTAAATTAATGAGATGTGTTCGTTTCATAAAAGAAGTGTCATGTAATGTAATTCAAAAGTAACATTAAAAATTGAAACCTAAGTAATATAATGCTTGACAAGTGCTTTGTGAAGTCAAAAAGTTGTATATAAAACACAACCTTGTATAATTTTTGTATAGAAGCCAAGGTCACCTAGAAAGCTTATTAATAAGCAAGTTGAAATTATACAAGATGGATTCTGAAAAATGCATTTTGGAGTTAATATGAATAGTCAAATATAGGAGCAAGATATAAGTTGTTCTTACAATCATTACCAAGTCCGGCTAGTATGACATTGATGTCATATGACATTAACTTTAAAATTTATTAGATAGACTTCAAATAACGAATACAAATCATTTAAACTGTTTTACTCTATGAGTGATCCGTTTAAATGCAAAATTTATATTTGTTTTCTCTATGATTTATCGTTTGAAGACGATTCGATAGGTTTTGGAGTTAGTGTTATATAGACTAAAATGATACCAATGTCACACCAGCCAGGCTCATCATTATCAAATCTATAATGTGCAAAAACTCAACTCCATAAAAATTTATTCTATTACTTTCCTAGATTTATGTTATAACATTTTATGTGGAGGAGTTTTGTACCCATATTTTAGTAACTTAGTATTCTTAAGCAATTAGTCAATTATCATGTAACGTGCACAAAAAGTCGGTCAATTAGCTTGTAATTGTACAAGTCAAAGCGTGCTTGGTCTATTAAGTACATTTTTGTGCTTGTACTTTATTGTGTAGTTATCTTTACCTGTTTTATTCTGAATTTTTTTAGTGTAATCAGAAAAGGATCTACATCTTATGGCATGGGTCAATTAACTTAATTTTTTTTTTTCAAATTGCATTATTTCGTGCATAGTTTTTTTTTTCTTTTTTTAATACAATATAAAGAACATTCAAAATTAACCCTCATTTTTTTAATAAAAATATAACTTTATTACCCTCACATTTTAAAAACACTGTAGATGCTCTTCACAACCATGGCATACAAATATCTAGTTTATATTGTTGAACCCATTAAAAAGTTTCTACCTCCGTCTCCAAACATATAATTTCATTTGTTATTACAAATTTACAACAGTTATAATTTGTAAATTTAATATCGAAATAGATACAAACAAATATTCATTTCCTTCCGGATATAAAGTAGCACAGAAAAAATTGTAATCTCCATTTTCTGATGCATTTTTCCTACAACACAAAAATACGATCTATGGAGACACAAGGACAATTTTGAAATAATAAAAAAAATACAGAAAGGTACCGGATGTGTCGCTCTCCTGTCAACTTTATGATTTTGTGGACACAAGCGAGAGACATCAATCCGAAATTGTGAACAACAAATATGCGCTTTGGGGATATCTCAATGTGCGGTTCTTGAAATCCATTCAGCCAAATTGGAGAGCGCTCGGCTCCCACTTTGGTTTGTCCATTTAACCAGTGCTACACACAAAAAAATTCAGACCAAAAATTGTAATCTCCATTTTTTGATGCATTTTTCCTACAACACAAAAATACGATCTATGGAGACACAAGGACAATTTCAAATAATAAAAAAAATACAGAAAGGTACCAGATGTGTCGCTCTCCTGTCAACTTTATGATTTTGTGGGCACAAGTGAGAGACATCAATCCGAAATTGTGAACAACAAATATGCGCTTTGGAGATATCTCAATGTGCGGTTCTTGAAACCCATTCAGCCAAATTGGAGAGCGCTCGGCTCCCACTTTGGTTTGTCCATTTAACCTGTGCTGCAAATTTCTGTGGCATTTCTTTGAACAGCAAACTGTGTTGCCAGTCGCAAATAAGCACAGTGCAATTGTAGATGAAATCCGAGGCGGTCTGATGGGCCTAAGATCAAATTTGGTCCGATAACAAGTCAAAACCGTCCGATTCACATTATAATTCACATTCAAAACTTTAAATTTCACATAAAGTAGCTGAAAATTAAAATACACAATATGTGATGAGTGAGACTTGAACCCATGTCATTTCAACTACAAAATAGAACTATACTACAATTAAACATTTGTTATTAATTGAGGGAGGTTGGACTATATAAAAACTTTAAAAAAAATGTTCCATAAAATTTTCATGTAGTTAATTAAAAATTTAAAATCAGAGTTGGCTTAGCCACCTTTGATCAAGCCTGAGATCCGTCCTTGAGTGGACGCTAATCTTGATGCATTAGACTGCCCTCATAATTGTAAGAAATATATCACTGTACGCAATTCCAGCTGAGTGATGGTTTTTTCGAATCAATCGCAGATTTACGTGGGTCTTTAAGATCCGTGTCAGGTTGTTGGATATTCGTGCAGGTTAAAACAGACGGTAAAAGTTTCTCATTCTACACGGTAGAGTACCCTACTAGATATTAATCTCATAATTTTGAACTACTCAACAATCTGTCAGCCTCTTCTAGTATATTAATTTTCATTATTTAACAAGTCTAGTGTCTGAATAAACCTTAAGGGTGTGCTCCATAACAGAGAAGGAAAACCCTCATTAAAGGAAAGAAAGGGGATAGCAATGAGAGGTGACCAACTCTCCGCACAATAAATTTATACCCCAAATCAGGAGGTACAGATCTCGCCAAAATAAAGCTTCGCGCTCTCCTCTCTTCTCCTCCGCACAGTAGCACGTACCCTCCGCTTTCTCTCCAATTCTCCTTATCTGAAGCAGGTGTGGACCCTCCGTCAGATACGGTCTGGCGATGTCGTAACCTCCGCACAGTGTTTTATTCTTCTCTTTCCTCCGCGTACCCTCTTCTGGAGCTTAGCCTAATGCTCTTTCAGTGCGTAATCGGATATATTTCAAGTTATGAAAATAGATGAACGTGTATTAGTTAACAATTATCATAACTATTGCAAGAGGTAATACTAATTAAACTAAGCCTTTTTTCAACATTACTTTCCCATTTTTTTGAATGTACCAGCAGTTATAGCTTATTGCCACATGAAATCCAAAATTTCGACCTGAGCATATTCCTCCTGTTATTCCTATCACAGTCAGGTACCTCGGTGATCAAGTTCCATGATTAGCTATTGGATTAGAGGAATATCATAACATGGTCACAGATTGTCTCTTTATCTAATTTCTGTTCATTTTTTTTTCTATTTCTTTCGAGATATTTGATCACGATGCTTATTTTGGAGCGATCAGCTCGAGTTTCTCAGTAAAATGCCAAAAAGATTTTTTGATCTAGTCATGCTTCTTGCATTAATTCGACGGAAATTCTTCAATATTTATTGGATAGGCAACAAAAAAAAACGCAGGGTCAATTTTTTTTGGATATTACATTTAAACGAAAACAAGAACTTTATGTACAATTACAACATCGGCATGGCCCCACAAGGTCACAATCTTTGAACAAGTATTGGATGGCCCCATGACCTCAACTTTAAATTAACCCTTCATGTTTAATTTCTTAATAATAAAAATGCTGCGGCTATATATATCTATGGGTGTATAGTTACATAAATTTATTGAACGACTTGCAACGTGGATATAACTATTGGCAAATTAATTTAGATGGAATTAGGTACATGCACAATATTTAATATAATATTATACCACTTCTTAATCTTATCCATATTTAAGCAATAAGTCATAGGAATGACTTTTAATAAATCATTAATCCAATGAAATAATATAGTAAGAAATAATTGGTCAGAAAGAACAAGATAGCAACATATACCTGAATGCGTCAAGTCGTGAATTTTGTTTATAAACCATATAGAAAAAAATGCCGAAAACCGGGTTAATTGCTTATTTTTTTTACAAAAATTATCAATATCAAAAATTAATTTCGGTATATATTTTCAGATTCGAAATTTGAATTTCAATATGTATTTTTCCTACTTAGTTATATCTAATTTTTCCAGCCGGCCACAAAAAATCATATGAGGAGAAACTGAAAATCAAATTCAATATGAAATTTTGACTTTCGAAATTTTTTTTCGGTCTCAACTTGTCCCAAAATATATTTTCTTCGAACTCGGGACAATATACGAGGAACATGACAACTTCGTTTTTTTTTTAATTTCTTTGCACCTTCATCTATCAAATATAAAAATAAAACAATTTGATTCAGAAACACAAACGGATCAAAGTAAAATACAAACCGAAAATGAATTTCGGTTTGATATAGAAAGACTAATTTATCTGATTGGTTTGCTTTCATATATGAATATTCTAATACATAAAGTAACATGCCTTGATTGCTTCAAATGCAAATCGAAAATGAATTTCGGTTTGAACTTAGAAAGAGTTGTACTAGTCGCTTAATGTGGCCACTTGTGCAAAGTTCTATATCAAAATCCATTTTCGGTAAGAGAATTGAAAATCGGAAATCGAAAATGTTTTTTGTAAAAAAAAAAATCAATCAATCTGGTTTTCTATTTTTATAATGGTTGACAAAAAATTATCAAGTCGTCGTATATAAAATGAAAAACTAATATATCTAACACAACATGCTTTATTTGAATCATACAACTATACAGGGTATAAGAAAATAGGGACTTGATATTCGTAAACATGAAGAATTTTTTTTAGAAACCATAAATAATTTTTTTTTACCAAACTAACTGAATTGGTTTCGTTTTTACAAAAATCATAAGAATCAAAATGACATTTCGGTCCAAAGAGTTGTTTTTTACGTAGCGAATTGCCATTTTAGCCCGAGATAGTTTCACAGATTTTGGAGAAAAAAATTTTGGTTGTGGGCTGAAAACTTGTGTGAAACTACCACAGGCCAAAAATGACAATTCAGTACAGAGAAAAAGTGTCTGGATTGAATGCCATTTTGATTCTTATGGTTTTTTTAAAAACGAAACCAATCAAATTGATTTGATAATTTTTTTTTATTTATGGTTTCTAAAATGATTTCAAACATGGAAATCAGTGTATGCTTGTACAATGGCGCAGTTGAGAACACACGCATAACTCAACAAAAATTTTATATTCAGAAATTGAAAATCAAATTTTCTCAAACAAGACGTATTGTTTTTCTATATTAAATTCACATTTTTTTAATAAAATCTAAATCAAATGTAAATTAATTTATACACTAAATTCATATTTTTACAGAGACCGAACTAGTCTCAAGACTTTTCGAATTTTATAAAGTCAAGACGCGGTAACTTTTAAAAACTACTAAAATTCAGCCTCACTAGATCCCCAATGGATAATGAGAACTAGAGTTCGGTCCCACCCAGCATCTCACATAAAAAAAACAATCCATCTCCTCTCCTCATAATTTAATTTTCAATTTATAAAAGTAAAAAAATTTGAACCTTCGTCCTTCGGGGACAATATATTTATTTATTTATTTTTACATGAAACATTAGTTGTTGCGATGTGCAATGTATTTCTTGTGCTTCGAGTCTCGGCCCAAGGACACCGAGAAAGGAATCGGAGATTCAAGAAAGGGCCGGGATGGGCCTGTTCTGGGCTCAAGAGAGGATCTCAGTCGTGTGGTTAGTTCGTCGGACCCGATAATTCTATGCTCTGAGCTCAACAGAGGAATCGCGGTCTGGATCTAAGCTCAAATATTGGGTTACTTTAGGGGGAACCCATGGACTAATGTGCAGGCTGTCCAGGCAATTGGACAGGCGATCTGTTGTATCGCGAGGGCAGCATAAGAAGACTCAACTCGAATCTTACAGCTAGTCAGAGACGGAGAGATATATCTGTCATCACAGCTGATCGATGCCTTGAATGCCGATAACGTGGCCATTGGGCTCTCTTTCGTTCCTGCTTCGGCGGTTAAGTAGGTCAGCTGCTTTCTTGTTCAATAATGAGATCTGAGCTCGTATGCAAGGAGAAATTTCTAGCACGGATTATTAATTGCTTTTTTTTTAGAATTTTTTTTTAATAACCGAAAAAGATGTTGAAATTTTTCTATGACAAGGATGGAAGTAGCTAAGTAGGGGTGGTAACGAGTTGGCTTGTTATGAATTGGGTTCAGCTCAAACTCGTCACGAGTTGGCTCGTTTTCAGTTACGAGCGAGCTGATTTTAGAGGTCCAAGTTGAAATTTAAAGTTGAAATTGTTACGAGTTGGCAAGTTGGCGAGTTCGCTCGCTGGATTTGGTTGGACCTTGTTTTAGGAAGAAAATAAATTTTACAAACTTTTTGAACGGAATTGGACTATATAAAATACACACAAATTCATATAAATTCACAAATTAATGTCTAGCTCAGCGAATTGGCGAGCGAATTAGGCCCCAGCTTGAACTTGTTAATTCTGAATTGAGCTAGTGGCGAGCGGGTTAAGTTTCAGCTCGGTCCAGTAATGAGTGAGCCAGTCAGCTATGAGTTACAATCGAGCTACGATTTTTTACTAGTCCAAAAACAATGTGAGTAAAGTTTTCCTTAACAGAGTACCATTTTCATTCATCTCTTCTTTGATTTTTTTCGCTTCTGGAGTGAGTGAAGGTTGCGAGCAGCTCCAGTCTAAAGCTGACTCTTAAGAAACTTTTTAAAGGAATTACAATAGCTTATAGTAATTATAATTTTAAATATATTGTTTATCAATTTAATCCCTTGTATTGCAGGAATTTGAGATGCTCAGCTCGTTCTCACTAGGAGATTCTGGTAATATCCTCAGAAATGACTGTGTGTGTAAATTCTGTGTATCACATTATAATGGTTGGTTTAAAAATAACAGTGGCTGAATTAATTTTTTTTAATAAGAGACTAAAATTAAATTGCAAAATATAGTGAGTGAAATTTGAACTCATATTCTCTCAATAACAAAATAAGATTTTAATCACTAGATTACAAGTAAACATTTATTATTTATTTGGAGAGTTGGACTGTATAAAATATTAAAAAAACAAATAATTAAATTTCAATATACATAATTAAAATTTTGAAATCACAGAATAACTTAATCCCTCTAGAATGTACTGAGATCCGCTCTTGAAAAAACACCTATAGTAGGTGTGAGGAGATTTTATGTGTTTATATGCAAGTGGATGATGATTTTTTTTAAAAACAGCTCCACCGCCAACTCTAGAAAGACACAAGTAAAAATGACCAACACAAATTTTTTAGAATAAAATTTAAATTCTCCCTCCACTGATATCTAGGATCAGGGGAGTTGCTTTTTATAAAAATAAATAAATTAATAGTGCTTGTTTTATTAAAATAATTAAAATTAATTCTATTTTTTTTTTAAATCGTGGATGACTATTGTAGTAATAAACATTTGCATGATTTGATGTTTCAAATTCGCACAAATTTGTTCCAAACTTTTATAGCATTAATGTTTTCTATTTTGTATTAATTACACTATCTAACTAAATGGGAAACCCCCCCCCCACAAAAAAAAAAAAGGACATTATTAATTACAAACTAACTAAATGGGCATATCTACCATGGTTCGTAGTTGTTACTCCAATAACTTGTAGTTGCACTGGGCTTATTACCCCCGTCCTCTGCCAATATGAGATTAATCCGTGCTTTAAGTATCTTAACTGCCTCATCTTCTAACTTATTTATCGGATTTCTTTGATAATCTCTTTCCTGCAATATTTTTGGTAAGCCAACTTAATTTATATTCTAGGATATATAACACAATGTATTCTATAGAAGCCGACCGGATTGGTACGAAGCTTGTTCTCCGAAATTTTTATTTATACCATATTTAAAAAAAAAACACTCCAAATTCTGGGAATTTCCAAAAACACCCAGGTCGCAAAATGGTTTGACGGCCCCATTCTTGGGGGACCGTTAGATTGGTTTGGAGGCCCCTAGAAAACCTAAATATATTTAATAGCACAGTTCATTTTTTGGTATTTGGGGGCCTCCAAACCAATCTGCGCCCTCCCAAGAATGGAGCCGCCAAACCATTCTGCAGCCTGGGTGTTTTTGGAAATATTCACAAATCATGGTCTTTTTTTTTTTTGTTTGAATTTGGTATAAATAAAAATTTCGGAGTTATGTGTACTGGACTTTAATGATTCACTGATGATATTCAGCAGTACAATCTTTATTGCCAACAAAAAAATTTATAAAGAATCAATAATTACCTGTGAAGCTTCAAAAAGTGTCAAATACTTCAAACAATCTTCATAGTATCCGCAATGATATAGGAGCACAGCATAGTCTCTCAGTTCTTCGTTGTCTCCGTGTAGTAGAATAAGCCGCTCACATGCTGCAAATTTTGATACAAAGACTCATCAACATTGATTTGAAAGAATGTTAACAAAAAACCATGTATGAAACTTCAACAGTTAAATTTGCAAAAGCGAAGGTGTTCACTGGTTACCTGCCAAAGCACGGCGCATATCACCAAACCGAACACTGGTCCATACGCCACGCTGCAGTCTGTGCTGAGCAGCTTTGGCAGAAGCAATCTCCATTGGGCTGCAATTTAAACAAGCTTACTTAGTTTACAACAATTCCTCGTTACAAACTACCAAAGAATAACACCAAAAATACCGCCACTCTATTACTCGTGTGGTTCATCAGTCATTATGCTCGTCACACTTTAGTATTTGTTCAGTGCTTAAATTGAAATTTTGCATAATAAAAATTGATTACCTCACATTTTCGCTAGCAGTTGTAGTATCTTGACCGACATTAGTTCGGTTAGCGGCATGAACAGCTCTTAAAAATAAGCTGCTCGACCGGTCATACTGGAATGGCCAAAAAGCATCCTTGAGATTTTTCAATATCTGCATTGAAGATAAATTGATATGTTTAATAAAAAGCAATTTAAAATGAAATGAACAGACTTCTGCCAATATACTTCACAAGATTAGAATAGTCATGGCCTAGACTCACCTTGACTAAGAGTGATTTGGATGTCATGATATGGGGTTCGTCTGATATCTTGCTTTTCTTCTTGTCGTAGCCTCTAGGAAATCCATTTTCTTGGCTATAAGGACAGTATATCTCCGCATCGAAATCTAGGAAGCCGCTGATTTTAAGCATTTTCAAAACTTCGGAGTATATCAGCGAGAGCATGGTAACAGATCCTGACCGGCAAGTCAGAGTCTGCCAGTACAAAAGAGGGAAAAGATTCAAAATATAATTATTGTCTCCAGATCAAAAGTTAATTTGTATAAGAATAAAGGGAAGGTTGAAGGTGCCTACGGAATGAAGATATAAAGACCGGGCATCAATTGCACTGTCAATTCTACGAAATCCCTATAGAAGAATGAACAATAGCAGTCAGAAAGGTTTAGCTGTTTAGTTAATATCTATGTAGAAAACATAAACTTAATTAGAATCCCAGGAGTAAGAATTACCAAATAATTCTACTGGAACATGCTATTAATATCCCAGAAACCAGTACATACCTTGTGAATGTAGAGATATCTTTCAAGGTTCCCCAAAAAAATCTCAGGTGAAGTGCCAGATGGAGGGAGGTAGGTTGAGCAAAAGTCCATCGACAAGTCATCAAGGCGGCTAATAAATGAGCTTACAGGAAGAGGCACTGACGAGTGGGACACAAGAGAGTCGTCTTCTGCTGCTACGTGCAATGCGATTTTTGCCAGGTCAGGACCTCTGCTAATTACAATGCTCGATTCAGCGTTGAGTTCTGTTAGCCGGCTGATTTGACTACAGAAACCCTCCCTGGCAGCCTATGCAAATTCAATGGTAGATTCATGATTACAGAGAGATCATTTTGTTCACTTCAATATTCCTGCATACAGGTCTCTGGCATGCTTATGTTTGGTTCTTTTAAGTGGCATATCATGCAGGGGGGAATTGATCAAAATACCAGATTCAGGATGTTTACACAAGACAATATTATCGGTGGATTCAAGTACCAGTTACTGGATTTCTCAAAACTTACCAAATTAGTTGGTGTTTTTGGCACTCGATTTGATAATTAAAAATTAGTCCCAATCGATTCTTAGGAGAATGTCTGAACTAAAAGCATGCATCTACAATTACATTTATACAAAATCTGAATTTCTTTTTGGAAAAAGATCATATTTTATTTTAAAATTTGGAGGTTTATAAAAATCGGTGAAAGGAATGGTTGATCGAGTGAACGTCTTTATACATATGAAAATAAGAAAGTGGAAAAATAAAGGAGACTAACCCGGGCATGCTGAGTGTCGATGCCGGCAGCATCAAGGGAATCATGGAGAATCAGGTGAGGCAGATCAGAAGAAGGCGCCTTTTCGTATGCAATTTTAGAAGCTCTAGAGATGAAATGTCTTCTACTCTTGCAAGAGGAAGAATGAAAATGAGACTTGAATTTGAGAGGGCAAGAGGTGCTCCAAGCACTGTAGCTCATGGTTATCCAGAATTCAGAGATCGATTATAATATCTGTATCTGTGTAAGAAGAAGATGGAATCTGAATAGATATTAATTTGGGCAAATCAGAGAGGAAGGGGGAAGGAAATATCTATTTTGACCATTAGAAAGGATGGGGAAGTGAGTGTGACCGTTGAATTTTTTAGCAAATATCTTCGTTTTGGTATATGTCTGCAATCTTAAAAAGGAAACAAAAAAAAATCTAGCTTGCTAGTTGTTACTGTGAGCATTTGTTTCTTAGTATCTAATCACTGTCGGTTACTCGACAACGAAGCAGACGGAAGGGTCCAGGTCCAAGGTATCAGGGAGTCCGGATCCCCCTAGGTACCTGAGGTGCAATTAATAAAAATGAACGGCTCAGATTAATTATAGCTAACTCAATCGGTAGCTGTTCCTTCTTTGAGATTCGTGTCAAGTGAAATGAATGGTCGAGATTTACCACTTGCACCTCAGGTACCTGAGGTGATGCGGATTCGGTACCAGGAACCTGGACATATTTTATAGCCTGACAACTTTATGCTTATCCCTTATCCCTTATCATTTATCCAGTAAGGCAGTAACTAGATTCTGATTGATTCCTTATTCGCTCTAGAGATTCGATGCGTTGAAAACTTCAGATGCTCTTTACCACTAAAAAAAAAAAAAAAAAAATTGCGATGCTGCAGCCACTTCTGGTTCTCTCTTCTTCTTCTTTTTTAAAAAAAAAAAAAATATTCGCAGGCTGCTTAGTAATCAGATGCTAATGTTTAATGTTCATTGTTTCTCGGCCCGGTTAGCTGTGAAGCCATTTCATGCGTTGAGAACTTTGAGATGTGCAGCGGTTGTCACAGTGACAAATGAATTATTCGAGTTGAGTTCGATGAGCTCAAAAATTTGTGATTCGGAAATAATTTAAATACTATTTGGGAATGATTAGAAATTATCCGACTTGGAGATTTCAATCATATAAGAGAGCAAAAAAAAAAAATTCAGAAATTTTTTGAAAAAGATTCGGAAATAAAATCATATCTGTGAAAAATTCGTAAAATTCGTGAATTATTTGGGTTTAATTCATTTAAAATTTGATCAGTTGAATAATTCGACGTTCGGTTCAGCATCACCAAAAAAAAAAATTATTCGGATTTAATTCGTGAATTTTGTGACCGGTTGCAGCCGCTTCTCATTTTGAATGATTTTTTTTCATCAGTGATTAATCTAATTAAAATAAACACACGTTAAAATGTTAAATAAAATAATGAATAATAGCAATAAACACGCCTTTTTGAATTTTGATGATTATCAAAAGTGTTGAATTAAAATACTCTAAAAATAGATGTACCTAGAATTACTTTCAATACTTCATGACTTTGATGAGAAAAAATGTTATATAATCATCAGCTCTTTGATTTTATATTCTCATTAATCTCTTTTTAACTAGTCTACCCACCGTTTTATCCTCTTGTTTCACCTTTAATTTGGGACTGATTTCACATCATCTAAGAATAAAATAATAAACTAAGATACAAATAAACAGCATTCAGAGTTCAGACTATTCGTTATGACTTACGAGTCTCGAAGGTGTTATCTCTCAAATCTCTCAGTACATGAAATCGAACGATCCAAATCACACGGCGAACCATGTCATGCTTTGCCGAAAATTTCTAAAACCGTCAACAAAAAAATAAAATAAACCAAAAGACCACTCATATGTGGGTTTTATTGATTTTTTAATCATTTTTAAATATAGAATGAATAACTAATAATTTGAATATATTAGAAAGAATATCAAACAAAATAGATAAAATATCTTATCATTTAGATGTACTAGGACTCCGAAATATTTTTTAGACAGGATTTTTTCCGGTTGTAAAAAAATTAAACTATTTCTTATTGTGTTACAGAAAAAAAATGCTTTGAATCTAAACTATTAATTCCAGTTCAAAAGCCACTTCTAGTAAATAAATAAATTATTGTCATCCTTCTAATACATCAAATTCTAAGGTACTCCATCTACATCGAAAAAAAATGATTTCTCATTATTACTAAATGTCAAATCAATTTTCTTTTTAAAATAGATAGAGTATCTTACAGTTTGAATGTATTAGAAGGATCACGATATTTTCTTTATTTATCTAGAAGTGACTTTTGAACCAGGATTAATAATTCACATCCAAAGCATTTTTTTTTTTTTTCAGTAACACACCAAAAAATAGTTTAATTATTTTTTTTACAACTGAAAAAAACCCTGCATGAAAAATGTTTCGAAGTCCTTCAAGAACATCTAAATTATAAGATGTTTTATCT
Source organism: Carex rostrata (assembly GCF_964058835.1). Lineage (NCBI taxonomy): Eukaryota > Viridiplantae > Streptophyta > Magnoliopsida > Poales > Cyperaceae > Carex > Carex rostrata. The sequence goes on from NC_135918.1 coordinate 5,597,272, forward strand.
ATTTTGTTTGATGCTCTTTTCATTTTTGAAAATTATTAAACAAATCAATAAATGTCAGATGAAACAATTGAAAATTTTGGTTTTTGCATAGCCGCAACAACAAATGACAAATATGGAATTCTCACAAATCAGTGGTCTTTTAGTGTTTGTTTTTTCGGTTGAGGGTATTTTTATAAATTTCGCACGCTTTGGTAAAATAGATCATGCTTTATTTGTTTCATAATACATCAGTTTTGCAAAACTGTATGGTCAAATAATATAATAGTTTGGCCTTCAATTATTTATGTTACTACAGGCTCTTTAATCGACACTGTTGTAATTTAATGCCAAACACGGGAATATCCTTAAACTTGGCATGCTAGATAATAGGGATCATTGAAGAGAAACAAAGTCACAAATAGTACTGAAAAAAGAATTATCAAAACATTTTCCTTGTAAAAAATTCTAGAGAACCACCTCCAATTATACAACATCATCACATAATCAACAAAAATAGCAAAACAAAACTGCAACCTGGCACCTAGGATTGTTGATTTTGCTAACTACTGTCTACTTTACAACCCCGAAGAACAGCACTTTTGCTTAAAAATTATTTCTTAGAAGATCCGGCCTGGTCTGTTTTTATTGTCTTCAGAATGCTAAACTCACCACCTTCTTTGCTAGCAACAGTGGCGGCTTTCGTCTCATTGCATTGGTTTATGAACTTTGTCAATTCCTAGAGCAAGTAAAAAAATCAACAAGAAGTTAACACTAGATATAAACTAGTGATAAGGATCACATTTTTTGTAAAACCAATGAGAGAGACGCCAAGCACTATCAGCAGCAGAGTATACATTTAACCCACAGTTGGTATCTACAAGCAATTGCTCCTGGTCAGTAACATAATGAAACAAGATACACTGTTTTACTGGTACGACATAGACTCGCTGGCCACTAAAATTTACCCACAAGTTGGTTTGATTCATTCTGAGGGAGGTTGTTCTGGCTCGGGATTCATGTTTAATTCAAGTTTTACAGCTAATTTCGGCTTAATTACAGCTTAAACATCAAATATCATTCAAAACACTACGCTGAACTTCTAAAATTAAAGAATAATTTGTTTTTTTTTTAATATGGGTCTAAGAGCATACCCGATCTGCTTCCATGTCCGTAGTCGATTTCAATGATTTCATAACTCTTTTACCTGAAAATGATTATCGGGGTAAATAAACTCTCAGAAAAGAAACTCATAAGACAGACCAACAAGGCATTTTTCACGATTGGGAGGGTTAAATAACAGACAAGTACCTTTGCGAATATGGGGCGCTTTGCCATGGCGACTTGGAGGAATCGATTTCTTCTTTTGTTTTCCCTTGAACAAGTTTCCCTTCTGCGTCATTTTCGCGAAGAAAGAATGGCGGATTAGGGTTAGAGCTTTTCCTGCGACACCGCCTAGGGTTTTGAAATAGCGACTGGTCGGGAAGACGGCACTATATGTTGAATCGGAGTACCAGATAGCGTTTCCTTTCGGGTAAGTATCGAGATTTTAATCTGGTCCGTTCGTTTAGAATCAGACGTACCAGATCAGATCTTGCCCGAATTTAAAAAAAACTCAAAATTTGGTGAACCCTTAATCCAGCCCGTCCGATTCGAAACGAACGGACCAGATTAAAAGATTGGCACAGCTCCGCACGGAAAAACTCCGCAGAGAATAGCGTTTCCTTTCAGTATAATTTTTTATTCAATGGGCTATCCAAGTTGCTAATTTATAATAATGGGCTTTTTTGGGCCAGGATTGTATGGGTTTATAATACTTAGGTTAGGCTTTTGTAAGCTTGAACGTACTCGAAAAATATCAGACGTTACGTGCGGCCTGCATCGAATGAAAAATATCAATATGCAGTTGCAATAGGTATTGGCTGTGAATTTATTTCAACAATAAATTGATGTATTTTTTATTTCAATAAACATAAGTTAATTATATTTTTATATATTTTATTGTTTTTATATAATAAATATCAGTTCTGAGAATTATACAGCTAAAAATGAAGCTTGAATTAATTAAAAAGCAAAAACACCAGACTCGTGCAACATAGGGGTGAGTAAATTGCTCATAACTCGCTCATTAAATACTCACTTAAATTCGCTCATTTATCAACTCGCTTAAACTCGCTCATTAACAACTCGCTTATTTAATAAATGAGCGAGCATGATGACGCAAAGCGGTCCCGATACGATCTTGCCCGTTAAGCTCGCGTAGTCGGTTTAATGGTAGTAGAGAAGAGTTTTACCAGTTGACACAAAATGGTCCCGATACTATCTTGCCCGATAAGCTCAAGTACTCGGTTTTATGGTAAAAGAGAAGAGTAAAGAGTCACAAAGAACACAATCAAACAAAACACAACTTTCTATTCAATAATCAACACTGCCCCAACAGGGGATTGCCATACATTTTTAAAGTAAAACAAGATTAAATGCTATCCTAGGAAATACAAAATATTAAATACTGTCAATGCTCATTTTTTTGTAAACTAATAAGAGTTTAATTCTTATCAAATCCCAAGCGGTCAAAGTAAATAAATAGATTAATTTTCTCAAAGACTCCTAGAAGGCCACTCATGCATGTATCTTGATAAAAAATAATTATTCAATCAACTTGTAGAATTAATTCCTTCAAAGTTCGGCCCAGGCTATTAAATTTATGGATCATATTTCAAGTTGAATATATATATACTTGATCTGTCTGGATTTGTTGTGACCATTGTCTACATCTGAATATGAATCAGATATGTCTTCAGTACGCACTGCGTCAGGCTCCCCGGGTTGGTTGAAGCTTGTCCTCAAGCTTATGATTTCAAAGTAGAGCCCAAACTTACATTTTCTCGAATCCTTTTTTTCTTTGTAGAACTCTTTGAAACAATACAAATTTAGATGAAGTACTATTAAATCTATGTTGATCTCCGAATTGGGTTTTCTGCACACGTGTTTTGTTCGATTTGGGACACAAACATAGATCGAAGTTAAATTGCCATGTTTCCACTTCACCACTCTTGAAATCAACGAACTAGAGTCAGCTTCAATCTTTAATGGTTTTGATTTGATTTCATTGTTGAGTAAGGCTTTCTCAAAATTCAAGGTATACGCAAGAGTGTTGTTGACAAAAAATCTTGCATTTTCTGGTTTGAAAATTGGTTGTAAGAATGGATCATTATAGTTGTACCTCAAGACCTCTATAGACGAAGCATTTCCAACATTACTTGAAAGCACCGGCAAATCACGAGCAAAGTTTTCATCAAAGTTAGAAGTGTTCTCAAAGAAATCCATTTTTGTCTTGGGATCATCGGTTAAGATATTGGCATTATCTTCATTATCAAGCTCTTGAATTTCTTCAACCGCAACAAGCTTATCAACAAGCTCATCCGGCTGTTCTAGGTGCTCTTCCACTTGAGTGGTTGCCTTTCGATCTATGACCTGCTGGGAACATGTGCTCAGTGAGGTGTTGTGTTGATGTCGAGCGTCTTCATCACATGAGACCAATGATTTGTTGCCGTGAAAGGGGTTGATCTCTTCATCTACTCCATTGAAATTTTCTCCTTTTGAACCATAAGGCAAATGATTGAGGATTTTGGGATAGTTATCTCTCTGTTGGAGGTGAGGAGAAGGAGAAATAATATTAGTGGAGATATTGTATCGGTGTTGAGGAGAGATGTTGTTGTAGCTCGGTGGTGAGGAGAGATGTTGGTGGTTGTTTTGATTGTTGGTGGGAGCAAGGCGTTCAACAAGATTAATGATCAGTTGCATGGTTTTGGCATGGTTTTGTTGCATACGATCGAGAATAGCGAGAAGGTTAGGATCGGCCATGGTGTTGTCGATAGGTGGGAATAGCGTGAGGTTTTGTTGATGGAGGTGGTTGTCGAATTTGGTGGTTGGTGGTGATATAACTTCACGCAAGCATGAAGGTGGTTGTCGAATTTGACGGTTGGTGATGATACAACTTCACGCAAGCGTATGTTGGGGTTTCACGCGGTGCTATAACCAAAACCCCTTTAGGCTTAAGGTGCGGAATGACCGTAGAACAAAAATTTCTACAGCCAACTTAAGCTCAGGATTAAACGAGGTATGTCAGGAAACTTTCCAAGGCGATCCACCTTCAGTATTCCTTTGGCATCAAAACCCAATTTAATCCTTTTACAGATCTACTCCATGATTGATTTCTAAAACTTTAATCTACTTACAAATTAAATAGATTAATATAACATATTTATACCTTGTTTCCAAATCACAGTTGGAATGCAGACCGAGCGAGTAGAGCCTCACCAGGGAAGGAATCGACTCGGAACGGAGCATCAGACGTCTGATGCCTCTATCGGTTATCCACCAGGACTAACCGGAGAGCGATTTATTTCTTCTGCCAGAAATACCGTAAACCGCGGAATTCTGCAAAAACACTATTCACGGGGAAAAGACGAAAACCCGTAAACACGAATTTTCGGTTGCTCAGTTTCATCAATATGCAAAACTGACATACCGCTAAATTCGGTAAAACACTATTCATCGATCCCGTAAATATACTCCACAACAACCCGCAAGATTATACGTCAAGTACGTATAACTTTCTTTTCTCAACCGAAACACTATTTAGGAGAGAAACCGAGAAAGAGAGAAAATACCGATCCGTTTCGACACGAAACCGGTACGAATGAATTAGTTATTTAATCCTTTCATGCACCCCTCTATTTATAGCCTCTAAAATGGTGTGAAAAGACCAAAATACCTCTATGACAAGGCATGCCACCTAGGGGGTGAGGTGTCATGTGGATAAGATCGATGACGTGTCATCTGGATAGGATCGATGACATGTCATGCGGATAAGCACGAATCTGAAAAGACCCGAATGCCCTCGGCCCGAATACAAATAATATTCGTATAATTATTCCGAACAATTATATATATTTTTCTTCGGTTGTTTGTTTCGGTATCGATGACGTGTCATCTGGATATGATCGATGACATGTCATGCGGATAAGGACGAATCTGAAAAGACCCGAATGCCCTCGGCCCGAACACAAATAATATTCGTATAATTATTCTGAACAATTATATATATATTTTTCTTGCGGTTGTTGTTTCGATAATTTATACAATGTGTCATGCACATTTATAAATTAACCGGTTAACTTTTATACAACGTGTCACACACGTTTATAAATTAACCAATGTTTTTGCTTGTTATTTTACATAACATTTATAATTTAATTATAACACGTATAATTAATTATAACCATCTTACTATTGATCATAACTAATTTATAATCAATCACAATAAGATTCTCCGATTAACTCCTATATGGTGTGACCCAATAGGATCTGTGTTATGTTGGTAAATAGAGTTAAAACTGTTTTAACTTCTATAATCATGGGTGGCATCTGGCAACACATCATGACCATCCAATTACACAGATGATGCTGTACTGTACAATATCACGATCCAGTAAACAATTTACTTGTGTCTGTTCTTCTGTCTCATAGCTATCAGATCAGTTTCAAGGTAGATGTGTGTCATCCTTGCTAACTGAATCTTTTCTTGATCTTGAGCAGATTATCAAATATAATTACTCTTGTAATTATACCGCTAGCAGATAATCTAACTCTATCAAGGGGCCCAGTGATGCTATAGCTCGTATAGAGATACGAGGGACAAATAGTATTCTTGGTAAACTATCACTTCCTCAGCTAAGCTATACATATGGAAAAGCTACCGTTATGACTGCTTTTTACGGACAGCGGTGGATAACAATCACACATACATATTTCTCAGTGGGAACGATAAATACCTCATACTATAGAACGTGACACTGAATGAAAACATAAATGACACGAACACAATTCTATTTAATGTTTCATTCGGGGTCTGTCAAATACCATGTTGCTAGAACATGTATCTATGTGATTAAAATGACATCTCGTGTCAGGTGGTTTGTAAAACTTAACCATCTTTTAATCCACATACTAACCTTATCGCGGTAATTAGTGTTCCTGCTAATTACCTTGGTCAGTGACCTTTTAAGAGTATATATCATCTATATTATGGAGTTTCACAATTTCAGTCATGAACTCGAAATGATCCATAAATTCAATAATACTCAAGGCAACAAAATGATATATAAATAAACATTCAATTCATGAACAAAGCTTTATGATAATTTATCGTATTATTGACTTCTAGATTATTACAAACTAACAGCGTAAAGGTGGTTGTCGAACCTCGCTCTGATACCACTTGACGCAAAGCGGTCCCGATACGATCTTGCCTGTTAAGCTCACGTAGTCGGTTTAATGGTAGTAGAGAAGAGTTTTACCAGTTGACACAAAATGGTCCCGATACTATCTTGCCTGATAAGCTCAAGTACTCGGTTTTATGGTAAAAGAGAAGAGTAAAGAGTCACAAAGAACACAATCAAACAAAACACAACTTTCTATTCAATAATCAACACTGCCCCAACCAGTGTTGCAAAATGCAGTTCTATGCGGCGCATATGCGGCCGCATATGCGTATGCGGTTGGAAACCGCATAGGAAAAAACATATGCGGTCTAATATGCGGTTCTATGCGGTTCCGTATATGCGGTTCTGCATATGCGGTTCCGCATATTCGGCCGCATAGAACCGCATTATGTTTGTATGCTATGAAATTTATGTATTATGCTGTGATAACTGACTTCTGAGTTGTGTGATAACTGACTTCTGAGTTGTGGCCTATGATAACTGATATGTTGACTACAGCTATTCACTATTTCACATTTATGTTTGTATTTTTATTTTTGTTGTGAGATTATGCATATAATGATACAAATTATATATGAATTCTTATTTTAAAATCCGCATATATTAGTCCGCATAAAAATCTGCATATGCGGCCGCATACCGTATATGCAGTATGCGGTGCCCTTCCGCATACCTTCCGCATACCGCATTTTGCAACACTGGCCCCAACAGGGGATTGCCATACATTTTTAAAGTAAAACAATATTAAATGCTATCCTAGGAAATACAAAATATTAAATACTGTCAATGCTCATTTTTTTTTGTAAACTAATAAGAGTTTAATTCTTATCAAATCCCAAGCGGTCAAAGTAAATAAATAGATTAATTTTCTCAAAGACTCCTAGAAGGCCACTCGTGCATGTATCTTGATAAAAAAATAATTATTCAATCAACTTGTAGAATTAATTCCTTCAAAGTTCGGCCCAGGCTATTAAATTTGTGGATCATATTTCAAGTTGAATATATATATACTTGATATGTCTGGATTTGTTGTGACTATTGTCTACATCCGAATATGAATCGGATATGTCTTCAGTACGCACCGCGTCACATGAGCATGCTCCAACTCGCTCATAACTCGCTTATTTAGGATTTGCCACATCTAATCCCTGCCACATTCAATCCTAAATAAATTTCTGCCACATCAGCCTTGCCTCATTAAATCATGTGTAATATTCATAGTTTCATCATACATTCAAATTTCTTCCACATCTCTTGAACGACACATTAAAACTTGTTCTAAAATAAAAAAGGGTACTAGATAGAAATCAAGGTCTTCTTAAATTCGAACCTGATAGCACTATACCTGATGTGAGTATCACTGTTGAAGTATTGATGATACTGTTGATTTTTGTAATATGATTATATTTTTGTTGAATTTTTATTCTATTTTATTTAAATGAATTGTGACAATTTATTAAATTTTAGTACTCATAACTCGCTCATTTATCAACTCGCTTAAACTCACTCATTTACCAACTCGCTCATTTACTAAATGAGCAAGCATGAACATACCCTAATTCGCTCATACTCGCTCATTAATCACCCCAAGTGCAACATGTTATAAATTTATTCAAGCAGTATCACTTATTAGTTACAGTAATTTTTTTTGTGATAAAGGTTGCAGTAAAATTATTAGTTTATTTCAACGTGTTTGAACTTGGGGAATCTCGAGAAAGGCCTCGAGTTGTTCGGTGAAATGCTTGATGAAGAGCACCCCATGATGTGGTGTGCTACAATGTGCTAACTGACGGTCGCTTGAAGAAAGGCGAGTTGGACAAAGACAGACACAGAGGTACGAGCGATGCTGGCAAACGATCGTACCGTGACCCCAAATGTGGGATAATGTGGTGCTTGATGGATTGTGCAAGTTCAAGGATCCCTGACCTGTGAGATGTTTTCTATTGATACGGTTCTTATGCGATATGTTACTCGCAAGGATTTCGTGAGAGCCTGGTTTGCAATCAGGATTTCTTGAGTAGTAGTTTAATATTCTACAAGAACTTTGTTCGAAAATTCTGGTATATCTAGCAAATTCTTTCTTGTGGGGATTTTTGAAAATTTTGGTATAATTACCTGATTCACATTTTCACCAAAATTTTCTCAAGCAGAGTTGGAAACTTATTTCCCGGAATTAATCTTGTCTGTGCTACATGCTTGTACGGTTGTTCCTGTGAATTTGAATTTGCATAATCTGACCATATGCTTTGCCTATTAATACTGTTTTACTTAGTTTGGCCTACAACATACAAAATTTGCTACCAAAAGGAGTACAATTGAACACACTTACTTTTCATACACTGCTCTTGATTTGTCGAATGGTCGATCAAAATATAATACATACTATAAGAAAGATTAACCATGCTATTTGTCACTATATAAACAACCAACTTTGAGAAGAGTAATTTCAAGCTTATGGAAAGTGAAAAAATGAATATAGAAGACTTTATCCTTGTCAACCTCGTTTGACAAATTAGATCCCCAACTCAAAACTCATATCCTTTTGCTGGTTGAAGCCTGCAAAGTAGAACTGAAACCCGGTCTTTGCTTCAGCCCAGAAGCACGCAAAGTAGAACCCAAACCCGGTCTCTGCTTCAGCCCACTAATCATGCTACCTAAGCTCTTCCTAGGTGAAATCCTTGACTTGAGAGGACAAACCAATCTGCTAACCATCTTCACCGGAGAAAATGAACATCTCCTGGGTTTCATCGGTTCCTCTTTCTGCACCGGGGGCTTGACAACTTGTGCTGGTAGTGCCTTTTGGTACCTCAATTGAGTGCCTAAGCACTTAGGGGGTGACTTGATCACAAACTTATGAGGCGTCTGTACCTTTGTTGCTTTAGGTATAATAGGAGACCTTGTTTTATAGAATCTCTGCTTATTGGTACCAATGGTTGGTACAGGTGTAGAGGTAGATGGCATGAATGTTGGGTTTGGGAACAAAACTGTTTTCTTAGCCCATGGTCGGTTTTTGGGAGAAACCCGATTTACGGAAGTAGTAGAAGGTCTGCTTGGGATCGGTGAGATTGATTTGAACTGGATCTTTGACCGGGCACGAAGCCGAACTGGTGGCGACCTGGATTCACATCTGGTACCTACTTTTTGTGGATTTTGCTTTTCTTTGGTTCGTCTGGCGCGTAGAGGTGAAAGGTTCTGGGACCTTGTAGGATTTAATTTTGTTTGAATAGGAGTCTTAGGGGCAGTGGAGATTTTAGATAAGGTTTCAGCGGTTGAGACCAAGTTTTTTGCAAATTGACTTGCTTGAAGAATCTCTACTACTGTTGCACCCAATAGCATTGCCGGTAATGATGTGCTTCTCCAGTCACCTGTACACAATATGCTGTATTCTTAGGATAGATTTAGCAAAAGTTATGAAGGTAGCCGAAAAGGGAGTTGCCTGTTCAACTCGTCTAAAGTCATCCACCCGTTAATCGAATTCCTCCCCACACAAAAAAAGATCATTAAGGGAATTAGGAATATGGATTAGAAATCAGTAATGTCAAGGATTTATCTCCCCGAGTTAAATTAGTATGAGATGAGATGAGTATTATGATTTTGGGATGCATAATACCACAACAGACTAAAAACTGGATAGCATCTAAATTTAAATTTCAATACAAATAGGTAACAAGTTGTTATACCAGTATTTTCAGAATATCATTTAATCCCAATTCAACTCCAGATTAGAGCAATAGGTATAGGATGTCTTTTGGAGACAAGAAACGAGAAACGAGAAACGAGAATCAGAAATTTGTTTTAACAACCACATTAAGCTAAATTATTAGTCCAAACTGCTATACTCGAAGTTCCTCTAGAAAATAACAAAAGAATTAAAGGATGTGAAAAGAAATTACCAGTGGCACATCCTTGAAATTTCCCTATTGGCGATTTCTTAGCTGGAGTGCCTTTCAGCCTGCAACCAGATCAATTCACAACTCGAATCAATGAATCAGATGGACAGTTCCAAACACGAAATCAAGAAACAAAAATAACCAACAAATAACAAAGACAGAAGAACAAATTGACGAATTTCACGACCTTAAGGTTTCTTGTTTACATCTGAGGCTAGTTCTGAAGTAAGCTCTAGTGCTTTTCGGGCTAAGAGTTACACCAGAAACCACCTTTGATCCACCAGTAACAGTATACTGAAGTTCTTGCAACCTTGCCATGCATTGATCCACCTTCAATTACAAATCCAGCTTTTAATCACACAAATTCCCCACAAAAAATATGTTTGTTTTTTACTAATCACGCAAATTCCCCATTTTGTTTGATTAATCACGCAAATTCCTTGCAAAATGATAGAAAATATTTACTAATTAGAAGGGATTTACCTTCTTTAATGTCTCTCTGACTTGATTAGGGTTAAGAGCAACCATAGCTCTTCTCAGCTTCTTAGGCGGAGTTTTAGCCACCATCTTCTTCTCTCTCTCTCTCTCGCCCCCTCTCTCTTTTCCAAGTTTTGAATTCGAGCGGAGTACAAATGGGGATCGGCGTCTAACGGTCGGTAAGAGGGGAGGTGATAGCTGCGTTAATCGAGCAAAACGGGTGCGTTTTGTTTTATCTCTCCCTTTAAATGAAGCAACGGCTACTTTCTACCTTGTTCGAAATTTTAATGCCCTTTTCTCCAACATTAACATCTTGAGCGGTGAACAGTTGTACGGGTCCTCTCCAATTGCTGAATTATATTGTATGATCTTTAGCAGATTCTTAAAGTACATTTTAAATCGGACGGTTAATGTTGTAATATTAAGATATGATGTACGCCGTTAGATCTATTATAGACGGTCTGCATATCCTGAGGATATAAATCCTATGAAACAGCTGGAAAGAAGCGAAGCTGTCCCCGTGATCATAACCTTCCAAATTCGAGAACCGTCAGGTGGTCCAACAAGAAATAAGGATTATTCTTGTCTCAAAAGACAAAAAAGTAAACTCCCGGTCCGGACTTTGGTTTTTCTGATTGGGCCGACAAGCGGCCCAGAATCACACCTCATGGGGACATGCTTTTCCGGGTTTGAGTCCGCATCCAACAGTTCATATTAGTTGATCCGTTATTAAAAGTGACAGACGGCTCTATCAAAGTCAAACTGTTCAGTTATAGGAAATTTTGAAAGTTCTTACATTCTTCCATTACATACATTTCAAATTTGTCAATAATTTTTTTCAAAAATATTTTATATATGATGGTAATATTTTGCCATGTCAATGAAGTCGAAATTACATGGATGAAAATATTTTGAGATTAAGATGAAAAATCAATAATTATTAATGTAATAAATAAATTTGATTTTTATAATTACAATGCTTCTATGTCACATTTTAGATGGTTCACCGGCTTAATTCATCGCCGGGTAGGGCACTGCCCTACCCTGAAAATTCAAAATCAATTTACAAAGATTGAAATTTGAGCCTTTGCCTTACCCTGAAAAATAGCATTGCTCTACCCTATATGTTGATGTGATCTCAATAATTAAATATTTGAAGGCGATTCTCTCCCATATTGGCTGAATTTGCCCCTTATTTTTTCATGGCTGGTTGAACCAGAGAAACTTGGGAAGAAGGATGGATGGACCGTGCGACTCAATGAAGAAGATGCTTTTAAGTGTTATAAAATATCAAATAAACACGGTGTATGTGTGGTATACTGTTTAATATTGATAATATGGCTTGATTCACAGTGAACCACGTTCAGCCAATTTATAAAATGAGTTACTAACTCTCACTGGCCGGGCTTCATTAATTCCCCCTTTAATATCTCATTATTACAATGACTATACATTACACTGAGTTATTTATTGCAAAATAATTAAGTAATAATACTGATAAATATGAAAACTTGTGAATGACTTTTTTTATTTGGTAAATTTTAAAATTTATTATAATAGTGGATTTTTTTTTTAAGATTTGGCTTTAATATTAATTTTGGACTAATTATTTTTTATAATTTTTTCCTACTTTTTAATACAAATGATGATTAGTAAATGATAATATTGAATACTAGGTCTTAGAATTCTAATTAATTGGTAGATTGAATATAAAATTATCATGTTTTAGTACCCGATTATCTAATGAATTTGAATTCGATCAGTAATTTAAACTCGATTCGATAATTTCTTGTCCTACCCTGATAAAAATCCTGCATCCGTTCCTGACGGGCTACATTCGGTATTCTATAATATGCAATATTGCAACCATACTTTTCAGGTCTTCTACTCGCGGTCACCTGAATTTTGGTTTCACACAATTATAGAACGGACAAAACTATGCAAATTTATCTATCCAGGAATATAAAGTGTACTATTGTGCAGTGTTTTTTACTAAGCATACTGTCCACATGAGCCCTTGGACACACATATCGGTTCTATGATACATTGATACATCTACTGTAGTACACATGCTGGGTGATGGTTCAAAGGTCTCTTTCTGGAAACAGAATTCCCAAATTTAGTTCACCACTTCAATGCCAGTTGAGAGGGTTTTACAAGTGGATCCGGCTTTATTCCGAGGACCCATACCATCCACAACAGTGGAACAAGAGCTGCAGAAACAACTTTACCAGATTACACTCACCTAACTAGGGCTGTAAACGAGCTGGGCTAAGACTCGGCTCGTTTATTTTGGCCCGAGCCTGGACCGAGCGAGCTGGACCTAGGTCACCCGAGCCGAAATTCCTGACTCAGCTTGTGACAAGCCAGCCTAAGCTGGCTCGCTGGGCTTTATTGGGCTGGTATTATACAAATTCAAAAATAAAAAAATAAAAAATTTCATTCAAAAAATTTAAGAAATTGTCCAGCAGGCACATCTTCAAGCAACTAAAGCACATATCATTTCTTCCCAAACCAAAAATACATCAATTTTGCATAATTGCGTCTTTGAAAATGAGACTGGACTTAAAATTATACGAGACTAAACCCTAAATCCACTGTAGCTTAACGAGCCGAGCTGGCCCGGTCCGAGCTGACCTCTAGCTCAGCTCGTTTATTTTGGCCCGAGCCTGAGCCGAGCTGGTTCGTTAACAGCTCGGTCCACTACCGAGCGAGCAAGCTAGAGGCGAGCCACGAGCCGCGGGCTTTTTTGACAGCCCTACACCTAACAAAGCATATCAGACCATATAGAATGGATTTAAACCATCTGATATGTATTGAAATTCATACAAATAATTTAGAACTTGATAAATTTAAACAACTCGGTAAATCTAAGTTGTCCATATACTGATAAAACGGTTTAGATACGATATCGGATAAGTGTTTGTCCCTTTGAATAAAAACTCATAAAAAATAGAGAAAAGGTTTTTGTCCACAGACCTTTGTCCACGGTCTGTCCACAACTAACAAATTGGTCCACTTCTAACGGATTTTATCCAATTCCTCTGACCTTTCCTTTATAAGAAGCCGCTTTGTCCTCTGCTCTTTGCCTTTACCCACCTCCGCATCCAAAGAATCTAGTCTACCAAGAGAGCAGACTTATTGGCGAATCAAAGTCAAAGTAACTTCCATTTCCGATCAGATCTTCTCAGCAATTTCCTTCCTCTTTCGTCAATTCAAGAGTTCCTAGTCGCGAGTTCTTCGATCGAGCCTAGGTTTTCAAAACCATCGCGATTTCTTCTCTATTTCTCGAAGAAATCGCTGTTTCTTGACGATCGACTAATATCCACGCTATTGTTTCACTGTTTCTCGCTGATCGACTCATCGCTGTACTCGGAGGTTCTTGTATCGTTACTTTTTCGCTGATTAAATTTCTAAAATGAGAATTCGTTCCTTTCCTTTGCCATGGTTTTCCTTCTTTTAACTTCTCAACGATTGACTGCAGATTTGAATGAGCCGAGCGCTCAATAAAGCGACAAACTCCAAGTGTGATAGGTCAGAAAAGTACTTGAACAAAAACAATGAAATAAAATCAGAGAAATCTAATCTCGGTGTAACAAGGTGTAAATTGCTCAAATCAAAGGAGAGACGTCTTGCTTGGCCAAGTCTATTGCATCATCAACTCTCAAGGTAATTAAATGCAGTTCTTTTCTCTTTTGATCAAACCGATTTTGAATTTTGATTTTCCTAATTAATGCATAGGTGACAAACGAAGAGGAGCAGCAGCCTCAATCATTGATTTCTCTTCATCAATTTGTTGTTTGTTTTACCTTTGCTCTTCACGAATTTTCGAGTTCAATGGGATTAGAGATATGTTTTTAATCGTCTCTGGTAAATTTACTACAAATTTCGAAAGATTTTCAAGTTTGATTACATTGCACAATCATCTCTGGTAATTTTCAAGTAGTAGCAGCTCAATCGTCTATGGTAATTTTACATGATACATGAAGTAATTTAACACGATACATGAAGTAATTTGATATATGAAGTAATTTTACTGGATATATGAAGTAATTTTACAGGATACATGAAGTAAATTTACAGGATACATGAAGTAATTTGATATATGAAGTAATTTTACTGGATATATGAAGTAATTTTATTGGATATATGAAATAATTTTGCAGGATACATGAAGTAATTTGATATATCAAGTAATTTTACTGGATATATAAGTAATTTTACAGGATATATGAAGTAATTTTACTTTACTGGATACATCAGTGCTTTTGATTTGAATGTTTTTTATTGTTTGTTTTTGTAGTTGGTTGAAATGGTTCTGAGTGTCATGCAATTTGAGACGTCTGTTAAGGATAAATAGTTCTTCATTAATCCTTATTTGTCTGTAAGTATTTTTTTTTTGCTTTTTTATTTTATTATCTCTTTATTAATTTAATCTTTTTATTTTTGCTGTTAAAATACTTGAGTACTCTTTAATGCGTTTTATTTTGTATGATACAGGTTTGTATGCATGATTACACTGTATATGCTTTTCAGTTAGGTAAATAACTTGTAAGATTATTTTGTAATTCTTATTTGTTATAAATCGAATTTGTTTCATTGTTTATTTTATTATTATGCAGGATGACATCTCAAAAGAACGTGTTGTTCTTGTGATGAGGCTTCTTACTCATCCGAACAATGAACACAAGAGGTTTTTAATGTAAAAGTTATTTGTCCATAGTTTTTTTGTTGCTATTATGCTATTTTGAATATTGCGGTGAATATTTTTATCTTGTGTTGAACAGATGTTGTTTGTGGTGAACATATGTTGTTTTGTGGTAAACATATGTTGTTTTGTGTTGAACATATTTTTTGTGTGATGATGGATGTATGTATAGATTTAGCAATTTCAGAGTATACATGGTATTATTTTATGATTTATATTTTACAATTTTACATTATACATGATTCTTTGTAGGTTGTAGTTTAAACTGAAATGTAGCATTTGTTACATTTTATCTTACAGTATAGATGGTATTATTTTATGGTTTAGTTTTAGAAATTTTACAGTATACAAGATTCAATTGAAAATTTACAGTATTATGTGAAAAATTTACAGTATACAAGATTCAATCGAAAATTTACAGTATTATTTGAAAATTTTACAGTATACAAGATTTAATTTTATAGTATACAATATTCAATTTTACAGTATACAAGATTCAATTGTAAATTTTACTGTGTAGAAGATTCAATTTTACAGTATACAAGATTCAATTGAAAATTTTACTGTATACAAGATTCAATTTTACAGTATACAAGATTCAACCCAGTGCGAACGCTAATAATTAACTCTAACTGTCAATAACCGCTAATAACTAACTCTAACTGCCAATAACTTTCTATAACTGTAATTTCCGAAAGTACAGTTTGAAAGTACATTTATTTTGTCCTGTTGTGCAAGTTGCAATATTTTTCTAACTATCATGGGACCACTTCAAATAGTTGCTGGATGTTTTGTGATTAATTGATATATTTTATGTGATATATTGTATAATTATACAGTATGTAGAAGTAATTTTACAGTATTCGCGCAAGTCAAAGCTGTGGACAAATGGTGGACAAAATGCTGTGGACAATTAGACGCTTCCTAAAAAATAAGCCATTTTAAATTCTCGTAAGCCCACCTAGGAATGACACGTGTATATACTTGAGAATTCGGATTCCAAATTAGTAGCAAAATCAAACCATCAACTTCCCGTGATCTCTGTTATAAAGCAAAAATAAACAAACACAAACAAGATGGAGAGAATGTAAATAATGATTATCTCTTATTCATATATTTCTCATGTGTACAATACAAGATTACAATGCCTCTATTTATAGGCTACCAATTGTAAATGAAAAACCATTACAATAATAAATACAAAATAAATTCTAAATAGTAGTGGGATATAAATTCCAATGGTAGTGGGGTAGTGGAGATTAATATTGGGAGTTACAAATGAATGGACCATCCATTATATTCATAACACTCCCCCTTGGATGTCCATTATATAAGAATATGCCTCATTAAAACCTTACTAGAAAAAATCTTATGGGATAAAAACTTAGTGAAGGAAAAATAGTACATTATTCTTTAATGTGTATTAACTCCCCCTCATGACAAGATCTTTAAGTCGGCGAACTCCAATATTATGAACTAGTTTTTCAAATATTGTAGTAGGAAGCGCCTTAGTGAATAAATCTACTAGATTTTCACTTGAACGGATTTGCTGAACATTAATAGTATTTTCCTTTTGGAGATCATGTGTGAAATTTTTTTTTGGTGAAATATGTTTTGTTCTATCTCCTTTAATGTATCATTCCTTTAATTGAGCAATACATGCAGTATTATCTTCATATATGATCGTCGGGATCATTTTTTCAGAAGACAAGCCACATGTTTGATGAATGTGCTGAATCACGGATCTTAACCAAACACATTCTCGGCTTGCTTCATGTATTGCTAAAATTTCTGCATGATTAGAAGATGTGACTGTTATAGTTTGTTTCACAGATCGCCATCATATAGCTGTTCCACCACATGTAAATAAATAGCCCGTTTGAGATCGG
This sequence comes from Carex rostrata, assembly GCF_964058835.1. Classification (NCBI taxonomy): domain Eukaryota; kingdom Viridiplantae; phylum Streptophyta; class Magnoliopsida; order Poales; family Cyperaceae; genus Carex; species Carex rostrata. The sequence goes on from NC_135918.1 coordinate 5,614,499, forward strand.
CCATTATGGGGATCAGATAAATATCCAGCATCCGCATAACCAATTAATTCTGATTTGGATACATTTGAAAAGAACAAACTCATATCCATTGTACCTCGGAGGTAGCGAAGTATATGTTTAATTCCATTCCAATGCCTTCGCGTAGGAGAAGAACTATACCTTGCTAATAAATTTACAGCAAATGATATATCTGGTCTTGTATGCCCAGCAAGATACATAAGTGCTCCTATAGCACTTAGATATGGTACTTCAGGACCAAGTAGTTCTTCTTCGTTTTCTCGAGGTCTAAAAGGATCTTTATTCACATCTAATGATCTTACAACCATTGGAGTACTCAACGGATGTGATTTATCCATATAAAACCTTTTTAGCATTCTTTCAACATAAGTTTCTTGATGCACAAAAATACCATTTTTTAAATGTTCAATTTGCAATCCAAGCCAAAATTTTGTCTTTCCAAGATCTTTCATTTCAAATTCTTCCTTTAAACAATTTACTGCTTTTTGAAGCTCTTCAGGAGTTCCAATGATATTTAGATCATCAACATAAACTGCAATTATAACAAACTCATTTCCAGTTCTTTTCATGAAAATACATGGACAAATTGTATCATTTTTATATCCATGTTTCAATAAATATTCACTGAGACGGTTATACCACATGCGTCCAGATTGCTTTAATCCATACAAAGATTTATTCAATTTAATTGAATAATGTTCTCGAGAACCCAAATTACATGCTTCAGGCATCTTAAATCCTTCAGGGATTTTCATATATATATCATTATCAAGTGAGCCATATAAATAGGCTGTAACAACATCCATTAGGCGCAAATCGAGCCCTTCATGTACTGCCAGACTAATTAAGTACCGAAAAGTTGTTGCATCCACCACAGGTGAGTATGTTTGTTCATAATCAATTCCAGGTCTTTGCGAAAATCCTTGAGCTACAAGTCGCGCTTTATATCTTACAATTTCACCTTTTTCATTTCTCTTTCGCATAAATACCCATTTGTATCGTACTGGTTTTACGCCTTCGGGTATTGAAACTACAGGTCCAAAAACTTTTCGTTTTTCAAGGGAGTTTAATTCTGTCTCGATTGCGTTTTTCCATTTCGGCCAATCATTTCTTTGTCGACATTCATTAATAGATTTTGGTTCATGATCCTCATTATTCATTACATCTAGCGCTACATTATATGCAAAAATATCATTAATATCAATTTTATCTCGGTTCCATCTATTCCGTTCATGATATAGTTTATCGAGATCTCTTCATTTTCACTAATTTTAGATTCTTGAGTTTCTGCTGGAACTCCAATATTAGTTATAATTTGATTTTCTTCTGGAATTTTTTCTATCATATCCTCGACTTGGCCATTTTCATTCTTTGCTCCTTTTCTTTTTCGAGGATTTTTATCTTTGGAACCGATTGGTCTTCCACGCTTCATGCGTGTCATAATCTCATTAGTTTGTCCAACAGGGACATCAACTTTTATTGGAGCATTAGCAGCTGGTACATGTGATTTGGTCACTTTCTTTGAGACTGTAAATGCGTCTGGCAATTGGTTAGCTAATCTTTGCAAATGAATTATCTTTTGAACATTTAGTTCACTTTCTTTAGTACGAGGATCAAAATGTGATAATGATAATTCATTCCAACTAATGTTTTTTTTCAGCTGATTATTTTCTCCCCCTAATGTTGGAAATTTTGATTCATCAAAATGACAATCGGCAAACCTAGCCATGAATAAATCTCCTATCATTGTTTCCAAATATTTTATTATAGATGGAGATTCAAATCCAACATAAATTCCCAACCTCCTTTGAGGTCCCATTTTAGTGCGTTGTGGTGGAGCAATTGGAACATATACCGCACATCCAAAAATTCTTAAATGGGAAATATTAGGTATGTGACCAAAAACTAATTGTAAAGGGGAAGTTTCATTATAGCTAGTTGGCCTAATGCGAATTAGTGCTGCTGCATGCAAAATAGCATGTCCCCAATAAGATATTGGAAGTTTAGATTTCATAAGTAATGGTCTTGCAATTAATTGTAATCTTTTTATAAATGATTCTGCAAGTCCATTTTGTGTATGAACATGAGCTACAGGATGTTCAACATCAATTCCAATAGACATACAATAATCATTAAATGTCTGAGAAGTAAATTCACCAGCATTATCTAGACATATTTTTTTAATTGGATAATCAGGAAAATGTGCTCTTAATCGGATTAATTGAGCAAGTAATCTCGCAAACGCCAGGTTGCGAGTTGATAATAAACTTACATGTGACCATCTTGTTGATGCATCAATTAAAACCATAAAATATCTAAATGGTCCACATGATGGGTGTATTGGTCCACAAATATCACCATGTATACGTTCTAGAAATGTAAGAGATTCATTTTTTATTTTCGCTGGTGATGGTCGAATAATCAACTTTCCTTGAGAACACGCAGCGCATGACAATTCATTAGATTGAAAAATCTTCTGGTTTTTCAATGAATGTCCACATGAATTGTCTATTATTTTGTCGCATCATTATTGATCCGGGATGGCCTAACCGGTCATGCCAAACTATAAACATATTCTTATTTGTAAACTTCTGATTTATAATAACATGTGATTCAATTGCACTAATATATGTGTAGTATAAACCGGAGGAAAACATAGATAATTTTTCCAACATGCACTTTTTATTTGAGATTTTGCTAGTTATATATAGATATTCAACATTTTCTTCATTAGTTGTCTCAATATGGTATCCATTTCGGCGGATATCCTTAAAACTTAATAAATTTCTTTGAGACTTAGAAGTATATAGTGCATCATCAATATAAAGTTGAGTTCCTCCATGTAACAACAATATAGCTCTTCCGGAGCCTTCTATTAAATTTGTACTACCCGAAATAGTACTAACATTGGCTTCTTGCATTACTAAATAAGAAAAATATTTTTTATCTTTAAGAATGGTATGAGTTGTTGCACTGTCGACAAGACATATCTCTTCATTATTGATGTCGTTGTTAACCAAAGAAATATTCATTCTTGAAAGAAACATAAAAAAAAACTAATCAATATATATAAAAAATGTTAATCAATGATACAATAAATGACTAAATAAAATTTTATTTCCTTAAAAAGAAATTACAACAGAGATACTCCAACAACAAACAACAAAAAATAAAATTTTATTATTTTTTTTTATCACTAATCCAACAACAAAACAAAAATTTATTAATCTATTTATTTTTTATATTCTATCAACACTAATCAAGTGATTAGTTTTTATTGTCTTCGGTAAAGAAATCAGAAACATCCAAATGAGTAACATCAAGTTGGCTAATATCGAAATTGTCATCACAAACAAAATTTGTTTCGATATTTTTCTCCTTATTCTTTAGTGATGCTTGATATAAGTCAACAAGATGCTTTGATGTACGACAGGTACGTGACCAATGACCTTTACCACCACAACGATAGCATGAATTCTCTTGTTCTTTATTATGCCCACTTTTTTCTTTCTCAGTTTTTTCTTCATTGTTTTTCCACTTCTGGTGGAGAGATATGTTCTTAGAATGATCACCACGATAATAACCTCGACCGCGGCCTCGGCCACGACCTGGACCACGGCCTGGACCACGGCCAAGGCCATTGCCACGTCCACGTCCTTGAAATTGTCCAGAATTGTTATGCATTGCTACATTCACTTCAGGGAATGAAGCAGAACCAGTTGGACGGGATTCATGATTTTTTATCAAAAGCTCATTATTTTGTTCAGCCACAAGAAGGCAAGAAATCAATTCAGAATATTTCGTGAAACCTTTTTCACGATATTGTTGTTGTAAGAGTATATTGGATGCATGAAAAGTGGAGAATGTTTTTTCTAACATATCTTGATCAGTAATATTTTCTCCACATAATTTTAGTTGAGAACTAATTCTAAACATTGCTGAGTTAAACTCACTTACAGTTTTAAAATCTTGTAATCTCAAATGCATCCATTCATAACGAGCTTTTGGGAGAATAACAGTTTTCTGGTGATCATATCTTTCTTTTAAATTTTTCCATAAAGTAAGTGGGTCTTTTACCGTAAGATATTCAGCTTTCAATCCTTCATGAAGGTGGTGACGAAGAAAGATCATAGCTTTGGCCTTATCTTGTTTAGAGGCGGTATTACTTTCTTTGATTGTTTCTCCAAGGCCATTTGCATCTAAATGATTTTCAGCATCTAACACCCATGATAAGTAATTTTTTCCCGTAATGTCAAGAGCCACAAATTCAAGTTTGGCAAGGTTCGACATAATGATACTATCACAAAAATATTAAGTAAGTTAAATAATATTCAATACTATAAAAACAAAAATTAATATTGAATGGATCTAATAATTTTTTTTTTTTTAGTGTTGCATTGAACACTCTCTGTTTTATACGAATCAATATATATATATATATATATATATAGAGTTAGGCTGGGGTGCTATGGATAGCATAGTGGCCTCTATGCTACGGCTCAATATTCGAGTTTTCAAAATCCAAACGGTCGATCCGAACCGTTCATCTTATTCTCCATATTAATATCTGCTTGGAGACCAAATTTTACATTTTTCTGAATTTTTTTACTATTTATTAAGTATTTTACAAAATTGTTGATTCAACGGTGGCTGCACAAAACAGTAAAACCGTTGGATTAGCGATTTTCAAAGTGGCTTAATAAATAGTAAAAAAATTCAGAAAATTATAAAATTTGGTCTCCAAGCAGATATTAATATGGAGAATAAGATGAACGGTTCGGATCGACCGTTTAGATTTTGAAAACTCGAATATTGAGCCGTAGCATAGAGGCCACTATGCTATCCATAGCACCCCAGCCTAACTCTATATATATATATATATATATATATATATATTAATGTAATTATTTAATACAAATCAAACTATCCGTATAATACAGAGAGCAAATCAACAAAAAGAAAATTAATTAATTAATTAAAATAAAAGGGAAATTTAAAGGTGTCGGAACTTTAATCATTAATTATAATGAAGCTTTGTTAAATCTAATACCGTATATTATGAAAAAAAAATATTACAAATTATAAATTTATGATTAACATGTGGCTTCAATAATTTAATTCTATAATTGAACTTCGGGTCAATTGATAAAATTGATGAAATGGCTTCGGGCCAATTTCATTAACATAATTTATATTCATATGGCTTCGGGCCATTAAATTCATATAATAATATAATCATATGGCTTCGAGCCATATCTTTAACATAATCTATGTTTAACACAAAATAATGTAAAAAGATAACATAATATTATCATAATATAATATAAAAGGTAACATAATTAAATATTAAAAATATTACCTTAAACCTTCAAATAGTAGAGCTCTCGTGCTGATAACGTGTTATAAAGCAAAAATAAACAAACACAAACAAGATGGAGAGAATGTAAATAATGGCTATCTCTTATTCATATATTTCTCATGTGTACAATACAAGATTACAATGCCTCTATTTATAGGCTACCAATTGTAAATGAAAAACCATTACAATAATAAATACAAAATGAATTCTAAATAGTAGTGGGATATAAATTCCAATGGTAGTGGGGTAGTGGAGATTAATATTGGGAGTTACAAATGAATGGACCATCCATTATATTCATAACAATCTCTAAATTATCCCATTATCTCCAACGGTCAAGTTTTTGCAATTTCAGCACAATTGTAATTGCAATTTATTTTATTTTCACCGACTCTACATCCGTAAAATTAGATCTAATTTCATTTTAACTGCCACATCAGCGATTTCTTTTTTTGGTTAACCTTTTCATTTCTTCTCCGTGTGTTTCTGTTCATATTCTTCTTTCGTGCCTTTTTCTTCTCTCCTTTCTCCACCTAACTACTTCAGAAAACAATTCTCTCTCTCTTCTCTCCATGATAAACAACACAAGCCCCCCTTCTCCCTTCTGTCTCCTCTCTCTCTCCTGTCCCATCTCTCTCCATACATTCTTCAATGAAGAGGCCCATTAAATTGGAACTAAAACATGAATTAACAACAAGGAATGTAAAGTGGTTATTTTCATGAGAATCAGACGATACCATAATTAAGAAACCAGCATATTCATTATATATTCAAAATGTTAGACTTCATGTAACTATTTGAACCAATTAAATTGGAATTAAAATGTTTTCGCAAATTGGTCCAAACAAACATATAATTGATTATTGCCAGAATTAAATTGCCTTGTTCAACCCAAAAGGTAAGAGAGGAAGCTCAACAGAAGGAGCTCGATTTGTTGTACAGTATCTCCTAAATCAGTGGTGATTTGAGGTGAAATTGAGGAAGTGGACAGATGCGCATCCATTTGAAAGATGGTATCACGGTTTTTGATGCAAGTGAAAAATGATTACAGAAGGAAGAGTCACTCCGTGTCTCACTGAAGAAAGCTTTATTCACGTAAAAGTTTGTGGAGAAATGGGAGGGGAAGAGTGGAGGCGGCAAATCCGGTGACAGCAGAGGAATGGGAACGAGAAGGGGGAGAGGAAGAAACGATGGAGCGCAATAGCTTCGTTTGGGAGAGGAAAGAGGGGAGGAAGAAGAGTTTGATCCATGGAGCGAATTTGATTGGCTATTGTTCGCTAGCCTGGAAGATTGAAAGCGAAATAAAATTCGAGTGAAAGCTTGCGAATTTGAAAGGACCGCTACATCAGTGAGAACTCAAATAAAATTGACACGTCGAAGCCACGTCGGTATTTGCAATTCCATATGCAAGCCGTTGGAGATGCTATATTATGTGTATGTCTCACTTATCTAGTCGGCTCCAAAATAAAACACGAGCATAATATATTTTTTTATGTTTTCTTTTTTCCTTTTTGGTTACAAGATATGCGGTGGATGACATATTGACAGATGCCAATTTCTGATAGTGATACCTCTGAAAGGCCCAACTTCCCGACATCGTGCTTGCGTGAAAAATGTGAGATTTACGCTCGTTTATAATGTACTCGCAAGTTTTTTTTTTTTTTTTTTAAAGAAAAATTGGTGCCAGAGCCTTCGTTATTTAGTTAGAAATTTGTGCATTGTTATTTAACAAAAAAAATAATTAGTTAAGATAAAGATGAAATGTATGCTTTTTATCATTATTTGAGCAAAACCCCTTTATTTCGTTCTAATTAGTTTTAACTTAAACAGGGACATCGGGCATATTATATTGTTAGGTGAAGAAGTTCAATTGTTGAACTTTGATTTACGCGTCTACTTATAATTAAATACATAACATAGGCAAACATGGATTAATTGACAAAAACAATTAGTAAACCCCTGTTTTAAATTTTTAATAAAGAATGGAAGAAGGGATTAAAAAGTTTCGATTCCGATCTAAATAAAAAGAAGTCAGAAACTATATATATATAGAGTTAGGCTTGGGTGCTATGGATAACATAGTGGCCTCTATGCTACAGCTCAATATTTGAGTTTTCAAAATCCAAACGGTCGATCCGAACCGTTCATCTTATTCTCCATATTAATATCTGCTTGGAGACCAAATTTTACATTTTTCTGAATTTTTTTACTATTTATTAAGTATTTTACAAAATTGTTGATCCAACGGTGGCTGCACAAAACAGTAAAACCGTTGGATTAGCGATTTTCAAAGTGACTTAATAAATAGTAAAAAAATTTAGAAAATTATAAAATTTGGTCTCCAAGCAGATATTAATATGGAGAATAAGATGAACGGTTCGGATCGACCGTTTGGATTTTGAAAACTCAAATATTGAGCCGTAGCATAGAGGCCACTATGCTATCCATAGCACCCCAGCCTAACTCTATATATATATATATATATATATATATAAAGGCTTTCGTCAGTTCTAATCAATTCTAAGCCATGTCATAATAACGCGCTATTTGAGCTACGGACGCTATTGCGGTAATAGCGGTCCGCTATAGCGCATAACGCGTAGCGCAAATAGTGCCCGCTATGCAACATTTTTTTTTGTTTTTTTTCAATTTATATGAGCTTTAAATAAAAGCTCATATTGGATTTTAACCATAAATTTTTTTTGCAATTGACGTACTAAACTTTATATTAAACTATTAAATATTTAATGAGAGATCCATCAAACGAAATCAAAATAAGGAAGCTACAACGCGCCATGCAACATGAGCTGTTTTTTCTTTTCTTTTCAATTTATATGGGTTTTAAATAAAGACTTAGATTTAATATATTAAGATATTTCTTGAAGTAACAAAATGATACTTACTATACAGTAGTTTGAATATTTTGAATATATTAAGATAGTTAATTATGTCATGATGTCTAGGTTATTTTGAAATTTAAATAGAAAAAAGATAGATTATGTCATGATGCTGAATATATTTTGAATAAAAAAAGATTGATAGTTTATAATATTAGTATTACTATGGATATTTTGAGTCGCAATTTGGACTTTGTATTTATTCAATATGAATATTATAATTTTTTAATCAATTTGATATTATTTATTATTCTATAAGACTTAGATAATGTTGATATTTAGTACAAACATATGATATAATTTTTATAAATATATGAAAACGCTATGTAGCATAGCTTTCACTATAGCGACGCTATTCGCTATAGCTTTTTTTTGTAGGCCTCCCGCTATGACGTGATAAACGCTATTTAGAACCTTGGTTCTAATATCTATTTTTTTTTCAAAGGTTTTCTAAAATTTTTAACCAATTCAGAGCAAGTCCCATGTTAATGAGCGGGTCATGTGTTTATGCTGTAAATGCAAATACAATAGGACCCATCCGGCACCACCTATCTATTACACAGCTGCTCGTGTTGGGAACTCGTATCCTTTTTTGTAAAGTTTAAATAATTGATTTAAAAATGTTAACTTGAATTTTGTATGAATATATACTTGTAGGTCAAATTTTATATTTTATTTAAGTTCTTTTTTCACTATTCTTTTAGATAGGTTAGGAAATCACTTAATTTGAAAAACCTTTTGACCATCTAATTTTCCACTTATTAAAAAAAAGAGTAAAGAAATTATACAAGAGTGAGATTAGGAAATCTCTCTCTCTCTAATTTGATCTACATATACATATATATATATATAATTTGATCTACATATACATTTTGATGTGAAGATTATATTTAACGCTTAAGATGGATTGGATATAGATATATAGCACAGATTGATTCATAATATGCATATTATAATGGACTCGCTCTAAAAAAAATAGCAAATTATCAAATTAAACATTGTTGGTTTGTTCTTCATTATTTACATAGAACATTAAACATTAACTAAATTGGAATCAAAACGAAATTTGATAGGTCAATAATAAGAAAAATGGCTAAAAAAACTCCGTTTTTTTAATAAATTGCTTGAAGAAAGGCTATATATATTTTTAAGCGGTCCAAATTCGATACACGTCGTATTGATGATGAATAACATATCTTTAATTTCACTTTTTCTTTTTTTTTAGTTTAAACAATAGTTTTGAAGATTCTTAATGAATTCTATCATAAATATTAGATATGTTTCTATTTTGAAAACTCTTTAAAAAAAAAGTCTTGAAAAATGAAATGGATTAGGACTATACGGACTCGAACTGTAGACCTTCTCGGTAAAAGAGATCAAACTGAATTTCTTATCGAAATGATTCAAACTATATATTTCAAAGACCCAACATGCAGTTTGTTGCATTGGGCTCTTTCATTAACTAAAAAAAAAATCAGTTAATTCACCATATTATTTCATTATGGGAAAAATGAAGATAAAAAGATGGTTCCATGTACTCTGATTCATTATGTCCTGATTTAAGAGCAATACCAAAGTTTTTCAGAGAATGGTTACCTTGACTTTAGGTCTGCCTTCGTCCTATTTCATCTAATTTGAAATAAATAAAATCTCTATTGTTCTACTGTATGTAAGAGTCGAATATGAGACTTTATACACCTTAAAGTTCATAGGACGAAAAGAATTTTTTTGAGATCCTTATACTCATTATGTCTAGCATTGAATATATTTAGCTATTGCGTTGGATTATCTGAATGATAGTAGTTGAATACAATAATGTCTTTCTATCTATTCTTTAATAATAGAGAAAAATAATAGAATTATTTAGGAAAAAGTTCGTTCACTTTATATTAAAGTTTTGTTATGATGATTCATGGAAATTTTGGAAGAAAACATTGATTATATAATTAAGATGACATAATTAAATAATATAAAGTTAGTTAGAGGCATGGTGTTTTTTAATAAAACGTGGAAGACTTTCGATTTCTTTAAAGTTTAAACAGATCGGCAGAAGGTACGAATACAATATTCTAGAATTTTCCAAAATATTTTTGGAATTAAAAAAAAAAAAGAGATTTTTTTAGTTTATTTTTTTTTTAGAATATGGTATAAATAAAATTTTCAGTACACGAAAGAAGCAAGATCGAGAATCCTGATTACGTGGCGTGGTCTTATTGGGGGATTAACCGAGAGCAAACTTGGCCCTGACCACTATTGGTAGTTCTTTTTTTAATGAAAAAAAATACGTTTCTTTCACTTTATTTCCAAGTAAAAATAGAGATTCTATATATTCCGTAAGAATAATAAAAAAAATAATCAACCGAATACTTAGAAAAGTTAAAACTAAAGATTTCCTAATATGTAATTATTAACAGATAGTTTAAATTTTGAGAAAAGGCCTTCCACATACCTTTGTCCACAACCTTATCCAATTCCGGGTTCAACTATTTAAACTTTCGATGGTCTCAACCTTCTAACGAATCCCGTCTCCTTCTATTTAACGCGACACTGTACCTTTCTTTTTTGAATTTCATTTCCGAATCTTCCATTTCCGATCAAATCTGCTCCACGATTTCCTTCCTCTTTCATCGCGACGGAAGATTCAGGCATGAATCTCATTCAAACTATTCGCGATTTGTTTCTTCTTTTGGATTTCTCTTCCCTAGTTTGTCGCGAGTTGATTCAAGCTAGTCGCTATTTCATCGGTACTGACTTTCATTCAAATGAAATCGTGATTTTTGCTTTTTTTGTATTTTTCTTCTCTCATTCATTTTTTCTTTGCAATGACGATTTTTTTTTTGAGATTACTAACTCGATCTCGTTGTTTAAACATTATTGCAACGGAACCTTCAGGAGTAGATTTCGATCGGAAAGAAGACGGCGAAATTCAAATATAGTAAGTTTTTTCTGTTAAATTTATTGTTTTCATTGTATGCAGTAACGGATCTAGCATTTTAACAGAAATTTTATTTGAATATTATTAGTATGTTGTAATTTCGTTTGATTTTGAATTATCCATTTTTTACTATACATATATATTTGAATTACAAGATATATGTCACATTTTACAGGATATCGCACATTGAATTTGGCAGCAATAACTGTTGACGTCATCTCTCCAGCGATATGGAGTATTGATCTATGAATTTTAAAGTATTTCCCCTGTTAATTTTACAGTATTCATCTTGTGAAAATCTGAAGGAAAGAGATGATAGAGAGGTGATATGGAGTATTGAGATGTTAATTTTACAGTATTTCTCCTATTAATTTTACAATATTCATCTTGTAATTTTACAGTATTCATCTGGTAGAAATTTGGGGGAAAGAGATGATAGAGAGGCGACATGAAGTATTGATATGTTAATTTTACAGTATTTTCCCTGTTAATTTTACAGTATTCATCTTGTAATTTTATAGTATTAATCTTGTAAACAGTTACTAATGTTTAACAATGTGATTGTGAATATTTAATGTATTGATGATTTATAATTTGCATCTGCTAGTTTTACTGTTTACATCTTTTAAATTTATAGTATTGAATTTTGCAGTGTGTTTATCTTAGTTTTATAGTGTTTTAGGTTTCAAATTTACAGTTTTATAGTTTACATCTGTTAGTTTTATAATTTACATTTGAAAATTTTACAATATTGAAGTTCTATAGTTTGCATCTTTATGTTTTACAGTATGTGTACTTTTAATTTATAGGATATAGATGCATATATAAATATTAATAATTGAAGAAAAAAATTATGAATTTTTTTTCAAAAAAAATAAAATTAATTTTAATTTTGAAAAAGAAAATTTGATTCAAAAAAATTAATTTTGTATAATTTTCGAGATTATTTTGAAAAAACTGCAAGTTTGAAAAGTGGTTCAGTTTTAAAATATTGTAGAATGTTTTAAAACTGTCATTAACTATAAGTTAAAAAAGTACATCAAATGGTCCCGCATTAAGTACAATTAGTTTGACAAGTTGTGCAAATTGCAAGTACACAAAGTGGTCCCGCTGAATGTTAGAAATTTAAAGTGCGTTTTTTATAAGCTTTGTTATACAAGTTACAGCATTGAATTAGTAATTTTATAAGATTGGCGCAAGTCAAATGACAGTTTTTATGTGGACAATCTGTGGACAACAAGCTGTGGACAATTAGACGTTTCCTTAAATTTTACAGTTTTGGTAAATGCTATCGAAAAAATTCGAATGCAAGATGTCGTACTTAAAATGAATTTTGTACCAAAAAATTTAGTATGTAAAAGAAAAAATATATAAACTTGATGAAATTTATATATTATTCATCAAGAAATTAAAATTTACAGTAACACATTTAGTTATATTTTATTACGTACGAGGTTATGTATAAATTGAATTTAGTACCAACTAATTCATAAAGCCAAAATGAATGTCTATAAACAGTTATTTTATTTTCAAAAGCGCACGAGCTTAACATTTCGAATATATTATTTAATAAATGTTTAATTTAAATTAGCCCTTTAAAAACTATTGAACTAATTTCAAATTTTCAAAATAACAAAATAAATATTTCAGTCTTACCAAAGAATTTGCTGTTTTTTCACAGGCGAGCATCATCTCAGATACCGTACCACGTAGAACACTCATGATCAGGTCAAAATTAATTCGGTGCCTAAATAAAATATAGGAGTCTGTTATGAGATTCCTGTCGGATTAAAATAAACGGCTCAGAAAAACAAAAATCAAGATTATGACCCTTTTTAATAATCCGGGCTTCTTAAGATTTTTTTTTTTGATTAAGTTCTTAAGGCCAATAAAATTTGTTTCAACAACACAGCAATCTCTACAACTACTCGATCAGAATATTGGTAGCCAAATCATCTTACTTATCTCATACTGGTGCCAATCTAGATTAGATAATTCTTACTTCAAATTAACTTTAATTTGTTGGATTTATTGTCAATCTCGTTGGATTTAATGCCAACATTGAGCATATATGTAATCTAATTATGCATTGTTTACTGCCATATATGGTTGTCAATTAAAGTGATCAAATAAGGAAATAGACAATCAATATATTCATTAGGATGTGGTCCACAAATGTGTAGAACAATTTAGGCAAAGATCAAATCATTGATGGACTGATTCTGAAATTTGCAATTAAGGAAACCGATTCTCTAGCTTCTGTACGGATTTTGATGCAGTTGCACGCTTTTTGATGCACATTTTTTTTTTTAAGTTGGCATGTGGCCAGAAAATCGATTTAGGGTTAGGGTTTGGCAATATGTCGACTCTACATCTTTATATATAAGGATTGGTCCCCAAGACACAAGGTAACCAAGAAAAGCACATAAACTGAACATACATTTTTCTCTCAAGAAAAATACAGTTCTGTGTGTCTTCTCTTCTTCTTCCACCATCAAAGAATAGAGAAGAGAAATCCATTAGGAAATTTATGGAGGATTTCTCAAGGGCCACACCTTGCTGTCTTGGAAAATTTATTCCTCGACCCGACGACAAAAGGCGAGAAGGACTTCTTGCCATTGAAGACTTGTCTCGTGCTCACGGAGATGACTTGCTCTACAAGGCTTTGGTTATTCCATGACAAACGACATGGAATCAGGTATTATGTTCCGCACTTAAGATTTATGTTTTGGGTCTCTTTGGCATAGGACGGTCCTTAGGTTAAGGTGGGGAACTGTTTATCCTTCCCCGGGGTGTAAGTGTTTGACCCTTAGATGAGATGTAATTGTTTGATATCTAGATAAGGCGTAATTGTTTGGCCTTTATGATTCCCCAACATAATTTTGTCAATAGATGTATCTCTTTTAACTCAAGCAAACCCTATTACAATCCTTCCGGAGACCGATACGTCATCGGAGGACACTAATGTTTGAGATTCCGAGGAAGTTCCTTGTCATGGACTAAAGGGGTCAGACCTCTCTGACTATCTCCAAGACAGAGCTAAATTTTGTTGCCCTGGATGTAGTGTGGGAAAAATGGCACGGCAGAGCTGGCTCCGTCACGGAACGGCACGACACATGTTACTGTTCTGTACCATGACTCGCGTGTCGCGTGCCGTGACCACCCCTTGACATTTTGGTCATGGCACGGCACGCGAAAGATTCGGGCACAACACGACATGGCACGCGAGTCACATGTAATTATGACCATTAGGTCTTAATCAAATGGTGAATCTTGAAGAAACTAAAATTATGAAAAAATAGTTAAACGTGAGAAACGTGATTAGTTACGTTTGGACACGGCACGGCACGAGTCACTGTTCACTTGGTCACGGCACGGTACGAGATCAAAGTCACAGCGTGTTAGTCACGGCACGACACGTTTTTTCCACTCTACCTGGATGCAACCATTACTGTGTCTTCTGATCCAAACCAATCCAGCTTCTCCTTTGTTGACTCCTCTGAAGCCCCTTAATTTTCTGTTAGGATCTAATATGGCATTTACTAATATTGGATAATGTTTTGTATTAGACAAACTTTACTGTCCATTCTAATCTTTTACTGTTTAGATATTACTTAGTTAAGCTTCACAACTAAAGTGATCCTTTTGCGTATTAGCTACATCAGTTAAACATTGCCTCAGGGAACATCTTGTAATATTTCATAGTTTCTAATGAAGCTGCTGGCTAATGCCACTTTTATTCAAAAAAAAAAGTTCTTACGGCTAATAAACAATCAACCGACAACTTTAATATTTTTTCTTTCTATTTTGTCTGAGTAAAAAAGTGATTAAGACGGAATTTTTTTATTTATTTTAGCCTTCTTAAATTGCGATACTTATTTAAAATTTAAAAATTCAAAAAATTAAAATCTCTATATTTTATAAATTAATATGGTTTTTCAAATTTATCCGTTGCTAAAGTGACCACTCGTGGTCCCATCCTTATTGAGTACGGATCCTCTGCATTATCGTACCTTTTAATTTTCCATCTAAATTATTCGATTAAAATTCAGACCAATATTATTCACGTTTGTAATATGAGGAGGGATTCATTTATACCGTTGTTTGTGACACCCGATTACATTTTATATTTTTTAAGTTTTTAAAATTCAAATAATCGATTCGAATCGTTCAACATGATGAATATATTAATTTGTACTTATATATCAAAATTTATAATTTTTTTGAATTTTTTTACTATTTATTAAGTATTTTACAAAATCGTTGTCTTTATATTATTGAATTTTTGTATCCATCTTAATAAATAGTAAAAAAATTCAAAAAAATGTAAAATTTGATCTGCAAGCACATTTTAATATATCCATTATGTTGAATTGTTTGAATCGACTGTTTGGACTTTAAAAATATAGAATGTAATTCGGTGTCATAAATATATATATATAGAGAGAGAGAGAGAGATGGGCTATGGTGCATTGCAATGCATGGAGGGGTTTGTGCATTGGACCATAAATTTAAAATTCAAAATCCAAATGGCCGATCCAAACCGTTCATCTTGTTCTCCATATTAATATGTGCTTGGAGACCAAATTTTACGTTTTTCTGAATTTTTTTACTATTTATTAAGTATTTTACAAAATTGTTGATCCAACGGTGGCTGCACAAAACAGTAAAACCGTTGGATTAGCGATTTTCAAAGTGGCTTAATAAATAGTAAAAAAATTCAGAAAATTATAAAATTTGGTCTCCAAGCAGATATTAATATGGAGAATAAGATGAACGGTTCGGATCGACCGTTTGGATTTTGAAAACTCGAATATTGAGCCGTAGCATAGATGCCACTATGCTATCCATAGCACCCCAGCCTAACTCATATATATATATATATTTATGTTGTGGCTAATTTGCTGCCGGCGGTGCTGCCGCCCATTTTTATGTTTTGTGATGTCAAAACAACAAATCCAAATCGTTAGATGTTTAATCTATATTATAATCTACTTGGAGACCAAATTTTACATTTTTTGAAATTTTTTTACTATACATTAAGCTGGTTTGAAAACCGCTGATTTCAATTCTGCAGAAATTTACTGAAATCAGCGGTTTTCAAACCAGCTTAATATATAGTAAAAAAATTCCAAAAAATGTAAAATTTGGTCTCCAAGTAGATTATAATATAGATTAGACATCTAACGATTTGGATTTGTTGTTTGGACATCACACGGCTAAATATAACCCCGGCAGCACCTCTGCTGAAATGCTGCCAGCAGCAATTTAGACAGACCCACATATATATATATATATATATATATATATATAGGTTGGCTAAGATCAAAGTGGTAGTTCCTGAGTTTTGGTGCTACCAATTCGTTTTTTAATTTTTAAAGTTCAAAACGTCGATTCGAACCGTTCAAGTTGTTGTCCATATTAAATTGTACTTGGAGACCGAATTTTATTTTTTTTTGAATTTTTTTACTATTTATTAAGCAACTTTGAAAACAACTGATCCAACGATGGTTTCTGATTTTACTGTTTTGTTAAGTCACCGTTGGATCAGCGATTTTCAAAGTGGCTTAATAAATAGTAAAAAAATTCAGAAAAATGTAAAATTTGGTCTCCAAACACAATTTAATATGGATAACAACTTGAACGGTTCGGATCGACATTTTGAACTTTGAAAATTGAAAAACGAATTAGTAACACCAAAGCTCAGGAACTACCACTTTGATCTTAGCCAACCCCCCTCTCTCTCTCTATATATATATATAAGCGGATCCTCCTCTTGTAATATACGAATACGAAACCTCTTTATAATTCGTGCCGATATATATCGAATAGATCGGATTTGATTTTTTTTTTAAAACTGACAGTGGCTATCAGTATATACATCAGTTTTGCAAGCTAAAATAGAAAACAGCAAACAACACAGCAACCAACTCAGGGAAAAAATAAGAAAAATTCAGAACTCTGCAGTTTTGTAGCCATAACAACACAGCAAACAACACAGCATTTTTTTTTTTTTTTTGAACAGATCGGATTTGATTTCAGTTTTTTATTACCTATTAATTCCATGGGCTCATTTTTATAACGCCAAACCACCAACCAAATAAAAACTACATCTTTTCCGACTGGAACTGAAATGACACTCACGTCTCACCCAAAAAGGCACTAAAACCCAAATCCGGGTCTCTAGCTCTATAAAACCCTTAGCCTTCCCACAGCCACAGCCACATTTCCTTTTGTTTTAATTTCTCAAATCAACTCTGTTCTTCGCCATGGATTCCTATCAAGCTTTGCTCATCCTAAATATCTTCCTCCTACTTAAATTTACCCTTGCAACTCCTTCTTGCAACTTCCCTGCTATCTTTAATTTCGGCGATTCCAACTCTGACACCGGCGGCCTCTCCGCTGCTTTCGGTGCCGCGTCACCGCCTAATGGCGAGACCTTTTTCAAGAAGCCGGCTGGGAGATATTGCGATGGCCGCTTAGTCATCGATTTTATAGGTTAGTTTCTCAAACTCATTTGTTTTCTCCATACTCAGATGTTGAAACTTTTTTCATGTAATAAAATTTAACTAGATGCTAAGACGGCTATTAATCCAGTTAATATAGGTAGGATCTAAGTCTAAGTCTCTCTTTTTAACTTTATTTGGGTAATATTTATTGATTACAGCTATTTTATATATGAAATTTTGAATAGTTTTTCCTACTGTTCACCTACATTAGCCAGGTTATTAAATGTCATTGAACAGGTTTCTCATTTGTTTTGTAGGACTATCTGTTGTAGTGTTTATAGGATTGAAAACGGTATGGTCTGTATGGATAATATCTGATCCGTATTTGAAAACTTAGATGTGGATATCTGATCTCTTAATATCCGTGTAAATTAGAATACTGATATGATTTTACGTTTTAATTATCCATATCCGAATAGTAGATATATACCATATATTTTAATATATAATATGAAAAATTTATTTTATTTCACCATTATAATTAAATAAATATCACGAACTTTAATATTTTTTTATATTATTTTCATAAATATCCGATCTGATCTGAATCTATATTCATATCTGTCTGATATCCGCTCTGTTTTCACCCCTAAGTGTTTACTAAATTTAGAAATCTTCTTATTTTGTGCTCATCTTTTTAAGATTGTAAAGGAACTTTTAGGTCCGATGGTTAATTTCTTTTTCTCTGTATCCAATTTAGATTATGAAATATTTTAGTAATGCTGGGAAATCAAAAGAGAAGATTCTCTAAAAAAGCAGATTCTTACAAGACATTGTGAATAACCTCAAATGCAATCATTGCCTTGAATAAAGTCAGTAATTTGTGTATGAAGGCATGAAGCACAATAGAATGTGAAGCTTAAAATAGATTTGATTCCATTGGGTACCTTATGAAAATGTGATCTCACTATCTCAGTACTGATAATATGATCTATGGACCACCATTTGCTTATCCGCTCATTTATTGTTATTGCCCGGATGGTCCTGGGGTACGGATTCCTACAGTAATTCAAACTTTTTTAGTTTGAATTCGTACCATCTGATCAGAATTTAGACTAATCCGGTCTAAATAGAATGCACGAGACTAGACTCCTTTGATATTCGTGTTAAAACATATCGAACAATCAAGATCCAAACTTAAAATTTGAGTTGCTTTAGGCGATCCGAATTCTGATCTTGGCGAGTCTGAATTTTGTGCATATTTAAATTTCAATCAGAATTTGAACCAATTCAGCCCAATACACGGAACTCTTATAATTCTTGTTGATATATAACGAACAAACCAGATTCGAACTCAAATGGTGAGTTAACTTCCGTGGTCTCAACTTTCAAAAATATAGTTTTTTTCTAAGATAAAAATGAAATCAGATCAGTCAATTGCTCAATTTTATATATTTTTTGAACCTGCTCAATTGGTATACACTATCCACTACCAATCTTCTAAAAAAGTTGCTAGTCTTAAAAAAATAGTGAAGTTCTGATATTATAAATTGTTTTATTATAATTCGAAATCTAATAAAACATACTCTTCTTCCGAAAAATACTGATTTAGTATTAAAAAAAAATAAGCAAAAGAATGCTGATTCAAACCTTGTTTTTTTTTTTTTTATTCGAATTAAATAGCAATCCGCAAATATCATCACAATTAATACATGGTTGCAGAAAGGGACCCATATAACACTACGGGTGTGTTTGAATGAAAACTTGAGTTAGTGAGAATAGTGAGCTAACTCATAAAAGATAAACAAATAATAGTCTTTTTTTGCTAACCCAAACACATCTAAACGTAAAATAATAGTTCGGAATAGTAGCTAACCCGAGTTGGCACTATTCTTTACCTCATCCAAACGCACCCTACAAGTGCTGTAGGCTCTAGATTTACTTGATTACATCTGCTGTAAGTTGAAAAAAAAATATTGCTGTTTGTAGCATAACAAGATTAATCAGATTTTTTTGTTTTTAAAAAATATTTAAAAATAATAGAAAAATGAATGGTTTTCCTCAGTATTTTGATTTTATAAAAGAGATTGGATTATTGATTCGATTTCTTTAATTATCAATTTGATTCTTTCTATACAGATCGAATAATATCGAGTCTATATTATTTTATTGAAAATAAAAAATTCTGAGATTAATCCCCCCCTCCCTCACCGTGTTAGTTAAATAAGACTTCAGGGTGAATTGATTAAAATGTTGATATAGGGCAGCGTGTTTAGTGTAACAAATCGTGTTGCGGTTCAGGCAGCCAATAACGATTCGCTAAAGTTGTCGGAAATTGGAATAGCCAACAAGTTGTCGAATTAAACCTTTATAATAAAATGGAAAGTATGAGGATTAAATTGAGCATACTTTGATATACTTCAACTAAAATACAAGAATTTTCAAGAAATTATATAATCAATTAACTATTATTCCCTCTTAGAGCATGTTCAGATTTTACTGTTTACGTGAGAAAAAAAAATCACTTTAGACTGAAATTTTTTTTTTCCACGTGAAAAGTAAAAATCAGTTCAAATTTTTTTCAATCTCATTCCTATATCCATTCCTATACATCCATCGAACAGGACTTACTATTTCCATTACCGGTAATGTTAACTAGTTGTATAATAAAAAATGATCATAAATTTGAATGGTTTATATGAGAATTGTGACTTAGTGCAGGGGATTCAAATCTACTCCCTTTTTTAAGAAAAGAAACACACTCCAATTCTTTCATCCTAACCGTTCAAAATCGATCACAAGACTTTAATTACATCTGATTCGTTTTAATATATTATATTGATATAAAAGAAAAAAAAAAAGTAAATGGTACGGATAAAAGAATATAAGGGTGCTCGTTTTCTTAAGAAAATGAGCAGATTTAATTCCTAGTGCAGTGACACGAACCTTCGTCTCTTTTTTTAAAAGACACATATTAAATTTTTGAAAATAATACCTAAAAGATGCTAGAGTGTATCGAGACTTTTTAATAAATTTTTTTTCTGAATGGTTCATTAAAGTTTAAACAACTATCTAATGACATCCTCCATTAATAACACACAATACAAGAATATCTTGAATAATTAGAAGATGTAACTTCTAATTAGTATTATTTTTCGAATTTTACCTCAAAAATAAAATACGTATCGTTATGAGGACTTATTTTTAAATTGAGACATATAATATTAAAAAAAATGCAACGCCAAAATATACATGGACATTTCAATAAATAGTCACGAAGTAATTAATTGTGTAAATTTAGTTACGAATATTTATTAGTAAAAGTTAAATAATTTTGGAAAGTACGAAGTAATTAATTGCACGAGATAGGGTCTGTTCCAGACACGAAGAAATGGTAACAGAGAATCAGCAGAGAATGGGCGAGAAGAGTGATAGGAAAAGACGGTCTTATTTTTAGAGAGCGCATGTGATGATGCTCAGAGTCAGAGAGTGGGAAACAGAGTAGCTTCGATGGGCTTCGGACCTACTTTGACTTTAACGGGTTCAATCACCGTTGAATTAGCTTTAGGATTCGCGTCAGAACTTTCATATCTGCTTTAATATTCATGCGCACAAATTCTGAAGCAAATTAGATGATATATCTGTTCATCGGAACCAAATTAGGTCCGATGCACCTTTCTCGAGAGAGTGTGCTGGCCTTATGTCACGGGATGGGGCCCGCCTGACAATGTCTCATTTAATGCTGCACCACTACTCCAGAAGGTACAACAAAAGAATTATTACCACAGTAATAATTCAGCCTCAACAGCTGTCTGCAGCTGTCTGCAGCTGTCTGCTGTGTTTGGGGACTACGTCGTAAACGGCAATCGAAATAGAGAAAGGTGAAAGTAAAAAAAATAAAAAAATAATAATACAGAAAGGGATCCACTTACAGTATTTCTATCATATTTGATAGAGAGAGGGGGGCGTCCGACGCCCATCGGATCTGTTTTTAGGATTCGTGCTTGCAATTTTGTCTCTGCTTTAAAATCCGTACACACGAATTCTAAAGCCAATCTGACGGTGAGAGAACCCATCGAACACAAAAAGTGGTCCGATGGCCATCGGACACCCCCCTCTTCCTATTTTATAACAATTTAATTTTTCTAATTTTAAAAGTTCAAACAATCTATTCAATGTGATATCTATATTAAAATGTGTTTGTAGAACAAATTATATATTTTTTTTTTGAATTTTTTACTATTTATTAAATATTTTACAAAATTGTTGTTTTTAGATAATTTTGGACCACTAAAAAACAATAATTTTATAAAATACTTAATAAATAATAGCAAATTAAAAAAAAATGTAAAATTTGATCTCCAAGCATATTTTACATATATCATGTTGAACGGTTTGCATCGGTTATTTGGACTTTGAAAATCGCAAAATCGAGCTGTTGTAAAATATCATAACTTTCAAATGTTGTAAGTGAATCCCTTCTCTTAAATTAATTCAAGTCTGTCATGACCCATCTGATACTAATTACATCTCTAACGATGAGAAAGAATATCTTGCTCGCATGTTATTATGTTATTGGTTACAGAATCATAGGGTTAAATACACAATAAGAACTAAATGATATAAAATTTTCATACTAAAAATGAAGATCAATTTATAGCAGAGACAGAGTTAGACTTTCAAGTTATGGGGGTCAAACATGAATGAAAGTCAATCATATAAAATTTTCATGCTACGTATAGAGGTCAATTTTACAATTCCAACAACATTTTACTCTGAATTACGTAAAAAGCTATGTAAATTACAAAAAAGTTAAAAATGAATGGGGTCAATTGATCCCATTCACTTCACTACCCTATAAAACTTTCATAATTTAACTCGGTCGAAATTCCAAAACATAATCATTCAGTTTGCAAGAGATTATTTAATTACTACTAAAAATTTAATTTTCTTTTAATTATTTTTTATATAGTCTAATTACTCATAAAATGCTAAATGTGTATTTGTAATATAGTGATTAGAATTTCGCTACAAAGACTTAAGTTTAATCCTAATAGCCATACATTATGAATTTTAGAGCTCCAAATAACATGGAACGGATCTACTGTATTGGCAATGGTGCTTAGTTTACCTCTATAATTTTGAAATATTTTAATCATGAATATAAAATTTAATTATTTTTTTTGCAAGTTTTTATATGATTTGACCTTTCATAAAATGCTAATGTTGTGTTGTAGCTTAGTAGACAGAATTAAAGATGCTATCGGAGCAGGTTGGGTCCGGATACATATTACAATTATTTGAGAAATTCTTTATTCGTAAATATAATTATAATTTCTTTAACATCTCACATAATATATTATTATAACATAAATTAAAAATTGCTCTAAAATTATAAGTATATTCTTCTTCTTGTTCATAATAATATAGTTTTTGGAATTAGAAATTTAAGTTTTTTGTTTTTGTTAATAGATTTTTGAATTCAGGTGGAGAGATAATTTTCTAACGTAAAATATTGAAGATGTGTATTGATTTCCAAACCATGTTCTATTCACTATTCAAATTAATCGAATCCAAATAATTAGGTAAAAATAATAGTTCTAGATAGATTTTTTTTTTTTTTTTTTTTTTTTTTGTGATTGGTGAAGACTCTTATAAAATGCTAACAGTGTGCTGTAGCTTAATAGTTAAAATTCTATTTGTAATTGTGAAAAATTGATTTCAAATCCTATTTGAGTTCCAATTTAAGTTCTCTAGTTCGACCCAATAATAGAAGTGCGGCCAATGAGCTATCCATAAAGCAGTTCTATTTATGTCTTTGTCAATTGTCACATATCAGACAATGGACCTATATATTGTAGAGCCAGAAGAATAATAGCTTTGTTTTTCAGTTAAAGCACCATTCTCTGGTTTTGCACGCGCCAAACAAATGTGGGCCCATAGTCATCATCCGGTTAATAAACTTAGAAATGCTGTTTCCTTGATAAAACTTTACTTTTATGAACTTTTCTTTATTCAAAACTCAAGTATGCTAAAGACAACATTTTTTTGTTCTATAGAAATTATTAAATTTAGTGGATGTATGGCGTAATTATTTTGTAATGCTACATGGATGTACACAATCTAAGCAATTACATGTTTATCTTTTCTTTTTAGCTAATAGCTTGGGGCTTCCTTATCTGGATGCATACCTTGATTCGATTGGAACAAACTTTTCACATGGAGCAAATTTTGCAACTGCCGGTTCAACAATTAGACGGGAAAACCGGACTCTGTTCCAAAGTGGGTTTAGCCCCTTTTCCCTGGACGTTCAAACATGGCAATTCAACCAGTTCATAAACAGGTCTCAATTTGCTTATGAAAAAGGCAAGTAATTACTAATTTTGAGTTATAAATCATGTATGCTTATTTTGGTTTCTCAGTAAAATAACTTATTATGTTTTATCACAGGAGGGATATATAGGGAAATTCTACCAACACAAGATATATTCTCAAAGGCTCTCTATACCTTTGACATAGGTCAAAATGACCTCACCTCCGGTTATTTCGCTAACATGACAACGAACGAAGTAAAGGGCTATTTGCCTGATCTCATGCAAAGGTTCACAAATTTAGTAAATGTAAGAAAGCCTAATTAAACCAGCAATCTCAACACATTCAATGCTATATTTAGTACCAAATTGAGGTTTTAGCATTAATCAAGATTAATTGAATTATAGGAACTTGAACATTAATTCTAGCCAATCAGGCAATCAAATTGGAAATCGCTGTTACAATAGGTACTTTTCTGGCCCAGTGCTCATCTACGTTTACGTGTACAACTGTACAAGGCACTGTGGTATTTGGGTATACCAAATATTGTTATGTTTTTCTTTAGTGAAAGATGAGTAATTAGTACTAGCATTGTAAGGCAACTATTTAAATCAACGAGGCAACAGACAATCAGCTTACAACTCGTATGGTGCTCCACTTTTTGTGCCCAGGTTATACATTATCTTGGTGGAAGGTACTTTTGGATCCACAGCACGGGACCGATAGGATGCCTTCCCTATGTCTTGGTGCGGGTCCCAGACATAGCTGCTAAGAAGGATAAAGTCGGTTGTGGGGAGGTTTTCAATGAGGTGGCTCAGCTGTTTAATGCAAAGCTCAAGGAAACAGTTGCGCAGCTCAGAAAGGACTTGCCTTTGGCCACATTCACCTACGTCGATGTATACACTGCAAAGTATGAGATGTTTAAAAATCCCGCTAAACATGGTAAGCATGGAGAACAATTACTACAACAATAATAGTTGCTTTCATTAGGCGAGCATCTGAATATATAAACAAATAAATTGAGGGTTCATGGCTCGTTAATAAATTCATAAAAGCAGTTCTAAAACCTTCACCACTATCATATAATACAAGGAAAAAATGCATGTTATCTTGGATACCAGTGCATCCAGGATACGAAGGGAATATTACCACTAAAAATTAAAATATACATTAATAACTGTGGTGTGACTACATTTCGCATCACGTAATTTCTCAATAAAATGAATTGATCATGTTATCAGCTGGAGAGAACCTAACAAACACTAAAGATCTTTCTGTATGTACAACTGTACAAATAGTAAATGCATTAATTTTCTATTTGAGGAAAAAGAAATGCATATTATGACTGCTTGTTTTGAAGGATTCGAGGAACCACTGATATCTTGCTGTGGTCACGGTGGCAAGTACAACTATGACGTAAATGCTGGATGTGGAGCAACTATAAGAGTTAACAACACAGAAATTCTGATAGGAAAATCATGTCCCGAGCCCTTGAAGAAAGTTTGCTGGGACGGCATTCACTACACTGAAGCTGCAAATAGATTCATTTTTGAACAGATAGCTGACGGAAAGTTCTCAGATCCACCCGTCCCGTTAAAATTGGCGTGTCTACACAAAGTGTAATCAGTACAGGATGTTATGTTTTTAGCAGTGGTTTCTCAGTAAATGATCATCCGGTGCGCAAAACTGAGAACTGATCAATAAAAGTCAATGCACCTTGAGCAAGGTCAACTTCACTAGTGCTTTTAGCAGTGTTTTCTCAGTGAATGATCATCTGGTGCACAAAACTGAGAACTGATCTAAAAATTAAGTTCTCATTGAATGTATGTTCTTTAAACTCGTATTCTCAAAAGTTGAGAATGAATTTTTACAAAGTTTGCTCGCACTAAATGTCCGGTCTCTTGCTTTCTTACCCCTTCCATTTTTCATTTTTTTCACAAGCCTGACATATATCAAACCAAATCCATCTCCATGGCTTCTTACCTTGCTATTAACATTACTCACACTAACCAAAGCATCTTGCTGTAATAAATAATATAATGCCTTTTTTGCATGATAATTCTTCTGTTCAATTTTTATTAATTATTATTTTTTGTCCCAAAATATTTTTATTCGAATAAACAGCAAGTTAAATGTTTTCTTTGCCTTTTCAATGAATAAAAAAAGCTGCTTAGTAAAAGCAAAAATTTCTACTTGAAGCTTGATAGCCACTGTTACAACTCTATTCCTTTACAAGTTAATCAGTAATATAGTGCACTTTGATCATGATTGAAATTTGCTTTTCACAAAAAAAATTCAATCGATAATAGTAACCATATATAGTTATATACAAATAATTTAGGTCAAACATTCCTAACTCACTTCTCCTGTGATTGTTAAATTTCTTCCTATGCTGTGCTAATGTAATGGAATACAGTAAGCACGTAAAACAATAAGATCCCATTCAGAATGCCTATTCCTGTCTGATCTAATAGACTCTAATAGCAACCTACATCAGGAGATTAACCTAAACTCTATACTTTATTTGGCAGTGTAATTCCCTTTTCCTTATAGTATGTCTTCTCTGCTTCACTCATTCTAGTTTGAAAGATTCCCCACTCTCTCCTGCAACGCTCCCGTACCTGACAGGAGTTGAGATCAATACACAAATTCTGGAAAAGTGAAAGAAAAGAAACAGGGTTTTTCAAGGGACAGGGCATTCAAGATCATTATTATTGGCTTACCCCTTGCCAAGGAGGTCTTCCATTCTCTGCTTGACCCTGAAGGATTAACATTAAAGTAAAATGAAATCAGAGAGGATTATTTTAAACACAGGCAGATTAATTCTTCAAAGGATGTATTGCAGATGCAAATGTCAATTGCTTTGTATTTTATTTTCTAAATAACACCCAACAAATTCTGGAAATACTAGCAGATTAATTCTGGAAATGCTAGTGTGATAACTTTGTTGTAAACCAATTTTGTTGAGCACTAAGGGCATTTGTTGATGCTTTAATTGATAATACATTCGTGTCAACTACTGGTGATATTGGCAAAGAACCTCAAAGTTATGGTGTTAAAAGCAAAATTGAGAAATACAATTAAGAAATAATAAAATGTTTGGCAATAATCTTGTAATTAACAAATTGTCCAATTCATGTCAAAAGTTTCAACAATTGTCCTTTTTGTACATACATCTAATTAGATCTATATGCAACATTTTAATTTTTAAATTCATAGTTTATGTGTTGAGATTGCGATTGATTACCCAGTAAGTACATTTTCAATGTATCCCATCACTTGTACACATAATTTTCTGGGTACCTGGTTTCCGAGAGATGGCACAACTTGGTGAACAATCCACTGTGCATCCACGACTCCTATTTTCTCATGAGCAGGCTGTCCATTGGCAAAAAGAAGAAATATGTTATTTTTGACTGAAAGTTATTTTTACCTAACTTTGGTCAAGGATATAAAAAGGTGAACAAACTTCAATACCTCCACACATTTCCTAAGAGCAAAATCAAGGCCCCATCCATGAACCAGGTCATTCTGCAATAAATAAACAAAACAGTTTGCTTTCAATAATTGGGTTCTTTAGTGGGTGCATGTGCTAGTGTGCATAGGCATTGCAACTTAGTGGCATCTTAATAATTGAGAATTAATTAATGTACCTGAATCATATGCCACACACATCTCCATGCATCCCTTGAAAAGACAGTTGCCATAATCTCAACGAAACTGTTAAACCAAACAAAAAGTTGGACAAATAAAGTAAATATCATTCTCCTTGGACTTAAAATAAAAATAAAGAATTTATGACCACAAGATAACACGGAAATTTTTTATAAATCAAGTATAAAGAAGGCATACGCAGCACAAGGTGGGAGATGTGGATCTGAACACCATCCTGGCCTCTCTTCTGTAATTCTGTTGGAAGCAATTGACTCTTATCAGATTGAACAACCAAAGTAATAATAAACTAATACAAACACAATTATACTAAAGAAATAATTGCATGTTTATCCTGAAAAGGTTCTCTTCCTCAATAAATGTATAGTGGTAAACATAATTTGAGTGACCAGGGATGAGGAACAGTTCCAATCTTTTTAAGGGCATTCACGGTAGAGTTCCTGAATAAGTTCTCTTCCTCAAGTAACGAATCCGAACCGTTGAAAACCATCTACCTTATGAGTAATGCGTCTACGTGCGAAAATTTTAATTTGGAATTAATTTTGTATTGAGTCAAGTGGTCAAAAAATATTCAAAAAATGAATGCATTAAAATTAATTTATAAACTTTCTAATTTTGACCACTTGACTTTATACTAAATTAATTCAAAAGTTTATAATTTTCATATGTAGACACATCACTTGTAAGATAGATGAGTTTCAACAGTTCGGATTTGTCATTTGAAGCCAATTTGACAGGTTTTAGAGTTGAGTTCACGAAGAGGCTTGGTGAACTTAAGAACACCCTAGTTCTACTCTTCATGGTAATTCTTTTTTTAAAAATGAACAAATGACATTCTGACATTTTTGCGGGAGAATCATGAACTTTTGCCAAAGAAAAAACAGCATAAGATCTTACTTGTGAACTTCATGATCGCCTCTCCTTTTGGTCATTTGCCACGTTAAGCCTCTGTTTGGTTCTAAGCCTGGCTGGGATATCTGTAGCCCATGTTTCTTGACCAATTTTATGTACCTGTAAATTTACTTGTCAGCTAAAGCATAATATATCCACTTATGCAACTCAAACCCATTTTTTTTTGTTTAAAATAACGTACTCTTCTGCATTAAAATGCTCGACTCCAAGGTCCTCATCCCAAATAAATATGTACTCATAAGAAGCCACAATATCAGGGTGTAGGAATCTCTTTGCATACCACCTTATATCAAAGCAAGAGATTAACTGAGTGACAACAATTTTCCAAAATTTTGATAATAACAAAAGAATTGAAAATTAATTAATTATTTCTCAATACCATTTTGCTTGTTTTCTGACACTGACATGAATTGCACTTTTGGACCACTCAAATTCGTCCCATTCACTAACTCGGCCATCATAGTGAAACAGTAAGATCGTAAAATTTTCAGAAAACTGCAGAAATTCAGAAATATAACATGATAAATATGCTCCAATCTAAGATTAATCGAGCTAGTCTGCACAATCTTTGACTCAAAAATCAAAAATCAAAGGTTATTATAATTGCCAAGGCATGACGTGAAGGCCAACTGTAAATTTTCTCATTCAGTATTTTTTAAAATTATTTTGTTTTACCTTCTTAACAGCTGCATTGATATTTGCTTTCTGATCATATCCAACAGTGAAAGTGACAAGGTACTTTGGTTTAGAAGGTAGATCCTGCAACATTAATTGAACAATAGGTGCAACATTAGCTGCTTTTGTAAGAAATTAAAAAATATATATCTGATGAAAGAAATAGAATACCTCGCTTGGATCTCCCCATAACCGGCGGGGATAAAAATCTGACTCAGCAGCTATAATTCCGGGGGGTAGTCTTTCTGCACCCTTTGGGTTTGTTGGTACATAAATCTACATACAAGCATGCATTTACTGTAAATAATGCACTGGTAATTTGGCTTTATTTGGCCAAAATGGTCCAATACTAAAAAAATTATATTATAAAATTATACAAAAAAAACATTCTTATGATAGGTATGTACCTTCAGATCTTCGGCAGTAAGCACCTTAGAATGATTAACAATTTGATTTTTTTCAGAACCATATGCATGATTGAGCAAAGCCTCAGTCGCTTGGCCAGTGTTTCTGTCTTCAATAAATGAAAAAATTCCCGACGGCAAAAGAACCTGGCGACATTATTATAAAAGAAAAGAATGTATTCAGTAAAATCTTTTTTCATGGATTCTTGTTTGTGCTTATTATTTACAAGAGAATAAAGGCAATAGATTAAGAACCTTTGTTATGCTAACGGTGTGTAAAGAGTTTCCAATGAAGAAACCAGCTACTATTCCAATAACAATTGTTATAATAAGCCTCATGCTCTCATTTGGTTTTCGCATAAATGCACTAAAATTGTAAAACAGGGTCTCACAATAAAGCAAAGGAAAATTCCATATTTTGAAATGATTAGATTAGAAAAAAATATAAATAAATCACCTTGGGCTGTGAGGTCCATATTTCCCCATACTTTTGTATCTCTGAATAGTTTGCTCGTTTAATAACAATCTTCAACTAAGAAAAATTTAAATGAGGTCTTCGACCTGACAAATTAGGAAAACATAAATCAAAAGCAATGAACAAATTAAGTTAAAAACAAGGAAAATTGAATAGAACAAAAGGCTGCACCAGGAGGGTAAACCTCTGCTGATCCTTTTTGTTGTGTCAACTTAACAATAATGACCAGGTAACAGAAGATAAAAACATTGAAGTGGAACCAAAGCAATAATACCCAGACCCAAGTATTGAAGGCATGGTAAAAAAACAAAATATTACTTTTTAGTTTCACCTTTCTATGGTCCCTATTATCCAATCCCTTAAAATCAACTAACAACTCACATGTAATTTTTACAGAAAACTTCATTTATTTATTCATCAGAAAAAAAAAAGGGAAACTCAGGCACAATTTAGTAGATTGCCCTCTCAAAATTACCATAACAAACCTTAAATTCCCTAAATTTACAACCCAACATATAATCTCAATTGTATATTAAAATAAAAATTAAATAAATTGATAACTCAGGATCAATTGAATAAAAAACAATCAATAAATAAATCCCATTATAGGCATGCTCCACTAGCTGACGACTAGAAAAGACACAGACCGGAGTATAAGTTCATTTGAGGGTTTCCAAGTGGTTTTCGCTCAATAAATATCTAAAAAATCAAGTTCAAGCATACAAGAAATCACCAACACCCTATAATTCAGTAGGAAAACTAATATCTAAGTACCTTAACTGTGAATTCGCGAAACAGACCACCACTATTCTCGAATTAGAAACCCTAGAGGCTTCCCGGAGAAATCTCGCAAGAATAGAATAGAGAGGGGGAGGAAGTAACGCCTCTTCGAATCTCTTTCTATTTTTCGCTTTATGTTGCCACTAAAATAGAAAAGAACGAATAATGAATCCTCGTAAATTTCAAAACGGTAAGGCAGAGAATGATAACGGAACGACAAACAGACGCCGCAGAAATAGGAAGAAAGAATCCCCGCGCTGCAGTGAATTCACATCCAGTACGGTACCTTTCCATATAGAATGATATCTCTATCGTCCATTTTAACATTGCACGCATCTCAAAACGCACAACATAATTCAAATAGTCAACAAAATTATTTTGGTTCGGCTGAGAGTTATCTATACGGTAGGATACCGCAGGCGCTGCAGTTATAAATTCCTCCGTAATTAAATACAAGTGGGGTTTCAATTATTTTGTCCGACAACTAAAAAAAATATATATATATTTTGTCTTCGGCTTTAAAAGACTGGATAATCCTGTCTTTTGTTGTCCTGTGCTGGTGTTTCTGTACTGGAGGGATTAATCCTGGAGAGGATTATTAGAGAATTAATGCTTGTTTTTATGTTTGGAGAATTTAATGCGCTTTTAACATAGGAAGAGCTGAAAGGAATTAAGAACGGCCACATGACACCACAAGAGACCGGAGACCGGAGACCCCAATTCAGTTTCTCGCCAGTTTCTACAAAAATGAATCATCTCCAGTGGGAGAAATTTAGGTGTCCCCTTACTTGACTCATTTATTCAATTGTTTTGTTTAAAATAATATTGACTTTAATGAATAAACTAAACCTAGATACGCAAATTGAATATGAAAAATTATTTCATTGTTTAAATAAATTAAATCTTTAATATTCAACTTAGATATGAAATATCAATTCATTGCTTAAGAAACTTTAATAATTTGTCAAATGATGAATATTTAATAATGGATTCATTTTATAACCAAGAATTCAAAATCTAGAAATTTATGCAATCCATATTATGAAACTATATATTAGAACTTCCATACATATGCTATGAGATATATCATAATATTTTTGTAAAGGGCGATAATTTATAATTGTTTTATTTTTTAAAGAACTTTTAAAATAGTAATGACTTCTATCTTCTAATACAAAGAAGTTCAAATTTAACAAATTATTCTATTTAATAATATATATAGAGGAGTGATCCACTTACACCCTTTTTTTGATGACTTCTGATTGTACTATACATTTTCAAAGTTTTAAGTCCAAACAGTTGATCCAAATCGTTCAACATGATGGATATATTAAAATGCACTTGCAAATCAAATTTTACATTTTTGTGATTTTTTTACTATTTATTAAGTATTTTACAAAATCGTTGTTTTCAGAACATTGAATTTTTGTACTAATAATATAAAAAATTTATCAGCAAACACATTTTAATATATCCATCATGTTAAACAGTTTGGATCGACTATTTAAACTTTAATAATATAAAATGTAATCCGGTGTCATAAAAAAAAAATGCAAGTGGATCCCTTCACACACACAAACTTCTATACATACTTTGTAAATATGAAACTACGAATCAATGCCAAAAAAGAGTTATATAACGGTTACATTTATAATGGTTTGACACTTTTTAAAAACTATTTCGACTCATGTGAATTCGTCTTCCTTGAACTTATCCATCACATTGAGGAAGCTAATGTTTTCTTGTACGAAACCTTGTATCTTAATTTTATTTAAAATTGACACGACAGACGGCTCCAATTTTCTTACCCACTATGAGAAACTATGCATACACGAAATCCTGACGCGCAAAGCCGCAAATCAGGCGTTGACACTTCAACACTGGCGTCTGGCGTGATGGTTCGCCTACGGGCTTTGCCCTGAACAAAAAGAAAAAAAAGGTTGGCCCATTGTTTGCAACCCACGTGTCTTACCAAGTCTGAATCCTCAAGAGGCAGTCTGAAACCTTAAACTGTGTGTCAAGTTACTGAGTTCGCACACGGCACACCCACATTTCTCTATCTCAATCTATGGGAGGGTCCGTTGTCAGTAGCAGGAACCATGTCATGTATTTATTAGTTGCTGAGAATTGTTTCTTTACAGGAAAGGCTGGTAGTTTTTTTTTTGAGTGAGAAAGGCTGGTAGTTGGCTTGGCTTGGCTCCCAGATGCCACATGTCAATTTTTCTGTTGTCCCACCCGACATTGATTTTTATATTTATTGTTAATAATAATTGGGGGAATTTCACGTATACCCCTCAACAACTTCAAAATTACGTATTTGACCCTCTAAAGTTTGAAATTACATATTTCCCCTCTAAACTTCAAATACTCACAAATTTACCCATTTTATTGTCTTTTATATTAAAACTCATTCTAAATTTATAAAATATCTATTTTATCCTTTATTAAAAACATATAAACCCCATCAAACTCAAATTTGAATCTGAACAATTCCTCTACCATCCAAAATGTTTTTAGATATACGCACGCAAGATCAGCATGAATCTTGATGCGAACATGCATGCATATTGAAGCGACGTGCACAGATCTTAATGCGATGAATGCATATCGGGATTGATTTAAGATCCGTGCAAGCTAGATCAACACGAATATTGAAGCGCTACGCACAGATTTTAATGCGACGCATGCATATCGAATGGTAGGGAACCCTTTAGATTTAAATTTGAGTTTGA
This sequence comes from Carex rostrata, assembly GCF_964058835.1. Classification (NCBI taxonomy): domain Eukaryota; kingdom Viridiplantae; phylum Streptophyta; class Magnoliopsida; order Poales; family Cyperaceae; genus Carex; species Carex rostrata. Next base: position 5,648,119 of record NC_135918.1, read on the forward strand.
TGGGCTTTATATGCTTTTAATAAAGGGTAAAATGTGTATTTTAAAATTTTAGAATGAATTATAATATAAAAGACAATAAAATGGATAAATTTGTGAGTTTTTGAAGTTTAGAGGGGGAAATATGTAATTTCAAACTTTAAGGGTGAAATACATAATTTTGAAGTTGTTGAGGGGTATACGTGAAATTCCCCCAATTATTATTAACAATACGTATTTTTAAAATTTAGAGGGACAAATGCATAATTTTAAAGTTTTTGAAGGGTATACGTGAAATTCCCCCATAATAATTAATGAGTGAGGATATGGGCATATGTATCTTTATTTTTAATCCGAAACATTTAACATAATTTTTATATAAAAATATATTTCGGATCAAATTTTATATTTTTCAGATAGATAGAATTTACCCCGAGATTTTTATTTTTATCCAAAAAATAAATAATTTTATTATAAATAATCACGTTTTTCGAAAAAATTTATTTCTACCCAAACCGCATATATTATGTGCGGCCCGAATTAAAAATTCGGCCCGTATAGAATATATGCGGCCCGAAGGTAATTTTTGAGTGATGATATCTCACGATCTGTTTAGAAATTTTGTATGAAACTTCACAGTCTTGTTCTACGATGACAAGACTACATGTCGGTCAATTTTCATGAATTTTGAAGATGTTTTTCTATGTTAACCAGAGATGCAAAGTTGGACTCAGAAGCACTTCTTCAGCATTTCGGGCAATTTTTGAGTGATGATATCTCACGATCTGTTTGGAGATTTTAAATAAAACTTGACAATATTGTTCTACGATGTCAAGACTACATGTCGGTCAATTTTCATGAATTTTGAAGATGTTTTTCTATGTTAACCAAAGATGCAAAGTTGGACTCAGAAACACTTCTTCAGCAGTTTGAGCAATTTTTGAGTGATGATATCTCACGATCTGTTAGGAGATTTTAAATAAAACTTGACAGTATTGTTCTACGATGTCAAGACTACATGTCGGTCAATTTTTATGAATTTTGAAGATGTTTTCCTATGTTAACTAGAGATGCAAAGTTGGATTCAGAAACACTCCTTCAACAATTCGGGCAATTTTTTAGTGATGATATCTCATGATCTGTTTAGAGATTTTGTATGAAACAAGACTGTGAAGTTTTATTTAAAATCTCCAGAAATCATCACTAAAAAATTGCCCGAACTGCTAAAGAAGTGCTTCTGAGTCCAACTTTGTATCTCTAATTAAAATAGAAAAAAATCTTCAAAATTCATGAAAATTGACCAACATGTAGTCTTGACATCGTAGAACAAGACTGTGAAGTTTCATACAAAATCTCTAAACAGATCGTGAGATATCGTCACTCAAAAATTGCATCGGCCATTTGAAAAAAGCAAAAAAAAAAAAATTCGGACCGCAAATATTCTATGCGGTCCGAATTTTTAAATCCAAAAAAAAAAATCGGGCCGCATATATTCTATACGGTCCGAATTTTTAATTCGGGCCGCACAAAATATATGCGGTTTGGGTAGAAATAAATTTTTTCGAAAAACGTGGTTATTTATAATAAAATTATTTATTTTTTGGGTAAAAATAAAAATCTCGGGAATTTACCTGACACTCTTGACCTAAAGTATATATAAGTACTTCAATAAATACTTGCAATAATTGAGATTAATACTTTTAGACGTCTGACTTTGGCAATCTCTCATCTCTAATAAAAATAGTTGACCTCATAGTTATAAATACTTAAAAAATAAGATACAAATATTTAAAAAATAAGATATTAATATTTTGATGTGTAACTTGATATGATCAAATGTATGAAAATTAAACTTTGTACAGTGTGTGTGTGTGTCTACACACACTTCAGTGCATAAGTATAAGTACTTGCAATACTTATTATTAATACTTTTAAACATCATCCAACGTCATATGTAAAAAAATATCAAGTTTTGTGGTCCCCAGATAGTTATGACAATATTAATACTTTTAGAAACATAACCCCCCGATATAGTTTGAGTGCCCCCCCCAAGGTATTTATGGTGCGGGGACGTTTAAGGGATTTGATTGAAGGACGATAATTATTTACTAATTATTTACGTAATAATTGTTCACATCCATTGCATAGAGTTAAATAGTTGAGAATGACAATATTAATATTTGTAGAAAAAAAAATCCATTGCTGAAGTTTTGCGCCCCCCCCCCCCCCCCCCCCCCCCCCCCGGTAATTATGACCCTCCCAAAAATTATGGTGCGAGAATTTTAGTGCGGATATCATTATCAGTTTTCTAATAAAACTTCGTATAGGTCTATTAAATAGTATACAATAAAATCATTATGAAAAGTTAAAAAAAAAAATACAGAACTCATATATTCATGTATGGCATAAACATACATTAAATTTAATTAATGAGATATCGACACACGCGTGAATTAAACAATTAATTGCAAATTGCCGATTAATTGTCAATTTCTATCATCAATACTGATCCTCTGTCTTGTGAAGAACTCGTCGGCTTTAAAACCTATTTTGACCTATTCATCTAACACGAAAGTCGTTTGAAGTAAATCCGCTTTTCATTAGACATGTCGCCATTTTGACCAATAACACTTGAATATTGACTTATTTAATTAATAGGCTATTTTTTTTCTTTCTAAAATTAGAATTTTAGTCAATCTTGACACTCATGGTTTTTTTTAATAAATTATTTTAACAATTAGAAACAATTAATGTTGACATATTTATATTATCTTTTATCTTCCATTTGAACCACAAATTTAAAGTACAAATTGACCAATCCAACCCCTCAGGCCACAGCTCTCTCTGTCTCTATTCAATTTACTCGGCAAATTTGCTTCGTGGATATTTCCTATATTTCCCTTTTCTCGTGATGGTTTCCTAAACCTTTTTGTTGCTTTGTAATTTTGCCTTGTGGCTTCATTTAAGTAACGATGGCGCCAACGTCTGTATGGTAGGCCCAATATTACTAAGATGTAATTGAAGTCTAATCAATTCAACAACATATCCGATTAAAAAAAATCGCTACTTTGAACCTTATTAGGTATATATTTATATTTTAATTAACTAAATAAATAATTAGCCTACCTTGTATGTCTAGCACATATTGTGATAGATTTTATATTTCAACGGGGAAATATTCTTTTTGGTTATAAATCAAATTAAATAGGATTTATGTGGATGTTTATTTTGTAACTCTCAATATTAATCCTCAATTCGTTATCACACTACTCCACTATTATTGTCATTTATTATCTTATTTATTATTGTAATAGTTTTTTATGTATAATTTCTATCCTATAAATATATTATGTAATTGTTTTTTCTATATCTCTTGTTATTTACTTTACTTTTGTTGTAACTTTAATTAAATTTACAATAATTTTAAATTTACGTAAGAGATATCTATCAAGTTGATGTTGAAATTCAGAAAAGCTCTTATTAAGAAGTCTAAAAATGGTTAAAAGGAAATTTTTTTTTTTTTATATTTTTGCTACAAAATCTAAAAAAAAGTTGTTTAGTTGCGCTTTTAATAAGCTTCTGTAAATTTCATACTGGCTATTTCGCTCAACCTTGTCTCTGCCGAATTCGTATCCTCTGCGTTAACTCAAAAGAAATTCTTCTGAGTAAATTAATCTTAACCATCTGATCTGTTTTAAAATTGTGCAGACTAAATCTGTACTAATATTGAAAGACAACGATATGTTATAGGTAAGTGCCGAATTAGCTCCGTTTAAAACCAAACGGTTTATATTTATTAACCCAAAAGATTATCTTTTGAGTTAATGCAGAGGATACGCATTTGTCTCTGTCGAGTTCAAATCCTACAGGCATCATAAATTTCTAGTTTGAATTCAGACAGTCTCATCAGAATCTGAACCAATTTGACAGAGTTCAAATCCTACCTCTATGTAGTATTTGTGCGGATTTCAATCGGATGGTCCGGATTCATACTCAAAGTGCGTTACTGCCTCTCCCATTTTCTTATCTGTAAAAAAGACTCCTATCATGCAAGTCCCTTCCATTCTTGCTTTTAAATTAGAAAAAAAAATGTTTTGATAAGTTCATGTATGATAATTCGTTTCCCCAAGCAAATTGAACTGCCTAAATTTACTATGATTTGGTTATTTTATATACGTTTCATTAAATTTAAAGGGGTTGTGGTTATGATGAAATATCAAAACACATGTACTTTCTCAAATGAAAAAAAAATATCAAACACCGGTATATGGCTCTTCTGATGCTAACTAATTTTGTTTTTGTATCAAAATTTTAGAATAAAACTAGTGTATGCTATGTTTACTAAGAAGATTTGGTTAGCATAATTTTAAAATTTATTAGATTGATTTTGGACGACAAATTCAAATTGCTGAAACCGATCTACTTTACGATTGATTAATGTACATGCAAACTTTTGAAATTTTCGAACTTATTTTGTATAAAGTCAAGCGGTAAAATAAATAAATAAAATTTATAAGTTATTTTAATGCATTCATTTTCATCATTTTGTTATCACTTTACTTTATATAAAATACATCAAAAACTTTAAAATATTGCATGTGCACACATCACTCGTGAAGTATATCAGTTTTAACAGTTTTAATTCGTTATTTTGAAACCGATCTGATAAATTTTGAAGTTATGCTCACCAAACTCACTCAATGAGCATAATATACTTGCTAATTTTGCTCCAAAATTTAGCTACTTGCTTACTGAAGATATAGGTATATAATATATATTGATTAGTATAAATAATATTGAATATTTACTGATAAAAAGGATGAGAACAAATTAGAAAAGATATCTAATGAAAAATAATTCTCTGTGAAATTAAAAATTATAGAGATTTGACGAGAATGAGAACTAGCAGATTGAAAGTACGATGATAAACAAACTACACAGCACATTCATTTTCTTGTTTCATATCACCTGCTCTTTTACTTCTTTGTGATTTCTTTTGTCTAAAGCTGTCCTTATTTTTACTCTAGTCAAATGTGAAACTAATAAATTTAAATTAGAGAGACTGGAATATAAAATGCATAAAGTATAATCACTGAAATTTAAATTCAAATTTTCACAATTCTAAAGTTGAACTTTAACCACCAAACTACAATTACACATTTGACATTTGACGAATAACTGAACTAGACTCAATTAATTTTCAATATATATGAGATGGCTAAGCACTTTCTGGCATGGCCATAGATCCGTCCTAGACCAGCCATGATGGTTGCGGTTAATTTATTGTTAATGGATTTCCGGTCTGTTCTTTTATCGGTGAGTCATTAGTATATCAAAAGAAATATAGACGGTTATTATTGATTTTTTTTATTAAAAATATTACTGTAATTATACTTCTACAACAATATCTGGCTAGAACTAAGGATATCTAAACATGATGCGTTCTCTTTTCTTATTATATTTAAATGTTGAAATAAGATTTTCAATAATCTTTTAATTATTACAATCTAAATTATAAGATTTATTATAAAAAAATGTTATTGATTATATTTACTTTTCAAGACTTAAACCGTTTATAATAATCATATTTTGAGGAACTAAATTTTTTCATTAGCTGATTTACAAGACCATTTAAATTTGTTGAACTTCCAAGTTCTTTTTTCTTTCGAATTTCTTATGAAGGTAATTAAGAAAGATAACATCAATAATAATTGGATTAAATGCATGAAATTGACATGGAGGGATGATTAATTCCATACAAGAAAAAATATATTATTAATGAGATTAAGAAAACATTGAATCTTTTGGAAACAAACTTTATTGCTCATAAGTCATAACTCATAAGTTGACGCTTCTGCCATTATGTAACGAAATCTGATTATTTAATAAATTAGATATTTATATTAAGATGATATAATATTTATGAATTATGATAGATGAACAAGGACAGAATTAAGCCTAGATAATTGAAATCTGCATTTGATCTGATCTGCATAAAAGCGTGATTTTAGAAACCAGAAAGAAATCCTGATGCAGATGGTCAAAGAGCAGCCATCACTTAATAGCAAGTAGCAGCTCTCTTGAATGAATATAAAGAAAGCCACGAAAGAAGTTGATTCTAACATTAATTGTCCACGCGGATATTTTCAAGCTGATATATTATACGCGGATATTATCAAGTTCAAATGCCTTTTGTCTTAAATTTCAAAGTCCAAACAGTTGGTTCGTCGATTCGCTCAATATGATCTTCAAATTAAGATACGAGACCAAATTTTATATTTTTTTAATCTTTATATATTTTCCATATAGGTACGAAATCATGCTTCTAGACCATCCAAAATAGTGTTTTGTATCTATCTAAAATATATATAAAATTTGATCTATAAGCATATTTTAATATGAATATTATGTAGAGCGTTTAAATCGACTGTTTGGACTTTGAAAACAGAGATAAAAAATATAAAGCACAACGAGACTAGAAAGACACGAGGCACTTGAACCCTCCTCATTATGTATGTGGTGCATAAAATTTTGATAAAAATATATTTATGGTATGAGTGTATGTTCATGTTTTAAATTAATTGGATTCATATATGCCGACATTTTTATTGATAACCAACTTTAAATATATTTTACCACAAATAACCAAAAAAAATTTAACTTTTATTAAAAATACCCAAAACTACAATAAAAATATTGTGGTTTGGAATTTTTTTATTTTTCATTTTTTGCACTATAAAAACTCCGTCTCTCTCTCCTCCCTCTCAAAATCACCAGAACCCCACAATATCATTTTTTTTTTGGCTTTTTATAAACTCTATATCATGTTTTTCAAAACCCCACAATATCATGTATTTTAGAACCATAGGTAATAATCAGTTTGAGTTTTCTGATTGTCTGGGAGGAAAGGAAGGAGATGATTGTGATAAGCAACACGTTGAGGAGGTTAGAGATGCGATCGATTGGGTCAAAATCTGTTGGCGAGTTTTGAAAAAAAATAATAATAAATGATTTTGAACTTCAATATGTAATTCTTGATATCTCTCTTTGAATTTTGAAAAAAAAAAATTATTATCGTGTAAATGACATATATTAAACAATCATAGATAATTTTAATGATCTTTGAATAATAAATTAAACATATGAAACATGAAACAATAACCCATTAAAAAAATAAGCAAACACACACAATAAATAGTAAATGTATTTTAAAATAATTATATGAGTAATTCTTGAATAATCTCTTAGACTTTAAAAAAAATTAATACAGGTAATTGTATGTCTACCGTTGATGAATAACTTAAACTAAATTTTTGAGGCACTAAAAGATATTTTTTTGCAATTCTGTTTCTGTCAGGTGCCCGGGGAAGATCGAAAGATCCCCGGACAAGGTCCCGACCGTCTCGTCCCCCCTTTCCAAATTGGGGTTATACACGCAAATCCGACTTTCCTAGCCAAAATTATGGATGTTTAAAGTTTTTTTTTTTTTTTTTAAAACGATACTTCCATGCAAAAACACCGATAACGCAGCGATGCTTTATGCCCGCTTAACGACGATAGAAGTGCATCGATGTTTTATTGCCAAAACATCAGTGACACACTCATGCTCTCTAAACAGCCATAACTTTATTATGACCAAAATATTGATGATGCACCTATGCAGATTGACTATAACTCTAATTTTTTGCATAAATATTTTTTTTGTCGCCTCCAAAATCGCCTTCTCTTCCCCTCTTTGATATCTGGTGATTTTGAGAGAGAGGAGAGAGAAACATATTTTTTTATAGTGCAAAAACCAATAAATAAATCCCAAACCGCAATAAAATATTGTTGTTTGAGTATTTTTAATAAAATTCAAAACTTGATTATTTGTGGTAAAATATATTTTTTTTTTGAAAATGTGGTAAAATATATTTAAAGTTGGTTATTAATAAAAATGTCGGTCATATATGATAATAATATCTGGGTAAGGCTAAGGTGCTATGGGTTGCATAGAGACCTACGGTGCTACGGCTCAATATTCGAGTTTTCAAAATCCAAACGGTCGATCCGAACCGTTCATTTTGTTCTCCATATTAATATGTGTCTGGAGACCAAATTTTACTATTTTTTTAAATAGGTAAAAAATTAGTTGATCTAAAAAATTATGCCTCATTCAGATATTTGATTTTCTACCTATCTAAAAAAATAGTAAAAAAATTCCAAAAAATGTAAAATTTGGTCTCCAAACACATATTAATATGGAGAACAAGATGAACGGTTCGGATCGACCGTTTAGATTTTGAAAACTCGAATATTGAACCGTAGCACCGTAGGTCGCTATGCAACCCATAGCACCTTAGCCTTACCCATAATATCTTTGGAAAAAGATTGGACTAATGCTATATAGATAATTTAATATCTTATAAAAAACACAGCAAATCAGTATTTTTTTTTCAGACTATTATTATTGAATGGAAACACAATCGTATAATTGTAAATAACAAAAAATTAACGTTTTCAAACTATTAAAATTAGTACTCTTTCATACTATTGCAATCAGTACTGTTTCTATATTAATTTGGATTGTTTGACTATATATGTGATTCAATAATGCAATCCTGAATCAGATGGTTAATCGAAATTCTTATCTTCTTCTGCACAAGTTTTTTTCTTCACCGGCCAATGACCTGGGTACAGATTAATAGAGTATAAAAAAATAAAAAAATAAAAAACTTATGGGCTGCACGAAACCAAAACAACATTGTCAATATCTCTACCCAATAACCCATGGCTACTGTTTTGTTGAGAAGAAGTTGTGTTAATGAAGATCGTGGAATTTTGTGGTGACATGGAATTCGTTTTTTTTTAACTAAATAGTTATATTTTTAGGATTTAATGATAAAAAAAATTAAAGACAGCTAACAGAGGAAGGCACGAAGCTGAGCACCAAAGAAAAACGGAGGAATTGACGTACAACAATTTAGAGATACTGACGCGTACAAAGGGAAATTAATTCTTATTGCAGCACATTTTTCGTATATGACTGTACAATGTACATTAATGTAATGCTAATACTTACTAATATGCATATGCACGGCTTCCTTTTTATTTGGTGGGGTGGGGAAGGGGGCTCTATTTAACTCTGTCTCTAATACAGTGTCCGTAGTTGTCCCGTTCGCACTGAGATGATTTGAAAACCTTTCAAGTTTCAACTATTATATCATGCTAAGAAAAATAACTTGTCGAGAAAGAGTCAGGTGAATTCCGGTGACCATTATCCCATTGGCTCAACCATAAGATCAGTACAGCTGACAGTATATACCTAAGTTCTACTCTATATACAGCAATTTTCCAAGATGGTGAACTACTAAAACATTAAATAGCCAGTAATAAACTCACAAGTCAGAACAGCATTTGCTTTATGTGAAGAGTTATGCATCTTGAGCTTCCTCGGCTAAAGAACTTGACTGCAGAGAAGGCAACCACAGCTCTATTCGGGTCCCACCTGTACCAAAAGCTGCATCAACCTTTCGCGGTGATATTACATGCACAACACAGCCAAAACTCTCTAAGATTTCTCGAGCAACAGTTAGGCCAGCTCTGAAATTCAATGCCATGTTGTCTTCTAGCATGCCTTCTGCTAATAGATCCGTGCCGAATGGTGTGAGGGAGTACATCTGGGTCTGCCATGGGCAAAATAATAAAAACAAAATAAGGCTGCTGTATGCACCAAAATTTATTAATTGGGCTTCTCTTTTGGTAACCAAAAAAGTCTGCCATGCCATTTGCAAAAAAATTGCGTATAAATTAATCAAAGATCATTTAATAAAACAGAATTTTTGTCCATGATCAAAACAATGCAAAAGATCCTCCAGCTTATTAAATATATAAGTAAATAAACAAATTACTTAGTTGAATTTCACAGACATCACGTAAGAAGCATTCTCTTCCGTTAATGATAAAAACAAGCAAAAATAAACCCTCTTGTAGTATTCATATTTGCATTTTCTTTTAAAATATCAGCATAGTAAAACTTCAGAATTTACTATGCAATTAGCCATTTTGTTTGACCAAGTTCTTGCACTAGTGTACAATCCTAATGCTTTAAGCACCAAATAATCATCAGATTATTTTTGGTTTTGCTCAACAAAGCAACCTCGGAAGGCAGCTGCCATTTTCCAATTTCTCAACACAGGAGTGGTTTTGTCAATTTGCTAAAGATAGTAATTTGTGAAGTTGGACATTACCAAGTATGGCACATCTGGCCCATCATCATCTATTACAACAAGAGCGCCACCTGCAGGAGCTCCACCTGCGAAAATCTTAACTTGACCCCCAATCTGTGTGCGCAAAAGCGCTCCTTCAATGAGGTTGCTGAGTGCTTGCCTCAGAGCTGATTCTTCAACAGCAACTAGTAGAGAAGTAGAGGTCCCACTGAGTTCCACCTTTCGATTTTGCTTGTAAGCCAGTGCAACTGCAGCTCCGACCAGATCTTTTAAAACTTCAGAGACATCACATGGTCTACCTAACATGAACAAACCCTCAGGAAGTCATGTCTGTGGTACAAACTGAAATCTCTACATATAATAGATAATTTTTTCATATATTGATGCTTATACCCAACCTAGAGAAGGTTCAAGTTGCAAATCTCAATTACTCAGTTAGCACAAAATGTGGAAAACAACAAGTGAAAATCATAGGTATATAGGAACCACTACCCTAACAGTCGGAGTAACAATAATACCTCGTGTTATTTTGTTGGAGAGGTACGAGCCAAAGAGGTGGCATGGGAATTTCTATATCGTGCTTCAGTGAATCAAATTTGATTATGCTTTCTGTTTTGGCATCCCCAGAACTGTTATCTGGTAGAAAAGATGTCTCAGGATTTGATGGTACATTTGTTTTTTGCCCATTCATTTGCTTCAATGTATCTTCATTGTGCCGAAATATGTTACGCTATAAATGCAAAATAACAAAAATGATGAATCAAAGTTAAGTACATTAAGAGTTAGGTTATCGTAAAAACATTTATTTTTTGGTTGAAATACAAATGGTCCAAACTTGCTTTTTCGTCTTTGACGATTAATTCAAACCATCCAATGAGATATAATAAAACCTTGTCAGAAACGAAGTTCTATTATTCTAGAATTGGTTTATAAATTTTTCAGATTTTTTAAGATGCTTCATTTCTTTAATATTTTAGAGCCATTTTGAAAATCTGAAAAAAAATAGTAAATCTTGACTTCCTACAAGATTTTGATAGGTAAACCACATTTTATACCTTGGATAGACCACTTACATGTGAAAAATAAAGAATTGGACAATTTATATTATATCCAAAATACAAACATTATTAAAATAGCCCAACTCAGTAAAACAAATAAGCATATATAAAATTGAAGCTATCATCAATAACCTTGGAAAACAAGAAATATCTCACATGCCACTAGGAGCTATTTGTTTTTATTCATCTTTAAAGATAAACAGTGATAATGGAGAGGAAATTTTGGTTATCTCCGACATAGGAGGAAGGAAAGAATATTTTCATATATAGTAGGGATAATGCACTTATCTCCTATTGTTTGCAGGTGTATATTTAAGAGAATAGTGGAAAAAGAACCACCAAACTAAATTCTATCAGGAAAAGTTCTACCTTGGTGAGGTAAACAACTTCTTGCATTTGTTGTAATGCATCTCTCATATGATCACCTTGAATGAGTATATCTTCAGCTATATCATGAGGAATCTACATTAAATTGCCAAAAGAAGCACAAAATATTAGCAAATGACATATGTCTCATGTAAATTTGAGTTCCCCGCCATCTACTAATTTTAATTTTGCAAACTACAACCAGTGTCATGTTATATTTTCAAATAACACCCATAATGTTGCATATGAGCAATTACCATGCAACATTTGCAAGATAATAACAATCGGCACCCAGACCTTCAAAAGAAAAAAAAGGTTAAGACACTCAAACATTTTTCCGGAGAGCTGGAAAGATCATCCATTAAATTTGACATATATATCCACTGGTCTGGTGAATTTCTTTTTTCCATATGCCCAAGTTGAACTATAGAAACTAGGGTGGTTCTAGCATACTGAAAGTACACATTCATTTCTTGAATAGTATTGCTCAAATTAGATAATTAGAATTGTAGATGTGTTTTGAATTTAGATTGAATTAAAAGACATTTAACATTCCATCAAACGATTATAATATTTAACAGTAGAATTTTAATGACTTTATGATGAATGACCAATCAAATTTCAAATTGCCTCAAATTTGATACATGTCCTTATCTAAACAGTTGTTGAACATATCTACAATTTTAATTTTTCAATATAAAGAATATCTTATAAGATATCAAATCAATGTAGCATAAGAGCTGGAAGTACACTAGAATTATCCATAAATCTAAATCAAGCCGACAAATGTGACCTTCAATGAACTATTAATAAAGTAAATTGTTACTTTAAAATAAAAACATCAGTGATAACTAATTCAGTTGCTTGATTTGCCGTGTTGCAAACTAAGGTTTACTTATACAAACCAAACAATGTTGCGTGTCCAATGCAAAAGTGCCAAATGCGGGTGTTATTTGCACATAAGGAATGAAAGTCTGCTTTTAAATTGAACAACAGAACTGGTCCAGTTTTCTTACTTGGCTTCTCTCGACATAAGTAGTCAGCATATTTGCCAGAGCTCTGATACTAGAAAGTGGTCCATGTATCTGCACAAATTTCGTAGATTTTAGAAAGCGACACAGGAAAAAGTAGACCAAAATACAAAACAGACAAGAAAAGGAAATGACCTGCTCAACCAATTGGCTCATTCTCACATTATTTTGCCATGATGTTTGTTGAAGTAACATCGCTTTCTGAAATAAAGAAAAGAAAAAGAAGAAGTTAGAATCGCAGATAAGGTCAAATAAAAATATTAGCAGTACAAGCAAAAAATGAATCGGAAAAGCAGAGGTCCAATAAAAAAACTAACGAAAATGAAAAGAAATAAGTAAATTAATCAAATAAAGTCCCGAGTATAAGAAGAAAGAACTGTAAAAGGGAAAAGTGATTAATCTTACCTGATCCATGACATATGCAGTAGCCAAAGATTGAGAAATCCTTACAGCCCGAGATCTCTCCTCAAGAGTAATCTGACATGTTTTCACTAAATCTTCTTGATATGGTTGAATCTCCAATGAATTCCCATACGAGTAGTTACTTTGTGGTAAATTAGGTACCTCCCCTTGTGTGCTTTCTGAGTTCATGCATGTCTCAGATTTAACATTTGGAAGCTCTGCAACTAGAAAGCCCACAATGAATGGATGCTTCACCAAAGGAAGAACCATGGCCCCATATTCAGGTACAAAGTCAAGCTGCACATCATAAAATTCACATGCATGTAACTCAGCTAACAGAAATATGTTTAAGTACCAAATGTGATAGAACATTGTTGGGATTATCAATTAGAGCAAAGAGGCGATTATACAGTAATTTATTCACAACAGTTCACCAGCCAAAAGGAAAAACAATGCAGTGAAAGAGATTCAAACTTGATGAACCAGTGACTGGTACACATGGTAAATGGAAAATCATATTTTCTTAGGAACTTACTTCTTGTTTACATAAAGATGCTTCTACGCCTCTTAAACCCGCAACAACTGAAAAATTACAGATTAATATCACACAGTCTGAGCTGTCAGAGACATCGATCCCAGGAAAGAAAACAACTCTTCGTAATTCTAGCTGATCCATGATGTAACTACCGGCTGGCCTCACATAAACCTATAAAAGAGTACATGAACTAAGATATAATCCTAGCAACTATTACAACAAAATCAACAATAATATTTGATACTATCTTAAAAATATACAAACCATTATATTTTTTCAGGCTTAACTATTTGCCCATAAAATAGTTTGATGATCACTGCACACAGTTTCTAATTTGGAACCAATTAATCAACTAATATGCCATTTGCTCAGTTACATTGTTAATGTTGTATCAATTAAAACAAGTATCCTCCAGCTCCATTATTTTACTGTTTTTCCTTTGTATTGAAAAAGTACAGCAACATTTTAATCACATCCTTTTTCTATTCTTTTATTGACCTGTGCCTTTAGTTCTCCCCTTCTCTTCCTCTCAAACATTCTTGTGGAGCACAACCTAACTCTGATAGCACTGTCAATCCTTTGACAATCCAAACGCACCAAAAGAGTATAAGAAATAAGTAACTAACCGACAGGATAGCGTCCGCTGAGACGACCATACGAAATAGCTGGAGCTGTTCAATGCACAGACGCTGGAAATCAGAGCTGGGCATGAGAGGGCCACCCTTCCCAGCCTCCTCATCGAACCGACGGCGCGAGAACTCCACCGGCGAGGTTGACGACGCCCGGCGGATGGCCGCCGCAACGGCCGCGGCTGATACTGGGCTCAGCTCCTCTTCCTCCTTCGTGTTAGCCACAGGAAGTGCAACTGCGTGGTTCCGTAAAAGGGGACGAATCTGCGTACGGTGCTTGGCAAAAGCGGGAAGGAGGAGGCGCAAGGAAAGGCGAGGATGGTAGTAACTGGAGGGGAGCATGGTGTAGAGAGGAGGGAAATCGAACTGGAGAGAAGCGTGTAGCCAGTGATGGGCTGATGGCTAGCTCGATGTTTGGCGCTGGCGCTATAGCACCATGGGTGCACGCCTCGTGGCAAGAGAACTAGAGCGGGTTTATCTTCCACGGTCTGATCGAGTTCGGATATCCTAAAGTAACCCAATTTATGAGTTTAGATCAGGACCGTCCGATTCGAGTCGGGCCGTCAGATTAAAGAGTCCCCGTGCGCTCCATCTCATACTCGATTTGTCCAGATTTCAATTGAACGGTCCATATAAAAACTAAAAATTTGGATTACTTTAGGGTATCCCACCCCGGTCGGATCTTATCTCCACCGCAAAACTGGACGGCTCTGGTCGATACAGTAAATATATTGACGAAGATATTTCGACTTCATACAGCGTAGAAACAATAACGTTAAAATAAAAAAAATATATGACTTGTGTGCTGCTTGAAGTCAAAAGAGTTCTGTTGATATATTTACCCACTGAACATTTTTTTTTTTTACACCATGTTTGGATGGAGAGTAGAGGAGGGGAGGGAATGGAATAGATAGAAAACTCTCTCGAATCGTGTTTGGTTGACAAAATTATAGAGGAGGTGAAGAGTATAGGAGGGGAAATGATTAACCTTATATAACTGTAATCAATAGAATTGATTTTTCTCTCGATTTGAGGTATAACAGATGGAAAGAAATTGTGTTACAAATATTTTCAGAAAAAAATGATACAAATACCCTGTCCTATATATCTTATTCCTATATAATTATCATTCAACTTTTTTTTACCAGAGACCTAGCAGCCACCGTAGTCACCATAGTCCGTTTTTTTTTTTTGTACCACCGTGATAAATCAGAATTAAATCAATACCACCCGTTAATTCCGAATTCAGATTCCGCCACGTTCGCACAGTAGATCTGCGAACGGGTCGCTACCCGTTCGCGTAATGGATAAGCGGACTAACCCGTTCCCGACTGACCCGTTCCCGACGACCCGTGCGCGTAACTGATCTGCGGACGGATGACCCGTGCGCGATTTGACCCGTTCCCGACGACCCGTTAGCGATCTGACCCGTTAGCGATCTGACCCGTTCCCGACGACCCGTTCGCACTATAGATATGCATACGTGGCAAATCCGGATAAAAACCCCTCCGCAGTGGTTTTTTTACGCTGTCCCTGTCTCCGCAGCAGCGTCCAGCACAGTAAAAAGGTAAAAAAAAATTTATTAATTTAATTTTGTTAAATAATTTAATTTAATTTAGTTATTAAGTAGTTTAGTTTTATTAGATAGTTTATTTTAGTTAGGTACCAAAATAGTTGTATATAAATTAGATTAATTTTTTTTCTAGTTTTAGGTAGTTTATTTTTGTTAGGTACCAGAATAATTGTATATTGTAAATTAGATCAAAATTAGGTACCAAAATAGTTGTATATTGTAAATTAGATCAAAATTAGGTACCAAAATAGTTGTATATTGTAAATTATATCAAACCAGCTGACACACTTGTAATTGCACAGCCGTCTCACTTCTTTGCTCAAACCAGCTGACACACTTGTAGAATGTCTCCTCAATGATTGCAGCAACTGGTAATCTATGAGAAAACAATAATAAAACAATAATAAAAATTACAACTAAGTGCAGAAAACAATAATAAAAAATAGGAGGATTACAAAATACAAACCTGCTAGAAGTTTTGAAGACATGGTTGAGCGATTCGGAACAGTTGCTAGTCATTATTTCCCAGCGAGATCCATCATCCATAGCTTGATACACCTTCCATGGCTTAGGCAGTTCTTCCTCATCATTTTCATTATATTTGCCACATGTATCCAAATAAGCCAACCAAGCAGGATTTCGCCTCCCGATTGCATCAAGTCCTTCTTGCAATCTTCTTCTCTTCTTCTTTTTAACCATAACCTTGAAAAAAGTGGAAGCTACCTTATCCTTAGTGTGCTTTCCAAAATTCTCAAACACATGTTGAGAGCAGTAGCGGTGAGCACACTCTCCTTTCTCCTCACACCAACCCAAATCATCTTGAATAAACACATTTTTTATGCCCTTGTGTCGGTCAGATACCACACACATGTATCTATTTCGCCCAATTACAAACTCCCGCACCCACTTCATGAACCATCCCCAATTCTCAAAATCCTCGTTCTCTACCAGTCCAAATGCTAACGGGATTAACTGATTCTCTGCATCATATCCGGTTACAATTAACAGCTTACCCTTGTATCTGCCAGACAAGAAACAAGCATCGATACTGATGACGGGTCTGAGGTGACCGACTACGGCAATACATGGTCCCCATGCCCATGCTGCTCTCATGAAAAAACGATACCCTGGCTTAGTGGTTGGCTTTGAAACAATTTTATATTGGGTTCCCGGATTTGACCTTTTTATTGCCTCCAACAAAGGGACAATCAGCCCGTAAGACCCTTCCCAACTACCAAAGGCCCGAGCAATTGCTAACTCTTTACCACGCCATAATTTGTTGTACTTTGGAACAATACCCTCGTACCTTTCAGCGCATAAGTCAGCGACTGCCCGGATAGAAATATCAGCATTTTTTTCCAATGACAATTTTATACAGTTGGCGACCATAGCGGACGTCAACTGTGCATGATCTAACCTGGATGCCGATGCGTGACATGTGTGCTTAGCCACATTCTTCGTGATGGCCCAAGTATTACCAAAGCCTGTAGCCCTCACAACCAACGCCCACCTGCACCGGGCGCTAACACACTTGTACCTCAACCTGGTGGTATCTCTGTGTGTATTTTTAATCTCCCTATTTTGTTTGATGTGCCAGTGGTTAATTGTATCTTTCATCTTATCCTTGTTGTCATATGTCATCCCCTCAGACAATTCATGTCTTTCTCCCTTTTATTGTACAAACGAAACAACAAAAAATAAACAACATCAATTTAATAACAACATTTTAATAATTAAATTAAAATTAAATATAATTTAACAAATATACCTCACAAGTCGCAAAAAAAGAGCTATCGGCCTCTCCAAACCCTGATGTGTCATGAAATTGCTCAAACGGATGTCTTTCCCCACGATCCACTATAGGCCACTTCCGTCTACCAAGCACAGGAATACCAATATCCTCATCACTGTGATCTGATACCCCACCGTCCCCATTATCATCCCAATTAGCCTCTGCCTCCATTTCTTCAGGATCATCGTCCGTATTGTCAGCATAATAAAGCCGTTCAGGGGTTTCAGATCGCTCCCTTTCAGATTGGACTCGGCTAGAGGATGAGGATGGAATCTGAGATCGACCCCTGTCAGATTGGACCCTACTAGGGCCCGCTACACATGGGGCCCGACTAGAACCCGCTACAGATGGGGCCCGGCTAGGACCCGTTACAGATTGCTCGAGCCCCAAACCCTGAGTCAACTACAACAATTGCCTAGTATTCTGTCTGGAGTTATGTCTAGAGTTTTGTCTGGGGTTGGCTACAACATATAACTCCAGGAACTTGAAAGTCATATTCATTGTCATTTGGACATATAACTGCCAACTGCTATCGTCTTGTACCGGTAGCTGTTGGAACCAGGTTTGATTGCCTTGGCCAATATTAATTCTTGCGGTAATTATCAGTTCATAATTACGGTGGTCAATACCGAGTTGTTGGTACACTTCCCTATTTAAACCTCTAAAATCCAAATCAGGTCGAATATTAAACATTTTCGGCACTTGGTGGCTATAATAAGCGCCATTTGGTCCTTGTAATACTTCACCATCAAAATAACAAGCAATTCCAATCATAATTTGTTGAATAAACCTAATAATAAAAAATAACTAAATTAAAACAACTACAAAAAATAAATTAAAAAAAAAAGGATGAAAAGGAAAAAAAACCTACCTATGCAGCAGCTTCGGTGAAAATGAGGGTGTAGAATGCTCTGCAGAACTGATCTTCTATATAGGGAGAATCTGCCACGTGCGCAGATCAATAATGCGAACGGGTCAGTCCGCCGATCTGTTACGCGCACGGGTCATCCGTCCGCAGATCTGTTGCGCGCACGGGTCGTCGGGAACGGGTCAGTCCGCTTATCTATTATGCGAACGGGTAGCGACCCGTTCGCAGATCTACTGTGCGAGCGTGGCGGAATCTTAATTCGGAATTAACGGATGGTATTGATTTAATTCTTATTTATTAGGGTGGTACATAAAAAAAAAACGGCACCATAGTTGATTGAACATATTAGTTTTTTTTTCTTATATATCGAACTTCAATATGATCCAAAATGTTATTTAGTGGTGTGTTGGCAACCGAAAGTCAAAATCTAATAAATACGTAATACTATACTATTGCTTATATGAGAATTGTTTGGTCTTCTGTGAAATATAATTTGCAGAAATTGTCCTTATTATTTTTTTTATCTGGCCTTCTTTTATAATTTTTTTTGTTTCATTACTTTAATAAAACAGATTTGAAGTTACTTTTTTTTTTCTTTTGCAATTTGAAGCATGTACTTAACACCAGTTATTATGTCATTTTTTTCATAGATCTTGTAAAATAGCTGCTACTAGAAATTTAGAAAAGAAAAATATATGTGTCAACAACAATATTGTATATTTTTTGGCACACCAGGCCATGCGGTACACATTATTGTAAAGGGCATAATAGTCAAATGTACTAAAAACATTTAATTAATCAAACAAGAAACAAGATGAAAAAAAAAGTTAAATTTATTTTCCCTCATTAATCAAACATGAAAAAGTTAAATATATTAATCTCTTCTATTATTCACCTCCCCTCCCTTTCTCTGAAATAGTATCCTCTTCAGAGTCGTTCCGTGCAGAGCTTTTAATCTGGTCCATTCATTTCGGATCGGACGGAACAGATCAGATCTTGCCCGAATTGAAAAAAAAAAATTTCTCAAAATTTGCGGAACTTTTAATCTCGTCCGTCCGATCCAAAACAAACAGACCAAATTAAAAGCTCCGCACGGAACGACTCCGCAGCCCTTTCTCTACTCTCCATCCAAACAAGGTGTTAGGGAAAGCCAGTAGGCATCTAAACAATGTATTTAATCATCTGTGATCTGGTATGACATGTCAGTACCCTATAAGCTAGAACCTCGGAACACACGTCAATTGACTTTTGATCTCATCCGTTTGTCTTGATCCAATATAGGATCAAACGGACATTACTGGATATATAATCCATCGTCATTAAAACAGGACAACAGCGGATTCTCAAGTGTGCAGACTTGAACAAATTGTAAGAAGCTGGCCCATGGGCCAAGCAATTATATATAAAATTTAGAGGTGATCCGTTTGAAGTTTTGAAAAAAAAAATTCAAATGATATTCAAAATCATTACAGCACAAAATCAAAATATTCATTCTTATAATATCAGATTTTGCACCAAAGTGTAAGATAGGAAAGGATAAACTCAGATCCTGAAAAGGCATCATCTTCTCTATTAAACATAGACAAGTCGTCAATACAAACTTTATTAGTGAAAAAGCCTACTAAAGAAATTTATTTAGGCTAATCTCCCCACTGTCGACACAAAACAGAATTTCAGATATCCTGAAAAGCCATCAATCCAGTTTGTTCGATCTGGATCCTAAAAAAGAGAGAGCATTGCTGCCCCAAATTTCTCCTTGGCATTCTTGTCAAATGGATCTTCCCCCAAGTACAGGTGGAAGTAAGCCCGGCATAGTAATTCGCTTTCTACCGTGCTAATTATCTCATCCTTAACTGCATTGGTTAAATTTGTTTATCAGAATTACAAACAAGAAGATAAAGATAATAAATTTATTTTTCTTAGCATAAGGAAAAAAAAGTAAAGGGGCTAAATATATCTTCCCCTGTCATCCAGTTTCAGAAATTTCTTTTCTTATCTCAGTTTCCATTTTTTTTTTTAAATAATTAATATGGAAGCCTCTTTACGCTAAAGAAAATGATGTCAATAAGACAAAATAAAACTGAAAAATAAGTACCTTTTGTTTGGAGAGTATATCCAGGGAGCCGTGTTATCTCAATCACTGAACCAGATGACAATTTGATGCTATCTTTAGCGTCTCCCATTAGTCTGTCGACATATAAATTAAAACCATAAGCACAAACTTATTGGAAATGAGAAAATATGCTATAACATATCATTTAATACACTTCAATACAAGTTATAGAGAATTATTATCCAGTAAGCAAAAAAGAAAGATATACCTCTTGGCGAGTTCATCGTCCTTCTGACCGCCATTGAGTTTTTTTATCATGGGGCCGAGCACTTCATCGAAGTTCTTCTTGGCCATATTCATTGTCAGACCAGGAAAGACTATAACTAGCTTTGCCATCAATCCTACATCGCCATCAATCACCACTTCATACAGCTCCTTGGTCGGGTTTTCAGGAGCTTTCTCGAATTTGGATTTTAGAAGCTCCTTCAGTTTATCATTATCCCCGTAAATGCCTGATTTGTACATTATTAGTTAGAAAATTTAACTGTTTATATGGCCTATCTGTTCAGTTCATGTTTAGAATTTGTATGATGCTTAAGATAGTTTTTCAAGTATTCAACAGGAAAGGTCATATGAGTTTGCTTCATAGGATTAGTTCTTTGTTTAGAGGTTATTAAAAAGAATAATTATATCATCCCCTCACTCCTGTCCCCCCATTTATCCCCCACTCTCTCTCTTCAAATTAACTTTCTTAACTGTCTTTTACCCCCCATTAATTCCGCTAAGAATTTTCATTTATTCCCGCATTAATTACAGTCCTTTAATAACAATCCCCGCATTAATTATACTGTCATTTTAATAACAATCATCGCATTAATTATACTGTCATCTAATAACAATCCCCGCATTAATTATACTGTCATTTAATAACAATCTCCACTAATAATTATTTATTTGTTTATTGATGTTCAAGAAAGTATTTACTATTGTTCTGACAAATATTTATCATTATGTCTTAGAAGTATTTATCATTGTCCATGACATGATAATACTTTGATTTGATTAAACATTACTTATTGACAAGTTCAAGAACAAAGTTTAAGAAAATATTTATCATTGTTCTGACAAGTATTTATCATTATATCTGAGAAGTATTTATCATTATCTTTGACGTACATATGTTTTACTGAAAATTACAATTATGTTTGAGAAGTATTTATCTATGTAACATAAAGTATTTATCATTGCTTCTGAGAAGTATTTATCGTTGTCTTTGACAGACATATATTTTGCTGAAAATTGCAATTTAAAGTTGATAAAAATTGATAACAACCAATTATTAAAAAAAAATAACGTTATATGGTTTAAATTATTTATATAAAAAATATACATTAAACTTCCGTTGGGCCAATTATTATATATGAATTCATATAAAACCATAACATATTTCAATTCATGTAACATATATACATATTGCCTTTTGTACACATGCAATCCCATGTGATCCACATAATATATACTCCTCAAGATCCAATACAATGTTCGTATAGAAGTTATGTCCTTACCATTTAGTAACCATGTGATCAAGTTTTGGCCCAATTTTCGTTAAGTTTGGCTCATGCTGCCAAAACGCTTGGTTATGATATAGTTTGGACCGAAATTTCATACATACTTAGTTTTATTAAATCCAAAATATCAAAAAAAGAGTATGCATGTGATTAATGACATGATGCCTCTTGGTTAAATGTCTCTAACAAAATTGCATCTCCAATGAAAAAAATACAAGGATCAACATATATGTGCATACATACATAAGAAAATTATAATGTGCATGTAGAGAATAAAAATTCTTAGTTAAAATTTTCGTCCAAATTATAATAAAATATTTATATATAAGAAAATTACAATTATGTCTAAGAAGTATTTATCCATGTAACATAAAATATTTATTATTATCCTTGAGAAATATTTATCATTAATGTTTTACTAAAAGTTGCAGTTATGTCTTAAAAGTATTTATCCATGTAATATTAAATATTTATCATTATATTTGAGAAATATTTATTATTGATGTTTTACTGAAAGTTGCAATTATGTTTGAGAAGTATTTATCCATGTAGCATAAAATATTTATCTATATAACATAAAGTATTTATCATTATGTTTGAGAAGTATTTATTATTGGGTGAGGAGATTGTTTATTTAATGGTCCCCAATTGTGCAGGGACAATCCAAAAAAAAATGAAATTTTGTACGGGAATAACTGACAAGTATTTATGAGGGATTGTTTATTTAATGGTCCCCAGTTGTGCGGGGACGATTCAAAAAAAAAAAAAATTGTGCGGGGACAATTGATGGATTGATTTATTCTTTAATAAATAGATATCATTGCGTATGGATTAATACTTTGCAAATTCAAGATAAATATTTTGATGCTTCAAGTTAAATACTAACAATTTACGAAACACTTATTAATGACTGAGCGGGCCCCCTATGACTTTTTTGACAGTTTGTGCGGAGTTTTTTGCATGAATAAAGCTGCGAGGATTGTTATGAGGATCCTATTAAAAATATGTGATTGGCTGATCGAATAAAAGAAAAAAAAGTTACCGAATCCGTAAATTGAAACATTGAGAGCAATTACTCTCTTCTTTCTCACTCCCATGGTATCTAGTTGCTTCCCATCAGAAGTCTGCACTGGAAAATTCACCCCTGTATTTGGTTCCACCTCCATTTTCACCTCTCCTTCTTTCTCTTCCTTCACTGTCTCCTCCTCCTCTTTCTTTTTCTCCTGATTTGTCACAACATCTTCTTTCACCTCCGCCTCCAATTGATCTTCTTTCACCTCCTCAACCGTTTTATCTTGCTTTATCTCAGCCTCTGTTGTTGTTGCCATGGTTTTTTCTCTGGGGTTTTCATTGGCTGGTGGTTGGTACGGAGAGAAGAGGAGAGGATCTGATGGTATTAATAGAAACGGTGGTTGCACTCGGATCAGTGAAGAGTAATGGCGCTATCATCAATTAATCATCATGATCAATGCTCTTTCGCCTCTCAACAAACAATTCAGTCGGTCCAAATAAGATAGCAACAATAAAACAATAAATAAATAAATAAAATATGTATTTAATTATGTAATTATTTAAAAGAGTAATGTTATTTTGTAATAATGAACTAAATACTTGTGTAAATATAATTTAAGATTTAATGGATATCTAATTATCTATTCATAAGTTTGATACAAGTACAATTCATTTTGTTTTAGTAATTTCAAATCAAGAAAATAACCTTCTTCCGTAATTTCCCCACCAAATTAATTAATGCTAGTTATTTATACTTGCGTAGGATGTGGATATAACTAACAAGGGTGCATCCCAAACCCCAAGAACAAAGATCATAGCAGTTCGGGTCAGGTTTCACATGAACCCGATCCGACTGAATTTTTGTTTCCTTTTCCTTTTACAAATAATCTGACTGGATTATTATTAGGGGAAGCAAACGTCCGAATCCAGATCTGTATTAAAAAATTAAATATGAATATCTAATATCTGAATATCCGTACACACATATATACATATATTGTTTTGAATTTTAATTATTTGTATTTGAATAATAGATATATACCATATAGTTTAATATATATTATGGAAAAAAATTATGTTAGTCATCATTATAATTAGATAAATATTATGAACTTTGATATTTTTTAATAATATTTATATTTTTTTTAAAATAAATAATAGTGTTGAAAAATGAATATCCAATATGTATCTTTTTAATATATTATATGTATCTCTGTCCATTTAATATCCGATCGGTATTTGAAAAATAAAAGTGAATATGGATATGATTTTACGTTAAAATTTGATCCGTTTGCACCCCTAATTATTATCCTTCATCTCACAAGTAAAGATCGATTTTCCTCCTAATTGAATATAAAATATTTAAGCAAAAAAAGTACCTGGCCTATTATTTATTTTTTCAACTTAGAAGGCACCTTACAAAAACTTATTTTTCACTTCAAATTATCAAGACGTCTCGTTCGTTATTTAAATTGCATTAAATTTAATTATTAGTCATCACGCATCCTATCATATTGGGGTCAGGAGACTTGAGGAATGAGGAATGAGTATCCTATTCTTAAGCAAACCCTCGAATAATTTGAGACACATTAGAGTGTGCAGATTAAATCTGTGTATTCTTTTTTATCATGTATGGTTGTGGACTAAAGTTAATGAGACCTAATTTGGTTATTTCAACTTGGGTCAATTTAAATTATTCATATTTGGTTGATATCTAAAGTTATACGTTAACTTAAATTATTTTTTGTTTGGTAATAATTTGATGGCTTAAGGCATGAAGCATGATTTGATATTACAAATTACGTCGTTGTACAAAATTTGTAATAACAATAATAAAACTATTCTTCGTATTTTTTTTTTCTTTTCATTTTGATTGAAAGAAATTGTACAAGAGAATGAGTTATATTTGGTGAGCATAAGCCTGCTTAATTGAAATTCCCATCTGCAAAATTCCTTTATTTGAAAAAAATTCTTATTTTAAAACTTTTAGTTAATTCACATATATACAATTTATCGTATATGAATTTCACTTGGGCGCCGAACATTTATTTATCCGATTTTGTTTTCTACGATTTTTCACTTTTAGATTATTTTTGGTAGTCAGTACTATGCAATTAACGGTGTGGCGACTTAAATATGCATCATTTTTTCTATGGAAATGTATATTCTATTTTTCAGATGTAACCTATTAATTTAATCTTTTAATTAATGAGTTATATATATAACATAGCACCCTCTATATTGTCCGTACTATGAATCATTATATTTTTACTTTTTAAGTGCTTTAAAGGAATCTAGATAATAAAAAAAAAATTGCATATTTTTTCGGAGCTTACTAAAACTTTACTTCTCATCGTGAATTGATTATGGAAGTAGTTTGTTTCTTTCAATTAATATATTTTTTTTTTTTGTTTCGTCCAATGATCAAGTGTTGACATGAACGCTGTTGTACTCTCTTTTTTTAAAATACCTGACAGAGGCTGCCGGTTGATTTTATAATAAAAACCGCATTCATACAAGGATTAATTTTATGGGCCTTAGCCCAGTACTGTGTGGCACAGTGCCATGCAATGCATGCACCTCCATACAGCCCCGCCTATCCATTGCTCTCTACATGCACTATCCTTGTCTTCAAAGTAATTTACAAAAAACAAAAGGGCAAAAGTAAATATCAAGGAGTCTTTCTTCTTTCAATTTTTTCCCACAGCGTTGCTTCTCTGATTACCCACTGCGCAACCACATCTGGAGGAGTATGCTTGCCTTCAAAGATAACAGTATTCCTTTGACGCCATATTGCCCAACATGTTGCAGGAAACAACTGCTTCCAACGTGAATGTAGGCGTGGCCTGCTCTTGTGTAGATCCAAGGATCGTCTCCAAGTATCACAGACCGTATCACCGGAATTGAGAATTCTGAAACCCACCAGTCCTTCAACCTTGTCCCAAATGGCCATTGCATAGGAACACTGGAAAAGCAAGTGTTGCAAGGACTCTAGATGGCTGGAAGGACATAGTGAGCAGAAGGCATCCTGACAGTTAAAATGCCTGTGCAACATGACCTCTTTAGTTAGGAGTTTGTTCTGAAGTAGGAGGTAAACAAAGATCCTTACTGATGGAGGAATGTTAAATTGCCACAGCGATCTAAACTCAAATCTTGTCAGACCGGATCCACAAATGGAGTAAATTGTATTTATATTTACGATTAGATAATATAAATCATTCTAAAATGGAGTTGTTTTATAAATTCTCTCAAAAAAATTTGGTTGTGACAAGTTAGTGTTCGAACTTCTAATTTTGACAATAATCCCTCCTCAATAATAAGTACATATTTACTTGTAGTCTAGTAGTTAGAACTTTATTTTATAATTGAGAGATATTAGATTCAAATTCCACTTACCACACTATGTATTTTAATTTTCAACATCCTTTATAAAAAGTTTCTACTTGTGCCTTTGATTATATCATGGTCATTGTATTCTTAAAATTGAGCATTAAATAGTAAATAAACTGCATAGGGTCTTTGTAACTGAAGTGATCGTCAAAACTAAAAATTGGTTAATCTAATGGACCCAAAAACAATCAAACATGTTTTAAAATTTCATCCATACCAGAACCGACATTAATTAATTTGTGTGTCATCTGCACTAGTGATGTCGAGCAAAAGGATTTAATTTATTTATGACATAAAAGGACAGTAAACAAGCATGCATAACAAGTAATTAACAACATGTACACATCAATCCACATTCCACAGTAATTTGGTTGCTCGCCAGGATAGGATTTTAATTTATAACACCCCGGGTCCCGGGCCAAGGCGATATCCTAGTCACTTTCACTTCGTTGGCATTTCGTTAGATCCACGTTTGCATTGTGCTCTTCTAAAATTGGTTGCTTGCAATGACTGAGCGGTCTGTTGGTGAACATGTCTACAGGACTCAATCAATTTGTAAAGTTTAGATAGCGTTGATGATCAAGTTATTATTATTAAACAAGATTTTAAATAGCATTGACAGCTATCGCTATAGTTTTTAACGTCCGGAAAAACTAAAGATAAGCTATATACTGCGCACTTAAAGCTAGCTATTTAGAACTCTGATAAAAAAAAGCGGTTAATAGCACTATAGCTTTTAAGATCCAAAAAAGCTATAGCACAGTTATTGCATAGCTATAACTAGCTATTTAAAACCAATTATTAAATATTAATAGATCTTTTACCTGAGTTTTGAATTTGTAATCTTCACACAAATATCATTATATTATTAATTATTTTAGTTTGAGAAATTTGTCTTAACATGTATACTCCAATCTATTTTATTTTTAGAAAAGATTACTTAAAATTAATTATCATTTTAACAACATTAAGAATAAAATTTTAAAATATTTAAATAAATTAAAAGTTAATTTATAAGTATGTTATTGGAGATATAGATAGTCTAATAATTAAATTTCATGTAATTTATATAAATAATATTTGGTAATGTATCAAAGGTCGTTAATTCTAATTTTAGCCTGTTCAAATTTCTAGCCAAACAATAAGTAAAAAAAGAGGAGTAAGGTGAAATAAGAGGTGAGTTAATATGGATTAAGTTACTCCACCTTTTCAGATGGATTAATTAACTTACTTCACACTTAACCACTGTTACTTTTAGAACCACTGTCACTTTTAGAACCATCTGTGCTGAATTTGAAATTTTAGTGCGGAAGCGTACCTAAACTCAATCACCCTTAAGCGCTCATGCTCGCGGCCCCGTACCTGCACACTGCAGCACCGTTTGCTTGCTACTTTTTACAGCCTCCATTGCCATTTTTCTTTCAATATCTTGCTTCTAGTGTTCTTTTCTCTTTCCTTTTCACAGCCGCCATCGCCATCACCGTTTCCTTTTCTTTTTTTGGGCTAACCCTAGGTAAAACGCGGGATACAGAGAGAGAGACTCGCGCTGGATTTTTGAGGGGGACCCTTCTGGGACCGGGCCAAATCGGTCCCAGAAGGTGTGGGCGCCGGTCCCAGACGGCTGGAGTGCCAAATCTGTCCCCGTTACTTTTTTTGTTTTTGTTTTTTTGTTTTTTCTGCGTCCGGCGAATAGATTGGTCCCAAATATCGGTCACAGGTGGACTGTTTTGCTGTAGTGAGCATGACAGTTGGCAACTTTCGAGCCTTTGTTGATTATGTGCTATCCAAAGTCTGTCCGTACTTGTCTAACGAGATAATCATAGCTTCATGCCTCTGTTAATTATAGCCAATTAGCCATCCTATTAGGTTGTCTAGTTATTTGTAATATTCAGCTAAGCCCATCATTAATATACAAATTACATCTTAAGTTCTTGTATACTCTGTATAACACATCAATACTATATATATTCTAAACTGCAATGATCTTTTTTAATTGAACATAAAATTGACAATATACAATATATAATTATTTTTCATATAAGTTCAATATTAAATTAATGATCCAACACATCAAAGTAGCAATTTTAAATCATTTTTTAGATAAAGATGGTGATCAATTTTTAAATGGATAACATATCTTAATTATTATATGAAATGTTGGTCCTCGCAATTTTCAATCTTGTAATCTTACAAAGAAAATGTCATAAAATGTCAGAACATAAACACTTATCAAATTGATTGAAGTAAACGGATCATGCAATATCGAGAAGATATTAAATATTATTTGTTTTCATTTCATGCATGGCACATAAAATAGAGTTAAAATTAATAGATGTTATGACTCATATGCTACGTGAAGTCAAAATAGTGCTGTTAATATTTTCAATCAAATTTAATAAGTTCATATTTATTGTATTGTGTAAAATATGTATACACATATTGTCGTCCTCGTGCAACGACTAATAATTTTTCTGGTTTTCAAAAAATTGTAATTTCTTAAAATGATCATGCTTTGCTGTTTCAAATTATATAAGAAAAATGCATATATGATTTCTTTTTTTCAAGGTTCAAGAAAAATACATGGTTTTATCGAAAGAAATTTTAATTTGGCTAACAGCTTAAAAAGAGTAGGACATAATTTTTATGGAGATCAGAGAAAGAAAAGAAAAGGTAGGGAAGTACAGCTCAATAACCAATTTTGTGCAAAAATTGCCACTGTGTTCAACTGTAATGCTGTGGTGATATCAAATAATATAGCTGTAATGCTGTAGATAAATAGTAAATTGCATGTGGCGGTCCTGGTACCAATTTATTTAGTAGTATTTATAATTGGTACCAGTGATTATGGTTGCTGAGTAATGGTGGATCCACACTTCCACAGTATCCAGGAGAGGTACTTGCAACCTTCATCTAAAAATTGTAAAACTATATTTATGTTTACTATTTTTTATTGACAAAATTGTAAATGTATGTTTATGATTCAAAAAAATTGCAAGTATAATTATGACCCTCATTAAATTTTGTCTTGTCGATTATTATTCTGATATTATTTGTGTTGGTGAGGTAGGTTAGATATTTAGATTATAAATTAGTTTGAAACCACATAATTAGTTTGGCTCATATAGTCGGTACATTGGTGCCTATGGTAATCTATTTTTCTTTTTATAAAAGTGAGGGAATTTCACTGGTGATCAAGAATGATATATACTCAAATTACAAAATAAACCTACATAATTTTTGTCTTGTTACAGTACCAAAAGACATAACAACTGCCTAACAATCAAAACATCTCCAAACTAATACAAACAAACATAGCCCAGTCACATAAAATCTGAATATCCTTAAAAAACATACTTCTAGATATCAGGGGAAAGAAGTCCCCGAAATTTTTATTAATGGGAAAATTAAAAAAAATATATCGACAATAAGGAAGCAGTTTTCAGAAATTTGATATCCAAGAAAGATATGATGGTCTATAACATTCAGGAGATGTTATAGACCACAACATCTAGTTAATCGAAATCACTCCTTACCCTAATTAGCAAAACAACGTAAAAAAATAATGGATATTATTGTTGAGAACGTCCATAGAGCAAAAAAATTCTGGTCACTCACTCTGATTAGCGAAACAACATTAAAAAAAACGGTGGACATTATTGTTGAGAACGTCCAGGGAGCAAAAAAAATGTTTTCGTCATTCCTCACTCCCACTCTGGACGTTACTACCTATAACGTCACAGTTTTCATTTTTTTTCCTCCCCTTGTTTTGTTAATTATTGGCAATCTGATTTCACTAATCAGGATGTTATGGCCTCCATCAAGTTTTTCTTATATATTGAATTTCGGAAAACTGCTTCTCCATTGTCGATATATTTTTTAAAATTTTTCTATTAATAAAAATTTCGAAAGAAGTCCAACTAAACTTTAGAATACAAAGCTTGTTCTAAATTAGGAATCTCTAAACCATATCCAAGCATGTGATCTAGATCTCTTAGTAGAACCAGCTCCTCTGCCTCTAAAGCAAAAAAGAAGTGATAATTAAAAATAGAAACTAATACTCGGTGTTTTGCACCAAAAAGTTGTAACAACAATAAGTTTAGCTCTTATAGTCTTAAAAGAAAGCATTGAACTACTTCGAAAGCATAATTTATCTCTTTCAAACTAGACAACACATAAGACAGCTTCTCTTATCATTTCCACCATTATCATGTCTTTGAGAGAAATACATTGCATCTAATTGCCACATATATCATCTAAAGAATCAGCAACAAAATTAAAATTATTAAGGGTACGTTTGGATGACACATGAATAGTGCTAATCCAGGAATAACTGCTATTCTCACTATTTCACGTTTGGGTGAAAAAAATGATATTCTCAACACAAGAAATAGCTTGGATTAGCTGCTATTCCACTATTCCTATGAAATGTTGGGTTAGAGGCTATTCCGTATTTGGAGTTAGCGAGCTATTCTGAGCTATTCTTTGTTTCATCCAAAAGTACCCTAAAAGAAACAATCTAGGATCATATTTTAAAAGT
The DNA here is from genome assembly GCF_964058835.1 of Carex rostrata. Taxonomy (NCBI): domain Eukaryota; kingdom Viridiplantae; phylum Streptophyta; class Magnoliopsida; order Poales; family Cyperaceae; genus Carex; species Carex rostrata. The sequence goes on from NC_135918.1 coordinate 5,679,116, forward strand.
GAAGGGACAATAATCAAATGGGTGAGAGGCAGTACTTTTAAATTGCCCACAGAAAGAATAATCAGCATTGCTCTGCCAACCTTTCTTTAACAAGTTATCCTCCTGAGAAGTCTAAGAAAAAAATTATTTTTGGAGGAACTTTACACTTCCAAATAGAATCATATTCATGATTAATTATCCCCCCTAAACTTCAACCATTTGTAATAAGAATTAACTGAAAATTTTCCTGTAGTACTCCATTCTCCATCTATAGACTAAGGAATCATTTTGCATAGGATCAGGAGATCATTCCATTCTACCAAGTAAATTCTTGTCAACAGTTTATTAGAGGAGATTGTAAACATTTTGAAGATAAAACTTCAATAACTAAATATTTGGATCTACCACAATCTAAAACAGAGAAGAAAACAAACTAGATAAGGCCGATTCAGTGATATGTCTATTATTCCACAAATAAAGCTAGCGTGTGCTATGCTCACCAAGAAGTTTGGTGAGCATAAGCTTCAAAATCTATCGGAATGGCTGCTTAAAAAAACACATCAGAACTTTGTTTTATTTTTAATTTAAAACAATATTTCCCAGAAAATATTAATCAAGTAGTGGAAAAAAAGAAAAAGAGAGAAAGAAGAAAAAATAAAACCTCAAAAGGGTACTATTCAAAAGCATTGGAAGAAAATTAAATCACAAAATGAGTTTTTGGAAAAACAAGTTTAAAGAAATTTACATAAAGGATCCAAATTTTCCTTCCGCCCCGGGCCTTAAAATCTTCAGGACCAGTCCTGAATTGTTTAGTTTAGGCCAATTTAGTCTGGCCTAAAGATCGGCTTATTCTGTCTTAGTCTGACTCAATTAAATCACATTTGATGGAATAAGTGAGACCTAAAGCTCTTATTCTACTATTTAGTCCACAACCAAACATGACTTTTATTTATTTTGGTAAAATCTGCTTGAAAGACACGCATATCCACAGACCACAGGTGCTTTGGATATAGATAAAACATTCAAAGCCAAAGGTATGCATATTCAAAGGCACACATATCACAACAATTTAAAACAACAAATCTACATTTTATAATAATCAAGTATGCATTATGTAATTTCTAAATATATTTTATGTAATAATTAAGTGTGTATTTTAAGGATTCGGATGATGAGTCTGAAAGTTTAAAATAACAGTTGACATTTGTCGAAATAATTGTGTCTAAATTATAAACTATTGGTATAAAAAAAATGCATTTTGAGTTTCACGAAGAGTATTTAGGAATTTGAGTTCAGAAACTGATGATCTTGCCTGTTATTCCCCTTTTCTCTATTTTTTTTTTCTGAAGATAATAATCGGGTAATAGTTAAAAGGGTAAATTTTGCTGGAGGTCACTAAACTGTGTAACGAATTGGTCACTCAAGTTTGATTTGTTCCTCTATAGTCACCGAACTTTTAATTTGGACCCAAATTGATCTGGTAGACCACTACATATGAGAATTGAGCATGAAGTTATGCTACAGGGTCTTCATGCAAAGATCCATACTTTGGCTTTTAAAAATTAAAATTTTGAATTGAAACTGCTATTTGAACTGTTTGAATTGTCGTTAATGTTCTACACCACAAGCCACACATTCATGTTGGTAATTGTAGAATTTCAAGTCTCTTTGGCACAAGATCAAAAGGCCAAAGATCAACAGTTTGATTTTCTGGCCCCTTGATCTTCACTCAGCAAGATATGGTCCAAATTTTATGATTTTTGGCATCTACGCATTGATTGTAGAATAAGATCAGCAGTTTAGAATTTTAGATTTGTTCTTTGAGATTCAGATTTTGAAATATTTCCAAGCACAATTTAGTTCATGGAATCCCTGTGAAGTTTAGTGTTCAAACTGGTTCAACTCAAATGTCAGATAAGAGCTAGATGGTAGTTGAAGCTAGTAAAAGGTTGCTTTATTAGTTACTACTGTGGTTTTATTGTACCAACAACAACAACAACAAAATCTTTAGCCCAAACAAGTTGGGGGTAGGTTAGAAATGAAACTCAACATGTGAGAGTTTCATTTCCAAAAAAAAGTTGTATTTTACATTGGCTCGCCACACCTATCGCAACCCTCCTCTTTTTTCTTGGTTTGGGACAGACTGTGGAGAAATTACACAGGCGGAGTTATATTTTACCGTAGTTCTATTGTACCAATGATACAAAAATTAAAACTGAGATGCTTGATGTGAACAAAACTACTGTTCAGTTGAGTTATCATTTACTAATCTTTTTTTTTTTTTTTTTGTTGTTAATTTTGTAGATGACCTAGAAGGAATACCAGCTCTTATCTCAAGTTTAACTCCTTACAAAAAGGAGAGCTTGATAAAAACTGTCAATGCAAATTCAGGCGATCTCATCTTGTTTGCAATTGGAAATACTGCAAGCGTGAATAAGACTCTTGACCGACTTAGATTGTTTATTGCCAACGATTTGGGCTTAATAAACCATGTAGGTACAGAAGGTTTTCCTCTCATGTTCTACTTGACTTATGTTTTTTAAATCTAATATATTTGACTTTTATTTTTCCGGGAACTTTGTAGCTAGGAAGTGCATTTAATACTGTGGGTTACAGATTTTCCAATTCGAATGGAATGATTCTGAGAAAAGATATGAGGTTAAATTTGTTCTTTTTTTTAACCTTTTCTAATTGCTTCTACTATATAGAATTAGCACACAACCTGACCAAGCTATCTAAACATCAAGCTGACGCAATGTGAATTTTCAGAATCCAAACACCCTAATCCTGATCGGATCCCAAAATCTGATCGGCAACCAGACTGACTTCAGCCTGACCTGTTTGACATGATATCCCATCCTGCTTAACCCGACTTGTGACCTCGTTTGACTCGGAAACACTAATTACTGTGTGAATCAATAGTGTTGGGGCAAAAAACTGAAAGAACCTACCTATCCAACCCAGCTGACTTGCACCTTGAGTCTGCTTGACTCAAAATGGAATAACCTGAGACCCAAAACAACTCTTACTCCGAAATGACCCAAGCCGGTCTGACTTTCTGCTACCAAAACTTGGCCTAACCGGGTCAAACTTGTACAAATTGTGGAGACCGATTTCTTATAGTACATTTACTTCTTAAGAGGGTTATTACCAGCAAGTACTTGCGACATTTCTAAAGTAGCAGTCAAAATTAAAATTCATGCTTAAATTTTGTGATTGGAGTTTTACCTGGTAGATAACTAAGTGCTAACTGTTTTGTTTTTTTTCCTTTGCTATATTTTTTAACTGTTTACATGTCAGGCCTTGCACCATCCATTTACAACACCAAATCCAGAAGACATGAATGACCTTGCCTCTGCCCGCGCTTTGGCCTATGATATGATCTATAATGGAGTTGAGGTATTATTACTTTTATTATGAATTAATGGATTTATTAGTTTTCATTTTTCCTTAGATTTTTCTTCAAATACTAGTTAAGGTGGGTTGGCTTGAATTATAAATTGACAATGGTTTAAGTTATTGAACAATGGCCCATCTTGTGATGTCTATCCAGCCAATGGCCCATCTTAGCAGCCGAAGTACTAGAAATTGGGATGGCAACAAGCAGGGGTCTTGGATTATTATAAACCCCAATTGGCACTATTATGGATATGGGATTGTTGCTTCTTCATGTCTTTGATCCTTCTATAGTTCATGCAAAATGGATAAATTCAATATGTATAAACATTTGATTTCTGCTATTCAATTGTAATTGGATGGCTGATTTCCAAATAATTGCATGTTCAGACGTTCATGTCATCATAATTACGCAAGTGGTAACAATTAGGATCCGTGCCATATAAATGTTAATTCATGGGGGGAGTAAGGCTACGGTGCTATGGGTTGCATAGAGGGCTACAATGTTACGGCTCAATATTCGAGTTTTCAAAATTCTAACGGTCGATCCGAACCATTCATCTTGTTCTTCATATTAATATCTATTTGGAGGCCAAATTTTATATTTTTTGAAATTTTTTTATTATTTTTTTAGATAGGTAGAAAATCAAATATATTAATGGTGCAGAATTTTTTAGATCAAGTGATTTTCTATCCATCTAAAAAAATATAAAATTTGGTCTCCAAACACATATTAATATGGAGAACAAGATGAACAGTTCGGATTGACCGTTAGAATTTTGAAAACTCGAATATTGAACCATAGCACCGTAGTCTTACTCTTCATAGGGGCATATTGTTGATTCATCTGTACAGTGCGCTATATTATAAATTTTAGATTGGGGGAGGGAACTTGCGAATATACAAGAGAGAAGTTCAAGAAAAGATTTTGGAAATTATCGGCATCTCTCGAGAACAGATTCCTCTCTCTCACTTGCGCATAGGTTCCCACACTACTTAAATGTCTTTACAAAAACTTTGAATGTAGAAACTGAGAGTACTGGCACAGTTATTAAGTACCAATTCTGTAGGCTTTTGTTTCAATTTTCAAGATGATTACTTGAATTTATTTGTTCAATTAGGCCGAAGAGAAGTTCGGATATCTTTTGGAATGTCTTGATATGGGTGCCCCTCCACATAGTACTGTATTAGCTTTTGCTATTTTTAGCGCTTTGAATATGAATTATTGAAAAGCACTGTAAATTTTTGAGTAAAAGTTTTGTACAATTGTAAACCCCAAATTGCTATAATAAGAAAAGTCCAACTTGTCCCAGTTCATTATTAACTATCATAAGAATTGCTTATGGTTTGGATCGACTAATAATGCTTTTGGCTGGTGCAAGTTCAATTAGAGATGTAATTGCATTTCCAAAAACCACACTGCACAATGTGGACTTACAAAAGCACCATCAGACTATCAGATGTTGATCCAAACCATAAGCAATTCTTATGATAGTTAATAATGAACTGGGACAAGTTGGACTTTTCTTATTATAGCCACAAGACCACAACAATAGAAGGAGCTCTCTTTTTCTAGTAAACCCGAGGTTAATTAATCGATTAATTTCTCTCGAATTGCTTAAATGTAAGATTTATAATTATAGAGTTAAACACCTTTTTGAGAACCTAATTATCATTCAAAGAATAACATATTATATTTATTTTATTTTATTTTATTTTTTGCTTATACTCTTTGTATTGTCAGATTGTTAAGAACCAATGTTCTGGGGAATACAAATATTTTCCATTGGTTCCACTTCCAAGAACGCTTTCTTCAATACAATTTTCGTTTCTGCTTGAATCCGAATCTTCTTTTGATACAATTTTTTTAATATAAGGCCTAAAATAGTTTTTCATTTTTCAGTTTGTTTTGGGTTACTTTTTCTTCGTTCCGAGTATGAAAGAGCCTCGTCGTTGATAGAGCACAATATTTCTGAAAAATCTGATTGCTTCTCTCTCCCAATCTAATTCTCTCTTCAAAGAAGAGAAGAGAGAGAAAGAAAATTAAGTGGGAGAGAGTAAGAGGAGAGAGATAGAGAGAAGAGCATGAAAAGAGTATGGGAAGAATAACACCGGATCAATTTTCTTTGTTCTTTTAGCTCTTTTTCATTTTCATGAAATGTTTGGCATGTGAAAGATACTCCAAAATAAAGGCTTTAGTCCAGGGACGGATCCAGTATAGAATCAGGGGGGTAGCCGCTTCTCAGATTTTGAGTTTTAGTAGTAATTTATTAGTATCGATTGATTTTGTTTCTCTTTGAAAAAAATTTTGCCCCTCTCTGAATGTTTGATTTGTAATTTATGTTAAATTTAGTGTTAAAATTAAAATGAATTTTTTGAATTATAATTGGTAATTATAATTATAAGTTAAAGTATCAGAAATTATAAATCAAAGTATTGAAAAATACAAATTAAAGTATTATTTTATTATTGAGTATCCAATTAGTTAATAAATTTAAATTCAATTTGATTTTTTTTTTATGTCTATCCCACAAAAATTCTGAATTTGCACCTGCTTTAGACTATCAATGGAAGCATAGGAAATTTCATTCAGTACTTATCTAATTAATAGGCGGTCAGCCTCGCAACATGTCTCCATGACATATCTGACAAACCAGCACTAACCCAGTGCGATTTTGTCAATTCAATATTATTTTTATTCTTTTCTTTTTCTGGGTATATGATGGGACCATCTAATATTAGCACACCACTGCAATTGAGAGGCAATATACGTATTGAGCAGCTGATTTGTTCCTCTTTTATGTATGGGAAAAATATTTGCAATTGGGCAATATACATACTTATTTGCAAATTTGCAAATCGGTCTGAAAATGACAATTTTGTCAAGAGAGCAGTGTGATTATATACCTTCAAAAAAATGCTTATGTTAATTCTACCCTCTTAAGGCTCTAACATGTCGACATAGGCTATGGTGTGTATTTTATTTTCATATGATTTGCATATCAAACATGTAGCTCAAGCTGTTCCCTTTCAAACACTATTATTTTACATTATTTTGTTTTCTTTTTATCATTTAATAGAAAAAAAAATCATTGCCTTCAAATATTATATAACGCCGAATAGCAAAGTAGTATAAACTATAATATTATAAAGTTTGGATCTTATAAGATTGCAATATAGTATATCATATTGAATGGTTCAAGTTGATCATTTTAATCTAAAAAATGAATTTATAAAACTAAAGTACAAGAGAATTAACAATTTACAAATACATTATAGCTTACCTTTTCGTTCCAAAAATCGTTTCTGGTACAATTTGGAACTTTTTTAGGGTAGGCACATGTCTAGATTTTTCCGTGGCATCCTCTAACATATACTCCATAAATAAAATTAGATTTTAAGGTTTCTCATAAAATACGATTTTTTTTTTAAAAAACCATAAATAAAAAATTATATTTTACCAAACCAACTTGATTGCTTAATTTTTAAATAAATCATAAGAACTAAAATGTCATTTCGGTCCGAAATTTATTTATTTTTTGGAATCGAAATGACATTTCGGTCCTAGCCATTTTCACAGATTTCGATAAAAAAAATATTGATAAAACTTGTGAAAACAACTTATGGTTTTTAAAAAAAATTCATAAAATACCTTCATCCATCCGAAGTACCTCCCTCTTCATTTATCCTAATCGGAGAATTCCTATTTTATCATATTTCTCTTCTCATTTAAAAAAATAATATATATGTAGTTTATGTACCTGAGATATATTAGAACTCTTAAAGGTATACTATGCTCTGTGTTTCCATGTATGATTTATGTACGGCTAATCGTGTAATTGTTCATTGTATGAGGTATTTAAATATTTCAAAAGATGTATATTTGTATCCAGAATTTGCTTAATTGACTCTTTTGCTAAGAAATTATTTTATTTTTAAAATTATGTTTTCTTCAAATAATTTTCTTTTAAGCGAAGTCCTAAAAAAATCTATATTTCTTGCAAGTCAGTTCCCAAAAATGATTTTAGAATCTGTTAATAAGTAATGCACTAAATATACAATTGGAGCATGTCAAGAAAAATCTTATTAACATTTTGATTGTTTGTACAGCCAAAAAGACGAAATAAAACCTGCATTAGTATGCAACAAAGTTAACAATGCATTAGTTGCCGAAATTTTTTTGTTACCACCCTAATAAATCAAAATTAAATGATTACCACTCCATTGGCCATTTCTCGTTTTCTATGAAAAAAAAAAAAAAAGACGACGACTTGAAAAAAACTCAAAAGTATTTATTCATGGATCCCATTTGAAAGAGAAAATTGAGTAAAAAATATTTATCTTTTTACCTTCACAAAATTTATCACAAATTATTGGAAAAATGGACGATAATGATCAAAGAAAAAAAAATGTGGGTGAAAGAAATCTTTCCTTTTTTGGCTTGAATACAAAAGTAGTTAGAAGTTATAACTACACAGATTTAGAATTTAGTTGCTTGCAAATAGAGGTTTAAATGCTTGTGAGTAGCATTTTAAAATGTTAGAAACAAAACTTTAAAAAATCCAATATGGACGCTGGAAAAGGGAAGTTATACATTAAATACTTGGGGGACGCGCTGGAGGATTTATTTGAGTTACAATCATCATGCTTCTATAAATATATCTTAATTACTTAGATGTGTTGGATATCAAAGTTAACACAATTTGAAAAATAATTATTTAGTGATTTGATATTGAATAGTTTAATTATATAAAAAAAAATTATCAACCACTAAACAATTTTACATTAAATTTAATGCGCAACCATCTATACAAAAAAAAAACCATTTATTTCTTAAACTACTTTATATATTTTGATAAAATTTAACGTCAATTGTTAATATTAACAAATAAACATTTAAATACGGGTTTTGGATTTAAATTTGTACAAGTCCATAATATTTGAAGTACTCCAGTGTAGAAATTCAGGGCCGACCCTGGTGCTGGACAGCCAGGATGATTTATGAAACTTATTATCGGGCATGGCTAAATTGCTGCCGAGGCAATATCGTAATTTCTAATGTCCAAACAACAAATCCAAACCGTTAGATGTTTAATCTATATTATAATACTAGTAATCGTGCCCGTGCACAGCAACGGGAGCAAATTATGTAGTAGAAAACATTAAGCTCCTTAATAAGGAGGAGAGATAATTTAAATCAAATTTGTAGAGAAAAATAGTTAAGTACTATATTTATCTACAAGATAACACATGTGAACTCTAGTGTAGTGATAAGAATTTTGGCACCAACAGAACTCAACTGGGTTCGAATTCCGCCTTCAGCAGAAAAAAAGAAAAAGAGTGCGCGGTGCACAGGCTCAGTCCGCAGGTGCCGTGCGTGGTTTAGAGGCGCGGTCCACGAGTGCGGTGCGCAGTCTACGGGCACTGGGATCATATGTAGCGCGACCAATGCATACTTAAGTGTTGAAGCTCATAATTTAGAAAATTCATCTATATGCGATCTGAAAATTCAACGGTCAGAGCATCATTCTGAAAAAAAAACAGTAAATCAGAACCGTTGCAGGATCTAGAAATTAAGCTCCTTAATAAGAAGGAGAGATACTTGGAGACCAAATTTTACATTTTTTGGAATTTTTTTACTATTTATTAAGCTGGTTTGAAAACCGCTGATTTCAGTAAATTTCTGCAGCATTGAAATCAGCGGTTTTCAAACCAGCTTAATAAATAGTAAAAAAATTCCAAAAAATGTAAATTTTGGTCTCCAAGTAGATTATAATATAGATTAAACATCTAACGGTTTGGATTTGTTGTTTGGACATCAGAAAATAAAAAAAGCCCCGGCAGCACCTCCAGCTAAAATGCTGTCGGCAGCAATTTAGCCGTGCCCACTTATTATCACAGAGTTACAGAAGAAGAAGAAAAAACAATGTAAAAAAATAATCACTGGAATAAACGAAAATAAATGGAAATAAACGGACGATCCAATGAGAATAAACAGAATTGGGAATAATCGAGAATAATCGATTGATTAATCGAAAAATTCACTAATAGATCTCTGATAAGTGTATTCATAACGGTTTAACCGCCGTCAACAATTAAATAGGCATATAATCGGCTGTGAAGACCCTTTGTTACAACATTGGTATATAAAGAGTCCAAAATTTTCTTCCGCTCCGGACTTCAAAATCTTCAGTACCGGCCCTATGTAGAATACTCAGATGGAAGTTACAAAACAAATAAATGTTCTAAAGATAAATGTTTTAAATTCACAATTAATGATTCAGATAATGTTTCTCTCAAAAAAAAAATGATAAGGATAATGTTTAATACTTTAATAGAGTACTACTATACACGAGATTTAAGTCAACATGTAAACATGTACCCTTCACAACGATGATTTATTCATCTTCAAGTCATAACCATAAATAAATAAATAAAAAAACGGAGCCCTTTTCTTCGCCTAAATTAAAGTTCATTTTATTAAGGCCTAATCAAATGACTAGCTAGCATGTTAGAATAAATAAAGGACCTTAATGGCAGCAGTGACACTACTATCCTTAGATATTAATCTTAACTCTGGATTGAAGTTAAAAATTTATAAAAGCAAAGGGCACCTTATGAGTGACGCCTCTATTTCTATCTTGGGTCAACTCAGCTCAATAATGCATAAAAAAAAAATTACTTCCAAAGTTCCAAATATAGTCAAACACTCAAACCCCTTTGGAATCCAAGTTCCAACAAAAGAACATTTACATGTGTACCCCTACAACATTTCAAATTTGTGAAGTTTATATATTTACGGTCAGCGATTGTCAGTTTTCTTTTTTCTGAATAAAAATGCAAATATATATAACACCTTTTACCTGGTTACACACGACAAAGCTACATAGACACGGTAACATTAAAATATGGCAATTTTGAAGGGTAGATCTACAAAAGAAAAGTAAGAAAATTCAACCAATCTCCCTTTAAGAAAATGACATTGTTCGCCTAATTGAACTTGTAATAAATTTTCCACCCACCGTATCACCACAATCCACTCACCGCATACCATACCACCTGGCCTGGCGTCATCATTTCATTTTTACCATCAAATGCAAATACTTTTACCAAGTATTATTCATTTCAGACCTTACATTTACTGTGTATCCGGAAAACATCCGTCTTTGAAAATTACACAAGGACCTAATGGAGATAAATCTAACAATATTAATGAGTATGGCTAATATAACATCAGTGTCATTTCAGTCAATATAACACCAACTCCAAAACTTATCAAATCGAGTTCAAATGGTGAATCCAAAGCGTTCAAACCGATCTACTTCATTAGTTGTGCGTTTACGTGTAAAATTTACAAGTTTTTGAGTTTATTTGATATAAAGTCAAGCGATCAAATGTGTGAATTTTTAAGTTAATTTTAATACATTCATTTTTCAATTTTTTTGCCGCTTGATTTGATACTGAAATAACTCGGAAATATAAAAAGTTTGCATGTAAACGCATCACTCATAAAGTAAATTAGTTTGAACGGTTTGGATTCACCATTTGAACTCGATTTGATAGGTTTTAGAGTTGGTGTTATATAAACTGAAATGACACTGATGTTATATTAGCCATACTCAATATTAATTTATCGAACAATGACTTATACATGAAGAAGAATATATTTTTTGACACATTATACTTCTTCAATATATTGAAAAGAAGTGCACTTAAAATAAAAAAGTACGGTTCTGTTCAATATGATGAAATATAAGGTGCAAACTGACAAATAACGCAATTTGCTCTTTTTTAGACAACAACTAAGCAAAGAGAGAATAGCTTGTTATATAAAATTGCATACCGTCCTTTATCAATAAATTATAGCTAATAATGCTCTTTTAAATAACTTAAGGTCTTCTTTCAAGTATCTTCACATAAATACCAAACGCTTTATTTTAAAGGAAGTATATTCAGTTGTTCTCTAAACAAATGCAAGTTTCATTATCTAAACAAAGCTATCCATTAACCAAGTGATCTCTATATAAGGAGTTCTTAGCAAAAAAAATTGTAAGCAAGTCCTTGCTCATTTTTTTTACTAGCTCTGAAGAACTGGTGCACGGATTTAGCCATGTTAAAAATGGGGAAGGTGCCCAGAGGCTATGTACCGATACTTGTAGGAAAAGATAAAGAGAAGGAGAAGGTTCTGGTACACACAGGGTTACTGAAGCATCCATGTTTTCTGGTACTACTTGAGATGGCTGTGCAAGAATTTGGGTATGAACAAAAAGGAATACTTCAGATTCCATGCGAAGTCGAGCAATTCATGCTGGTCAGAGCTGCACTAAACAAAGGAAACCCATGACATTTGTTTTACTTCGTATATTTTCTTTTATTTTCTTTACTTTGTTCATGAACTTACAGTTGTAACATAGGAATACCGGAGACAATTAAATGGTTTTGTGTGGGAATTCCTTCTCTTGGAATTTAGTGTGCTATGAAGGAAGATCTTGTTAATAGCAAAATCATCATATTTTTTTTTTATTTATGCTCCACAAACCTTCTTTTTCTTTCTTTCTTGGGCTTGATTTCCCTAACTAGAATCGATTGTTTTACAAGTGTTGAACTTGAAATCTATCCAACAAACAGAGTTTTGTAATTGTTATTTGGAAACACACTTTGATCATTTCAACATAAGGCGAGGTTATCGAATTCGTGCTATTTCATAGCTGGCATGATTTCTCGAGGTCTTGTCACGGATTCTGCAAATTAAGATGGATTCATTCTATACTAGATGTTTATCTGTTCTACCAATTGTAAAAGAGTTTTTACCTATTACAAATTGAGATGATTGCAGAATTTTTAATGTCAAATTCGACCTCCGCCCTCGAGACCTCTTGTAAAATAATTTCGTCTTCATCCCGTGAACTAAACTAAGTTGTGCATAATGTGTTTGTAAACTGCCATCATACATGTCGGGTTGTGTGTGTGTTGTGTTTCAATTTTTGGGTTTTAAATCGGGACCGTCCGATTCGAATCCGCGATAATCTATCTGAAGTAGGGCGCACTCATTCCGAGAGATGAAGTCGAATCGCGAAGCAATCTCGAGCGAACGGATTCGAATCGGACGCTCCCGATCCAAAACCCAAAGATTGGGTTACTTTAGGGGATTTTTTTTTTTTTTTTTGTGGGCCGGGGGGGGGGGGGGGGGGTTATAATATAAAAACGTCAAGAACAGAAATTTGAATCGGGTTTTTATGAAAATACTTTCAAAACCAAGAAATTAGGTTTAATTGATGCAAAATTCAAATTAGTTACTACATGGTAAAATATACACAAAATGCCATGATTTCTATCTAGTTCATGTTGTCTCGAATGTATTTTATAATTTGTTGTCAATTGTCAAGTTAGTTTGATTGTCAACAGATTTTCAACTAAAAATAATTATTGTCGTGCATTTTGGAAATAAAGAGAAAGAAACAAAAGAAATTGGAATTCAAGCTATGTAGTTACACCTCATTATGATTCAAGTTGAAGGTGAATCAAACTTGCAAAAATGAATAAAAAAAGTTTTTTTTAAGCATTTTTACAAGCAAAACTAGTGCGTGCTATGCTCACCAAGAGTGTTTCGGTGAGCGTAACTCTAAAATCTATCAGATTGGCTTCAAACGATGAATCAAAACTATTGAAACCGATTTATTTCATGAGTTGCGTGTACATGTAAAATTTTAAAATTTTCGAATTCATTTGATACAAAGTGAAGCGGTAAAAAAATGATGAAAAATGATTGCATTGAAATAACTTTTATAACTTCATTTTTTTATTCATAAATTGTACAATTACACACATCACTTATAAAGTTGGTCGATTTCAACGGTTTAGATTTGTTGTTTGAAACCAATCTAATAGAATTTGAAATTATGCTCGCCAAAAACCTTTTTGATAACCATTGCACACACTAATTGATAAGTAAGAGCAAGGTTAAATATAATAAATTAATAATAGAGTTTGACCAAGGTCTTAGCTGGGGGATTGTTAATATACATCAACAAAAATCTTTTTAAGGTAAGTAAATTGTCACATATAGTAGTTACATAAATACTTGCATTATTTTGTAACGAATTATACAACGTTAGAAACTTAAAAAGGGTTTGTTATCCTCGTTTCTTTTTAAGGTTCACTATGAATAGGGGTGCGTAAATTGTTCATAACTCGTGACTTACTTATAACTTATTCGTTAAAAGTTCATTAACAATTCATTCATTATCAATTTGCTTAAACTCACTCGTTAACTTAATAAGCTGAGCATGAGCATACTCCAACTCGCTCATAATTTGCTCATTAAGAACTGAGTTACATGAATCCTACCACATTCAATCCCAAACTGTATCAAACCTAAATAAATAAGGTTTCTGCCACATTCAATCTCATGAAAGCTCAATGTGTTGTTCGCCAAGAATTGGAGTTGAAGTGTTTGCATTCTGACTTTGTGGTGCCAGTATCAAATCTCAAGTGTGTTGTTCACAGAGAATTGGAATAAAAGTGTTTGCAATGGATCATAGGACCTACTCTCATTGTTATTCGGGCCATCATTTGCCGGTATACTTTCGTAGCATGTTTTATGTTCATTGCAGCCTTGTAACAACACTAAACATTGATAACCTACGGATTTTTACTATAAAAAAACAAAAAAATGCTAAATGGATTATGACAATTTGTTAAATTCTATAACTCATAACTCGTGACTTGCTCATAACTCACTCGCTAAAAGTTCATTAACAACTCGTTCATTGTCAACTCACTCATTATCAACTTGCTTAAACTCGCTTAAACTCGTTCATTATCAACTCGCTCGTTAACTTAATGAGCCGAGAATGAGCATACCTCAACTCGCTCATGCTCGCTCATGGTCCATGATTATATAAAATATATCTCTCCATTTTGTTTTAATTTCCTTCTTTAAACTTTTATTGGAGTACACCCTAAGGACTTAGATGATACTCAATTTAATTGTAGTTGTCATATTATAATAGCATTTTTTTTAATTGTATTATAAGAGTAAGGGGTTGATTGGACCAATAAAATTTTATTAACACGATTCAATAATTGAGATCCAAATTCACATTGCCTCAGGTTTCCTCAAAGGATATGAGTGCATTGTTAATTACAATATTTTTTTATGTTTATAAAGCAGGTGAGGTGGCAACAGAACAAAGTTACGACCATTAAATGAGAGAGATTTAAAAATTAAACACTAATGCTATTGGTTAACTAGTATATGTTTATAGAAGTCAAAGCAAGTCGTGGTGGTTGAACTATGAAGTATATTTCAAGAAAAATAAATAGAAATGAAAAGATAAAGAAGTCAACGGGAACCTCTCGAGAAAAGAAACGGGTAAAGATATTGACAAATGACAATACTGATTTGATTTTATGTAACACACGACTCATATGTTGTTTTATTTTGACAGTATTATTAGTGCATTGCGTGAAATCAAAATAGTTTTGTTAATATCTTTACGCAACAAAGAAATGAGAGACAATGTGCGAGCACCGAAATAAAACATAACATAACCTCTAGGGTTTTGACAGAGAAAAATATATAAAAGTTTTCGAATTAAATTTGTTAATCGCAATAATATTATCAAGATTTCTATGACCTGAAGTCCTAAATTATGTTACCACGGTCCCAACTTGTACTGTTGTATGATTTCATCAATGAAATACCCAACCATATAAAAAAAAATACCCAAAATTATTGTTCATTATCGTTTAATTATTTTAAATAGTGTATTTAAAGCAATTAATTTATATCCTGCACTAACATACAAAAATATGCTCGCCGGACAATAGATTTGAATATTAATTTACGAGATATATTATTTCTCGCTAGAATTTGATCGCTCCGATTTCATCACAGCATAAATTTCATACATGCATGGTAAATCAGAAATCAACTACTTCTACATCTATGGTATTATAAGAGTTTTTAATTTGATGTAGCAATTTTTAATCCAGTTTCAGAGATGTGAGAGAGTTTCTTATTTAGAAACTATGTAAGAAAGTTTCTTATTAAGAAATTATTGATAAACTTCATGTTGGCGAAATAATTTGCTCAAATTATTTCTCATTTTTAATTTATTGTCAACGTGGGAAGTTAAAAATTTAGAGCTTAATTTTTAAAATGTGGTTAATAGTTATTTAGAAACTCATTTGAGTTGCTGAGATATAGATGCTCAAATTACTAACAAAAGCTTGCAGGTACCAGCAAACATCACAATGAGACCATATTCAGGGACGAGATTGCCACCACAAATGCATGCTGGTAGATCGGATCTGGCAAGAGGTTCACATGTAGCGAAAAATACTGCTAGGAGAATTACTGATCTTCAGTGAGTTTTCAGATGTTGAAGCAGTGGACTCATTTTTCTTTTTTAAGAATTTACTAAAGAGATAGATGGATAGACAGATGTAATTTATGTTATTTGATGTTAACTTTCGCGGCCTCCGTCAAATTATCAAAAGAAAACAAGTACTAACGAAAGCTAAGGGACTAGAGGTAGAATATTGGAGAAATTAGATTCATGTTACCCTAAAATGGAGAATTTAGAAAAATACCACCTCAAAGTTTTGATTTTGTTAAATGTCACTTCAAATCTCACTTATTAAGATTCATGCCACCAATACAATATGAATGTATAATTTTAATTTAACAATTTACATAATAATTGAAGTTACCAAACTAACCTTGATTCAAAACCCTCCTCTCCACTCCGCTATGAAACAGATGACTCTGCTATGAAACTGTGAGCCCTCCCCTCCTCTCTGCTAATGGAGGATCTTTGCTTTTGCCAATTGATTAAACAAACCTTTGCACTTTGCTTCTGTCAACACTCTGCACTTTGCACGCCTTCATTCAAAACTCTTTATTTATGTTTTGACCAGTAGTAAAATAGTTTCCTTGACCAATAGTCAAATAAATGCTATAAAATAGAGGAGATGGCACTTTTCGACTGCGACTGCGACTGGGGTGGCTGCACTTGGGTGGCTCGACGGAAGAGAGGAGATGTATTTGCTCGACGGAAGAGAAGGGAGGCAACACTGAACTTAGTAGGGAATGTATTTGCTCAACGGTGAGGGTTCTATGAGTACTGTTTAAAGAAAATGGATCAGATCAGAATCATTAAAATGAAAGGGTGAGGGTATTTTTGGAATATACGAAAATACTATTCAAAATACAACCTATTCTATTTATTTTTAAATACAAATGTATAATAATTTGTCTACGGTGACATGGATCTTAATAAGTGAGATTTGGAGTGACATTTAACAAAATCAAAACTTTGGAGTGGCATTTTTCTAAATTCCCCATTTTGGAGTGGCATGAATCTAATTTCCCCTAGAATATATGTTCAGTACCGAACGCGCTTGATTGACCCACTTGTGTCATCTAAAATTGAATTTTTATAGACATCAATAAATTGATTTAGTGCGTTCAGTTTAACAGACAGTACTAGATCACAAAAACAAAAATCATGCTATCCGAGGTTGCCAGTCGTAGCAGCACAAAAAGCGATTCCCATGCAATCATAGATAAAATCCATACTGAGCGGTGTTAGAACATGCCAACGAACAAGAATCAAGGGCTTTTCGATTGTCATCGGATCAAATTCAGTCCGATCCCTGGTCAAAACTGTTCAAGGTTATCTAGTTAATTTGTTTGGGTTGATGTTTTAAATTGTTAAGCTATTTAAAATATATTGAATTATTAAACTATCCATTTAATTTGTTGAGATATTTAAAATATATTTAGATTGCTGAGCTCACTTCACCAGGACAATATTATTTTTCATGATAAGGCAAAGGTCCAAAACCCAATTCAGGTAAACTAATTTTAGATTTTTAAAGTAGGGCAAGAATTTGGTGAATCACAAGCTGATGAATTTGATGAACTACCCTACCCTGTAATAAGCTGCATCCGCCCCTGGTACTCATTGGGAAGGATTTTAATCTCGAAGGGAAAAAGCTGTGAGCAAGAGGAGGCTACAGCCCTCTATAGAATGTCATAATGGAACCAAATATGATCAATTGATCTCAGCTTACTATTAAGAGAAAAACACTAATCGTACAACATCAAGTAATGAATGTAATCTAACAAAATTTAGCAAAACTTGAACAATGGTACAGCATCCTATCATTAAAACACAGCATTCACAAATTCCGTGTCAACCAAAAACCTCCCTCAATTCTGAGAACAATTCTACACTTATGCTTAAAAAAAAAATTAAGACAACATAATTTCTATCAAGAACTAGAACATTTTACCAAAACTTTAGCCTTCTTTTTTCCGCTTTTCAACACCACACTCTCCTCTTTCTCCCTCACTCTCTTAAACTCATCAAATAAATTAATAGATGCCAGGGTCCGATTCAATTCCCCTTTCAACCTCTCATTCTCTGAAATGTCCCTAAGGACCTTAAAGTGCTCTTCGAACTTCACATTTACTTCTTCCTCTCCAATAACTTCATTCTCAACATTTCTCATTTTTTCAGGGTCCAAAACAAAATATTCCCTGTCTTCCCTTTTCCTTTTACGTTTTAAAGAAGGGGGAACTTTTGTGTTCATTGGTTTAGATAATTCCTTATCAATTGTGGACTCCCAAAATGCTTGAATTGGATTCAATGCGACCAAAGAGGGGTTGACAATATTTTGTGTTGGTTTTAAATTTGCCATGCTTAAAATATTTGAGGCCATCTGTGAAACACCAGGATCATAGTGCTTTGATAGAAGACTAAGCTCCCATAAAACTGAAGCAAGTGCCCCACTGAGGTAGGGATCCGTGACCTCTGGCTGGTATTTCTAGAAAGCAAAAGAATAAAAAAATAAAAAAAAGAGAAATTTGATAGACTACACACTTAAGTGTACTTTAATTGGATTTGTGTCAGATCCTGCCAATATAATATGTGAATTCAATGAGGTGGTACTCCAAAGGGCCGACCTTTCTATATACCCAACTAATGAGGAATCCGCATCCCTTGAGATAACTCAACATTTGAGTTAAAACGTGTAAAAATATGAACCATTCAGCACAAACCTTGAAGCAACCCATTTCCTATTAATACTTCCTCCGTGCATCTAAATAGGCAGCGTTTAAGATCTGGCCCACAAATCCATCAACTCAAATGTGGAGTTATCTCAGAGGATACGCTTCCACTAATGAGATGCATATCATTTAGCAAATACACATGCAAGAATTCCACAAGACTCCATGGAACCAGGCTTGAACATTTTGAACAAATAGAAAGTAGTTCCTAGTTAGAGGTGGCACTGGCCACAAACCCTCACAGCATGTGTCGTAACTGAACAAAGTTGGTAGCGGGCCAAAATTTAACCTTCCAATCTCTTTCTGAGAAAAGGTTGGCTTACCACAATGAAACCAGAAATGGAACCACCACCAGCATCATTCTCTAACAAACTTCGGCATTTAGTATTCTTGTGTAGAAGTTGCTTTAGTGTGGCCAGGGCTAAAAATATATGAAAACAAAAGGATAATCATCATAGATATTTATTAATATCAAACTTAATTAACAAATGTGAACCAACTAAACAGTTATTACAAACT
This sequence comes from Carex rostrata, assembly GCF_964058835.1. Taxonomy (NCBI): domain Eukaryota; kingdom Viridiplantae; phylum Streptophyta; class Magnoliopsida; order Poales; family Cyperaceae; genus Carex; species Carex rostrata. Next base: position 5,698,092 of record NC_135918.1, read on the forward strand.
AAATGTTCTCTATAATTTCGGTAGGCTGTGCATCAAACTTCGTGATCTGTAAATCGATTAGTCATCCATCAAGCAATTTGATAAAAAAAAAAAATGAGTTCTATCAGCACTTAGTAAGTAACAAACTATTCCCAACTTACATCAAATTTAATACACAACATATCTAAACTATCGAGAACATATCACAATTTCACTTTTCTGATTTTGATAACCATTTTGTTGGTTGTCATGCTGTGAAATGAATGCATTGTACATTTTTCACTTCATTAATTTACATATAAAGTTGGCCTTATGGTAAAACATCGCTGCATGATAGAAAATAGGGTACTAGTTCCAGCAATTAACCCAAGCCCAATAGGTTTGAAGAGCTAAACTAGGATTAGATTGACTAAACAGGAAAAACACGTGGGAAATTCTCAACAGTACTTAAACAATTCCAGTAGGTGCCAAGACCATTGGGTCTTCTAGGTTGATGGGGTTTAGCTTGACCTGTCCGATCCGTGCTAAATGACCTACTAGTGGGTTTGGCCAGCAGGTCGTGCATGACCTGCTGATCCATTTAGACATTTAAGTCAGAATGTTTATCAGTATAGAAGGCCATGCTACAATTGCCCACTAGTTTTAAATTTAATATATTATTAACATTTTGACAATTCAATAGGTTAACCAGCCAGTTCAACATAATCCAAGCAAATCCAAAACAGGCTGGCTGGAGTTTCTGTTTCAGCTAGGCTTTACTAGATCCACTAGTGATATCCCAATTTTAACTCCTAATAAAAACTGCTAACCAAGCTGACATCCTGATTAGGGTACCTGACATAGCTTCGGCTGTACCAAAGGAGAGAGAAAAGGTAGCTAGACGTTTTATAAAAGCAGCTGCACGTTGCATGTCATGTTGCCTACCATCCCATAGCATTGTCTTTAGTGCCTCTGCTAGAACCTCTCCTTTATCCCTATTTTTTTTTCCCATTTCAATAGTTAAGTCAATCTCACTATAATCATGATAATTTTCTTGAAAACAAAAGTGAAATTTTAAATTTAACCTATAGTTTTTGTCCAACATCATATGAGAACATTTTACATGTCAACACTGAATAATGCTTTTGTAACTCTAATAATGTTAACAAAGGAAACATAGGATGCGCCACCGTAAGTTCCACAACAGAACTGGCCTAGATATAATGAATAACCAAAACCTTGTTAGCTTTGACTGCTCCTTTGCATTATTGCATATACATTCTTTGGTCTAGTATGGGCTGGGTGATACAATTTTGCTGCATCAAGACTTTTTGAAAACCGACTTCAAGCCTAAAATCCAATTACTTAGGGGACTTGGTATAACACAAAATAAAAGGTCAACAATAATACATTTAGAGGCCTGAGTTCCCTACCAGAGCAACAATTTGAACACAGACACACATAGTGGAGGAAAAGAGTGGGAGTGGAGAGAGAGAGGAACCTGTGGGGCCGATACTCAAGTAGGAGGTTGTACAATTGCACAAAAAAATCTTGCAAATCAACATTTAATGCATCCAAATTGCTCTTCATAATCTTAAATGCAACTATACAGCATTGCAACCTCTCAGACACAGTCAATCCATTGTTACTTCTACTACTATCAGAAGTATTTGTCTGAAGGTGTGTCCCGCTACTAAAGCCAGAGAGCTGCTTAAGGCATGACATGAGGTCAGCCATGAAGTCGAGGTCAATTAAATGAGAGAATTTCCCAAGACCATCTAAACACGGTGCAAGGAGCGGATGTGCATGGGACCTACTAGTCTCTGTATCAGACCTGGAATTTTGTAATTAAAAAAATTACCAATTAGGAAACCGACATTTGGATGGTCCGGTACAGCACGACCATTATACAAATTTTGTATCTTTTACTATCTAATAGACTAATACTATCATCATAATTTTTCAAGTAATTTCAATTGTACCACTACAAAGTGTCACAATCAAGGATACACCTAAAACTACAAAATTTAACCATGTCGTAAAAAACATTGGATATACCAAGCAGTCCCCTGCAAACTATTGAAGAAAACATCAATGAAAACCTCTCTTCCCCATTTACTTTAAAAGATGCCTAACACCTGCTTATTGCTCTACAAGTACAGTAGGAAAAGAGTAGGTTTAAGACAGTAAGGAATGAGTGATATTTACATGCACTGATTGGTGGGGTGTATAAGATACTTCTTTTGCAAGGTATACATAGATACTTGATCTCTTAAGAGGCACACACCATACTGTTTGGATGCAATAACAAAATATTTCATGTTTTCCAGGCACAACTATTAGTTTTTCTATTGGGCTGTCATTAAATTTGTTGTTACTTTTATTGTTAATTTGTACTCAATTTGGAAAAAATTACCCAAGAAGGATGGTATTATGCAAAAAAAAGAAAAAAAATATATATATATACATAAAGTAAAGAATGAAAACCTAGGATCAGAAGAATCGACAGCATGCTTTAATATACGGAAATAAGTTTCAAAAACAGCTGAAAGTGTGTCAGATTGCATCCTCTGTCTCTCCTTTGAGTCAGGAGCAAAAGAAACTGCTCTGTAATCTGCATAAACCTAACCAAAAAGAAAAACATAGTCATCAATTTTACTGGGCTCAACATTATCATCGCATGCTATCATGGCCTGCAATCATTAAGTATAAAACCGTAAAAGAAATGAAACACAAGCTGGCAAAGTGTTATCCACTAATTCAACAGTCAAGGAAAACCTCATTGGCCTGGAGCAGTACATATATATGGAATTACCAATACAAGACCAACAAGATTAGCCCCACAAGGGCATTCCCTTATAAAAAGGGGCGGGTTACCCAGAGTTTCCCATTGCAGTAGCTGGAGTCCGAATGAGGCTACTGGTGTGACCATGAGTGCATCAATACTTGTATTCATATCGGCTTGAAAATAAATATTAAAAAATTATAAGTATTGAACATGCATTCGCTTGCATATCGTATTAGATATTGATCTGACAGAGGTTTGGCAGTATAACCATCGTATCTCGGTAACATAGTCAATAAATGTATCAACCAGTGGTTTTTCACAGTAATATAACAGTGCCAGGTCTGACCAGTGAAGTATCAGCATCTAGTACAAGGATTCTGGAGAGAAAATTACCTCTTCTCTTGTCTTAGCAATTAACTCCTGTCTGCTCTTCTTCCTCTCACTAGGTTGCAACTGTTTCGTTGGATCCTCCTGTTTATTTCCTTTTTTATTTTTCTTAAATTTGTTCTTTTCTTCAGTTTTGTTTTCAGGCTTGCCCAGATCTTCATCAAATCTCAGAGACAGAAAAACCTATACAATATGTAACAACAAAAAGGCTGGTTACAACTTACAAGGAAAATTCAATGAATCCATGTTGATACATTTTACTTCAACTTTGTTGAACATGACCCTCCTCCCCCAAAATAATCAAAAATTGAACCAAAATCATAAAAAGCTTGTTATTACACACATATATGCTATCAGGATGTAAATGGCAATCACGTGACTTGACTAGCTGTGCAATGAGTCGCACTGCACGCACAGTTCCTTCACCTCCATGCTTTCCTTCATTCTTAAACAAAGACTTGATTGCTTCACAACACAATTTCCTAAATCAAATAATTTAAATAACTAAAAAACCTTTACTTGATTATCTATAAACAAACATAACGCTAGAAAATAATAAAAACATTTGTGTGCTAATTTCATAATTTTCCTTTTCCTTTTAACTTTGCACCTGATGACATCATCTGAAGAGCTAATGTTCCTGATGGTACCAGCCAATACAGTCTCACAAAAATTAAAGTGTGGGGCCACTTCTAATAGAGTGCACATGCACCGTACTGCGACTTGCTTGAAAACAGGCTTCTTTTGTAATGCTACTAGCTTTTGCAGATAGGCCTGAGTAAATAATTTTGCGAAAATATAAAAGATTCATGAAAAACAAAACAATGAGAATATTAGGCATTCTCTTTATACGCACATTACAAGCTAACCATCAATTTTGTGGTGAAAAAGAGACCTTGTAAGAGCGCAAAAGGGTATATTCATAATAGCGTGTCTTCCGTACAGCTTCTGAGACTTGCATTGCTAGCTCCTTTTCAGTAAGTTCCCTTATCCGATAACTGAAACGATAATAAGAAAATTCCTGGTCATTTAGAAAACTAATCAAAAAAATAGTTGGTCATATCAATCTTGGTTTATGAGTGTCCTATTACCTAGGTGAAATCCTTTTTAGCAATATATATGTTATTCTTTTATCCTTTTTTCTATGGTGAAATTTCAATTTAAGAAATCAACAAAGACGAGACAATCCAAACTCAATCAACACCAAGAAAAAAAAGTAAAAGTTACTTTACCTAGGTATTATATCTTTAAAAACAGCTAGCATTGACATAAGACCAAGCTTTATAACTTCAGGATCTCTGTCTTCGCAAATTTGCAAAAGGTCCCTCAAAGATCTGATGTTAGCTTCCGGGTCCTCAAGCAAAGCTGTCCCTATCTCGGCCAATTTTATCTTTTTTATTCCAAATGATTCTTCAGCAGAAATTTCTTCTTCTACTTCTTTCTGTGTATAGAAGAAACATATTTATTATGTATATACCCAAAAATCATAAAACATGAATATAGCCTTGTTAGAAAAAATAAAAACTTCCTAAAATATAAGGATTTTTCATAGTATCACAAAGCCTGCAGGATACAAGTACGGACATGAAATCTCAACCCTCATCCAGTACCTGTACAGCAAAATGACAATCTCATTTTCACCTGTTACAATTACAAAATAAAAAAATAAAAACTTGTAAATTTTCTCCAGTAGCATTTAACAGTGCCGCATCATCAAAATTTCTTGATTTTCCAATATGAATAGTATGCAAAATGACTCTTTTTATCTGTTGAAACTAACTTTTCATATACCCTCATTATAACAAGTGAAAAACAACAACAAAACTAAACAGGTACACTGACAAAAAAAAATTATAACAATAATAACAATGATAATAACAAGCAAATTAGAAAAGCATATTACCAAAACTTCTGACTGTAATTTTTCTTTTGGTGAGTCGGGCGCTATATCTTCATCTTTGTTTAGCTTTTTAGTATCCTTTCTCTCCTTCTTTAACTTTACGCGTCTCTCAGCTTTTGTGAGCCGGATTGTGCCACTCTTTGAATCATCATCTTCTTCAGCTGATTCTGTGTCTGCTTTCCCTTCCCTAGTACTCACCTTCTTGTCTAAATTGAAGTTAACAAAAATATAATAAGGTATGTACAAGTATGATACAGACATTACTCATACATTGCAGATTAGGTCATTTTTTCTTCTGTTCAAATAATGTTTATTTAAAATCATAGATTCATGCTTGCACTTCCTATCATGCAACAGAAGGCCTGTACAACAAGTAAAAAATTGTACAATGATGACCGTGATCAGGATGATGCAAATGATGAAGTATAAAAAATAAACATTTAACAAAATCACATTGACAAAATTAATGTTTAAAAGATTTCATACTTGTCCTATATTGTAGCTTCCCATCCAATGTCTTAATAGGAAGCGCATCAACTGGGTCGACATGTAAGTCATTTTCCAGTGAATCTAATGGAGCTGCATTTCTGTTTTTCCTTTCATAAAGCCTCTCTACCTCATCTTCAGACTTGTTTGCCACTCGGGTTACATGCCTTGAAGACCAAACTTAGTTTCAGATTCAGTCCAGAATTATATAAAAAGAACAAAAAAAATCTTGACACCAACAATTTGAGTACCGTTTGTATAGTATTATGTACCAGTATGGTACATTAAGGTCAGTCTATTAGATGGATCTTTGGAATAAAAAGAAACTCTATTTCTAATGAAATCATAATTGATGTACTACAACCTAAAGGATGTCATACAAAATAGCAAGACCGTACAGCCTGAGTGGCAGTGCTAACATTTCTAAAACAGTGTGAATTTTTTTTTATTACTGTTCCAACAAAATTCGGCAAAACTGGTAATGTATGTGGTACTAAACATGCCACCAGTCTCAACATAAACAAAAGCACCACTATGCAGCACCTATGCAAATGATAATCTCAGGGGTATGCAGGCATACAAGTTCCTGAAAATTGTACATATTACAGTGATCAAACAGTAACTACCTACCTGTCAATCTGCTTTTTATCAATACGGGTCAAAAAATTGGTGAATTTGGGATTTTCTGAGAAAAACTCCATATCCTCATCAGATATTTGAAATTCTTCATCTGGCATTTCAGGTGGGAGAGCTGGAGGCAGGATAACATTTTTCCTTTTCCCCATTTCTTAAATCCTACAGGGAGACATTAAATTCACAAAAAGGTAGTAAATAATAAATTAAAGTTTTCAGTTCTGCATTCACAGGATTAATGGTGTCCCTAGTACAGCCAATTTCAAAACACCAGTATAGAGAGCACTTTATTCTTGAGCACTAATTCCTCTAAAAATCATCATTCTCTAAATGGCTGGCACATAGACTATATTGATTGTTAGTGATAAAACTACTTCGGCCTATTTTTCTTGCACAAAACGAAGCATATATCTAGGGGTGTTCATCGGTTCGGTTCGGTTGAAACCGAAATAAAATGGATAAACCAAAGTTTTAAATCGGTTTTCAAAACTGAACAGAACCGAACCGATTTAGACTATCAACCGAACCAAACCGAACCGAAGTTTTAGTTCGGTTTGTTCGGTTCAAACCGAAGGTCATCAGAAAGTTTAGTAGATCATCAAGTGAAAAAATAGAAATAAAAACTCTGGGCATATTTTTTATTTCTTTTGAGAAAAAACCCGTAGGTCTGTTGTATTAATTGAAGAAAAGTCCAAAGTATTACACAGCCCAAAACAGAAAAAAAAAATCTAAAAAAGATATAACTATCAGCAACTACCTAATAAATTTAAAATAGACTAAAATAAACTTGAAAATCACCCAACTACCCGCCTCTTTCTATTTTTCAAAAATCAAAGGACCCAATGGTAAGATTGTGTCCCTCCCCTTCTGACAACTCCATGGCAATTACCAGTAAACAGTGAAATTGCATTTTTCAACCTATTTTTACCAGTGATATTGAGGCGCCTCTAGCTAACAACAGTGGCTAGCCAAGAGTAAGACAAAAGGCTTCAACTTTCAAACCTAGAATATTGCAAATTTAACCTAAAAAAGATAGAAATCAGAAAACTAAATTGAGAGAACAAGGCAAAAGGCTTCAACTTTCAAACCTAATTTGAATTGTTTGCACAACTGAGAGAGCAAGGCAAAAGAGTAACAAAGTTACAAAGACAAGGAAAACGGTTATTGTTCAAGGAAATCAGAAAAACCACCAGCAAGAGAAGGAAAGAGGAAACTCTGAAAATTGTTTAAACTTTCGTGAAAAAGACTTAAAAGAGAAATCAGAGAGAGAATAGGAAACAGTACCTAGCAGAGGAGTAGGGTTGGTGAAAGCCTGCAGCCGTGCAAGGTGCGAAAAAACAGGAGGGATGGATGGAGGCGTGCCCTAGTCGCGCGGGCGTCTATGCGACAGTGCAAGTGCAAGGACCAAGGACGGGAGGGGTTCAATTATTTTCTTCGCGTTGGGCCTGGGGCTGGATCGTGGATATTAATCAATAAACAACCCAGTTCGGTCGGTTGAGTCTAAACGGTTTTAAATGTTAATTACTAGAGGATTTGACCTTAAGTGGATATCTTGGATCCTACAATTGCTCTATAGTAGTAATACTTGTATTAATATTAATGGTAAATTGTCTTCTTATTTTTCATGTCAACGGGGGTCCGACAAGGTGACCCCCTTTCACCTTTTCTTTACTTGATGGTTGGTGATGTACTCTGTAAGTTGTTTAACAGAGGTAGAGACACTGGTCTTCTCCAGGGGCTTGGCCCCTGTTTAGCTAATGGGTATAGGGTTATTAACTGTCACTACGCCGACGACACAATCTTATTTTTTAAAGCTACGTCTACCAATATTGAAACAGCCCTTTGGACTATGTACTGTTTTGAAGCCATGTCAGGTATAAAAATTAACTTTCAAAAAACAGAATTAATTCCTCTTAACATTTCTCTTGCTAATGGGGCTATCCTTGCAGATATATTTGGCTGTAAAGTTTCTCACCTGCCACTAAAATATTTAGGGGTGCCTTTAAGTGATAAGACACTCTCTACTGCTGACTGGAGTTGCATTATTGATAAGGTCACCAAAAAATTACAAGGTTGGGTGGGGAACTTGCTTTCTATTGGGGGTCGACTCACATTGGTAAACTCTGTCTTAACAGCTATTCCTTTATATATGCTTTCTCTTTACAAAATGCCGGTCAAAGTTCGACAACAAATTGATCGTATTCGTCGCCGATTCTTATGGCAAGGTAATGCCGGCCCGCGTAGGAAATTTTCTTTGATTAATTGGGATTTAGTTTGCTATCCTAAAGAGTTTGGAGGTTTAGGTGTTAAAAATTTGCATCTCATGAATATAGCTTTACTTCTTAAATGGTGGTGGAAAATGATTCATCCCCACTATACTAGTTTATGGAAACAATTAATACAAGTTAAATATCATGTCTCTACCCCACTTGCAAAAATGTCACATTTTTGGAGAGAAGTTTGCAAATTACAGCATATTGGACAGCTGAGCTGTACTTTTCAGGTTGGAGATGGCCAAACAATTCGATTTTGGCTTGATACTTGGCACTCTGCATGTCCTTTAGCGATCACTTATCCTCACCTATTTGAACTTTGCTCTAACAAATCTATTACTGTTAATCATGCTCTTACTTCTCAAGGAACTCCTGTTACTTTTAAGAGGTCCTTACATGGCATCCTCCTTTTAGAATGGTTTGAATTAACTACTCTCATGTCCTCCTATTCGTTGAGTGACACAATTGATTGTCCTCAATGAAAATGGGATGCCAAACAACAATTTACCACTGCTTCTTTATATAACTTTCTTGCATTTCGAGGGGTAAATATTTCTTTTGCTAATATGTGGTGGTTGGTACCAATTTCCTTGAAAATACAAATTTTTATGTGGTTACTGTTTCAAAATAAAATTCTTACCAAAGAGGTCCTTACTAGAAGAAAATGGCAAGGCGATCCCACATGCCTCTTTTGTAACTGTGCAATAGAATCCACCTTGCACCTTTTTCTGAAATGTCCATATGTTGCACAAATTTGGTTCTGGATGGGCAAATTTCAAAACTTCTATGGGGATTGGACTTCTTTAGAACAAATCCTTCATTTAGCTCACACTCTAAACCCTAACCAAAAAGAAGCTATGTTGATGGTGCTTAGTGCCATATATTGGTGTGTTTGGCGAACACGAAATGCTATCTGTTTTGATAATACTCATGTACCTACAATTAGAAATATGTTTTTACTTATATGCTCTTTGCTGGATTATTGGACAGGATACAAAAAACGAACTATGAGGCCATTTACTGCTGAGTGGATGCCCGAAGACTTGGATATGGTGCCGCTACAATCCCTCTCCCCTGTGCTTGCTATTCTGCCACCTATGCCACATGTACCACTGGTACCCGTTCTGATGAATGCCTGACTCACTTGGCTGTTATGCATTTTCCCTTTGTTTTCTGAGCATGCACTATTCTATGTAATAAATGGGGTTTTCCTTATGTGAGTAACCCTCTGTTAATGTCTAAGGTTAGACACACTTAGTTCCTGAAGTTTGTTTGAGCTAGACTTTACTTTTTACTTGCAAATGGTTGTATGTTTTTGAATATTTGTATTTTGCATATTATTCTAATGGAAGGGCTTATGCCTATTTTTCCAAAAAGTCTAAACGGTTTTGAATTTTTCATACCGAACCGAACTAATGTATTAAATATGTTCTAGAAATTAAACCAAACCAATCCATTAAATCGAAAAAACCGAACCGTTTAGTCCAATCTAATTCGATTCAGTTTAAAATCGATTAAACCGGACCCAATGAAAACCTGTCTTACATATACCAAGAAAACTATTCCACCATATTACAGAGACACCAATTCTGCTCAACACTCTCGAATAGTCAACTACATATATTCCTAAGAATAAACCTTAGTCCTTGTATCATAAGAGAGATCTATGAGCGCCAGTTTCTATTGATACCATAGACGAATTCATTTGGCGAAATTTAGAAGTCCAGAGTTGCCGGGTGGGGGTAGTACAACCGTATCTCAGAGGTGCTGCAGGAAGTCAGAAGAACGCTGAGAGACAAGGGTATTAGGATGGAAATAACTTTCTACAAATACGTTCCTCAAAGGGCACTGTTAATAAACCCAGACCTAACGGGCGGTCCGGAAATAAACCACACAGGACTGGTTTCCGATTTGGTTCGTTATCAAGAAAAAATAACCGTTTATTAATTTTTTATATTAACCGAGACGGTTTTATCATAGACCCACTTTTGTGTATGTATTAAATATGTCTATGATTTATTTTGGTTCTTTAAATTCTTCCATATTTAATATATATACATACATATTATTTATTCCTTGCCGATTTAACTATTAAAGTCGATTCAATTTAAATGATTATGAGTTACTAACTTGAAGACTGAAATCTGAAAATTACGGAGTTATCAACTTGAAAGCTGTTAGGGGGGTGCGGTCTGTGCGGAGAGGATGAGATGACTCTCGGAAGTAGTAGCAGGGCAGATCAGTGGCGGAGAACTAGTAGCGAGGCAGAACGGTGCCTCTCGGAAATAAATAAGAGGAGATCGGTGGTTTAGGGGAAAGAGTGGCTAGACCTAAGAGACGAAATGATCGGTGGTGGTCTGTGGCAGGGAAGATCAGTGGTGGTATGTAGAGGCGAAATTAGTGGTTTGCTAAACCCCTAACGGGTTCAACCCGTTTTGCCCGGCCCGTACCCGTTACCCGAGCTACCCGTACCCGTTGCCCGGGTACAAACGGGTAGACGGGTAATAAACGGACCAGACAACCTAATTTGAAAAAAAACCCGTTATACCCGTACCCGTCTACCCGCCTACCCGTACCCGCATATTCGTACCCGTACCCGTTACCCGTACCCAACCCGTTTCACTTCAAAAAAATTTGAATTTTTTGAAAAAAACAGAAAAAAAAGGGAAAAAACAGAAAGAAAAAAAAAAAAAAAAAAAAAAAACCGGGCGGACCGGATCCGTACCCGTCAACCCGCAACGGGTACGGGTAATAAACGGACCGGATAGAGGTTTTGAAAAAATTACCCGTCTACCCGTTACGGGTTTTACCCGTACCCAACTTACCCCTTTACCCGTCCTACCCGTTACCCCTAACGGGTAACCCGGAACGGGTCACGGGTAACCCGTTAGCAAACCACTAGGCGAAATGACAAGAGAGAGCGGGGCAGCTAAACATAATGTTAGTTTTTGATTTTCGGAAGTCACAAACTCAAAGACAAAGATCAAAATAAAACTTTTAATAACATATTTTTAGTAAGATAGGCCCATCAGACAGCCTTTGGACTTTGATAAAATTCCAAATCTGACTTGGTCTGTTTTTAAGCCCAACCTTATCTGACCCATCACAGCACCGGATCGATCAGGTGATGGATAGGCCAGATGGGTATAACCGGGCTGCCGGACTGAATGGATTTTTTTTGCCATCCCTAGTCAGGAGACTTGAGGAATGAGGATTCTATTCTTAAGCAAACCCCCAAATAATTTGAGATGCATTAGAGTGTGCAGATTAAATCTGTGTATTCTTTTTATTTATTTTGGTAAAATCTGTTTGAAAGACACGCATATCCACAGGTGCTTTGGGTATAGATAAAACATTCAAAGCCGAAGGTATGCATTTTCAAAGGCACACATATCGCAACAATTCAAAACAACAAATCTACATTTTATAATAATAAAGTATGCATTATGTAATGTCTAAATATATTTTATGTAATAATTAAGTGTGTATTTTAAGGATTCAAATCTACATTTTATAATAATAAAGTATGCATTATGTAATGTCTAAATATATTTTATGTAATAATTAAGTGTGTATTTTAAGGATTCAAATCTACATTTTATAATAATAAAGTATGCATTATGTAATGTCTAAATATATTTTATGTAATAATTAAGTGTGTATTTTAAGGATTCGGATGAGTCTGAAAGTTCAAAATAACAGTTGACATTTGTCCAAATAATTGTGTCTAAATTATAAACTATTGGTAAAAAAAATGCATTTTGAGATTCACGGAGAGTATTTAGGAATTTGAGTTCGGAAACTGATGATCTTGCCTGTTATTTCCCCTTTATCTATTTTTTTTTTCTGAAGATAATAATCGAATTATAGTTAAAGAGGAGGGTTCAAATGCACCCAAATTTTTGTGCATCCAAATGCACTCTAGCTTTCAAATTCTTTTTCTTTGTTTTCAAAGTCCGAATAGTCAATCCGAACCGTCAGATGCAATCTATATATTAAGATGTGCTTGGAGACCAAATTTTACATTTTTTGTAATTTTTTTACTATTTATTAAGCCACTTTGAAAATCGCTGATTTTACATTTTCTGGACCATTGGATCAGTGATTTTCAAAGTGGCTTAACAAATAGTAAAAAAATTCCAAAACATGTAAAATTTGGTCTCCATGCAAATCTTAATATATATATCGCATCTGACGGTTCGGATTGACTATTCGGACTTTAAAAACGGAGAAAAATGATAGGGTGCATTTGGGTGCATTTGAACCCTCCTTGTAGTTAAAAGGGTAAATTTTGTTGGAGGTCACTCAAGTTTGATTTGTCCCTCTATAGTCACCAAACTTTTAATTTGTCTCAATCAAATCACCTTATAACTTCTTTATCCAAAAAAAAGTAAAATATAACTTTTCCTGTTTTCCGTTAGTATTTTGGATGGAATGAACATATTTCATTAAAATTTTGGATAGAATAAGCATATTCATGTTATATTTTGGACGGAATGAGAATATTCAGTTAATATATTGAATCAAAAAGTTATAGGGTGACTTGATTGAGACAAATCAAAAATTCAGTATTTATAAAATGAAACAAATAAAATTTGAGTGATCAATTCGTGACAAAGAACAAAGTTTAGTGACCCACAACGAAATCGACCCTAATTAAAATATACTATACCTTTGCTATTGAAGCCCATTACAAAACTGCGGCTCATGGGCCTTGAATTATTGTGGGCTTTTGAATATTTTTTTAGCTACAATAATTTTTTCATTTATAATTAACCAATTAAAACCAGAGGTTAATACAATATAGAACTCATTAAAATCTTAAATTAATCCAAGCAAAATGTGAGCCCATATGGCCATACAATCTCAACAGAGGATCAAATTCCATCAGCAAAATGTATTGCAGGGATAGAATACTTCTGGCCTTCTAGGAGAGTCGAAATCAATTTGGAGCAATATAAGGGGTTCGTTTCAAGATGCGTTCTGGATTAAAACGGACGACTCAGACCTCATTCTACACGGTACCTGGCCAGCTATTGCACTGGATCTGAATTGAGCTCACTTATGGGCCAGATCCGAGGTCCTCATTTTAGATTATATGGGCCGAGTTATTAATTATAAGAGCATAAGAAATGCGACAACCTCGCGTTTAGTGTAAAATTGTAAACAAATCTTTTTTGCGAATTTCTTTTCTGACTGACCTTTTCCTCATCTTTCGTCTTGAAGAAACCATTGTATTCGACTAGGAGCAAATCAATCGCCTTTATCTGATGGAGCATCAATCCGGCAACTGGGATTTGGTTATCAAGGTCCGAGTTCTCTTACTTTGTTAATAGAAAATAGGATTTGACTGATTGTTGGATTGATTACGTTCTACTTGATTGTACTTTCGCATTCATTGTCAAAATGGATTGATTGGAGAACTTTTCATTATAGTTATTTGTTTATGGCATATCTGAAGCTCCCAAGTTGAAATCCCATCAAGTTTCTAGTATGGATTGTTTCGGTTTTAATTTGTAAAATTGAACTATTATGTTTCATTTTTACTTACATGATGTCAGTTATTTTATCATCTCTTTAAGGTGAAGTATGGAAATCATTTAAAACGCTTCAAGTCCTTTGTCAAACAAAGGAGATTGGAGTACAACATGACCACACTAAGATCAAAGATAAAGGATGCTTTCAATTTAGACCAAGATGCTGAGCTGGCACTTTCTTACGAAGATGATGATGGTGACACCATCACACTGGAGCAAGACGAAGATTTGATCGATGCAATCATAAATCAGCAGTTAAATCCTCTTCGCATAGAGATCCAGTTAAGAACTCCCAGTGCTGAGCTAGTGCAGCGTTTCAGAAGCATGTTAATGTCAAGCTATTCGACATCTGCTAATGGTCCAGTGATGCAAGAATTGGATTCTCAGAGGAGAATTAATTGGGGCAGAATTGGAGACATAAATCAAAGTTTTCACAGTGATGTAAGACTCTTCAAAATTATGAAGTAAATAACTGTATGCCTCAATGCTACAACAAATTAATTTATCAGATTTACTCTATACTTGTCTGGTGTTTGTGGTACATGTGCTGATCCGAGTGACCTCCATCCAGCCCCTTCCTTTTCTAGGAATTTTTCAAATTATTACACAGACATGGGTTTATGTCTGATTTTTTAAATTTAGTCATTTATCGAGATTTGGTGCATGATTGTGGATTAAATAATGGCTTAATTGTGATGATTAACCTTCTTGATTTTAGCATTGTGGATGTCACTCTTCACCACATGTTTGTGACTTAAGACCCAAAAGGTTGAAGCTTAAAAGCCGCTTCATACAAGATATAACCATACCAGATGGAACTAGGGTTACAACGTCTACTCTGTTTACTAAAATATGGCGCGTGTGTAACAATGGTAAAGATCCATGGCCGTATGGTACACAACTTGTTTGGATTGGAGGCGATCAAATTGGAATCTGTCATGCTGTTCAATTAATGGTATGAAAAATGGGACATACTTCTCCAAACTTTTAGTCATTTTCATATTATTTTCTGGTTCTAGATTAAAATGTGCATGATTTCATTGTAGTCTTTGAAGGAAACGCGTGTTCCAGTCATGGCTCATAACTTATACTGTGGTTTTTTGTGTTCATATGACAACTTTCAGTTGGATCTTTTGTAAGTTAGACTGATTATATTGTTAGGAAAATGATTTCGCTTGCCTAGAGCATTTTTTTCTCCTATACTTGCTGACCAATATCATCGCATCACATGTTAACCCTGTTCTGCCAACCACAAAATATTAACTGTGAATCCTCTAAGAAAATTCGAAAAATGTGAATCCTCTACAAAGAATTTTTTTACAAGATTTAGACTTATGAATGAAGATGGAGGGATAACACAGTGTGCGTAAAGTGGAGGCCGAGCCTGGGCAAAAATGCTGTATGCGATGATTAGCGTGCCTCTACTTATTATGTGCATTTGGATAACAGCCTAACAGTTTTCACAGTACCATTTGACATAAATTGTGATAGGAAATACTGGGAGAAGTTAAAATAAAACGAAGCTGGTAAAATTTGGTGGAACATGCATATTGACAAGGGGCAGAGGAGAGTGTGGCAAGGGGAGGCACTTACCTTTCTGACTCAAGAAAATTGCAAGAATATGTTTGCTTTCGCAATGGTTCTTTGAAAAGAAGTTTCTAAAAATATGTCAGTGAAAATAATTAAAATTATATCACCCTAAAATTTTGCCGTGCCCTAAAGTGTAAACCTGGCTCTGCCCCTGCATATTATTAAATGAAGAAAATAGTTGCTCTAACTGTACACAATTATTTCTTCCTAAGATGAAGTTAAATCGAGCACAGGATATTTTATGTTAAATGCAAAAGTTTAGGAAAGATGTATAGATTTTGCTGAGTTAATATTAAAAAACTAAAAACCAGGCTGATTTTTGCAGGACTTATAACATTTGACAGCTGGTTTTTAGCAAATTACCCAAAGTTTGTCAAGAATTATTTGCAAATACCGGAAATATCAAATATTATCTGCAAAATTTCCTCACAATGTCCGGTTTATTTTGAAAACAGGCTTTTTATTTAATCGAATTTCACCGGAGTTGTGTAAGTGTCACTAAAATGTGTATTACTTGCTTGATAACTATGATCCTATTTTCAGTACTGTTCCTAACATGGCTGGTAATCTCTCATGAGTGGCGTATTAGGCACATTGTAATTGTACTCAAAAGAGTTTATTCTATTGAAACTTTACAGATTCCTCCCTCCGGCTTTCCAGTTCAAGAGAATATTGATGTACAGGTTGATTTTATAGCTCCTTCAAAACCTGGCACGTACATTTCGATTTGGAGACTGTTATCACCTTCTGGGAAGAACTTTGGCCATTGCTTTTGGGTTCTAATCAAGGTGCTTATTCTCTGGCGTAGTATTAGCTCTTCACATACTTATTTGAAAATAAATGTAAAAATTCAGACAATGGGTCATTAAATCATCAAGCTGGTCGAAAGTAAGGTCTCATTCAGTTAAACAGATAGGACAGTATTGAAAGTCGGCTTTTGGATAATATTTGACTTTGCTTTTGTTGATGTATGTCTTGATGAAAAATTGGTCTAAGAGAGATTTTAGGCATCTCATGTTGATAAAAAAAAAAAAAAAAAACTAGGACTAAGAAACAAAAATCACTTTTGAACCCACTTTTAAGTGGGTTGCAAAATATGACCGATAAATAACTTGTCAAATCATGGATGGAGCAGTCCTTCCTTGACTAAGCAGTGTTCACAGACTTTGCGATCCTAATTATTTTGAATTTCATCCCTGGATTAAAGTGTGTCAGTAAATCAGTTTATGTTAAAGAAGATAGCCGTAATATTCATTTTCTTTGTGTCGCCTTTTGGATTTCAGGTGGAACTGCCCAGTGCTGCTTTCGGCACCACCAGTTCTTCACTTGATCTTAACCTGTCTCCAGAAAACAAATATGCTGGAGCAGAATTACTCGAACCCATTGCTCTGGCAGATCAACATATGTATTGTGTTGTTAAACAGCCTGATACGGTTGGCTCTTATCAGCAATCTAATAAACCTCTTATTGATCTTAATGAAGACGGTCCAAATGTCAATTCAACTGTTGATCTAGGAGACACTAAGGAGGCAGTTTCTGAATGGGGCCGACTTCTTTCTGAGCTTCGTGACATGGTTAGTTACCTCATTACTCTTGCGAGTATTGTACAAAATAATCATATTTTAGAAAGAAGCACTGTACCTGTTTAGTTTGAACAGTGCCAGTTTGATAAGATTCAGTGCAAAGGTATAGGGTATACCTGATGTTTGTTTGGGTTTTAAGCTATGTGTTCAAACACCATGAAACTGGCTGTCTGTTAACAGTTGATGCTAACATATAGAGGTTTCATTTCAGGGTTTCTGTGATGAAGAGCTGAACAGGAGGCTATTGGTAGAATATGATGGAAGCATCAAAAGGGTTGTTCTGGATTTAATAGCAAAAGAAAAGAAGGTTTAGTTAATAATACATCCTTATATGGCTCTAATTGTAAATATGTGCATAACGACTACGATGGATGAATATAAACATCGCTCTGTGTTGGTATTGGCATGTTGAAAAGGATAACTTGTTTTGCCAAATTGAAAGCATATCTTATGGATTCCATTACACATTGGTTGCAACTTTTATGACTTGTATGAAACAAAGGAAACCTAAATTCCAAATTAGCAGAGCATCTATTTGTTTGCATGACTTGGCAAGGGATCTTGTCAAATATTCGTGAACAATAATGCAAATCAAAAGAGAAAAATTCCTAGAGTCATACTTTGATATTCTCAGTATATATGCTTCTGGAAAAGCAAATAAAAGTAAAAGAGAATCAGAGAAGGAGAGGAGACAGTGTATGCCTTGTGGGTTATTTTGAGAACATGTGGTTTATACTTGGTATAATTCCATTCTAGACTGGTTCCAGTAATTGACCTGGTAAAGAGTCCAGTTGAGACCTGTTCAAACAGCCCAGCTGGTCAACTGCTCGGCCGTTTGGGGCACAAGAAAGAGACCTAGCACAAAATAAATTAAACAAATAATCTCTAAACAATTATTTTCTTTTAATTTAGGCCTTCAGTTTACATGGTCTCAAATGTTCCTCTAGATTTGCTGTTCATTCTAGTGACTGTGGAACTCTTCAATTTTTATATCTAAATTGATTAATTAATACAAACTATGGATCACCAGACATGTAATTAATTATTGAAAAACACTCACCCATAATCTGTGGAGTTATTTAGGGTCAATTTATGCTATTTGCTTAGCTGTTTAATTAAGAATTCGGGGTAAAGATATTAACAGCACTATTTTTGTTTCACGCAGCGCACAGTTATATTTTTTTTTTCATTTTGTCTCGTGCATTGCGCATTGAGTAAAGTCGAATTAGCTTCGTCAAATATCTTTACCCAGAATTGGTGAATTAGCCCGGGCGAAATTTGTCCACAATAGCAAAATCATTCCACTTTAATGTATTAATCAATCTTGACTTTTTAATTTGAAAGAACTCTGTTTAGTTAGTGCCCAGAATTAATCGATAAAGTAAAGTTCTTGGTTCCCTTGTCTTCTGGAAAAACACCGTAATTATGAATTTTGAAACATAAATTTGGTGCGAAGAGCAAAAACAATTTGCCAAATGGTCTAAATATGCTATCGTGTAACAATACAAATTAGTTATATGTATGTAACAACTACCGTACAAGGTGCACATTTGTTTTAATGAAAAAGTCTTTTTTGACGCATTGCCAACAAGGCAACAATAAATTATTAGTTCTCTATCGTGAAAATTGGATCTCTATAACCTAAACCACGCTGTCATAATCAATTTACTTTTCGGAATAATACGCTTCAAAAAAAAAAAAAATTGCCACCGAGAAAATAATTAAATGACGGTAATCGTTTCACTTGGAAGCTAATTGGCAGCATATTTCAAAGAAATGAACATTTTATAATAAATTTAGGAGCATGACAATGGTAATGTATATTACGGCTCAACCAGTGCTATGAATTTATTTTTCTATTTTCAAAGCTCAAATATTAAATCTGAACCTTTAAACATGATTTTCATATGAAAATATGCTTAAAAACCAAATTTTATTTTTTAAAAAAAGATTATATTTTTAAATGGAAAGAAAATCACTAATTCTTAATGGTCAAGACTTTTCAAATCAAGTAATTTTCTACTTATCTAAAAAATAATAAATTTAAAAAAAAATTAAGTATATTTTCATATAAAAATCATATTTAACCTTGTCAATCAAATATTTAAATTTTAAAAATATAAATATAAATTCATAACACAAGTAAATTCATAATATGCATATTAGCACAGCCTCATTCTAAATTTAGTCAATCGACAGCCACTTTTATAAGCTCCAACTTCCAAATGCAATACTTCTCAGAGAATTACGCGTTGGCATTACATCAATAGATAGCCACTTTTATAGAATTCTTCAAAGAAAAGGAGAAAAAAAATATATATATTTTTCCATGGCATGGGTCCCTTCCAAGCACTTGCCGACGTGGATGTGATGCATTTTGTTCCTATTCTTTTTTATTTTTCTCTTTCTAGGATTCAATGCATTTTTGGTGCCATAATCATGCCACCTATTATCTGCTAAGATGCCACTTGGATGGTGGGTTTAACTAACTAATGGTGCACGTATTGTGTTTGCATCGTTTTAGTGTCTTTATCTGTTTGGTGGTACAACCATCATATTTGATTGGGTTTCTATAATCGCCTAGCAAGAAGGCAACAATTGCCAACTTATCCAAAATTTCAGGCACTTGTCTTGTCGTTCCATATGACCATATCTTCCCAATTTAGATTTTCTGTGGACAGCTAATTGTTGTATACGGTGTGGCGTTTCACTGACATCCGGATGCCAAATAGATATTTTTGGTTTTTCCTAAGGTATGACTTTCGAGATATAAGAGCATCTGTATCAGTACTAAGTATAAATTAAGTTAATTTTAATTTTTAAACCTCAGTTCTTGTGTAATTAATTTTAATTGTTTTTAGCAGTCACGTTAATAATTATTACTAACGAAGGAGAGAGTGACCTAAACGAGAGTTAATAAAAAAATAGTTAGTGATTTCCTTAAGATAAAATATTTTTGAATTAAGTTACATATCAAAAAAAGTACAATAGAAAATACCAGTGTGTTTTTAGAAATAGCAAAAAGTAAACGCACGACAACATTCATCGCTGTCACAGAAAATCTAGATATTTTAAGGGAATCCATTTTTCTTAAGCAACTGATGTAATGTGAGATCAGTCGTCCAGAAACTGCAAACCATTTGGTTCCAAATTTTCTTACAGTTTGGTATGTCTTTTGCTGATTTGTAGATATATTGAACAATCTTCACTTTCATCCTGAGTTTTAATTAGAAATGGAGATTGCGCATGTCTTAGTATATAATTAGAGAACGGATTAGGTCTGATGGGTATGGGACTTTTATTTTGGATCCAAAGAGCTCTAGCACCGTCCGATTCTTATTAAGAGATGTGTGCATGAAAATTGAGGCATACATGCACGGATTTTAAAGCAGAGTGCACGAATTCCGATAAGTATCGGACGGTGAGTCCATCAAATTAAAGCAAGTCTGATGGGCATCTGACTTACTCTGAATTCATATAATTAAACAAGAAGAAGTGATAAAAAGCTAACTTTAAATCAAATTACTATTCAAAATGTTCTTATTATAATTTTCTTATTCATTTCTCTCATACAATAATATTAGAGATATATAAAAATAACGACAATTGATTCTTG
This sequence comes from Carex rostrata, assembly GCF_964058835.1. Classification (NCBI taxonomy): domain Eukaryota; kingdom Viridiplantae; phylum Streptophyta; class Magnoliopsida; order Poales; family Cyperaceae; genus Carex; species Carex rostrata. The sequence goes on from NC_135918.1 coordinate 5,718,843, forward strand.
CGGTGTCAGTATTAGGTTAAATATCTAAACCAGTGCCGAATTCCTTTATTTAATAATTATTTTTAGAAAAATGGCAAATATCTTTCGAGATTTGGAAATGCCGAATATGAATTCAGAATTTGTTTGAGCCGACTTTTTCCTAACACCAGCAATTAAATAAATGAATTTTCTCTTGGCTAAACAACACTATCCTGACCTTTTATATGGTCAGAACTTTAAATAAAAGCTGAAGTTTGAATCAAAAAATGATGTTTTGATCCTTTTTAAGATCGAATAAAATTTCCTTATTTCGACCTACATACTGTATGATTAAAATGTAAAATTAAACCCAAAGTTTTGATCGAAAAATGATAATCCGATCTTTTTCTAAATTGGATAGGACTTTCAATACAGAAAAATGATCGGAAATTTAAATAAAAGCTGAAGTCTGAATCAAAAAATCATATTCTGATATATTTCAAAGTTGGATATACTTTTCAAAATCCAAATCCATTGCAAAATCGAAACATTTATTAATATAATCACTTGTGAGTTGTGACAAAAGAAAGACAGTCGAGATCGTAATCTTTTATTCCTACCTTGTAAAATTTTGAATACATGTATCATTTTTGATAAATTTATATTTAAATTAATTACATTAATTATTGAAAAAAAAATCAGAAACCTGTGAGGTTCTGAAACTTTCAATATTTTTTCACATGGGAATTAAAACTCTGATGCAATATCAAATCTACAAAAATTCTAGGAAACAAATTGCAAATTGGCCATGAAGAGTTCAAGACAGGATAATTATTAGCAGCAGTCAGCACATGAGTTTGCTTCGAGAGATCATTTCAAATTTGAAAGTAAATAATTAATTAAAACTTGATTTAAAACGTTTTCTTTCCACTTGGAATTTGGCAACTTAACATGGTCACCACGCAGCTGAAAGTTGATTGTCGACATGGCTTGACTTGTGTGGTTTAATCTCAAACCAATATATACGTCATTGGATTCTTCAATTTGGATTAACTGTGACCGACACAAACACACAACCATGTCGCTGATTAATATATAATCGAGTGAGGCCACGGTAATATGCATATTACATAACTTTCAGCTCAATATAATTTACATATAAAAATGTACTTGCAGACCAAAATTTACATTTTTTAGTTTTTTGTATTATATTTTTAGATATGTCAATTAACTTTAAAAAAAATAACCATTCAAGAGTAATGATTTTCTATCTAACTAAAATACAGTAAAAGAATTATAAAATATAAAATTTAGTATGTAAGTACATTTTCATATAGAGTTCACGTTAAGTGGTTTAAATCGAATATTTGAACTTTTGAAATAGATATATAACTTCATAATATGAATCGATCTACATATTACAAAGTACCACAATCCCACTCCCAATATATAATTATGTTTGAATTTTAAACTCCTTATTAAATATTGCATTGGATTATTGGATATGATTTGTTTGATTGGAACTTGAATCAAATTTCCAAAACGTTCACTAAAAAAAAAATAGTTCTCATATTTACGATGATAGTATGTTCATATAAAATGTGGGACCCTGGTGTCAGTGATTTGCTTTGCTACGCAGGCCACAGAAGATCAGTACTTTCATCCGGGAATTGGTCCAAGTTTCTTGCTGAGTCACCTTGGCTACCACTGGCTAACCATACTGGAAGCATCCATTAAAGATGCTTTGTTTTTAGCCTAGTTCTCATATCTGTAGATCATTCCATGAAAGATCATGAATTAATTGCTAATTAATACTTTAATAGGTAAAAATTGATAAGATATTGTAGAGAAAGACAGCTGCCTAAAACAATTGTCAGGGGTGGTACACAGTGGCCTGGTACTGCTCATGTAGAGATGTAGCATTAGTATTTTCATTATCTGTTTTCTGATGTAAGGTTACAATTTATATTAAGTAAGCGTCTAATTGTCCACAGCCTTTTGTCCACCATTTCTCCACAGCTTTGACTTGAGCGAATACTGTAAAATTACTTCTACATACTGTATAATTATACAATATATCACATAAAATATATCAGTTAATCACAAAACATTCAGCAACTATTTGAAGTGGTCACATAATAGTTAGAAAAAGATTGCAACTTGCACAACATGACAAAATAAATGTACTTTCAAACTGTACTTTCGGAAATTGCAGTTATAGGAAGTTATTGGCAGTTCGAGTTAGTTATTAGTGGTTATTGGCACTGAGTTGAATCTTGTATACTGTAAAATTGAATCTTGTATACTGTAAAATTGAATCTTGTATACTGTAAAATTGAATCTTGTATACTGTAAAATTGAATCTTGTATACAGTAAAATTTTCAATTTAATATTGTATACTGTAAAATTGAATCTTGTATACTGTAAAATTGAATCTTCTACATATTAAAATTTACAATTGAATCTTGTATATTGTAAATGTACAATTGAATCGTCTATACTGTAAAATTTTCACATAATACTGTAAATTTTCAATTGAATCCTGTATATTGTAAAATTTATAAAACTAAACCATAAAATATTACCATCTATACTGTAAAATAAAATGTAAAAAAATGCTATATTTCAGTTTAAACTACAATCTGCAAACAATCATGTATACTGTAAAATTGCAAAATATAAACCATAAAATAATACCATGTATACTATAAAATTGCTAAATCTATACATATATCCATCATCACACACAAAATCTATTCACCACAAAATAACATATGTTCACCACAAACAACATCTGTTCAACACAAGATAAAAATATTCACTGGAACATTCAGAATAGCATAACAGCAACAAAAAAAACTATGGACAAATAACTTTTACAGTAAAAACCTCATGTGTTCATTGTTCAGATGAGTAAGAAGCCTCTCTATCATCTCTTTCCTCCAGATTTTCACAAGATGAATACTGTAAAATTACAAAATGAATACTGTAAAATTACAAGATAAATACTGTAAAATTAACAAATCATCTCTTTCTTCCAGATTTCCACAAGATGAATACTGTAAAATGACAAGATGAATACTGTAAAATTAACAAGGCAATACTGTAAAATTAAAAGATTAATACTCCATATCACCTCTCTATCATCTATTTCCTCCAGATTTTCACAAGATGAATACTGTAAAATTAACGGGGCAAGACACTAAAATTAACAGATCAATACTCCATATCGCCTCTCTATCATTTCTTTTCTCAATTAAATGAGATCGAGTCAGTAATCTCAATTAAAATCGACATTCCAAAGGAAAAATGAATCAGAAATGTACAATATTTCTTACCAAAGCTTGAAACAATGCATTCACTGTTCGGAGTAGCGAGCCGAAATCGAACCAGTACTTGATTGAAGCAAATGAAGGACAGAGACAAATGAAGAGCGAAGGGCTTGATTGAAGCAAATCGAACCAGGTTAATGAACTAGCGAAATGATTTTGAAGAGCGAAGGGCTTGATTGAAGAGCTTGATTGAAGAGCTTGATTGAAGAGCGAAGGACACTGATCAGGGAACTAGCGAAATGATTTTAAATGAACTAGCGATTTTCTTCTTCATATCGCCTCCAGATCCATCTATAAAGTCGTTCACCGATCCATCTATAAAACATAGCGAAATCAATTTGAATGAACTAGCGAAATTGATTTGAATGAAATCGTGCAGATCAGGGAAGGAAGAAAATCGCCTCAGCAAGGAAGAAAATCGCCTAAGAAAGGAAATGAATAATCGGAGAAGGTTTAAATAGGCGGAGATGAGAGCCCAAGGTGGGACCGGTTCGTTTAAATTAGTTAAGAGACTGTGGATAAGGATTTGTGGACAGATGGTGGACAAAACTCAGTGGACAGAAACATTTTCTCTTATATTAATGCAAATCTTGGAAGTCGCTTCCAAGTTCTAAAAAAAAATAAAACAATTGTCAGAAAATAATTAATTCCAAGAAGATTCTGGGAGAATATTGCCGTTTTTATTCCAGCAGCCAGGAGAGCACATATTAATAACCCTTAACTTTTAAAGTAACACAATATTTAAAAAAAAAAATATGTGTACAAATATTTACTTTTCATTAATTATTTTCTATAGCTAGATATCTCTCCTATATCGTTGTATCTATTTATTTTTATTTTTGTGAAAATGAAAACCCTAAATAAATTACCATATACATGGTAGGATCTTATGGAAAAAGTAAAATAACTAAACAATAAATTCATTTGACGCTATTCTTGTTCCGCTTGTGACCCTTAAGCAATTTTTCATGTGTTTAATTTATATAATTGCAAGACATAAATTACAATTTTATTCATACACAATGTGTGATTAATCACACAAAGTGCATTTCATTATAGTAGCGGAAAGTATTTTTCGGATTTTCTTTAAAGAAAACAGGTTGTGGATAGATTTTCAAAATTCGTCCTTTTTTCTTCTTCTAATTTGATGAACATTTCTAGAGATTTAAACTTAAAAAAAATACTATTAGGTAACTTAAAAGGAAAATCGAAAAGTAATTTTGAAGACATTGTTAAATAATTTCATCGTCAAAATTTTCATCCTTATATATTAATTGACGTTAAGTTTCATTATCGAAATTTACTGTGTTTATTTTATGTTTTTCGCAATTCTTTATTCTATATATGTCAGCCTCTGACATACTAAGAGCATCTACATTAATAAAATTAAGAATAAATTCAAAATAGATGTCCAATTCTAAATAGAAATTAAGTTATTTTCAATTTTTAAACCTCTAAACATGTTTATTAAATTTTAATTATATTTAGTGGTCACGTCAACAATTTTTTTTACAGAAGAAAGAGTGATTGCCGATAAAAACAGTTAAAAACAATTTCTTTAAGAACAAATTTATAGATTAAAAGTAAAATGAGCGTTCCAATACCTTATTTTTTTCATATCTCGTCACGCCTCATATTTTATATTTTCATTTTCAAAAGCTAAACTATCGATTCAAACCGCTGAACATAATATCTATATTAAGATATGTTTGGAGACCAAATTTTATAATATTTGATTTTATTATTATTTTTTTAGACAGGTACAGAATCATTGTTTTTAAACGGTCCAAAGACAATGATTTTGTATCTATCTTAAAAAATAGTAAATAAATTTCAAATTTTATAAGATTTCATCTCTAGATATATTTTAGTAATATTATATATTGAGCGGTTCAAATCAACATTTTGAATTTTAAAAATACAAAATAAAATATAAAATATGAGATATGATGTAGGGGTGTCAATGGCACCCTTTTACGCCGTCTATCCGACCCGTATCGTATCCAAAAACACGGATAAGGGTAAGATTTTCTTTCCGTTAGCTAATCGGGTACGGGTAAGGGTAATTATTTTTTTCCGTTACCTTACCCGTTTTCGTATAAGATAATTTTTAAAAATAAAATTATATATATAGACATATATTTGTGTGAAGATGATACATGATACAATAAAATTTTGTATTTTATTAAATTTTCATAATACAAATTAGTTGTATTTATTATTTTTTTTCTTATTTTGAAAAATATTTTATCGAAAGTACAAATCGAAATGTTAATGACACTTTTTTATCCGTTTATCCGACCTGTACCGTGTTCGAAAAGACGGATAAGAATAAATTTTTTTTAGTATTATCATAACGAGTACGGGTATGAAAATATCTCCACCCAATCTGTATCATACCCGTTGACACCCCTAATATGATGAGATATTAGAATCCTTCACTGGATAAAATAAATAATATCAGCGTGTCTTTAAAAATTAAAAAATTATCAATACCGATGTTCTAATAATTAAAAAGAACAAGTAAATATTTTTTTCTTCTCTAACAGGGTTTTTCCAATATTAACGGTAGAGAGCTACCGCCTAATACAAACATGCCCATTACCCGACGTGGCGAAGGTAGAGGTAGCCATACCTAAGGAACTGATTTCCACAAAGCGTGGCGCAAGCGCGTTTGCGCAGCCCAAGGCGCTAAATCTGGAAGCTTCCTCCCTTGACGCGCATCTGTGCGATTAAACGATGGTAACAGAGATAAACTGAAAGCCACCTCAGATTGGGCCCCATTTGTTATCAAAAGAGCTAAAGAGATTCGCCCCTTGACACCTTCCAGTGGCGTGGCGCTTATGCCATCCGCCACGTAATACGATAATGGAGTTCGTCGTTTCCGATGACTCCTCGGAGAGGCGGTTTGCATTTATTGATCGACATAATTTATTCGTTGGCTTGTTGCTACGGCCGAAATTTTTATTTATACCGTATTAAAAAAACAAAAAAAATATATATTTCGAGAGATTTCGAAAAATACATGGCATAAAAGTCAACATGCGGGTGCGGCTCTATTTGTGGAGGCTGTATATTAACTTAAGTCGCTTTTGAAAATTTAAAAATACATTGTAATATTAAATATATTTAAATTTTTAAAATACTTTTAAATTAATACGCGCCTCCAAAACTGAAGCCACATATTAACTTGAAGGTTATGATGTTTTTTGAAATTATCATAATTTAAGGTGTTTTAATTTATTTTAAATGGTATAAATAAAAAATTAGATTGCTACATAATTTGTTTTTTTAGTAAAAATTAAAGATTTAAATAGCGTTTATTACATTATTGCGGAACAATTAAAAAAATGATGCCGTTGTCATATTGAGCCGCTATAACGCGCTATAGCACTAATAGCGTCACAGTTTTTATGGTTCGAAAACACTATAACGCGCTATTTAGAACCTTATTTTTATCAAAAAAAATATGTAGAACCTTCATAAAATAAAATTGTTCTTGTCAGCGGAACCAATCTCCTTCGTTCTGTGCGGATCGGGATCTACCTCCTGATTTTACGTAGGGTTTTTATTTTTTTTTACAATGTCATTGAAATAGCATTTATATTCTAACAAAAAATTCAATTAAAAATGATATGTTATACAAGTAAAAATACATCGCTTGGCTAACTAAATTTTGGTGAATTAATTCCAAAATTTAATTGATATCAACGATGAATTTAAATAGTTAAAATCAATATATTTCACAAGTGATGTTTTTATATATTTATATGTAAAATTCATAGACGTTTTGAGTTAATTTAATTTAAAGTAAGGTGATTATTAAGAAAGATTTATATTTTTAATATATTTATTTTCCATGATCATTTATAAATTTTAGCATTAACAGATTTGTTGAGTCATAGGGATAAATTTAGAATTCATCAGTTAATCGATTTATAAGTTTCAGCTACAATGATAATGAAACGAATAATTATGTATTTTTCAGAAGAAAAAAAAGTACCTACTTTTTTAAAACCCTCACTGCCTCACATGATCCGGTCACCATACCAATCCATTTATTTACATATTCTTGTGTGTTTGCCTTTTCTTCTCGAAAATAAAATACTTGGTATTAAAAAAAATTGAACCCAAAGATTTTTTTATATATTTGTTTCTTTTTTTCCATGCGGGTCCGTTCGGCAGGAGTGGAATAGAGGAATAGAGTGATAAAGAAGTTCTATTCCCGCTGAACAAGAGACATAGCGAGTATAATTAGAGAATTGAGAATAATGAAATTGGATTTGAATTTTTGCAGTCAAACTCCAATTTTTTCATTTTGGTTCCTTCTCTATTTCTCTGTGAGACTATGAGTCAATTCTTTGTTCCATGGGAAATATCAGTTATTCTCAATTCTCCTTCTCTATGGAAGTTCAAGATAGCAACACACTGTGCGATGGATGTCAATTGTTATTTTAAATTGAAATATGTCAGAATTTTTTATTTATAGCATAAAAAAAAATGAACCAATTAAATCACCTCAAAATTTTGAGAATTCGATAAATACTCAGACCGAAGAGGTATTTGGCGGCCTCAAAGATTGAGGCCCACCAAATGCCTCTGGGGTCCCGGTTTGGCGGCCTCATTTTTTTTTTTCTTTACAGAAAATTTATTGACTAAAAAACAAAAGAACTTGGGTTCCGAGGAATTGCGAAACTGTTTGGTGCATGGTTTCTCATAACTTGATTTTTGTGCTCCAACTTTGATCATACTTAAATTATGAAAACAAAAGGTAAATGGTTTCTGTGCCAGTGAGTTAATAATATTTCTGTAAAGAAAATAAGTTGGGACTGCCAAATCATTTGGCGGACTCCAAGCTGGATCCGCAAGGACATTTGGCAGGCTCCAGTCTTTGAGGCCGTCAAATGCCCCTGCGGCCTGGATATTTATCGAATTATGATCAAATACGAGTGTTTTAGTTTATTTATTTTATTATTTTATTATTATGGTATAAATAAAAATTTCGAGAAATATGCAGTATGCAATTTACAAATGTGTATTTAGCAATAACGGAGTGTACATTGTAAGGTCAAAGCTAAAATGGCGCATGATTGGGAACTTGCAACCCGTGTAATTGTAAAACATACATGAGCAATTATACCTAAAAAACTATGCATTTTTTTTACACCTATAAAACTTTGCATTTTTTTCAAAATAATTATAAATTTATGTTAGGCTCAGGGGCGGACTCGAGTGAGCTTAGAGTGGGGAAAGTTGATCCCTCCTGAATTTTAAAATTTTGTAAAAGATATCCAAGTTTATAAAATTTTATCTATCATTGAAAATAATTTCGGGTCTCTCTGAAAAGTCCAAAGTCATAATTTATTTGAATTCTCTGTAATTGTATGTCCAAAGTCCAAAGTCATAATTTTTTGAGTCTCCCTTTATTCAAATATGTCAATTAAAGTATTAATTAGAATTGACTAATAAATTTAAATCCAATTAATTATTTAAATTGGATTTATTTTTTTTCTTGTCAACTGGCAAAAATTCTGAATCGACCCTGTTACATTGTAAATTTTTGTGTAAGTATCCTGCTTCTTAACTTTGATTTTTAATAAAAAAAAAAGTAGCAAAAATCAAAATGAACCCACAGAATCTACTGAAAATGAGGGTTTATGATGACGGTTATCAGATCCCCTTGTTTGAATTTGTATTTATCATATAAGATCAAAATTGTGGGTATGTGAAACTGCAATTACATTGTTTGATTGCAGCGGTTATCTGCACTAACACTACGGAGCATGGACCCAGTTTTGCGGTTGCACATAGGGGTGTTTATTGGATCCGATTTAGTTGGTTTTAAACTGAAACAAATTAATTTGGATTAAACGGTTCTTTTTAAAATTGAATTATAACTTAGGTTTGGTTCGATTTGGTCCTAATTACCTCAGTTTATTTCTTAATACCACAATTTATCTCTTAATAAATTGCTTTAAATACTTCGGTTTATTTCTTAATATCCCGGTTTTAATAACCCGGTTTATTTCTTAATATACTTTGGTTTATTATAAATCAATTGTTTTAAATAAAAAATAATATATTTCGGTTCAAACTGAACAAACCGAAATAAAATTGTGGTTTGGTTTGGTTTGGTTTGGTTCGGTTGCAATGCTAAATCGGTTCGGTTCTATTTTTGAAACCGATGACCACCCCTAGTTGCACATAATTGAAATTTTAGCTGTAGGTAGCGTGGGAAAAATGGCACGGCGAAGCCGGCTCCGTCACGGAACGGCACGGTTACGACACGTGTTACTGTTATGTGCCGTGACTCGCGTGTCGTGACCACCCCTTGATATTTTGATCACGGCACGCGAAAGATCCGGTCACAGCACGGCACGTAATCACGCGAGTCACGTATAATTAGAACCATTAGGTCTTAATCAAATGGTGAATCTTGAAGAAACTAACTTAAATTATGAAAAAATAGTTAAACGTGAAAAACGTGACCAGTTACGTTTGGACACGGCACGCGAGTCACTCGCCTGCTGTGACCATTCGCGTGTCGTGACCACCCCTTGACATTTTGGTCACGTCACGGCACGAGTCACTGTTCACTTGATCACGATACGGCACGAGACCAAAGTCACGGCGTGTTAATCGCAGCACGAGACGGCACGTTTTTTCCACTTTGGCTGTAGGGGATGCCTTCTAGCATTGAGTATCTTTTGCGTATCATGCTTTAAAAGTCGTACAAACTTGAGTTAAACAATTTAGATTTAATCTTAACAGGATAAGGTACCTCACGTTATCTGAATTCTCTAACTGTTGCAAGCGATCTTCTTGGCGATTTGTCACTAATCACATCAAATAATAAAATAATAAATTCCAACTTGAAATTTTTAATTACACCCCCAATTCCGATAAGAGTTCTTTGCAATGGTTTTGAAACCCCTAAAAGACATCAACTTTTCCCAATGATCAAGTCAAATGATCAAATATTTTGAGATTACTATTCAATTAATGCTAAGCGCCAAAATTTTAGCAAACGTAAATGGATAATGATGCTATCTCAACTGGGAGTCTGGGACCCACCAAGGCCACCGTGCGGAATTGACGACGAGCTAGAGAGGAGATATCATGATATCATCCAACTAAACTCACCCAATCACAACAAATGAAAATTAATAAATAAATAAAAAGAAAAAGAGGAGCAAATGGGAGCATGCGCTGGTTGTGGGCACAATGTGGTAGCCCTGTAGCATTATTGAAAGACCGCCCGGACAAGAGATAAGAGGATAACGCTATTGAGTGAAGATAACGCAATTACACTTTGGGCCACTAATAAAATCACCCAAGCGTCCCCCAATTTTTTTTATTTCTAGAGATAAAAAAATATATCCTAAAAAAGAAATGGATTTTTTATCAAATAAATAAATTAATAGTTCAATCTTGGTAATTTACTGGGACCGAATTAATAATTCAATTTCAGTAATTTTTGAAAGTTGCAACACGTCATCGTCACAAAAGGTACTTGAACTAGACCATTAATTTGGTCCCAGTAATAGCGTATAAATTAATTTACATTTCAAGTAGAAATTAATGAGACCGAACCTCAAAAAAGAAAAAAAATCAAGTCATTTTGTTTTCAATAATTTGATTTTTTTTATTTCTAAAATTACAGAAGTTTGAGTGTCCCTCTCAGAAGAAGGACAAAGGAAAAAATAGAACTACAACAGGGTGTTGGAGAGAAAAGTTTGGGAAATATTGATTTTTTTTTAAGAGAAGAAATAGTGATGTGATGGAAATATTGAAGTTTTATTTCTCGTTTCAGTTCCCTAGAAAGATTTATTACTCAGCTAGCTTCAAATTTTACAGAGAAAATAACATTGAGTTAGAGCTCTCTTTTTTTTTTCCAAACTGCGGAGCTCAATCAAATACCAAGCTTGATTAAATGTGAAGCTTCAATTTATTCAAATCTGACAACCTAAAATATTCTTTCTTCTAATACTCCAAAGTCAAAATATGTAGGACAAAAAGGCTGTACAAATTAACAATTATAATTAATTAATTATAATGCTCCAATTATTATTACAATGGCTGAAATCATAATCGTGAAACAAAACAAAATTAATATCAAATTGAAGAGTGTTTTGTTTCCCATTTAAATTCCTAATATCTTTTAAATAATTAATATCAAACTGAGTGTTGAAACAAAGCAAAAAATAAATAGGTGTTCAAATATGCCTACGGGCATGAATCATGTAAATGTAAAAATAATTCAACAAAATAAGAATTAATATAAAATTGAAACACATGATTAAAAATAAATTTAAATGGAATTTTAACAATACAATAATTGTTCAAATACAAAACTAAAAATTATTAAAAAAAACAAAATTTTAAGTACAAGAAATTTAAATTGTACAAAACACAAGATTGATTTTTAAGTTTCTATTCTGATGACTAACATAATCTTGGCACATAAGTTCAGTAGTTTTTTTGTGAAATATGATATTTGTATAGTTATATTAATCCGAATCAATGATTAGTATCAATGCACTTAATATAGATTGATTTTAGAATTATATATTTACAAAAAAAATGCTAAGAAAAAAACCAACATCGATCCTAACAAAATTCTCATGCATTTGTCAAACACTTACATTCTAAAATTTTTCATGAATTAAATAACATTGGTATTCACAAATTGAAATTTCCAATTTCATTTTTAAATTTTTTTATTCCCATCAAAAGTTTTCATTGCCGAACAGACCCTGAAGTGTATGTTTTTTCACTTCAGGTAACTTGGAAAGTCAGATGAGTAAAAAGTGAATAATAGGTCGGGTAACTAAAATAGTTACTTATTTTATACAAGTGTAACGTTTCCACCAACTGTATTAATGCGGTTTTCAATAAAAAAATAATAATAATTTATCAATTAAGCCTGTCCCGTGATAGATCTATCAAATAGAAAATTAATTTGAAAAACATGAAATTCAAAATACATCCTCAATTGAAAATAATGAACCAATAAAGTGTCAAAAATCATATACCAACTTTGTTTTATCCATATTATTTTTTGTTCCTCTTATTGTTGTCGTCTCGTGTTTTCTTTAATTATCATTTTGAAATATTATACGTAACTTCCAATTTCTCACCCCTTAAACATGTCATATTGTTTTGATTAATTTTTTTAAATGAATAAACAAGAATGTATTAATGTAATAGTTAAGTGTGCATTGTATAATAATTAAGTGTGAAATTTAAAGGATTTCAAACAAAGTATGAAAAATTAGAACGGATGTCAACAATTATGTCTTAATAGCATAGTTAGGATTTTTGCGAGGAGTAGACAAAAATCTTTATAGACTTGGTGCCATTGAAGGACAAATCAGAATTGAAATCGGTCAATTGACAGTGAAATCAAAATCAGGTAAAACGGTTGGAATCAACCGAATTAGATTGGATCTCTTTTTTTTGACAAGAGCTTGTCTTACAATAAAAATATTTGAAATATTTGATAGATAAAATACTTTTGATCTCTATATATATAAAACGTATATAGAATAGAAATAAGGGAAGAAAAAAGAAAATAAAGAAAACAATTCAAATCATGGAGGCGACCATTTATACATAAAATGGAAAATAAGAAAAGATTCATGGATTATGGAGGCATATTGGAGGCATGAAGAGAAGTCACAAAAATTCATGGATTATTTAGAATGAGGAGGGATCTAAGTTATAACAATTTTTGAGTTACAACAAGTTACAACAATTATTTTCTACATTTTCAAAGTCCAAATCACCGATCCAAACCGTTAGATGCGATCTCTACAATAAAATGTGCTTGGAGACCAAATTTTACATTTTTTGAAATTTTTGTTACTATTTATTAAGATGGGTACAAAAACTAGTCAAATTCAGACCATTGAATTTTGTACTCATCTTAATAAATAGCAACAAAATTCCAAAAAATGTAAAATTTGGTCTCCAAACACATTTTATTGTAGAGATCACATCTGACAGTTTGGATAGACGATTTAGACTTTGAAAATGTAAAAAATAGTTGTTGTAACTTGTTGTAACTCAAAAATTATTGTAACTTGATCCCTCCTCATGTTATATTTATTGTCCATACAATTAACACTTAGACGAGCCTTGAAAAAAAAAATAATACAAAATAACTTACAATAGACGTGTAGCAAGGGTCATTTATGAAAAATGATGCATACCTGATAACTATCTTCTGCAAACCAGTATTCTAAATGAGGAGGGATCAAGTTACAACAATTTTTGAGTTACAACAAGTTACAACAACTATTTTTTATATTAAAAAAAACATGACGTGCTATTATTTCAGAACGAGGCAAAAAAAAAAAAATCGCTTTGAACTAGAGAAAACATTATTTTCTGCAAATACATGCATTTCGTCTTTAGAAACAAAACATCCCTTACTGTTGTTTGTTTCAAATGTTTGTTTTTTTCACTTTTATAAAATCTTGATGTAGTTTTGTAAATCTGACTTATTTTAACGTTACAATGTGCATTCCAAACATTAGAAAATATTTGAATGTAAATTCTCAACTTTTTGTTTATTTTGTATATTAGAGTTTGTTTGTCCACCCATAATCAACAAACTTTGTCCGAATTTAAATGCGAATTATGTATAATTACTGCAATTTTTTCGTGTTATTTGTTACAAATTTTCATTTCAGTGCTCTTGATATTTTGTTTTATTGGAGCGATTTTTTTTTCTATTATTCACTAGATATCAATTTGTTGAAGATCTATTTAATTAAAATATACATACCTTGATTGCAACGCTTTAATGGTTTCTGCGTCAAGAAGATAAACATCACTTTGAAATTACGAAATTGTTTTATTTTTAAATAAAAAATAAGATATCTGCTACGAAAGCTCCACGTGGGTCCGTTAACAGAGCTTAAATAATTAATTAGAATAATTATATTGATCTCCTCACCCCTGTCCTCCCCATTTAACCCCGCACTCTCTCTCTTCAAATTAACTCTCTAAATTGTCTTTTATCTCCGCATTAATTCCTCTAAGAATTTCTATTTATCCCTGCATTAATTACTGCCCTTTAATAACAATGCCCGCATTAATTAACAATCCCCGCATTAATTAACAATCCCCACATTAATTATATTGTCCTCTAATAACAATCCCCGCATTAATTAACAATCCCCACATTAATTATATTGTCCTCTAATAACAATCCCCGCATTAATTATACTATCATTTAATAACAATTTCCGCTAATAAATATTTATCTGTTTATTGATGTTGAAGAAAATATTTATCATTGTTCTGACAAGTATTTATCCTTATGTCTGAGAAGTATTTATCATTGTCCCTGACATGATAATACTTTGATTTGATTAAACATTACTTATTGACAAGTTCAAGAAAGTATTTATCGTTGTTCTGACAAGTATTTACGATTATATATGGGAAGTATTTATCACTGTCATATATGTTTTACTGTAAGTTGCAATTATGTCTGAGAAGTATTTATCCATGTAACATAAAATATTTATTTATCGTTATGTCTGAGAAATATTTATAATTGATATTTTACTGAAAGTTGCAATTATGTCCGATAAGTATTTATCCATGTAACATATAGTATTTATTAATGTATCATAAAGTATTTATTCTTATGTCTGAGAAGTATTTATCATTCATATTGTACTGAAAGTTGCAATTATGTCTGATAAGTTTTTATCCATGTAACATAAAGTATTTATCAATATATCATAAAGTATTTATCCTTATGTTTGAGAAGTATTTATCATTGGATGAGGGGATAGTTTATTTAATGGTCCCTAGTTGTGCGGGGACAATCCAGAAAAAAAAGAAAAATTTGTGCGGGGATAAATGACAAGTATTTATGAGGGGATTGTTTATTTAATGGTTCCCAGTTGTGCGGGGATGATTCAAAAAAAAAAGAAAATTTTATGCGGGGACAACTAATGCATTGATTTATTCTTTCCTAAATAGAGATCATTGCATAGGGATTAACACTTTGCAAATTCACGATAAATACTTTGATGCTTCAAGTTAAATACTAACAGTTTCTGCGGAGTATTAATTATTGAGCGGTCCCCCCATGATATTTTTGGCAGTTTGTGCGGGGTTTTTTGCGGGGATAGACCTGCGGGGATTGTTATCAGGATCCAATTAATTAATTGTGTTCCTAGAAATTGCATCAAACGGGTATGTATTGGAAATTACCTTATAAATTAATTTATCATGAATTATTTTAGTAGCAATGTATTTAATTTGACGGCTTATTTAAAAACAAATTGTACGATATATTAATTAATGGGATGATAAATCCCCAAGTGGCAAATGTGCATGTTATATTAGTTTTAATATTTCTTCGATGTTTCATTTCAAAATATTACAATATAATGTTTTTAGGATTATAGTACTTCGGCTCATCTTTAGCACCCAAATTTTTATTTATAGCATATTTAAAAAAAAATCACGTTTTCTTGAGAATTTCAAAAATATTTGAACTGTCAATTCAATATGCAGCCTCATTCTTGACTCGCAATTTAAATTGGAAGTCTCCCAAAAACTAAAAAATGCACGGTAATATATTGATATTTAGATTTTTGAGAGCCTCCAATTCAATTGCGGTTCTCCAATAATGGAATCGCATATTGAACTGGCTGCCCGAATATTTTTGGAATTTCCAATTTCATAGTTGTTGTTTTTTTAAATGGAATACAAATTTCGGTCTTTAGCGTGTTTAGGGGTGCACAAAAAATTCGTAGTTCATAATTCGATTCGAGTTTGATTCGAAAAAGTTCGAAAAAAATTCGATTTGAAATTAATTCAAACCAGTTCGATTCGAAATTAATTCAATTTCGAATTCGAACTTAATCAGAATCGATTCGAATAGAATCGCGAATTTATTTGGTTCGAAATTCCGAGTGTAACCTGGACCGTCCAATTAATATCTGACGAACAACATTGCGTGTCTCTCCTCTCACGCTCTCTCTTATGAAAATTATTAATTTATTTGATTCAAACTTCGAAGTCTCCGCGTGTCATTAACGCCAGAGCAAAAAAAAAAAAGAAAAGAAAAAAATCTCCGCGTGTAACCTAAAGTCCTAAACCTAGCCGACTAAAAGAAAAATCTCCACTGTCTCTTTCGCTCTTTCTCTCCTCTCCTTCTACTAAATTTTTTCTCTTCAAATTTTAACAAACCAATAGAAGGAGAGGTGTCAAAGGATGGTCAAACTTCAGATTTTAACAAGCTCAAACGCTCAAGCTCAAGCTAAATTTTGTTGATTTCTTTCTGATTTTCTGAATTACGCTCAAGCTCAAGCTCAATTACGAACTAATTTCGAATCAAATTGAACTGGTTCGAATTATACCGAACCAAATTCGAACTGGCTTTTTAGGTTTGAAATCTATTTCAATTTCGAATTGGATTTGGTTCGAAATTATTTCGAATTCGAATTCGAACTAGGGCAGATTCGATTTGATTCGGTTCGTTTGCAGCCCTAAGCGTGTTCACTGAAATTCGAATTTATGATTTTTTTACACGAAATAATTTCTTAAGTATTAAATTCGAAATAATTTTCTACAACCATACAATACAAATAAATCTAAATATCACGTACAGTTAGAACCTATTAATTTGCTATCTTGATGTTATTATATTGAAATCATGACATGTTAGTTTCGCAGAATACATAAACAGTAACATCAAATTCGCTTGTGATGGGGCCACTTGCTCTGTATACTTCTATAAAAATTTAATGAATATGTATCATTGATACTAAAGATAGTACATCTCGGTTCATACTATAGATTTTTATTTATGTTTATAAAGTTTAAATAATTGATTTAAATTGCTCAACTTGGTTTTCATATGCAAATGTATTTCGATGATAAATTTTACGTTTTTTTGATAATTATTTTTATTATTATTTCAGATAGATAGAAAATCGCTTGATTTAAATATTTTGGACTATTCACTATCTAAAGAAGGTAAAAAAAATCATAAAAAATGTGTGTGTGTGTATGTATATAGTACGGATCGATATGCGCTATGTATTGTACTGTAGCCTCACCCTTCACAGTAATCAGCAATAATGAATTTATTGGAGTGAAGATATGAATAAAGCTTGTAGAATATTTAGGTACTAAATAAAATATTACTTTTCTTAAGAATAATGATCAACAGAGATCTGCATATCTAAGTTAAAAAAACGGAAAGCGCCTTTAGAAAAAAATAAAATAAAGGTGCTTCCATACAGACACTGGCAATATAGCATATTCCATAGAGATGCCCGGCCAAGAAAAACATTGCTTAAAATACAATTTTAGGCTCTGTTCGGTCTCCAACTGGGAATAGGCATGGGCACAGAAATTGAACTGAAAAGTAATGTTTTCGTGAAAAAAAAAAATTCAGTTCAATAACGCGGCCAAACAGAGTCTTAATGTATATAATTCCATTACGATACATTAATGACTGGAGCCAATATTTATTATATATTTATGGGGATCATTGCTTAAAAAGTACTTATGTTGCATCAAAATTCTTCATATACATCTACAATTAGAAAAAAGATAAAAAAAAAAGAGGCTGATAATTAACCCCGCACCTCCCACCCCGCAATTAACCCCGCACAAAATGCCAAAAAACTCCAGCTGTCATTTTTTTTCATAAGGTATTAATACTTACGTACAGAAGTATTTATTTCTAAGAACGAAAGTATTTATCTCTAAGCACGAAAGTATTTAGGGGACCATGCAAGTTTTTTTCATGGAAGGTGGGGAGAATCTCAAATCACATGGGGGACCATGCACGTTTTTAGAGGTGGGTTTTTTTATCTCATTTCAATCTCGTCCACATTTCTCACAATCTATGAGAAATTTTGTAAATCTAAAATCACGAACGTTTTCTACATAATTTTCTCTTTCAAATGAAATCCATGACGACATACTTCCGAACAAGTCGTTACAGAAGTATTTATCTCTCATCGTGCAAGTATTTATATCTATACTTGAAAGTATTTTTTTTGCATATAATACTTATAATACTTGATATTAATACTTTTATATGTCAGTATAAATACTTATAATACATGATATTAATACTTTCATATGTCAGTATAAATACTTATAATACTTGATATTAATACTTTCATATATCAGTATAAATACTTATAATAATTGATAGTAATACTTTCATATGTCTGTATAGGTATAAATACTTATACGATGAGGGATAAATACTTTTGTAACGACTTGTCCAAAAGTATGTCATCATGGATCTAATTTGAAAGAGAAAATTACGTAGAAAACGTTCGTGATTTTAGATTCGCAAAATTTCTCATAGATCCGCAAAATTTCTCATAGATCGTGAGAAATGTGAACGAGATTGAAATGAGATAAAACTAATTTGGAGAGAGATAGAGTGGGGGGATGGTGGGGGGATGGAATGGGGGGAGTAATATAATTGTTCAAAAAAAAATGAAGGACACCCCATTTTTCTAACCTAAGTCTGCTTACATACATCCATCAATTTATTTTGAACGATATTATTCAGAAAATAAAATATCAGTTTCACATGCATTCTTCAACATTTAAATAGACTGTATATCATATTTGATGAAATTTGGAAGTCGTTTAACCATTTACCAATGATTTTAAATAAAATCATTCTAAATTGTTGAGCACTAAACATTTTAATTAATTAATTTCTCAAACCGTTTGGTGAATGCCTGGATTTCTAAATTGGGTCATATTTAGATACATAGAAAATTCAAACAACATACAATAATATGGGTTTTAATTTCGATAATACTGACAAAAACTTGTCAATGCATATACTATAGTTTAAATACGAGACTAATTATTTGACAGTATATGTTTTTTTAAAAGCGCCCAATTTCACCTCAATGTTTTTTATATTTTTTTCACGAGAATTGAAATTGTCTCTCTGTAAAGAGAGAGTACTTTGAAAATATGTATTTAACTTGTAAAACTTGATAATATCTCATATCAATTTAAATAAGATTAAAGATAAAAATACATACATAGAGATGCTATATCTAACTATTAAATTTAGGCCAAGACACTCATGAAATAATTGCAAATTTGGACATCAAAAAAACATGAGAAGCGCACTAACAAAGTAATATTGATCCACAAATAAAATGCGGTTCAAGCGATTTGATGTCATTATTTCATCCCATAACATATAAATTAAACTAAAATTAGTTAATCAAAAACCAACATTCAAACGGAAATACATTGCATGCTAATATTGTAAGTTCAATTTTTTTTTTTTTTAATTGTGAGGCATAATTTGATTCCATATGGATCATGGATTAGGTCTTGGAAAATATAAAAATAAGAAAAATGAATGACTATAAAAAAAAAAAAAAAAAAAAAAAAAATGTAGACACAGAGGCCACAGAGTCTTGTGGTAACAGAAAAATGAATGAAAATCCAGTAACACTGACATATTGCAAAGGCATCGTGTACACAGATCTATCATATAAACTTTATATTTTTCATATTATCTCCTGTCACAGAAAAACTCTGTGATGAATAAAGGCTACAGCACATTTCAGTTCCTTACCAAGTTTTATCCGATGAACTTTGGATATTCTGATTCTTTGCAAATTGCAATGGATCTGATTTTTGTGAACTTCAAAGGATAATATCTATTTGATTTTAAAGAAGACCATATAATAATTAGTGATATTATGCTGCCACATGTCTTTGTGTCATTTTCACTAGTCAATCAATGATAGGTAAATATCTGAAAATAAACATTTTAGTTTTCCATCTTGAAAGCTATTTTTAAAATTCAAGATTCCAAATATGAATTATGTACCATAAAAGGCCAAAATTATATGTTAGGCACTTCAAATATCCTTGATTATTTGTAACAGATTATTTGTTACAGAGTACTACAACCTGTGTTTTTCATATCAACTGTCATTTCAATCCTGGAATAAGGAGATGACTGGTATCAAATTAATTAGTGATAAATAATGTACATAAGTATACAATTCATTAAGGATAAGACACTGATAGTTTTGTTTTGGCTTCACGTTGCGTGCAAGTCATATTTTTTTTTTCTATTCTATTTGTTGGTGCACTGCATGAAGTCAATACAACCTGAATTTTTTATTAATATTATTAAAAAAAAAACACCACTAAAATTGAACAATTCAAAAAATATCTATTTTTTTTTATCAAAAGAATTCGAAAAATATCAGAACCTCCAATTTAATATGTGGCCCTATTATGGAGGGGGGAGGGGAGAGCGTAGATTGAATTAGATGCCCTCAAAAAATCAAAAAATGCATTGTAATATACTGATATTTAGGTTTTTGAAGATCTTCAATTCAGTTTGCATTCCCCTCTAAAAATGAGACCGCACATTGAATTGGAGATCTTGGTATTTTTCAAGTTCCCTATAATTTGTATATATATATATATATATATATATATATATATATATATATTTTACAGTGGTATTAATAAAAATTTCAGCAATACAACACTATTAATATTTTTAGTAATCAACTATACCTCATAAGACTCAGAGCTTTAGCTCCGGTTATAATATTTGGTTGTCACAGAAAATCATGATAAACTAAGGCACACAAATTATCCATGGCAATAGTAAATAGTAAATTCTGTTTTGCTATCTTGTATGGCACCTTCCTCACAAAATGTTAAGATGTGTTTGAAACGAAGAAAATGAAATATGTTACAGTGACTGTAACAGTTACTCGGCATAGAGGTGAATCGAGTGGGGCACCCATGTCATACTGACAAGATTACATTATTGCTCGAACATTCTGGAAAAAGAATTTCCAGACTCATAATTATCTTTTGAGTTACATGTTTTTGTTTTTGTTTTATTTTTTCAGGTTACATGTCTCAACTCTCGAGTAGCAAAGAGCCAAAGAGAACATGATGGATTGGTTGCAAAGATTGGTGGAGACAAAAAAAAAAAACATAATATTTGTGTTTTCAGTTTTATTTAGTTTAATTTATCGAAATAATATATTTTTTAAGTAAAGTTAGAAATCAAGCCACTCAATTATATTACATCTTTTTTGGTGATACCGAATTACACTCTCGATTTTCAAAGTTTTCAAAGTTCAAATAGTCGATCCAAACCGTTCAACATAATGGATATATTAAAATGTGCTTGCAGATCAAATTTTACATTTTAAAATTTTTTTTTTACTATTTATTAAGTATTTAACAAAATCGCTATATTCATACCATTGATTTTTTGTACCAATCTTAATAAATAGTAAAAAATTTTCAAAAAATATAAAATCTGATCGGCAAGCACATTTTAACATATTCATCATGTTGAACGGTTTGGATCAACTGTTTAGACTTTGTAAACATAGGGTGTAATTCGACCCCTCCTCTTATTTTAATATCTATAAAAAATATTTATTTGAATTTCAAACATACAACTTCACTTAAAATTATGTTATTTTATTAACGCGGCTAAGTATTAATTCCGTGTTTTCTTTCTGGAGTTGATATCTGACATGTCCCATCGTTTTCGCCCGACTTCCTTTTTGGTGCTGGCCTTGAGAAAGCTTTGTGATCAAAGAATATGCGGTTAACATCTTTGGAGGTTATTACCGACTAAGAAGAAAGGTATCTTTAATTCATACTAAGGTAGTAGGTACCAGGTTTTCTTTTCAAAGATTCTGTTTTACAACAGCGCTATTTTATTTTTATTTTTTTGTAAGAAAGAAAAGAACAACTTTTGTGTTTAGATTGTCTGAGCTCAAATTTTGTGTTTAGATTCAGACTGTCTAATTTTGTGTTTACATTCAGGCATTCAGCTGAGGTGAATGTATGGAATCAGAGACGGAAATTAAATACATACAGAGATTAATATCATAATATTTTACTATAAATTATACATAAATTATACATAAATTATACATAATTTTTTTTTAAAATAGAGATCATTTGATTTCTGTTATTTGTATTTAATTTCGTCTCTATACGGAATCTTTTAATGTTTGTGGCAAAGCTGGTCTGGATGGTTCGAATTTGAAGTTAAAATTTGAGTTACCTTAATATATATTTTTTTTGTAAGAAATTTTTATTTATTAATAAAAGGCGCTAAATGCATGCTATATATATTCTTAATTCTATTCAGATTTTTTTAGACTTTAAATAGGTCCTCAAATTTTTTTTTTTTTTGAAGGTTGTCAACAATTGTTGGCAACAAATCTAAGGTCCTCAAAAATTTGAAAGAAATTTTAGGAAAGTGACGTGTATTCCTAAATAAAATAATAAATTTAAGTAACAAATATAGAATATAGTCCATAAACATGGAATGCCAACTCTCATTAAAAATTTTCTAATTGTGCTCCTGAGGTCACCTTTTTTTTGTTTTTTATAATTTGTGCATACTATGGTGACATGCAATCTTCAAATAAATTTAATTGCTACTTCCAATTTCAATATAGTATGTGTTCATTTAACAAAATAGATGAAAATTTGTAGGGAATTACCATTTCATATGCTCTTTCCTAAATTGTAATTGGAGAAATTTTATGAGCTTTTGATTGAAATTATATTATAATAACTTAAAATTTGATATTTAACATCTTGTTTTGATAGAGAGCAGAGGAAAACAGGGGAAACAAGGGAATTTTTTAATTGATTCTTATTTGATATAATACTTATATTTAATAGGATAATACATTTAGTGGAAGTTACTCATTTAAAGCTTATATTTATTTATTCTTCAAATTAAAATGTGAAAAATAAAAACAAGACAAATTAAACATGGGAAATTTCATATATATCCCTCAAATATATTAAAATTACCTATGTTTTCTTCTAAAATTCATAATATCATCTTTACCCTTCTAAATATCAAAAACTCACAAATTCGCCCATTTTATGCCTTTTCTTATTAAATCTGATTTTAAATTAATAAATTTCCCATTTTACTCATTATTAAAAAAATCATTTTTGAATTTATTAATGTCCCATTTTCCCCATTTTGAAAATTATGTTAACTTGTCTTTCCCTTTCTTTTCCTCCTACTCTTTGCTGCTTTTTTCTGTTATAGGAAAAGTGTCATTAGCAAATTAATGGCCCAATGCCCCCAACACGTCATCATGAGTTTGCAAATTTAATTCTCACATTAAATAATTTAAATCTAAAGTTTGTAGATGTTTGTAAATTAAAGTACCATCTAATTGCAACATTTATGTCATAAAAAGAGGCCTTATGACCCAATCATATATAGTTCTAGCTACAGCGATTCCTGTTAGATCAAGTGCTGTCGTAATCTTACAACCTTGGACCATAATTTTAGATTTTTATTTGATTTAGATGGTCGAACTATTTAGCTAGTAAAAAATTCTAGCAAAAATATTTTTCAACCATTCGGCAGAATTGATTTGCTATGCCATTTTGACAGAAAAAAAAAATTCAATTTTTTTTTGGCATGATCTTTTCCATACCCAAAAGTTTACTGTAAATTAATTCACTAAATCTCACGCTTATGAAATTATTTATTCATAAGAAATAAGAGCAAGAACAGAGATTAATTTCGGCAGGATTATGTTTCCTCATCTCTATTACGAGAAATTAATCAACCCATTTCCGCTCTGTAGTTCCAATTAAGGAATTATACACATTGCAATTTAATGTAATGAAATGAATTTAATATAATAAATTAGAACTAAGCCAAAATTGATTTTTTTTATCGAAAAAAATATATAAATAAGAAAATAGATCGGATAAACATTTCAAAACAATCAATTTTTCTGAAGTTCTGAACCTCAATTAATATTTGCTTCCAACAACGTCTCGTGTAGGCCTGTAAATGAGTTGAGTTTGAACGAGTTATCTCCAACTCATGCTCAGCTTATTTAGTAAATGAGTGAGTCAATTCGAGTTGATATGTCAATAACGACCTATAAAACCAACTCGAGTTGGCTCACAACTCATTTGACCAGTTAATTTTCTTAGTTATTGTTATATACTAGTAAGATTTTATCTAAACAAAAACAATTTAACAAAATAAATTAATAAGACAACTAACAAAATATACTAGTAAGATTTAGTAAGAATTTATTCAAACACAAATAATTCAAACATAATTAATAAGACAACTAACAAAATAAACAATTCAACAACAATTTTGGAATCATTTAGAAGGGCATAAGATATATTGTGACGAATTTTATGTAACTCGAGTTGGAGTATGCTCAAATTCAGCTCATTTATTAAATCAGTTAGCCAACTTGAGTTGGAACTGATTTGAATTGTAAATGAGTCAATTAAAGCGAACAATTAGTCAGCGAATTTGAGCGATTTTGTATGATCCTGGTCGGGTGGCTCTGGTCGTAGTTATTTGAGGTTGTGAGAACACAGTGAAAAACCGTAAAAAAGTACAAGTGACTCTTGATTTGCAGCTAATTAACTGGGCCGTGGGCCACACATTAAAAAAAACAAAAGAAGAAGTTGCGGCCTTGCCGCCCTTGCGGGGCTGTAGAATTTTCTCCCGCTTTTACCATCGTACCCTTTCACTATTTCACTATTAGCGCGTACAGCCCCCTTCCCATCCCATCCCATCTATAAATAACAATTCCTAGTAGCCATGGTAAGGCTTGAAGCCAGCTCTAGAACAAAGCAATCTCTTCTCTCTTTCTTCTTCTAGAGCTTCCCAGCTTCTAGCAGCTTCCCAACCACCGCAAAGATACTCTTACATCTGATCCCTACTTCTTAAGTAAATTCTAATCGAGTATGGTGGGTACTTCTTCGTGTTCGTCTTCCTCCTGTGCCTCGTTCGGTTCGTTTGATGACGTGTCAGAAAAATCGCCCGGTAACAATTCCAGCTGTCTCAAGTTTCTCTGTAGTTACGGCGGTAAAATTCTGCCCCGTTACCCTGACGGGAAACTCCGTTACGTCGGGGGCGACACCCGTGTTCTCTCTGTCGACCGATCCATTTCTTTTTCAGGTTCGTGCTGCTTCTACCCCATTGATTTTAAACAATTTTCAGTATGTTTCTATTTTAGTATTTATTTATTTATTAGTGTTATTGATTTTGTTGAAACTATTTTTAACAGAGATTGATGCAAAGATGAAGGAGATGTGTGGTTCCGATGCAATCAGCATACGATGCCAGATCCCGACCGAGGATCTCGATGCGCTTGTTTCTGTCACATCTGATGAGGATCTAATGAATCTCTTGGAGGAATACAATGTGGCGAGCAATGATCAGGCACGGTCGTTAAAGATCCGCACTTTTCTCATGCCGAAAATGTCGAGCCCACCTTCAACACCTCCCCTCAGTGCCACCACCAGAATTAATGGAAAGATACCAATTCAACAACATGTTTACGCGGTGTGTGCTCAACCACCGGCAAATCTGCGCTGTGTGCATCAAGTTGCTGCTGTGAATCCTGCCATGGCGAGTAGACAAGGTGGTTATGGGAATTGTAAGCACCACAATCTCAATAGGCAACACCATCATCAACACCATGTTGGCTACGGCGAGCTCAGGCCGCATCAGTACTTGGTTCACCATGCCAATCACTGGCAATAGGGAAGGTTGTGCAAGTGATTGGATTGATCAACCGTTTGATCTCCAATTCTAATATTTGATAGATTTGAGATCGTCGGATTGAGGACAAGAGAACAAAGAGAAAAAAAAAAGGTAAATAATTTGGACGGAGGATGGACGGAATTGTGTAGAAGCTGGAGGACTGTATCATATCTTGTCCATTTTAACAAAAAAAATAGGACCGGAAATGAAAATAAATATTAAAGAGATAAAGAAAGGGGACATTGGTTAATTTATAAAAAAAAAGAAAAAAAAATGTTCTTCTTTTAAATGACGTCTCCTTTGATTTAACCTTTCTGTGCTTGATTGGTGTTTTGTCTCTTGTTTGATCCCATCCATCCGTACTGTGTGGTGTGTATGCCGTTTCTCTCCGTTAGGGTTCCGTTTTGTTCTCCGTCCTCGTTCGTTTCGTTTTCTCTTTGTTGCATTAATTGTGCTTTTATTCCTGTCATTAGTTACCTGTGTGATTAGATGGTTGCTTTCTTTGGGTTGGTTGTCAGGAGATTCTTTTAGGAAAGCATTTAATTTGCTTTTGAATTGATTTTACTGAATACTGATGCCTTTCTTTTTCTGTGTTTTTGCAGGTTGTACGATTTAATGACGACCATTGAAGCGCTGAGGAGGCCATCTCAACTTCTGACCTTTTTTAATTAAAGACGAGATTCCTTTGAAAAATATACTAACACTGTCAATTTTTTTTCTCATTTTCTATTTCTTTTTAGGTTATATTCTTCCTTTTGTTGTTTTTAGTAAAAGGGATGAATTTGCTATTTTTTTCTCAAATTCATCCTACAGAACAGGGGGAGGTCTTTATTTTTTTTCCTTTTCTTTTTCTGAGGGTTTTCTTTTCTAAGGTATTAGACATTTTGAGGGTTTTTCTTTTGATAGATGCAAAAGATAAGGAGAAAACCTTACTTTTTTTACTATATCAAGGTTTTTTCCTTGTCATTTTGTCTTTTGATAATTTTAGGCTGCATATGACTTTTTCCTAGAAATATATACATATAAAAGAATTAAGAAAAATATTGTTCACTAGTTCTTCCCTAAAATCTTAAAGATATTTTGGAGTTGTAATTGTTCTTTAGCTTCACACAAAAGTAACAGTCAACTTTTTTGTGAAGCAATAAACTTTCCAGTGCTTGCTGGGTTATTTCACTTTGTCAAAATTCTCTTTATTTGCTTCATTCTTCTGATGCAGATGACATTTAATACTAGTTCATCAGACAATTCAAAACATGTGGAGAACGGAGGCTTCGATATTGGCTCCATTGTAAACTAAGACAATTTTTACACAGTTGACCAGTTCGATATAAAGAAGAGAGAGGGACTGCTTTGACCATTTTTGTACATAGGGTAAGAGAAAAAAGAGGGAAGAAGTCACAATACAAGCGCAGAAACCAAGATAAATATACCAAATTAATGAGTGATAATATGCATAATAGATCAACCATCTATATTTATATTTTTAAAGTTTAAATAATTAATTTGAACACTTAAATATGATCTTTAAATATTTGAAGACTAAATTTTATATTTTTTTAAATAGGTAAAAAATCACTTGATCTATTTTTTTTAACTATTCGACAATGATTCTCTACTTATCTAAAAATAAAATTTGATATTTAAGTATGTTTTTATATAAAAAATTATATTTAACAGTTCAGTTAATTATTTAAAATAATTAATCTTTGAAAACGAAGATATAAATTTATAGACACTCAAATTTATGTTAAAATTTACTGGAAAATGTGCTGAAAAGGAAAAAAAAAAAAAAGAAAGAAAGAGGAAAAGAACAAAAATGGAACGGGTCAGGAGGTGGTGACACGCTAGGCAACGATGAATTGGCTGGTCACTTTTCTTATCAACTTAGCTTAAGTCGCTGGTCAATGATAGATATGAGGCCGGGTGGAGTATCCAATTCCCCTTTGTGGGACCCACCCACAAGTAGGATCATTTCAAAAATTGGTGTGGCTGGTACCAGTCTGATTTTTCTGGTGTGAGTTGAGACCAGGTATACAACTCGGCGAGTCCAGTTGCTTCCAATTCTCTGTACCTCTGATTTTATTGGGAGCAAAGTTACATTGTTTAAATTTCGAGTGAGATTCTGTATCATGAATCGATATTATTATATTCAAATTCAAAATGCTGATATGAATTGTTTAACATGATTTCTATATAAAAATATTCTTGTAAATCAAATTATATATTTCTTAAAATATTTTCAAATGGTACAAAATTTTCAAATCACGTGATTTTCTATCTATCTAAAAAATGTAAAACAAATTCTAATAGTTTAAAATTCGGCAACAAGTATATTTTTGTTTGAGGATATTAAATTAAAAGGTTCAAAACTTCAAATTGACTGTTTGAATTTTTAAAATTGAGATATGAGTTTATAGCCTCACTCTCTATTATTTAAATGTATCTTTATCGTGCCGGAGACTCGCCACACAGATTGTGAGGCCGGTGCATGATTTAGAGAATCTGAACTTGGTGGGTAGGCCTGAAGCATAATTGGTAGAAAGTTCAGCACAAATCTCACATTTCGAGATATTTCTTGTTGATTTTTAATGAATCGGGACAGTTCAGCACGAATCTAAAAGCAACACACTCTCTATTAAATTGTTCCGTACATCTGAATAGACACTGATTTTGAGATGAACTGAGAAGCTGAATTATCTCAGAAGATATACACTCGACCGAATCCGCATCACCCCAGGTACCTGAGGTGCAAGTGCTGAATCTGGACCATTCATTTCACTTGGCACGAATCTCAAAGCAGGCCCCCTAAGCTTCAACAGCTACCGAATTGAGTTTAGCCTGGATGGAATTAATCTGAGCCGTCCATTTTTATAAATTGCACCTCAGATATCGGGGCGGATCCAGACTCCCCTCGACCGTCCCTCATTTTAAAAGTTTTTAAAAACAAATTGTAAAATAAAATCAGGTAGAGAAGCAGGTTACGAAACTTCATTTTTATTTTCGGGCTAACCAATTTTCAGCCGGGAAAGATGCATATTATTTATTGCCTGGTTGGCTTGAATTTTAAGCAAACAATGTATTGAGGTTACTTATTAAGTAATATAATATATGCTTATATAAAAAAAAAATTAAGTTATATACACAGTATAATTTTTTCAAACAAGTATCACAAAGTGCATTGTTTGATAAATTGTATGGCCTTAAATATTTATCAGTGAATGAATTCGGTTTAATGACATCGTGGAATATCTATATTTTATACTTGTAATTAGTAATAGAGTAGAAATTTTGTAAATAAACTTTTTATCAATACAATTGTTGTTGGCTTTGCCAACCTTCAAAAAAAAATATACACAGTATAATAATATGTAAAAAAGGTGTAAAATGGGGAAAAGAAAACACCCTCAATGCAGTTTATGGTGGTCGAGCTTTCTGGTAAAGTTCAAATTTATAATACAAATCTCTCCTCCTTATTAAGGAGCTTAATGTTTAGATCCTGCAAGGGTCCTGATTTACTGTTTTTTTTTTTAATGATGCTCAGCCGTTGAATTTTCAGATCGAGCATAGATGAATTTTTCAAATTATGAGCTTCAACACTTAAGTATGCATTGGTCGCGCCGCATATGATCCTAGTGCCACGCCGGATATGATCTCAGTGCCCGTAGACCGCGCGCCGCACCCATGGAACGCGCCTCTGAACCACGCATGGCACCTGCGAACCGAGCCTGTGCACCGCGCACCCTTTTTTTTTCTGCTGAAGACGGGATTCGAACCCAGTTGGGTTCTATTGGTGCCAAAATTATTACCACTACACTAGAGTTCACATGTGTTATCTTGTAGATAAATATAGTATTTAACTATTTTTCTCTACAAATTTGATTTAAATTATCTCTCCTCCTTATTAAGGAGTTTAATGATTTCTACTACATAATTTGCTCCCGCTGCTGTGCACGGGCACGATTACTAGTATTAATTTAAGCAGGTACTTCGAAAAATATATTAATTAAGGTTAGATGCCCCTAATAATAGTATTAATTAAGAAATAAAATATTCACAAACACCATGTTTGGTTTTGGCCTAAATGGTGGAATAAGGAGTTTAGGCCTCGTTATTCCACCAAACGTGCCTTAATTGAGCCGGACTAAGATGGCATAAGCCGATCTTTAGGCCAGTCTAAATTAAGCCACCTCACATGGTGGTTTAATTTTTATTCCACCTCGTGGTCTAACTTGAATGATTATAATAATATTTTATTTGTATATAATTACTATATTATTGTTAATAATTATTATTAGTATATAATTATATAATTATATAATTAATATCTTATATTGTTAATATATTAAATTATTATTAATAAATAATTATATAATTATTATGTTATATTGTTAATATATTAATATTGTGTAATTAGTATCTTATTAACGATATATAACTATATAATTAATATGTTATATTGTTAATATATTAAATAATTATTATAATAATATAATAATATTTTATAGTTATTATTAATATATTAATATTATATAATTAGTATCTTATTATTAATAATTATATAATTAATACCCTATATTGTTAACATATTAAATAATAATTATAATAATATTATAATATATTACTATTATATAATTAATATGTTATATTGTTAATATATTAAATAATTATTATAATATATTATAGTTGTTATTAATATATTAATATTATATAATTAGTATCTTATTATTAATTATATAATTAATAATTAATATTATTAATATAGTAAATTATTATTATAATAATATTATAATATATTATAGTTGTTATTGATATATTAATATTATATAATTAGTATCTTAGTTATTATTAATATATAATTAATATTTTAGTATTAATATATAATTAATATTTATATTGTTAATATATTAAATAAATTTTATAATAATATATAATATATTACAGTTATTATTAATATATTAATATTATATAATTAGTATCTTATTATAAATAATTAATCAATTTAGGCTTTTATTAAAACTTTAGTTCACCAACTCTAACCAAACAAGGAATAATTTAAGCTATGTTTTAACTTTAGGCCTCAACCAAACATGAATAATTTAGACCGGTCTAAGTTGGAATAACCAATTTAGACCACCTTAGTTTTAGGCCACAACCAAACATGGGAAAAGGCAATATCCTAGAGACCTAGACACTCCTTGTACTGGTCATAGTACCGGTCAACCGCTGCTATGAATTTAAATTTCGATTTTATCAAATTTGAATGCTTGACTTCAATTTCTCAATGAGATTTACATACTAAAATTTTAAGTTTTATTTACTAAATCAAGAGGGAACTGGAAGTCCACATGAAGAAAGAGAGAGATTGGAAAAATAAAAATTGGGTTAGACTCCATTAATTCTATTTCATGAATTTGGCCTTAGATTGGGATGGAAAGAAAAGATGGAGAGATTTAGGCTGGGAAAAACAATGCCGGGGTGTGAGAATTATAATTCAATTCCATCTAATTTCCCTTGGTAATGCATCTGTCAGACATGTTCTAAATTGAAATATGGTAAAGGTCATATCTGATACGGGAAAGTTGTGTTACACTTAGAGCTTGTTCATGAGAATATATGTTATGGTCTGTTTGGCATGCAACTGTTTTCGTGGGAAAAACACTTTGAGTATTTTTTTTTTCTCACGCGCACATGTTTTGGCCATTCAAATTGGACCTGAACCCAAGCCCATTTCCGTTCCCGCTTGACAGCCGAACATGCCCTTAGTGATATGTGAATTTCCATAGTCTTTCAATCCATAATAAAATTTAAGATATAGGTGTTCGACAAACATGAAAAATATGCAAGAATTTTTTATTTATTTTACAATTAAAATTTGTTTAGAAGATCTAATTCTGAAATTAAATTATGTTAAAGTCCTCAAAATTATTTAAGGGTACTTTTTATTTTCTCATTAGTTTAAGTAAGATTTTAGTTGCGGTTTAGTTAGTTTTTTACATTGCCTTTCACGTACATTAATTTTCATTCATTTTTTAGGATATCACCATATTTGATGGTAAGAGGAGAAGGGATTGTTAGAATAAAAGGGAGAAAGTCACGAATAAACATCTTGCATTTTCCTATTTACCTTGTTGCAAAAAACGGGTCGATAACGGGTCGATAGTTGTCTTTTCTGTGTTAAATTAGAAGTCATGGATGATTTAAAGTAGGTAGTTGCTACTTGTATGGTTTTTTATAACTTTCTCTTTTCGTAATGTAATATTTATATGGTTGAGATTAATATGTTTCTTTTTCTCTTTTGATTTATCTTTTTCTATAAAAATATATCATGTTTTATAAAAAAAATTCCTTATAATATCCGATTAGTGGGTACCAAACAACTGATACACAGCTTCTGAGAATGTACTTGCAAAACCAGCATAGAAATTACCAAAAACAAGGACCTGCAAAGTATGTAAAATTGTAAATCAATGACACAACATGGATACATCAAAAGACAAATTGTTCTATTTTAGCAGAAGCAAGCACGTAAGCCCTCTAACTTAAGACAAATTTGCCCTGTGTGAAGCTGATTGGATAAAGATGTTATATCAAGAGGCATTAAACATCCTAAATCGGCAAACAAATTTTCAGATCGTGTCTTACACCAAAAAGTGATTAAAGAGATCATTTGAGCACCTATCTTTCTTAAGGATGTAGGGGTTTGTGAAAAAAGAAAAAAAATTCTTATTAAGCCAAGCTATCCATGGCACTACTCCTCTTACCATTTCTACAAGTAACCCTTCTTTTAATGGAATTCTTGCATCTATAATCCAAGGATCATCTAGTGTGGTACAATCATAACTCATAAGTACAATTATTAAAATTTGCTATCCAAGATCAAATACTAGTAATCAGGGGACAAGTAACAAATAGATGAGCTGTGATCTCAATGTGACAAAAAAAAAAAATACAGTATTTGGATTTTTGGATTCCTGCCAACCATTTTTTTGTTTTGTCTGATAAGTCACAAAAGAGTGCATTTGTGGTTGGTCAAAGGTTGGATTTGGGGTGAATGAACTACTAGATGCCTTGTTAGCAAGTGACATTATTTCCTTAGCCTTCAAAAAGAAAAATAATGAGTATAATTGAGGTTGTTTCAGGTTTCTCTCTGAAAATAAATTGTGGTTGATTCAGGAAATTTGATTGAATTGAGGCTCAATTTCCCAACGAGAATAAATTAAATATTTTATTTAGCATGCTCTTGGGAGAATGAGCACTCCTCAGAATTTGACTTAGGATGTTACAGATGGAAAATTAATATTCTATTATCCTTTTTGCTTTTGTTTCATTTTTTTTTTGTTTTTTTTCTACATTCAGAAGGATATACATGAAAGGATAAGATTGGGAGTCTAATCTTCATTGGACATACATGGAATTTGAGAGTGTATATCCATAAGAAAATTAATGCTGCTAAAAAAGAAGATATACTTGAATTTTCAGTAATCCTTATCACATCATTAGACTCTTAGCATTTTTTTTTACCTATTTTTATCATCTTAATTTCCAAAAAAAAACAATAACTGAGTACCTTATCAAGGGAAGCAGCTTGGATCCGATGCCCATTGGACCCAAAGTGGTTTCAATGGATTCGCTAATCGTCAGATCTGCTTTAGAATTTGCGCCCGCAATTTCGCGTCTGCTTTAAAATCCGTATACACGAATTCTAAAGCAGATCCGACGGTCACCGAACCCATTGGAACTACTTTGGATTCAATGGACATTGGACCCAAGCAGATCTCTCGGTAAATTATCAAAAACGCTCACAAAACCCTGATAAAATATTGTATTTCTACAACCGTCGAATTGTCATCAGTACAGCGTGTGATTTCGGAAAGATTTAACGAAATCTTAATTCGTATCTTTAAACGATCCATTCCAATCTCCAGAATCTTGAAGTTCAATGAACCGAGAAGGGTCTTGTACTCTCTCCAGAAAGATTTAATGAAAGGATTTGTTATCCTAGATTTACCAATTCTAACTTGAATTTTGGGCTTTGTGTCTCACCAAAACGGGCTGAAATATTCCAATCTGATTTTTTTAGGGGTAAATTTGAAATGTTGTTAATTTGATGTTAATTGTGTTTTTTATGACAATTTCTTTTGCTTCTTTCCCAAGTTAATCAAAATCATATTTTAAATTACAACAATTTTATGGAAAGCTGCATATTACGCGCATTTGTATATGTGGTGTGCTTTCATATTTTTAAAACTTGATGAGGTTTGTGTGGTAACTTTCCACATTTAGTGCCTGGAAGAAAAAAGTAAAATTCTTGTTGCTGGAGTTGGATAACTTTCTGCAATATGTTTTTTGTTTTTTGTAACTGGATTTGTTATAAATAAAAGCAACAGATTACATCTCTGTAAACAAAGGGTAAGTATATCAAACACAACTAATCTTGTGGAGTCTCCCCAAATTTGTTAATTAGTCGAGGTAAATTCTTATAAAATGTGAGAATTTCATAACTAGATTAAATTAACTTAATAGTTTTTTCTTATACGGTATATGTTAGTAGACTAGATGTAACAGTAAAACCCTGATTTTTCTCTCACAATATCACTTTTCTTGTATTGAAATAATTTAATATGAGATAAAGAGGAACTTGAAAAGTATATACAAGGGAGAGGGAATTTACCATGAGATTGTAACCACTGACCAGTGATACCAGCAAAGGAAGAAGCCATTGAAGCACTAGATGGATACTAAACAAGTTTAGTGTTAATGATTAAATAACTATTTTGTAAACCCTAAAAAAAGAACTATTTTGTATGTTGTGTGTTGAATCAAGAATAGAAAGCAAGTATATATCAGCTTTTTATTACCAGGAACATGCATTACCTGCAATTTTTTTTTATCTTGCCCACAGTTTTTATTTTACAAGAAGAGTTTTTTTTCATACGCAAATCTCAACAAAGATCAATGGTTGAGATTGAGATTGGAATAATTCCTTTGATTTGTGGTCATTACCATCTCTAACGGAACTTACAAAATACAAGTTATATGAATATCCGCATGCCGTACCGACAACATTATTGTGGAACATATTACCAATTTACCATTTTGTAGAAAAGACATAGTTGTAGGATAATAATTACATAGTTACACTAAAACAAAAACAAACAAAAAAATATGTAACCTAATTAGAATTATTACCCTGGGATTCACTATTTCCTTTAAGCTTCTCAAGTAACTCCTCCAAATAAGCATTTCTCTTCATCTCCTCTTGCAAATTCAAATTCAATTCCTCCACAATCCTTTCCAAATTCCTCACATACTCCTCTAGTTGCCTCTCTGTCTCTTCCCCTGTTTTCTCCTCAGTGCTCTCACCACCTACATGTTCACATCCTTCCAATACATTAAATACCATTCCTCTTTGCAGATCCAAGCTAGCAAAGAGAGCTACCAAGCTCGGTACCAGCATTTGTTTCAGTATAGAGCTTGGATGCATCACCTTCTCTTCTTTCTCTTTTGCTTCTTCAGGTGGGTGTTTAGAGTTCTCAGTGTTTATATCTTCTTCCTCGTCTTCTTCGTATTCTTCTTCTTCTTCTTCTTTTTCAACATCTAAATTAATATTTTCGGGAAAAACCGGTACAAATTCGAGGCCGTCTACACTGAAGTTCCAACCGCTGACTCTCCTGTTCTTCACCAAGGGAGATAAGTTTCCAGCATTATCTCTTTCAACTATGTTGTTAATGTCAGATTGATTTTCATCGGTTCTTGTTTCTTTGAACCTCTCTTCTGCCTTAGGTAACACTTGGAGCACATTTTTAACCAGGTACTCGGACGACTTACAATTTTTGAAGAACGGGTGCTTTAGTAGCTTTTCAGCTGATGGCCTCTTTGCCGGGTCTTGTGCGAGGCATAAAGCAACCATGTCCTTGAAAGCCTTAGAGAATTTCTTCTTCTTTTTGGTGGGGTCCTTGTTACATTTAACGTGAGTATCCTCGAAACGGAGGCGGTTTGTGATTCGCATCATGAGTGATTTCGAGAGCGGGAGATGGGATAGAGGCGGGCGACCATGCGCAAGCTCAAGAGCCGTGATGCCAAAAGACCATATGTCAGCCTTGACACCATATCCAGTGTGGGAGTGAATCACCTAATTAAGCAAATATATCTCAGTAATATGTGGGGCCCCTTTTCATAGAGAAAATCATTTCACCGATCAAAATACCGAGCTAGGGTTGTTTTTTTCTGTGTTTTCTAATTTACAGCTGGAGAGTTGATATTCTATAAGTGGTAGTTCAATTGTGTTTCAAAGAAAAGAAAAATTGAACAATTGTATTTAAACTAATGCCAGTGGAACATCACACAACTTTTAGACCAGATGCATCAAGGGCCTTGTATTTGTTTCTGTGCTTACATTGAAATGTTTTCCGCCTATTTGTATATGGCAGCGGGGCCAGTCAGATGGGCGACCATCTGGTCTGCATCAAGAATTGTACGAACAATTTTAAGATTCACGTTGATCAAGATTGCACAAATCTTGATGCGGATCTGATGGCTCCAAACGAGCATCAGACTAAATTTGGTCCGCTGCTCATCAACCCCCTACTCCAAGTCTCCAAGTATATATGCTTGTCATGGCCCGCCCATGTAAACAATTTTAAGATTCACGTTGACCAAGATCGCACAAATCTTGATGCGGATCAGATGGCTTCAAACAGGCATCAGACTGAATTTGGTCCGCTCATGTAATCATTATTGTTAATAACTAAGGTTTATTTTTGTTTGTTCATATTTTAACACTAAACCCTGGCCTATGTTAGATTAAAAAAACTTTATCAGT
This sequence comes from Carex rostrata, assembly GCF_964058835.1. Classification (NCBI taxonomy): domain Eukaryota; kingdom Viridiplantae; phylum Streptophyta; class Magnoliopsida; order Poales; family Cyperaceae; genus Carex; species Carex rostrata. Next base: position 5,755,553 of record NC_135918.1, read on the forward strand.
AAACATATATACCTCAGGTGCCATCCAGTATGGAGTTCCAGCCATCTGATTACAGAAAGAAGCTTGGGATGCAGACATACGCAGCAAACCTGACGACGAAGACTGCTGCATCTCATATATGGATGCCGAAACCCCGAAATCGGCAAGTTTAACCGAGCCATCTGAATCAACCAGAATGTTTCCAGCCTTGATGTCCCTATGAATATGCCCTTGCCCGTGAAGATACGATAAAGCGTGAAGTATCTCCTTGAGAACTATAGCGATGGACTGCTCGGACAAGCCATCGGGGAAAGAAGAAGAAAGGATGGAGTGGAGGGACCCAGCGGCCATGAAAGGCATGACAACCCAAAGGTGCCGGTCGACGATGAATGAGCAATGTGCACGGAGGATGTTCGGGTGGGAAAGGAGTGCCATTGCCTTGGCCTCCTGACGGACTTCGTCGAGGTTTGCACGAGAGCGCTCTAGGTCGATTGACTTGATGGCGACGGTCATGGAGTTTCGGGGTAAACAGGTGGCTTTGTAGACCACTGCACTGACGCCGGTCCCTATTTCATTGAGGAGTTTGTAAAATTTGGGGTCGAGAGGGAATGGAGGCTTCTTTTCTTCATCTGCCATGGTTTTGTAAGATTTGAGGAGTTTGTAAGGTGTGTGGAAAGAATTAGATATATATAGTACTTGGATCTCTAAATCCGTGACTGTTTTAATGTTCTGCCATTGGGAAGGAAATTAATGGGCAATTATTTTTATGATGAGAATTTGTTATATCTTATATTCATCTTTTGTGTGATACAGTTATTTTAATATCTTCAACAATACATCTAAACGAAATTAGTAAAATTGTAGATATATCCTCCGTTAATTAGATAAGGTGTGTATTGAATCTGAGCAAATTTTCAAAGAAGTTTCCCTTGTCATCAGATGGTTTGAAACAATTGTTTATTTTATTCCTATGAAGACGGTTACAATGAAATTTTTATTTGGACCAAAATTTTGATCTACAGCAATTTAAAATAATGAAGATTATATTTGGATAATAGTAAATGCATGTGTCATATAAAAAATGAAATCAATAGAAATAATATATATAATAAATATTAATTGGATGTGCCTCCATTATGTTTCAGCAATAGTAAATATAAAAATATTAAATGGATGTGCCATATAATAAATATACACTAGAACTATATACATGTTTTAAATGAATAGTTTATAGTTTAAGAGAGGATTAAAATATTTCAAATTTCATTTTTCTATGCATATGCAAATGATAACGGCAATTCGATTTTATTTTAATTGACATTAAGAGCTTGCAGGAATGCATTAATGTAAATAATTTCTAAATGTTAATTTTTCAACTTCTAAAGTCATAATATATAACTAAAACTCTAAAAGTAATAATATTTTATGTGCAGAGAAAATAATATAGAAAATATCTATTTATTTTATTTTAAAATTTAATTTTTAAAATACTTGTCATTAAAAAATTAAAAAGTGAATATATGATGAAGACTGAAAATATAAAAATAGAAAGGCATTTGAACCCTCTTTATAATTAAAAAAGTAAACTGTTGAAATAAAATGAAAACCATGCAAAATATTCTATTATGAAGCAGTTCTATATATTTCGTAGGAAGCTTTTAAAACTATTGATTACATAATGTCATTCTAGTCATAAAACATATAATAACATCGACCAGATCAACTATGAAATATTTTTTGGAGTAGGCCAATACCTTCTTTAAAAAATTTACTGAACCAATAGTTAAAAAAACTTTGAAATGTTCAGACTATATTATGATTGGCGTGTGCAGAGATCATTTTTTTTTAGGAAAGTTGTGGAGTTGAAGACTTCATCTCTGAGTTAGAGACTTGTGCATTGTCATTCAACTATTTTTTTTTTATGATAAAGACCTTTAAATATTTATAAAAATTCTCATTTGAATTTCAAATCTACAACTTTCTACACAGAAGACATTGTCTTTAGCCACTAAAGCAAAAGGTTGGTTGTTCATTTTTGGGTCTTATATCAACTAGTCGGTATTTATGTTGTGCCACAAGAATTTGCCCGCAGGTGGAGAACTTGGGAGCCACAAATTGGGGAGCTTGGGTAGATGCAGAGTTCAGTAAAAGCATGATTTCATGTGAAGAGGGAAAAGAGAAGGTGAGGAGCTCTGAACTAGTTATGTCACCACCTGAGACTCCCGTGATATTACCATTGTTTCATGGCGTGCTTTATGAGCTTTTTAATTCCCTTCTAGTTGGTTTTCTGTTTGCATTTACAATGCAGCGGTTAACAATTAGTAACATTATGTTTCTAGTAATAGAAACAGGCAGATTGTCTTGCTTTTTAATTTTCGAAGATGATAACACTTTCCAGTGTTGTCTCAGGGCTGGTTGCTGAATCAAATATTCAGAAATGTAAAATCGGAATTCAGAGAAGAGATAATAAACTAGCAGTTTATTTTTCAGAAGACAGATTAAGCAAAACTTGTGGTCATTTTTCTTTTTGGATTAGAACATGACAAATGTATTCAAAATATATAACAATGCAAAGTAGACACTTCATCAATGTTTGACCGTGCATTGAAAAACCAAAACCAAAGGTAAAATTTTCATCAGATACTAAAAGAGGCAATGCCCCTAATCAAGTGGCAACAGGAACCAGGAGATCCATTAGTCAGAATTTCAACAAGAAAACTATGAATAAGCATCTTACTACTTTTCAATATAATACAACACATAGTACTATACTACTGATTGAATCTCCAAAGCCTGACAAAGTTTCCACCATGAGTTGTTACAATTTTTTTCATACCAACCGCAAGACAAGTAATTGGTGGTCGTGAATTTCTCGGTATAGTATCTACCTGCAAGTCTTCAGCCAAAGACACAGCTTGTTTCTTTTCAATGTTTTGATTTTGAGACTTTGAACATATAGTCCATGCACCCCTACGGTCTACAAAATAGCTCTTGAGAATCTCTCCTGTGCTTTGGTCTAAGATTCGAACAACCCCATCAAGACCCCCAACTGCTAAAATCGACGTGTCGTTGAACATATGATGCGTCGAATATATGACATTGGGGCTGACACGTTTCTCCCATAGAGGTTTAAGGGTCCTCAAGAGAGAGAAAACAAAATGCAGATAATTAAATCAAGCAAAATTTGCTACTATGTGGAGCGATTAGAGAAATGGTGGAATTAAATCTGATACTAACCTTAGGTCCCAGCAATGAGCATATCCAGAGGTGGATCCCGCAAATAGTAAGTGGGACCGTGCATTGAAAGATAAACATTTCATCCCTGTGCAATACTCATTTTAGATGGTACATGATTAAGAATAATAGAAGTATGAAAGCAGACTCAAACATACAACATTTTTGCCTAATAAAAAATATATATAGAATTTTAGTATTTTACACATCTGCCACAAAATTTCATATCTCAAGCAATTTTGTTTTTCTACTGTTGTATATGTAAATTATAATTCTAAATTAATAAATCATAAGATTTTAAAACAGCATAAGGGTGTAAATGTAAAGCTTCAAGCAGTCATGCAAAACAAGAAAAAAACCTAAATATTTGACTTAAAGATCAAGATCATAGCAATATAATAAAATAGAAGGGATCTTTGCCAATTAGAGAACAAACCTGTAGGTGAAAATGACGATCTTAGCAAAGCCAATCTTTCTCCAGAGGTGAGATCGGCAATTGCAACACTGCCAAATGTAGAACCACCAGCAATCAATTGATCAGGTGTTATTGTCAGGCATGACAAAGGTCCTGATTGAAGCCTGTAATTTAATAAAAGATTGTTAGTTATGAGTTTTAGAACCCGAGGAGGGCCAAAAAAAGGTGTTGCTGAAACCATACCAACGAACCTTATCAACAATAGTAACCAAAATTTCCAAATATTTCTCACCCTGCTTTATTAAGATGTTTACAGAATACACCCTTTAACTATTGACAGCTTTGCAATTGCCTCCGACATGCTTTGTTATTTTGCAAGACTAAATTTAATAAAAACCAAACCAAAGTCCAGGGAAATTTGGATGTCAAGTGTAGAGTAAGCATTATGTGGTTTTTAACTGATTTAGCTGAATTAAAAAAAGAAAAGAAAAAAAAAGTGAGGTAATCAGGTTTGTTATCTTAGTTTCAAGTTTCAACCATAAACTCACAAATCAGTGCTATTTGCAAATACCCTAACAAATACTGGATTTTAGATGAAAGTATACCAAGTGTAGGGTGCGCTTTTGCAGATACAGTTACATAATGGCTATGCAGAAAGAGTGTTGCCTATTGTAAATACAACCTGATAATTCTGGTGCAATTTCTGCTGTACATGTCGAACACACGAGCTCTACCATCATCACACCCAATCACAACTTCTGGATCAACATAACTGCTTAAGAAATGACAACATCAAAAAAGGACAGAACTTATTTATACAAAACATTGATGCATAAAGGAAAATAATTAGCAAGGATATGATAATTAGTTTTCATACCTCATGCACAAGCCACGTGTAAACAATCCTTCTCGAGACTGGAATATGCCTCTTTGACCGTGACGCCTCCATATACAAACCTGAGAATCTGTTAAACCTACAATCTAGGAATAAGAAAGAGAACTTGTCATTTCTTTTTCTTTGTATATGTCTATCTTAACCTAGAATAGAAGGTTGTATGACGTAGATGCAACACAATAAAAAGGTATTAACAGCCATCCTTCAAAACTAAAGTATGTCCAACAATTTTGACCCGAATAACCCTAATATTTTTATATTGACTGAGGGCAAAAATTGTCAATATTTAACTAAAATATGTTTCCAACTTTACTAACCTAAAAATTTAAGTGCCATTTGCAAAGATTCCAAAGAAAGTTACTTGCAAACAGAGAGATGTTAGATTTTTTTTCGGAAGGATGTGGGCTGTCCTTGACAGACCAATAGTAAAAAAGTAATTTCAAGAACATAAACCACATAATTAAGAGAAAAAAGAAACAAGAGCACTGAGTATGGCTAGAATCAGGCAGATATTCACAACATAGACAAAAAATCAGGCCAATCCAATTCTTGCCCTCAGTCAATATAAAAATCATAATCCACTAAACTGCTCCCTGTGGGAACATGAAACTAAACTGCTCCCTCAGTCAATATAAAAATCATAATCCACTAAACAATCACAACATTTACAATCTAATTGCACCATACCTTATTCTCATCAAAATCATAATCCACTAAACTGCTCCCTGTGGGAACATGAAACTCATCCATGTACTTGCAGGTTTGCGCAGACCACAGCCGAATAACCTGTAGAAAAATATTCATAAAAGTTTTATTTTAATCGTAGAAAAATAGTACGATATCTTCAATAAAAATTAAGGTATAGATCATCCGATTACAGAATATCTTTTACAATACCTTGTCTCCAACACCAGTTAAGAAAAATCCTCTCTTCATTCGACACAGAGTGGCTCTGGAAGGAAAAGTTATTAGCATAATTAAATGGAAAAAACCCTAAGATACTTCAAAAAGACAACTCTCTAGCGAGTAATTCACAAAATTTGAGATAATTCAAGAGATTATATACCTAATTGGGTGAGCTTTCCACTGAAAGACTTCAGCTGAGCCACTTGAAAGTACCGATTCATGCTCTTCAATTGCCAAATCCTCTAAAAAATGCTTCATCAATTTTGGGGACGAAATAGCCGATTTAGTTCCTCTGACAGGTGGATTCACCTTGTAATACATATCTCTCATCAAAGACGAGGTATATACAACCTTGTTCCTAATTAGCAGGATCTCAAATCAATAACCCCAGAGGCAGATGCAAGTTAAATGTATGAGGGTCAATTGACCCGCATTCATTTTCACAAAAATTGTACTTATCCATAATTTTCTATAAATTTTCTATTTAGTTTAGAATAAAATGCTATGTGGACGGTAAAATTGAAGAATTTTATATGATCGACTTCAATTTAAATGAACTGTGTTGGAGTCGGAGCAAATTGAATGCACGCAAAAATGAAACATGAGAAAAGAAGGTCGAACCAGGACAGACAAACAGCGGAGCAACGAACAAGGTCGAAATGATTGAGGCGGGAGAAGACTGAGCAGAGGACATCGGATCCAACCGAGTGGATCGGAGCTTCCCGACCCGTGGCTACTCGTTTACCGCCACTCCGGCTGGTGCTCCCTCTCTCCATGTCCTGTCCTTTCCTCTGTTGAGAGAACTGGGGCGGGTTCTCTAGTACTGTCCGTACGTGACTGTGGCGTATATAACCAAAGGGTAAATTTCGCCGTAGTCGCTAAACTTTGTTATTTATCGCGAATTATCTAGTCATTTAACTTTATTATTTATCCCAATTAATCTTTATACTTTTTCATTCAAAATTTTAATAGAATATGTCCGTTCAATTAGTATTTTGGATGAAATATGCTCATTATGTTAATATTTTGGATGGAATGTATATATTCCGTTAATATTTTGAACGGAATAGAAATATTCCATTAAAATTTTAGATGAAAAAATATATAGGAATTTAATTAAGACAAATAATAAAGTTAAGTGACTAAAAAAAGACAAATCAAACTTGAGTGACCAATTCATGACAAATAACAAAGTTTAGTGACCTCCAGTGAAATTTATCCATAACGGAATAAGACTTGAATCGTCGGTTTTAACTTCCACATAAATCTTGAAACGGAATCTAAAATGAGCACCCAATGACCAATTCGCTTGACTCGGCTGGGAGTATGATGTTCAGGAGCGGAAGTAGATATTCAAGCTATGAGGATTAAAAAGTAAATATAAAAAATTTATACTATGAATGAAGTTTCATAATATTTTCTACTAAATTATATAATTTATCAATAAATACAAAAAAATTTGAAAATAAATGAAGATTAATTGATTCTCATTTACACTTAGTGCCTCCGTCTCTATAAGTCGTTGTTAAACACTTCTCTCCAAAATTTATAAAATTGAATTTAAATTACAAATTTAAATCATTAAAATCGATATGACAGGTTTATATACATTTTTTTTAATTAAAGTTAGTACAAATCAAGCGATCAAAACTAATAATAAATTAATAATTTTTTTCCTAAAATTAACTTGTAGCTTTTTTATAACTTAACTTTATATTAAATTAATTAAAAATCTTATGTTAAATTTAATATGTATATAAATTATTTTAGAACCAGATCAATTTTAACAATTTAAATTAATTATTTAAAATTATTCTAATAAATTTTAGAAATACAGATCATAAAAGTATTAAATAATTTGTTTTTTTATTAAATATATATTTTTTATATGAGGAGGGTTCAAATACACCTAAATGTACTCTATCTTTTAAATTATTTTTCTCTGTTTTCAAATTCCGAATAGTCAATCCGAACGTTAGATGTGATCTATATATTAAGATGTGCTTGGAGACCAAATTTTACATTTTTTGGAATTTTTTTACTATTCATTAAACCACTTTGAAAATCGCTGATCCAATGGTCCAAAAATTGTAAAACCAGCGATTTTCAAAATGGCTTAATAAATAGTAAAAAAATTCCAAAAAATGTAAAATTTGGTCTCCAAACACATATTAATATATACCGAAATTTTTAAATATACCATTTTATAAAAAATGTTAAACCAAAACACCAGTTCTGGCTGTTTTTTACAAAAATCGCATGGCCGCTTCTGAGGGAAGCGGCCACCAGGAGCTGGGCCGCTTCTGAGCGAAGCGGCCAATATATTGGGCCGGATTGAGGCCCAGCGGGGTGGCCGCTTTGGGGGGTAGCGGCCAGGGCCGCTTCCTGGGGTAGAGGGCACCCTGAATACATAAAAAAGACAGACAGATTCATTTGACATTTGACGGAGAGAGATTCATTTGACGCACAGAGATCATATGCCACTAGTGCCGCTTCAGCTGTAAGTATTTTATTTTCTTTCTTTTTAAAAAAAAATTTAGTATTTATAATTAATTTAATTAATTTTTAAATTTAGGTTTTCTTATACTCATACCAAATGGCTGTTATGGTATCTATTTACACTGGTGGTGAGATTTTAACAGGCCCTAATGGGGTTTATTACAGTATCGGGCCTGTTTCTGTGATACCTGTAATCTCGGGTACTGATTTGTTGGTTCTGAAATCGATTATTTCTCAGAACCTCGGATTGAATCAGGATCGATATGACCTTGATATTCAGGCCAAAATTAGCATGCCCACTGGTTCAGGCCAAACTTGGTTCTAACTTTTTCCTGTTCAGAATGATGGAGTCTGGCAGGTATTGTACAACCAGACAATTAGTTTTTCTGGGGGTGGATACAAGATAATTGAACTCTTTGTGGAGATTAACCGAGTCCAGCGTCCTAACCCCCTTGCAAGGTTAATCCGGGGTGCTATTCGGGCTAATGCCTCAACCTCCTCAAGTCCAGTGTCCCAACCCCCTTTCCAGATTGACATGCCTGAAAGTAGTAATGCCCCAGTTCAGGAGGGCCGACGGTCTACTAGTCGGCCCTCCCGTCGGTCCCGAATCCCTTTGCCGATTGACATGCCTGAGAGTAGTCAAGCCCCAGTTCAGAGGGACCGACCGTCTAATAGTCAGCACTCCCATCGATCCCGAGCCCAGCCTTGTGATCCGGAGGAAATTGAGGAGACGGTGGATCCGGAAATACAAGAGGCAGAGGAAAATTGGGGGGATGTTGATCCTGATTGCATGAGCGATCACAGTGACACAGCAGATACGAGGCCTGTGCTCGGGCAGACAAAAAAATTCAAGGTTGATAAAGGGTTTCGGATAATGGGTCGGGGGGTTGAGCACCCGATTGCAGCTTTCAATGACCTGTCAGGTTTTCAGGAAGCAAATGTGGGGTTATTTGGTAGACATGCAGAGTTTGAAAATGAATTGTCAGAAGGACAAACCTATGATTCAAAGGAGGAAATAAAAGCTGCAATTTACAAGTTTCACATTCTTTGTAATAAAGAGATTAAGAATACGCACAGTGACAAACAACGGATTAGGTTCAAGTGCAAGGACCCCAGATGTGGTTGGTACATTAATGCAAGGGTCACTGGTTTTGGTACACAATGGAAAGTATCCAAGTGCCCAACAAAACATGTTTGTCATGCGGATGCCACAAGAATAGATCATGCACAGTTGACCGCTGCTATGGTTGCCGATTGCATCTCGGCGCACATGAGAAATGACGTAGATTTAAGTATCACTTCTGTTAGAATAGCTTGTGCACAAACGTACAACGGTCAGGTACCAGCGTACAATAAATTGTGGCGTGGAAGGGAGTTGGCAATTGCCCGCCAATTTGGTAGTTGGGAGGGGTCATATGCACTTATAGTCCCCTTATTGGAGGCAATTAAGCGAAAAAATCCAGGTACATTGTTTGATGTTACCTCATATCCAACTGGTGAGCCTGGACCTTACAGGTACTTTAATAGGGCGGCTTGGGCATTTGGACCATGCATAGAGGCTTTCCAACACCTGAGACCTGTCATCACTGTTGATGCTTGTTTCTTAGCAGGCCGGTACAAAGGTAAAATGTTGATTGCAACCGGGTACGATGCAGAAAATCAGCTCCTCCCGTTGGCTTTTTCATTGGTAGATACAGAGAATTTTGAAGATTGTGCATGGTTCATGCAATGGTTGAGGCGCAATGTAATTCGCTCCAGGTTTGTGTGTGTCATCACTGATAGGGGTAAGGGCATAAAAAAGGTGTTTCGACAGGATGATCTGGGATGGAATGAGGAAGATGAGGATGAGTGCGTTCACCGTCTTTGTGCTACTCACATAGCAGAAAATATGAAAAAGAATCATTGCAATGAAGAAGCAATCAAGTACTTCAGGATATGTGTGGCGAAGAGAAAGATGAGGAGATATGAGCAAGGAATGCAAGCAATGGGAGATGTATGTGATCGGGCTCTGAATTGGTTGGATGGTGTGGGTAAGTATCTAGATCAAGATGATAACGAATGTCCTAAACCATGGAAGATATTCCAGGCGTTGGATGGGGGTTTCCGTTGGGGAATTATGACGACGAACGGGTCCGAGTCGCTCAATAATGTTTTTAGATCTTCTCGTAGGTTGCCGGTAGCAGCAATAATTGAGGACACGTTTTACAAATGTCAGCAATGGTTTGGTCAAAGGAGGGCAAAAGCGCAATTTGAAGCAAGCCAGGGTCAACAGTTCTCATGCCGTGTGCACGAGGTATGTTATTTTCATTAAATTATTTTATTTTTGTAATTTTTATTAATTTCAAGCAATGTATTTTTCCTAGTTGATTAACAAACGGTGCGGGAGGTCACAATCTATGACGACGCTCGGTGGATTTGGCAACTGGAACGAGTTTGAGATAACATCCACACAAGAGAAAGTTAATGCATACATGAAAGACGCTTCTGGCCGGTTTACCAAAGCGAATTATAAATACACGGTGGTAATCATGGATGAGAACACGGTTACATGCACATGCCAGAAGCCGCAATTAAACAGAATACCGTGTTCTCATGTTCTGGCAGTGTGTCGTCTCCGAGGCATTGACCCTGGAAGGTTTGTACATTACTACTACCACATACAAACACTTATCAACACATGGCTGGGTGAATGGCATGTGTATGACAATCAGTCTGATTGGCCGGAAAGTGAAGGCCCGATCCTTGTTCCAAATGACAAAAATATTACCTTGGGTCGAAGGAGAGTTAATAGGATTCCGATGTGGCTTGATTTACTTCATAATAGAAGGAGAGGACATCAGACTCGCCGGGATACACAAGAACAACAAAACAGAGCTGCTCGAGATGCACGAGGTAGTTAACTCATACATTTTTGTTATTCAATTTTCAAGTTGAGAAATAGGAGTAACAATACATTTTTGTTATTAAATTTTCAGGTTGAGAAAGAGGCAAGCAATGTATTTTTATCCGACGGTCAAGTTTAGATTTGTATTAACATGCAGACACCTATTTAGGCAAGCATTACTCGTTTATTGTATTAACATGCAGACACCTATTTAGGCGCACTATTATTGTTTGTTTTGATTTATTTGTGATTTATTTGTTGTTTTATTGTTTGTTTTACAAATCGTTACGTTCGGATTTACTATGACGAAAAATAATGAAAGATAAAAGCAAAATAGTACAATAAATAACAACATAAAAGAAAGATAAGCATCCTGATATAACAAATCATAGTATATGACAACACTAGAGTAAAAACAATACAAAAGCAAACGGTGCGCCGGCTGGAATGATACTATGAACGGTGCGTTTTTTATGTATTCAGGGTGCCCTCTACCCCAGGAAGCGGCCCTGGCCGCTACCCCCCAAAGCGGCCACCCCGCTGGGCCTCAATCCGGCCCAATATATTGGCCGCTTCGCTCAGAAGCGGCCCAGCTCCTGGTGGCCGCTTCCCTCAGAAGCGGCCATGCGAAATTTGGAAAATCCAGCCGAAAATGGTGTTTTGGTTTAACATTTTTTATAAAATGGTATATTTAAAAATATCGGTAATATATAGATCGCATCTAATGGTTCGGATTGACTATTCGAACTTTGAAAACAGAAAAAAAAATTTGAAAGATAGGGTGCATTTGGGTGTACAAAAATTTGCCGAGATTTTATTTTTACCCGAAAAATAAATAATTTTATTATAAATAACCACGTTTTTCGAAAAATTTTATTTTTACCCAAACCGCATATATTCTGTGCGGCCCGAATTAAAAATTCGGACCATATAGAATATATGCGGTCCGAATTTTTTTTTTTTGGATTTAAAAATTCGGACCGCATAGAATATTTGCGGTCCGATTTTTTTTTTTTTTTTTTGCTTTTTTTTGCTTTTTTTTTGCTTTTTTCAAATGGCCTAGGCAATTTTTGAGTGATAATATCTCACGATCTGTTTAGAGATTTTGGATAAAACTTCACAGTCTTGTTCTACGATGTCAAGACTATATGTCGATCAATTTTCATGAATTTTGAAGATGTTTTTCTATGTTAACCAGAGATGCAAATTGATGAAAATTGACCGACATGTATTTCATCCAAAATATCTAAACAAATCGTGAGATATCATCTCTCAAAAATTGCCCGAACTGCCAAAGGATTGCATTTGAGTCCAACTTTGCATCTCTGGTTAACACAGGAAAACATCTTCAAAATTCATGAAAATTGACCGACATGTATTTCATCCAAAATATCTAAACAAATCGTGAGATATCATCTCTCAAAAATTGCCCGAACTGCCAAAGGATTGCATTTGAGTCCAACTTTGCATCTCTGGTTAACATAGGAAAACATCTTCAAAATTCATGAAAATTGACCGACATGTAGTCTTGACATCGTAGAAAAAGACTGTGAAGTTTCATCCAAAATCTCTAAACATATCGTGAGATATTATCTCTTAAAAATTGCCCGAATTGCTAAAGGAGTGCATCTGAGTCCAACTTTGCATCTCTGGTTAACATAGGAAAACATCTTCAAAATTCATGAAAATTGACCGACATGTATTCTTGACATCGTAGAACAAGGCTGTGAAGTTTCATCCAAAATATCTAAACAGATCGTGAGATATTATCTCTCAAAAATTACCCGAACTGCTAAAGGAGTGCATCTGAGTCCAACTTTGCATCTCTGGTTAACATAGGAAAACATCTTCAAAATTCATGAAAATTGACCGACATGTAGTCTTGACATCGTAGAACAAGACTGTGAAGTTCCATCCAAAATCTCTAAACAGATCATGAGATATTATCTCTCAAAAATTGCCCGAACTGCTAAAGGAGTGCATCTGAGTCCAACTTTGCATCTCTGGTTAACATAGAAAAACATCTTCAAAATTCATGAAAATTGACCGACATGTAGTCTTGACATCGTAGAACAAGACTGTGAAGTTTCATCCAAAACCTCTAAACAGATCGGGAGATATTATCACTCAAAAATTGCCTAGGCCATTTGAAAAAAGCAAAAAAAAAAAAATTTGTACCGCAAATATTCTATGCGGTCCGAATTTTTAAATCAAAAAATAAATAAATTCGGACCGCATATATTCTATACGGTCCGAATTTTTAATTCGAGCCGCATAGAATATATGCGGTTTGGGTAAAAATAAAATTTTTCGAAAAACGTGGTTATTTATAATAAAATTATTTATTTTTTGAGTAAAAATAAAAATCTCGGAAAAATTTGAGTGCATTTGAACCCTCCTCTTTTTATATATAGAAGTTTAAATTTAATTCAAATATAATCGCCACACAAAAGTCACACGATATCAATTAAAAATAGGGAGAATTTCATGTATCCATCTCAAAAACCTTCAAATTACGTATTTCCCCCTCTAAAATTCATAATATCATATTTACCCTTCTAAAGTTCAAAAACTCACAAATTTACCCAATTTATTAATTTTTCTAATAAAAATCATTTTAAATTTATCAATTACCCATTTTATCCTTCTCCTTTCTCTTCGTTCCTAGAAAAATCCCAAGATCCCAAGCTCCGTTCCTGAGAATGTGACCCATTTTATCAATTACGAAGATCCCAACCTTTGGCATTTTAAATTTACCCAAGCTCCGTTCCCAGAGAACTAATCAAGCTTTGGCATTTTATCAAACTTGAGACCTGAGACCGCTAACACATTGCTGAGACATGGAGTTGCTATAGCCATAGTAACAAAGGTTGAGGAGATTTCGGTGGATGAATTTTGGTAAAGCGATTTACTATCAATGTGCCGCCAATGATTACATCAGCTGGAGAGATAAATATACGTACTCATGCAATGCAACCTTCTTGACGAATATTATAACGGATATTCGAATTTGGAGTACACTAGGAACTAAAGGGAGATGGAAATATTACACATATCGAGAAAGTTCTCTCCAGAAATAACATGGTAAACTAGCCATTGTCATGCTGGTCATCTCTATAAATTATAAACTATATTCATAAAAAATTCCTAGATTGGCTTGGCCTATAGTGGTAATTTTAGTTTGGCAATTTTCGTGGCTATAATGCAACTCAGATTATAGCATTTCACTTTCAATTGATTGTGCACTATTTTTTTTTATATGGAGGAAGAAATCATATCTGATATTCAACGTGCCCGATTGAGACAGCACTTCGCCTGCTCATACGCGGCCCAGGTCTGGAATTGCATTTCACTGAAACTAGGTTGTCAATTACTGGTACCGGGTCCTTCGGTACAGGAAATATGGTACCTGTCAGAGGTATGTGTAAGAACGGATAATAAGTTAACAGTCGGAACATGGATAATTTGTTTTCTATGTGTGATATGGTCGATTTGGAAATAGCGCAATGCGCTGATATTCAGGGGGGAAGTTGGTACCGGCATACCAATTAGCAGAGAGAGTAGAACAGGAGGTTCAACTTCGGAAAAAGAAATTGTTGACAGAAGAAGAGGCAAGACGAAAGGTTTTTGAATTCATAGCTTGCTTTTGTTTGTTTTTTTGTGATTAATGGATTGATTTTGTAGTTGTTTTATTTGTGGTATTTAGATAGAAAAAATAACCACTGGATTGTGTGAATCAGTGGTTAATTTTTGGATGCTAGGAACAGGATGCATACTAGCATGATGTAACAATTTGCCAAAGCTAGCTTTTTAAAAAAATGATATTCACCATGAAGAATGTGACCGAGAGTTGATTAGTCTTTTGAAGCGCATAATGTGGGCAAACCTTAATTAATCCAAATGGAGGCTGTGAAATCTGCCATCAATGCTATACAAAGTGAGGAGTTAAGCTTTTTGAAGCTTGAGTTGCTTGGGATTTCTCTGGGAACAGAGAACAAAAGAAGAAAGTATAGAGAAAGGGTAAAATAGGTAATTCATAAATTTAAAATGAGTTTTATTAGAAAAAAACAATAAATTGGGTAAATTTGTGAGTTTTTAAACTTTAGAAGGATAAATATGATATTATGAATTTTAGAGGGGGAAATACGTAATATCAAGATTTTTGAGGGGGATACGTGAAATTCCCCCTTAAAAATAACACAAGCATTTCGGAACTTTTGATCGCCGAGAAACCTCCCATGAAAAAGGGAAGCAAAGAAGAAAAAACCATTTAGTTTTATTACCTCGTACTCTCGTAGCTTCTAGCACGTGCACAGTGAGCCTCCTGTAAGATAATTCATTTTCAATCTTGGGTCCTAATAAGGCCATGTATAAAAGTTTTATAAAGGCCTTCCTGCAAGCCCACTTAACAAAGTCCGGAAACAACACATTCGGTCTCAACCAGACTTAGGGACCCGACCTACCAATCAAACTAGACATTTGCTAACGGGTTACCCGTGACCCGTTCCGGGTTACCCGTGACCCGTTCCGGGTTACCCGTTAGGGGTAACGGGTAGGACGGGTAAAGGGGTAGGTCGGGTACGGGTAAAACCCGTAACGGATAGACGGGTAATTTTTCCAAAACCTCTATCCGGTCCGTTTATTACCCGTACCCGTTGCGGGTTGACGGGTACGGGTACCGCGGGTACGGATCCGGGTATCCGGGTACGGGTCCGGTCCGCCCGGTTTTTTTTTTTTTTTTTTCTGTTTTTTTCCTTTTTTTCCTGTTTTTTTCAAAAAATTCAAATTTTTTTGAAGTGAAACGGGTCGGGTACGGGTAACGGGTACGGGTATGCGGGTAGATGGGTACGGGTAGGCGGGTACGGGTATGCGGGTAGATGGGTACGGGTAGGCGGGTACGGGTATGCGGGTAGATGGGTACGGGTAGGCGGGTACGGGTAGGCGGGTAGACGGGTACAGGTATAACGGGTTTTTTTTCAAATCCGGTCCGTTTATTACCCGTACCCGTCTACCCGTCTACCCGTTTGTACCCGGGCAACGGGTACGGGTAGCTCGGGTAACGGGTACGAGCCGGGCAAAACGGGTTGAACCCGTTAGGGGTTTAGCAAACGTCTAAATCAAACTCATAAATGCCTAAACCGGAGAACCAACTCAAAACCCAAAACCACATAATGTCCTATAAATACCTCCAAGCTCTCTAAGAACTAGGACTGCGAAACAGGAGAAATACGTACAAAAAGGACAGAGTAAACGTACCCACAGAATCCGGACTCATCCCAAGTCGGACACACAATAACTATCCACCTAACAAGCAATGACAAAGCACCCTTGCTTAGGACTCGCTAGCCGTACTAATCTTGAGGAGAATAGGACATATCAGGTCCAAAATGGGGAGAATAGGACATATCAGGTCCAAAATGACAACGTTGCGGGCTTGCGACGCAGTCCCAGTTATGTCACTCATTATCACTGTATCACTGTATCACATAAGCTCGAAATATAAACCCAAATCTAGCGAAAATTAGGGAAAGCATTTTTGTTTTGTTTTTACAAGACCGGTACCCCTCCGAATTTATTCTAGATAACTATGGAAAGTGTTAAGAGCCGAAAAAACTCAATCGGTGTGGAAAATGTTAAGATCCAAGAACTCAATCGGTATTACCAGATGGTATCAAAACAAACTATCTCTTCTCTTACAAGAGCCAACAACTCAATCCGTGTTACCAAGTGGTATCAGTTTTTTTTTTGGGTTCTTTACTGATATCAGCTGAAACTGTTATTATTTTCAACATAAAGCAAATTTTTACAAGACTCGGTACCACTACGAAGAAACTGATACTTGAAGAAATAATAAAATATGTTGTCTTAAAAATTGAATAAGAAAACGTCTCTCACAGCAAATCATTATGAAAAGAGAAAAATACAAAAAAAAAATATTAACTTCTACTCTACAATTTTTCCAGCCCTTTGGTGATACTCTATTACAAAGTACTAGAAATTTTTATCTGAAAAAACGAAAGTGTTAATTACAGAGAGTCAAACTCAGAAGAAGAAATCACTGTGCGGAGTGGAGATTTTACCAGACTGACCGAGCGATTCACCTGCTCTAGAAAAGGTAAAATGGAGAGAGAGCGGAGAGGAAAGCTACATGAAGCTTTGGCGAAATCCTTCACTCCCAAATCAGGGTGGAGACGAGGTGAAATGGCGTCGTTCACCTCCCTTCTCTTCCCTTTACTGCGATTTCACCCCTCCGTTCTGGAGCACACCCTCAGGGAGATTATCCAGAATAAAAGGGCCTAACTTCCCTGTTCTAAAAAGAGTTAGCAATTTTTTCGAAACCATTAAACGTGCTTCATCAGACTGCTTCTGAGGTATCCTAAATGCCTTCTGAAGAGCATCAAACTGTGCATTAATTAAAACCTCTAGCTCAGTTTCTTCCTCTATATTTCCCTCAAATTCCTTGTATGTAAGGAAAAGCGCTCTCTGAACATCCTTCACCAGATCCTGCCACGGAACAATTATAAACAAAACAACTCTCTTAGTTCCTAATTTTGTTGCTTCTTTTTACTTGTAAATAGTTCGGTTTTTATTATTTTGAAATGTTTGAAGGAGTTCTATACTTGGATGTATACAACATCGGATCCATCTATGTGCTTCCGTTGCTTCTTCCTCAGGGTTGAATCTCTATCTAGAGTACCTGTCCCTCGACGAAAGTCTTGATCTGATCTATTAATTAACCGTTCCCAGTGTAAAGGTGTCCGTCTAGTATTTAAAACAGAAAGCATGTACTTGGCAAGGCGCTCTTCCCCTACTACAGAGTCTTTAACTGCACCTGCAAAAGAAACCAAAACGCAGCAAGTACAAATTAGCATAGTTTCCGAAACCCCTCAGAAATAACCACATTTAATCTAAAGTAATATTGAAAGGACCAAAAAATAATCAAAAGAGATAATTATATAGTCATACCTGTGAGAGCAAGCTTTAGACCAGTCTCCATATCTGAGATTTTAGGAACCAGCACACCTGGTGTGTCCAATACATAAATGCTTGGCTTATTTGCAATCTGTTCAGCACAACCAATAAATATCAGAGCATAGTATGGCACCTAAAACTTGTATTTGTATCAATGGTTATCAATCGAGTACCTTAAAACCTGAGATATCCTGAGTGACACCAGGCAATGGCCCCACTGTTGCCCGCTTCACCTTCTCATGCACTGTCAAGTATTCAAATTCCATTAGCCCATAACTAAAGCTAGGAAACACATACATATGTATACTGGTTTAGGAAACAATTATTTATAAATTTACCAGGAAATCGAGAAGTAGCAATACGATGAATACAATTTATGAGAGCTGATTTGCCTACATTAGGAACACCAACTACCATAACAAGAAGTGTTGGTTCTCTTGACATTACTTCCTTCAGCTTAAACTCCACAAGACCTAGAAGCTTCAGTTTGAATTAAACATGAACTTTCAGAAATTCGTGGCTATATGAACATAAACTTTCCCAATGAATTTTGTAATATCATAATATGTTGAATATTTTCATGTTTGAAAACACCCATGCTTACAAAAATGACTTCTCTAGATATATTATCTAGAAGACTAAGACATTTGATGCAACATAAATGCAGTAGAAAGACAGAAAAGAACTCGAGTTTCTTGTAAATTTGATACCCTGCAATTTGGTTGTATTTTTATGGACGTCCAAGTGTTTTGCTATTTGAGTCGGGGGCGTTCCAATGGGCATCATACCAAATTCGGTCCAATGCCTGCTCAAAGCCATTTGATTTTCATCAAGATTCGTGCACACTTGATCCTTACGAATCTTGTCATGGATCGACTGCTCCGACCCGGCACGGGAAACCCCCAACCCACCCCCGACACCCCCACCCCCCCAAAATCTTTGTTTTTATCCTTGTCCGTAACATCAAATGAACTGATAAATTATAAAAAAAAAAATTGCGCATCGTATGAAATAAAACTAACCTCATTCACAGAACTTCTACTATGTGCATTAATCGACAGACAGCCTTTTGTAGATGATTCAAAATGGCGAACCCAGTGCTGCCGAAACAGGAAAACAAAATTCATAACATGAAATAATTGAAAGGCCAAGAAGCTAATAATATCATTTCCAAAATGCATCAGTACAAACATAGTATCACTTAAATCAGCTTACTTGCATAATATTGGGGTTTGCCAGATCCTTCTTGTTCAAGGCAATAATACGTCTCTTATGCTCAAGTATACTCTGGAGGTCCTCATGTGCAGATGAAAGGGGAATCTGAACATTGCAACAAATTAGACACCTTAAAAATAAATTAAAAATCTGTGTTGTTTCATGAATGAAACATTAAAAAAACATTTACATTCGTCAAAAAAGGGAAGGTAAACACTATTTTTTTAAAATTACCCTGTTCCACCAGCGTAATAATGGTACAATTCCATAGTTCAGTAGAATTATTCTCTCAGTCATTTCATCAAACACTTGACAGGTAATTTCATTTTTTCCTGCTAATCATTGTTTGTACTTATCCAAATCAACCATAAATGCAATCAAACATCAATGAGAGAGAGCACAAATTAATAGGTTACACGAGCATCGCGGACTTCGATGACAAGGTCGGCGAGCTTGAGGCGTTGGCGGATGGCACGCGTGGCAGCTGCCATGTGGCCTGGAAACCAATTGATTACACCTCCGCCTGAATTGAACCCCATATCCGCCAACCGCTTTCCGGCCCGCGCCACCCCTCCTCCCATCCTGATTTGCGGCTCTGTATATCTCTGATTTTGTACGCGGCCAGCAGCTGTTTGTTGTGGTTTAATTGTTCCTCTTTTTTTCTTTTTTTCTGATTTGTCCTGGACGATGGGAATTACGAAGTGAGTTTCGACTCCAGAGGCACCGGCGGCGGGATTATGGGAGTGTGGAGTGTGGTGGCACTGTGGGAAGAGACGACGTTAAGTAAACGAGGAAGGTCAGAGTGCTTTGTAGACGAATGCGATCAGACGAGCTCGAGTCGGATCGCAGTAGCCGGATCCATAGATGCTTCAATTACATCTGAATCATTTCGATTAATATAAAAAAAAAAAAAAATTAAAGCTGTGTAAAGAATTTTGAACACTTCAAATGAAAAAAAAAGTGAATGCTGAAAAAGATTTGAATCCGCAGTAGCAAGACATTTATTTTATGGCAGGACTGAATTCAAATTTATTAAGTTATTTTTTATAGCTATATTTACTATAAAATGTCTTATAGTTATAAAATTAATTGACATAATATTAAATTCTTTTTTAACTAATTAAAAATTTATTTGGCACATTTTAAAGTGAAATTAATTTTAATCAATTAGTAAATTGAAATCAAAGCTAAGATAAAAATTTAACCTAAATATAAATATTAAATAATACAAAATCAAAAATTTCGACCAGTCTATTTTACTAGAATTGTAATGATAAATTGTACTGTCATATCTTTTTTGTTATTTTTTTCCTTCATTTTATTTACAAATATAATATTATATACATGAAAAAAAACGAAATATGCATAATCAATCAAAATTTTAAAAAAATTATTTTAAAAATCAAACTAACTTGAATAAAAAATAAATACTACATCAAATCAAAAGAAGACACATTGAACAATTAATACATAAATCCACCCCTTTGCCAAAATTCATCGCAATCTGCGCAAAACAGCTTTGACTTGGCGTGCAGCGTTTGCGAGTCTTCGTAGGCTTTTTAGTATGATTTTTAGAGAGAATTCTTACGTTATATGTACAAACAAACATAATAAAATAGCACATTTACCTATCTTCAAGAATTAAGGTGCCGACATAAACTTTTTATTTATCTGTTTAAATTTTATGTCCTATTCATAATGTGGATATTTTTTTTTTCGCGTGCATGTTGAGTAGAGCCAGAGACGTTAATTTTCGATGGCGTTTATACTAATGCAAGTTATTTCGCACTAGCATATAGTCCAACTGTGTAAAAATATTTTAATATCCAACATCATTTATGAGAGCAGAGTTCAAATACTTCCTTTTCGTCTCTATCTTACATCTAATTTTTATTCTCTAATAACAAAAAAAGTCTAAAATTTACATATCAAAATAAAACCATTAAGAATGAGTCTATGGTACTATGCATATCACGGGTTGGCACCGTGCTACGGCTCTATATTTGAGTTTTCAAATCCTAACGGCCGATCCGAACCGTTCATCTTGTTCTCCATATTAATATGTGTCTGGACACCAAATTTTACATTTTTTGAAATTTTTTTACTATATTTTTAGATATTTAGAAAATTACTTGATCTGAAAATTCTGGACCATCCAAAAACAGTGATTTTCAATAAATCTAAAAAAATAGTAAAAAAATTTCAAAAAATGTAAAATTTGGTCTCCAAACACATATTAATATGGAGAACAAGATGAACGGTTCGGATCGACCGTTAGGATTTGAAAACTCGAATATAGAGCCGTAGCACGGTGTCAAATCGTAATATGCATAGTACCATAGACTCACTCAACCATTAATATAATCTATATTATTTCTTTTCATGCACATAAAAAAATTATCCTTTTTTTATTTTAATTTTATATGAATTAATAAGTTGAAAAATTAACGCTTAGAATTTATTCAAATTAATGTATTTTTGCAAGTTCTTAGATACCAATCAAAACAAAATCGAAATTATATAACTTTTTTACTTGTGCATGGAGAAAATGACATAGAGACGCATTAATTTTTTATTGCAGTTATACTACTGCAAGTTATTCCACACCAACATATCGTCTAACTGTGTAAAAGTATTATAATACCAGCATCATTTATATATAATGTTTGTTAAAAATAAATTTATATCAATATTAATATAGAGTGTGAGGTGGTACTATGCATAACGTACATTAGTCTGTATATGAATTTACATTTTTATTTTTAAGTTTAAATAATCGATCTAAATTGTTCAACATTAGTACATAGAAAAACTTTACTTGAAGACTAAATTTTATATATTTTTGTAATTTTTACTTTTATATATAGGCATAAAAATCACTACTCTCATTTAAATGATCCAAAAAATTTAGATCAAGCGATTTTTTATCTATCTAAAAAATAATAAAGATAAAATGTAAAATTTAACATGCATGTGCATATTCATATGATAATATTTAGTGATTTGTGTTCGCACAGAATATATGCTACAAAGTTTCAGTATAGCAAGCTATACCTTTTAAACTTTTGTTATACTCTGTCAAATCAGATAGCAAGTGCACTATCCTATCGATGAGTATGCTCAGGTATCGATCCACAGGGACGGAAGAAAATGACCGGACTCGTCTTAAAATTACTTGAGATTCTAGAAGTGAGAAAAATTGGTTTGATTTAATCCTAACAATTCTACTGATTTATGACAAGTTTAAAAGACAATAAAAAGAATTAAAGTTGTTTTCAAATGATAAAAAGGCGTTTCCAGGGTTCAGATTTCATTTCTGTTCAGCCCCGAGGCATACGGCCCGTATGGGAATCCATACGGCCCGTAGGGGACCCCGAGTTAATGCTGCAGCTACTGTTTTCTGTGTTGATACTAATGTTTAGGGTTTCTATCGACCAGATCTAGATACCTAACCTCAACTTTCGCATTTTGGCCTAGTACCCGATTACCGGACTCAAATACTTCCCTCTTAGATGCGTTAAACCTCAACTTTCGCATTTTGGCCTAATTTATCTAAGTTACTTGTTGGTTTACTAAAAGTATCCAAGGACTTTCGCCTCAAGGAAAGTTTCACCTTTCGGATACTCCTTGGTTTAACCCTACTTCATATACTTTATTCGGTTGGATTAAATGTCATAGACTTGGCTCCTAACACTTAGATGTGCGCATTCATCTAACGGGATGACTAATCAATTCAAGCAAGCACAAATAAAGCAATCAAAATACTACTCAACAAAGTAAAAACAAAGCATTCAACACAAAATCCAAGTAGCATGCAAACAAAACCAAACTAGAAACTACATCTTAACCCTAGAAACAAAGTAAATTAGCTACTCATGTTCATAAGATAACACAAATAACAGAAAATAAAAGAGTTCATGACAAAACAGTGGAGAAATCCGAAGATCCGTTGCAAACTCGCGTTTTTCACTTCTCTTCTTCTTCTCCTCCTCTTGTCTTTTGCTCCAAGAAAGCTTGTCCAAGTTCCAGTTGTGAATCCCCCCTTTTTTTGGTGAGGAAATATCTCCTTTAATGCCCTGGATCGCGTGTGTAGAGGCTTCCTTTTCGGCCTCCTTGATTTCAGCTGATTTCAGATCCTGCTGGATTTTTCCGATTTAGCACCCTACGGCCCGTAGGGCTGTGTTTTGTCTTGGAGACTATGTGCCTCTGTTGTGGAATCTTCTGTGTGGTTGGGCAGATCTTGTACGGCCCGTAGGGTATGTCATACAGGCCGTATGAAAAATTGTCAGATCCAGTTTTTCGCCCTTTTTCCTGCAAAATACCAAACAAAACATAGCAGTACCACATTTCTTCGAAATATAAGTAAAAAGTCCACATTTATAGGCTTTAAAACACAGGTTTAAGTATAAATTAGGGCTATAAATTAGACATAATATGGAGATATCAATTTGAATCGACTATTCGAACTTTATAAATTGAAAATATAAATCTAGAATACAGACCGATTAGCATTATGTTTACATAATACCGTGGCCTCACTCCAATGCAAATATAGTATTTGCTTAATACATATAATTAATTAATTAATTAGTAATTATAGAGACCTCCCATTTAATATTTATATGATTAATTTTCTTGTCACACAAAGCAAAATGTTAGAAATTCAAATCGATGAACCAGCAAGTAGCCATGTTTGTAATTTTCTTGTCATGGTCTCGTAGTAAGTTCCCAAGGCAATCAAAAGTACAAAATTGTAATTTGCGAAATATCCTTTAAAATCCAAGATATATCTCATCCATTCATTCCAAACTTCCTATTCCATTTTTTTTTTACAGAAGCTGATCAAGCAATTCGATGAGCTTCTCGTGACTCTCAAAAAGTCGAACATCAATTTCTCGTTTCTTGAGTTTTGTCATTCAAATGCTTTTATTAATTTATATACTATGTTCTTCAAATAGAACCCATTAATTAATACAAGGGAGAATTTCATATAAACAATTCAAAAACTGTGAAATTATATATTTATCATCCAAATTTTTGTAATTACATATTTACCATCTAAAACAAATATAAAAGATTAAAAACAAATATTCCAAACTGAGCCGGTAATAAAACACGTATTCTCAAACTCAGTTACTACTTTGATAACGGTTGCGATATCATCGTCGAATTCAGTATGAGTTATTTTGTTGGAAAAGTTAGAGTGATTACCTTGTTTTTAAACGATCAAGTTGGAGTTTGAATCCTTAAATCTAGTTTGCTGCCCCTTCTATCCGAGTTTAAGCAGGAGATACGAGATGAGGAGAGTTTAAGCGAAAATGGAAAGTTACGTCAAAACAGACAGGAGGGAAATCTGTGCGCAAAAGATGAAGGGGCAGAGAGGGAGAAAAGACTAAATAACTTAATAATTATATTTTATATAATCTTAAACTTAATTAATCTCAATTTTTATTTATTGAGTAAATATGTGAGTTATTAGATTTTTAGATGGTAAATATGTAATTATAGAAATTTGGATGGTAAATATGTAATTTTTTAATTTTTGAGTGGTATATATGAAATTCTCCCTTAATATAATATTACTTGAGGGTGATATGGTGCTAGTAATCAAAGCGAATTTAAAATTAATATTTTAATTCAACAATTAATTATAAAAATATATATAGACACATTTTCTACGATCTTAATTTTGACAGTCCAAACAAAAGTATCATAGGCTGATAGGCTGTAAAAACTTATTTTGGTTAAATGAAAATTGCCAGCGGCTAAAAAAAAACTGAAGCGGGACCGGTACAACCGTATTATCACTTTCTCGTTCAAAATTATTATCACTTTCTCGTTTAAATACTGTTTTATAATTTCTGTTTTTTAATTTCTGTTTTTAAAATTTTGTTTTTCTTATTTCTGTTTTTTATTTCTGTTTTTTTATTTCTGTTTTTCTTATTTCTGTTTTTTTATTTCTGTTTTTCATATTTCTGTTTTTTATTTCTGTTTTTCTTATTTCTGAATTTTATTTCTGTTTTTTTATTTCTGTTTTTCTTATTTTGTTTTTTTATTTCTGTTTATTTTATTTCTGTTTTTTTTATTTCTTTTTTTTTTAATTCTGTTTTTTAAATAAGAAATAAGAAAATAAGAAATAAGAAACAGAAATAAAAAAAATAGAAATAAAAAAATAGAAATAAAAACAGAAATAAGAAAAACAGAAAAAAAAAAAAAACGATCCGGACCCGGAACGGATCGGACCGCCCGGCCCCCCGTACCCAGACCGTCATGCCCCCGAACCCGTGATGGGCACGGATATTAAACAGGCAGGACAGGATTTTTGAAAAAAAAACCCGTGATGCCCGGCCCGTTTTGCCCGTGACCGTGGCTACCCGTGCCCCTGCCCGGATTTTGCCCGGACCGCCCGGCCCGGCCCGTTTACCAAACACTTTTAGACTTGGATAACCTACGCTATCTTTGAATCTCTAATCAATCAATAGAATGCTGATTGAATATCGAGCGACTCGTGCGGTCAAGCGTTAGTAGCCAATCAATAACAGACACGTAGTATTGAAAGCTTTGGCACGCTTTGTTGCTGTTTTTGTTTGTTTTGCTTTTTCTTGAGACCAGCGGATCACCGAGTTCGGATCTCCTAAAGTAACACAATTTTTAATTTAGATCCAGGCTGTCAAATTAAAGAGGCCCCTTGCGCTCTACTTCGGCCGGATTGGTCGGATTCGAATCGAACGGTCTGAATCTAAAAACAAAAATTGGGTTACTTAAGGGAATTTTGACCCCGGATCACCACCGGTCTATACTTCCTCGCATTTAGGCAACGACTTCGTTTCTTCAACCCTTTTAATTTTCCCACTGCTGGGAGTGGGACCCACCACTTATTTTAGGAAAAAATGAAATTAAATAGGTTCTATGTTGCAATTGATTTCTACAGAGCAACCGCTTTTTTCCTATATCACAGAAAAATATTCAGCGAAAAGAATAAACCATGAAAAGGACAGAGAAAGATAAAGGTTAGCTTTTGAATAAAAACACCACTAGAACAAAACAAAAACAAAGACTGTGGAACTAGAACCTGTTCGACGCAAGCTTCCACGGGATAAAATTGTATATTAAATGTACCCCATTTTAAAAAGTTAAATATTCTTCTTGTAAAATATTGGACAAAATGTTCTGTGGACCCATAAATTCAATATTTTTCCGCCTCTCGTTTTTTTTTTAAAATTTTCTTTTACAATTTTATCATGTTAATCTTGATAATTATTATTCTATCATTTTTATAAATGAAATTAATTGATTGTGTAATTTAAATTTTGTAACGTTCAAACTTGTAAAGTTAAAATTTTAGATATTCGTATTTTAAAATCATTTCAAATTTTCACAAATCAAAATGTTCAATCTAATATCATTTTTACTGGAAAATGCTTGTAAAAAAAAAACAGTTTTAATTCATTTTTACTCAGATTTCCAGATTCAATTGATTTAGATATATATGATATTTTCATAAAAAAAAACAGTTTTAATTGCATTGTTGTAAATTTGCAAATTTATATTTATAAAAAAGTTACACCGTAAAAATATGTACAAGTAAAAAGGTGAAACTATGAAATAAAAATAATGAATTTTTTTTTTAAAACTTGAAATTTTGCAATGTGAAATGTCATATTGTACTTCGTATATTTAGAATATAGTATTAGCTTCAGCACTTGATGTGTATAAACTTGAAAGAAGCCGGATTATGAAATGTGAAAACTAAAAAATTTAAAACTTTCACACTCCAAAATTACACAAAGAATTAACTCTTTGAGGGGAAACATGCAAATACTTAATTTCAAATCTGAAAAATAACTTAGTATTATAACCGGAAATGTGTAAGAAAGGATTGAATTTTCATACTTTAATTGATGGATATGTTGAATTAAACATTACAAATTTGAACGCAGGAAATCAAAATTTTGACAAATATTAAATTTGAATTGTAGAACTAGAAAATTGACTATTGATCAAATACAAAATCTCCTACTGCAAAATTTAAAACTATAACTGTAGAGTGTTAATTATCAAAACTAATATAATTAAAATTGTAAGGGGGGGGGGGGGGGGGGGGGGGGGAGAGAGAGGGAGGGAAGGACAAAGTTTACATTTATAGGTTTATAAGGATACTTATGAAAACATTTAAAAGGATATTGTCAAACTTTTAAAAAGGAGGAGCATTTTATAAAATTGACAGCTTCCCCCGGCAATATTAACCTTTCCTTTCCTTCCCCGGTTCCCCCCTCCTTTCTATCTCCTTTTTCAGAACTCTCTCGAAGAGAAAAGACGGGTTCAAATTGACCTCGCGCCACTGCGGTTCGCGGTGGCGGGATGTGGTCGGGAAGGAGAAAGGAGACACCAAAATAAAAAATTGAAACGCCATGGATGCTGTTCTGTGTGATGAGTTGATCGAGGAAATATTGCAACGCGTTCCCAGCTCCTCGTCCCCATCTGTCTCCCTTGTATCCAAGCGGTGGCTCTTCCTCGTCCGCTCCGCCACCACCTCTCTTTCTCTTCGCATCCCCATACAAATCCCCGATAATACTTCCAACATAAGCACGAGTAACACATCCTCTCTTTTATTATCTAATATCCTTTCGCACTATCCGTTCCTCTCCAGTCTGACAATCATTTCTTCAAACCTAGAAGAGAATTTGACGACCATCACCTTGCCTTCGTCTGACAGCCTCCTCTTCTCAATTGTTAACTCGCCATGCTCCAATCATCTCTCTGATTTGCGGTTTTTACCCAACTCGCCTGTTTCTCCGGGCGCCTTACTTGCCGCTGCTTCTTCTTTGAGCCGCCTTACAGTTCTTAACATCACCTCGATTCTGCCCCTTGATTTCAGGTGGTTGGTTCAGTTACCGTTACTCAAATCCTTCTCTCTCGTAAACACCTACTCAAAACCATTAAATCGGAACCTTAATTTGCACCCCAACCCAGAAATTGACGAATCCGACCCACTAATAACCCTCCCAATCGAAAATATATCACTTTCTGGTATTCGTGCAAAGGACCATGGTCTTGGATGGCTATGGCGCCGGTGCACGAGACTCAGGTGGTTGCAGTTGCGTGCTTGTGATGGTACAGGGGATGGGCCCACGTCAGCTGCCTTTTCGAACTGTCTAACCAGGCTTGTAGGTCTTGAGCTTCGCACATGCCGTGTGATAGCTGACCGGGTACTCCTTTTAGCTGCTGACAGGTGTCACAATCTCACATCTCTCTTGCTCTATGACGGGGGCAGTCGTGATGCACTACAATTGTTCATTAATCGGCGTGGGGCTGCACTACGTACCCTTGATTTGCGCCTCCCACTCGATTTGCACAATGACCATTTACAAGCTATGGCAGGAGAAGAGTATGTTCTGGCAGCTTTGAGATTACAAAGCTGTTGCCTTGTGACTGGAGATGGGCTCAGGTCGCTTGCACGTGCACCAGCTGGTTTGGCAATAGAAGAGCTAGCTCTGGTAAACTGCGACGTGGTTGAGAGAGAGCCGGGTTTGTTGACCTTTATGGTACAGAGTATGAGGCAGTTAAAGAGAGTTGATCTGTCGCACAACGAAACCTTGTCAGATAAAGAGGTAGGTGCCATGCTGGCATCTTGTCAGAATCTAGTCGAGATTAGACTAAGAGGATGCTGTGCACTAACAGATGCATCACTCGGTTCATTGATCAAGCACTGCAGCAAAACATTGGAGATTGTTGATATTACTCGTTGCACTGGGATTGGTGGAAATGTGATAGAGAGACTTGTTGGAGACATAAATCAGTTGAAAGAGGTTGTTGTTGAAGAGAACAAGGTGTCTGAGGAGGCTAAGGCTATGGCGGCTCAAAAGGGAATAAAGATCCGTTGATTGGCTTTATGGTAATGAATAATAGAAAGGTAAATACTGAAAATTTGTATATGGCTGTACTTTATGCATATATGTAACTTTTTAATTTCGGTGTAAAGCTTCCCTTGGTTGTACAAGCACACATGCAACAGCCAGGATGGTTGGCTTGGTATTGTTGTGTCTAACAACTGTAAATAACCAGGCTGGAGGAAACTCATGTACAAATTTGAGGCCCGTCTGAGATCAAAACACAATCCTTAAAACTGTGTTTGAATGAATTATAAGCATTTCTATGTAGTAAATTTGCTTCTTCTTTTTTTCTGCTAAATTAAGCTTTACGTCTTTAATTTCCCTATAGAACTGGCCAATGGGTATATGTTTGTAATTGAACTGGTATGCTTTCAGATATAATCCATCATTCAGCCTGAATAGGCTGTTTTTTATTTGTTGGGAAAGGGAACCTGAACTAGCATCTCCCATGTCAGGACTTGAAATTACAACTACACTAACTGGGTTAGTTGGTAGTCAGAAATATTTGATGGCTTCTGTATCACCTGCTACCTGACTACGCTATCCAAATTCAGGCCTTCCCATTAAAAGATCAGATAGCCTGGAGTCAGAAACCTAATGAATTAGGTAGGTCTTTGCTCGGGGCTGTCCCTGTAGATTCAGTCCTAGATAGATGTTTAAATTTCGCATGTGTTCTGTTTGTACTTTTTATATATTTAAAGTCTGTTGTCGGTGTGATACACGGGTAAATTCAATTTTGGAGAACCTTTACAAAAATTTTAAGCAGCAGTTTTTTGACTTGATGATTTTGCCATGTATCCTCATTAGGAGTTATTCAAAGGGTGCACTTTCTTTTCAAAGACTGGGACAATCTGTTGTGATGTCAATTCCATTGATTATCAAAATTATGGTATCTTGATGAGGATAGCATTTGCAATAAACAAAGAGGATTTCATTTTCAGTTCTTATATTTTCCCACCTACTAGTAACAAGTATGAAAAATATATGGCTTAATGGTTCCTGATTTGAACCAGTATAGCAATGTTGGTCAATAGCAATTATGGTTAGGCTGTGTAGTACTGAAAATGAAGCATAATTTAACATCGAACTGAGATATCTTTAAGAGTTGGTAGGAAACAGATATCACAACTCCTTTCAAAATGGGAACGACTATTTATTTTATTTTGACCTGATTAAGTCTATGCTCTCATCACTGAGACCAAGCTGTTTTAATTTCTCAGGCTTAATTATAATATAAACGTAGTCAATCGCTCTCAGTTTTGATATGGGATGCATTTTAGAGTAACTTAAGATTTACTTTTTGTATAAATATTGGTAACTTAGAATTCTATTTCTTATGCCTGCTGACGAGTAGTTTTCTCTTGATGTTTTCTAATTAATGTTTTCTTATTAGTGTCTTGCATTCTCTCTATTGATCCATCTCTCAAATATTTAATCTGTTTTTCATCGTCATAATCAAGACTAAAAATTATGCATGTTCCTAAAGAGGAATCTAAAACTTGTGATCATTAATTAATATATTATTGTTAATAATAAAATTAAATATAAAATAATTGTTTTAAAAATAAATAAATAATATAATTAATTAATTGGTATTTTGTGCATACACATGGACGATTACACTATTTTTATTGTTATTTTATATATATTAAGAACTTGCAAAAAAAATTAGCGGATAAAATTTTAATGACTATGAAAATAAAATTAAAATTTCTAGAGAATAAATACACGTAATTAAATTCTAAAATATATCTAACAATTTATATTTATTAACTTAAATTGGAATAAATAATTAACACGTTTAGTACCATGATGGCACAGACATTAAATTCATCCTTATTTTAAATATACTGAGATCTTCCATATATAATCCGAAATGAGAGATGCGCCTGATCTAGATAGTTTTACACAAGAAAAATTTTAGATTCAGGCCCATCTCTCTGCTTGGAACAGACACGATTCCCAGTTTTCCACGGTCAAATTTTCTTGTTGCAACAAAAAAGCGCAAACTATTTTCTTGTTTTTAAACAAGAAGTTGGAACAGACACGATTCCCAGTTTTCCACGGTCAAATTTAGATCTTTAACATCTGATCTGAATCAAACCACAGATACTGTTCCAGTCAAAGATGCTCGAGCTTCTCGGTATTAAAAACACTGTCAGGTTGTGGGACCTGTTGGTGAGGAGGCTGATCTTTAATTATAGCTCCTTGTTCGCTTACCTTCTCGGTTTTCTCTTTTTGTCGTAGATGGTAGAACACAAGAATTTGCATTCCCTTTATTCATGCTAGCTTCATTCAATGAGGTATCCCCTGTTTTTCCTCTGGTTTTGCTTTGCTCCATTTCTTTTTTCATTTAGGAACAACATTTAGGACTTGGCCACTTGGGGCAGTATTAGAACAAAAACTGTCAAAAAAAAACATAAACCCCACTGAACTTTTATTAAGTTATGGATAGTATATTGGATTATTCTGTCAAAAAAAAATTCGTGATTGAGATTATATACTGTATTTTTTTTGTACTGATTCAGAAATAAACTTTCCTTGCAGGCTATTTTGGCCATCCTTTTTTTGTACTAATATAACATACGAGTGCTGTCCTCTAAATTTGCCCCAAAATGTGAATTTTCCAGTCAGCTTTCTCAGGTTATAATATAACATACCCAGTTTTATACTTTTATGGGTATTGTCAGGGGCGGACTCAGAATTTTCGGGGTGCAAAAAAATATCAAATCGGATTTAAATAGCTTATCAGATTAAAACCCATTAACTAATTGATTACTCGATAAAAAAACAATGTTTTGACTTTAGTTTCCAATATCCTAACTTATAATTATGATAATTCTATAACTTATAATTAATATTACCAAGCATAATTCAAAAAATTTATTTTGATTTTATCACTAAATTTAACCCGAATTACAAATCAAATGTCTAAAGTGGGACAAAATCGATTAATATCAATAGATCACCATTAAAATTCGAAATCCAAGAAGGACGACTGCCCCTTGTGCTACAGTAGATCCGCCCCTGGTACTGTATCGAGTTCATATCATCTAAAGCTCACTCTTTTGAGTTTGAATCCGGTCTGTTCGTTCGTTATAATTAAGGCCATTTTGGAATTGAGCAAATTTGCAGAAACTCGGCGGTATATCTTTTTTAAAATCTTATCACAAGTTCACAACTATATTAGATTTCAAAATTTGAGATAATTCAAAGGGTTCTTAATTATGACCAAGACAATCTCTTTATTTAATGATAAAAGGAATTTGTTGTGTATGCGGTATGCCTCTCATTTTATTATATATTTTCATCAAGGTTGATTTAGCAAAATGTCAAAATAGTAGGTTATATTTGACATGCTATATTAAGAAAAAAAAATTAGTATTTTAGTATAGGGTATTTCAAAGACTATAGCAGTTGATGCATGAAATAAGTTAAAGAGGATCTATATGCGAAAATCGGTCACTAACTGATTGTGTTTGAAACAAAGGTTTCATTCTTTCAAGATGGCAAAAGATATATCCGTTAAATTTCATATTTCAGAATATACCACACTTCTCAATGACATGAAGATAATTGATATCAAGGTAGACGATAAGGATAAAGTTATGGTTCTGTTGTGTTCGCTGACTAAGTCTTATCAATGATTTAAGGAAACCATGCTTTATAGCAAGAAATCAATCACCTTTGAGGATGTGAAAAATAATTTGTTGGTCAAGTCCAACATCGATAGTGATTTGTTAAGGGCTGAGAATGGTCATCAAGATGTTGGCTTGATTATCGAGAAGAGAAGAGAAATGAGTAATAACTTGACTTCGTCATCGACCTATTCGAGCTCTAAGCACAAGGACCTAATTTGTAACTATTGTAGGAAGAAATGACACATTAAGGTCGACTGTTTTAAGCTCAAGAATAAACAGAAGACAGACCAAAGTGATAGTTCTTCAGATTATGCTAATTTAATTGAAATTCAAGTTGATAATGTGCTTCCTCTCCGTCGAAACCCTAATAAAATTGTTGGAATTATTAGCGATTGGTAAAAAAAACTCTAATTCTTTTAGTTTTTCATTAATTAATGCTTACTTTTTTTGGCATCCCTGTTCATGATACCAAAAAAAATGACACCAGATCAAAGAAAAAATTTAGTACGGTCCATATTTCATCATTGAATTGTGCACATAATACACTCTCCAATTTGCGACTTCAACTTTGAATTGAACATCAGAATTTAAAATTTGTGATAGGACTTCTACAATAATTCACAACAAAATGCTCGGTATTTTACGACATTGGTATTTCCCTCCAAATTTAACAATCCAATAATTGGTTTAGAAAATTTTCGGAAAGCTTCTACAGATAATCAGTAACTTTAAATCACGAAAAATAAAATAACAAGTTCGATTTGTCACAATCTTGAACCGAACTAGTGTTAAATCCAAACCGCTAATCTTTAATTCAATCCACGTGGCGGCATCAAGACCCCAGAAGATTCCAACAAAACAAAGCTAGTTGTGTTCCGGGCCCACCTCTCTAAAGACTCCGGTGCGAATAACTGCCTCTCTTTCAGAAATAAATCTGCTGTTATTCCTTTGAGATAACAGGACCCTGTTATTCCTAATCTGGCCGTTTAATTTTGTTGAAATTCGTGTATGATAAAGTATCTTTATTGAGATCCGCACATGAAAAAAGTTAAATGGCTGGATGAAGAATAACAGGATCCTGTTATCCCAATGGAATAACAGCAGATTCTCTTCCCTCTCTTTCGACTCTTAAACAGACTTTGAATTATTCCAAAATTAGACTCCAGCGTTCTCCCTCGCTCTACTCTAAGGTAACAGAATATTCCTCTTTTGGATCGCAGCGTCGGATCATAATCCGGACCAATCTGACTCAGGGAATACCATTAATATTCGTGCGTTTTCTGATCGGACGGTCTGGATCTAAACAGAAATATTATGTTACATTAGGTGATAATTCCTTTCGACTCTTAAACCGACTTTGAATTTGGCCTTAGTTCCAAAATTACCCTCCAGCGTTCTCCCTCTCGCAACTCTGCACAGCTAGTGCACTGTTGATGGAATTTAAACCCATCTCTTCCCACTAATTTTCATCATATGCTGGTTTATGCTGCCAATCGTAAGATCTTTGAACTTCGAATTTAATTTCTCATTTTCTTATTTCGTTAGAAATGAGCTTAAATTTTCATTTGTAGGAGAGCATTTCTCAGAAAGATCCTTTCTTTGATAACTAGTCAGCGTCTAAAGATGGAGAACAACAGCCCCTCCAGATCCTTCTTCAGTAACAGCGCCTCTGATCATCCACTGATCACCTCCGGCCACGTCATCACCTCCAGCAACCTCTCAATCCCCTGGATCGGTTCGATTGGATCAGCAAGGCGACCCGGCTCAGCTGTCACCTCTCCTGGATCGGCTGGGTCGCCGCCAGGGGACCAAGCTGAAATGACGAGGAGGAAGCTGAAGCGCATCCTTCACCTCAGATCGCCACTGTCTTCAGTCGAAAGTCGGAATTCGCACAGAGTGGTGGGCTCTACTACTAAGGTCGTCCCTCCGATGAAGGTTGGGACCAAGGAGGATGACGTGTTAGTCATGGATGCAGTGCCGATACAGGTGTGCACGCGTCCTTTATTTTCGAGTCAACTACTATAATTTCTCGTAAATTCCTGTATCTAGAAACATATTCAAGGTTCGAAAATTTACGAAAAAGATTCGAACTTTAAAATTTGCTTTTCCCCTTGGTAGTCACTGCCAAGTTTTCAAAAAAAAAAAAATGCTTTTCAGTAGCATTTCTGTTATGACCGGTGAAGCTAAAGAATTTGTAGGTTTGTAACAGAAGAATGTGTAATTCTTTAAATTTCGTCAAAATAAGCCCTGTAAAGCCCAATTAAGTTGTGCTAGGCTTAATGGCCCGTAACTCAATCCCATATTTATATCTCTTTCTATAACATTGTAGGTCTCTGTAGATCTTAACCATCGATTATTACTAGTTAGGAGAAATGGATTTTCGTATGTCAAGTTGTACGATTGTTATATTTAACAAAGTGATCGAGACTTGACCATTCAACAAAAAAAACTAGTGATTGACTTTGCTGAGAATATGTCAACATGGTTTTAAATTTCTGTGTTCTTGCCTGTGAGAGGAAGCTCCTAAAGTTAATACTCCAATTCATAGTGTAGCAAATCCATGTTGCTCTTCCAGATTTTTGCGAGTATTTCGCTGAAATCATGTCATGATCTTAATGTCTCTTTTTTTCTATCTTGCTTGTATTTTCGATTGATTATCTCAAGCTTGTGCTATTTTCTGGGTAATTTAGTGAGTGTAAATGTAAGGTGCACGTAGAGATGCCTAATTAATAACCCACCATGTAATCCATGACAAACTTCTGACTCATGAGTTTGATTATTGTATTTTATATTTATAGCGTTTGAAGCACAAGGTTGAAACAGAGCTCAGTAATTAGTATTATGTTAATGTTCAGTAACCTCAATAAATGGAGAATTGAGATTGATTGAAGTTGAAGATAATCAACTACAAAATTCAACTTCTGAATCAGAAAA
The DNA here is from genome assembly GCF_964058835.1 of Carex rostrata. NCBI lineage: Eukaryota > Viridiplantae > Streptophyta > Magnoliopsida > Poales > Cyperaceae > Carex > Carex rostrata. Next base: position 5,791,020 of record NC_135918.1, read on the forward strand.
TTATCTGAAAGTGCCACAACACAAGTTTAGGGAAGATCCAAAGCCATCATTTCATTTCTCTTGACAAGAAAGCAAATTTAAATTTCAGTTTTCTCGTGGGATGGAAGAACAGCGTGGCTCCCGTCTGATGAAGCCACACAAATCTGAGGTAATAAATATTAAGTACTTATCCCCTAGAATTTTCTTGATATTCACATATTTTGATGCAGAACTTGTTCATATATATACAATGACACATACAAGTAACAATACTGTTTTTTTTTCTCCATTGTGGCACTGATAATATCTTCTAAAGTATGGTTCCTTACAAATTACATACTACTGTAGTTGATGTTCTTGTTTTGTCCTATTTTTTAATTAATATTCAATTGAGGATTCTAATTACCTCCAATCGCATATGAATAGTCACCCAAATGCTCAACACAGCAATCGGCCAAATAATTTTACACAAAGATGGTGACTTAATTTAGGCGCTTATTGGAAGGGTCCTAGTATGGTATATGTAATCTAACAGATGGTATCTCTAAATTTTTGTTTTATTTTTATTATTATAATTATTTTTCTTTATGGTCTTTTCTTTGCTTATGTTGCTCTTTATTGAGGGTTTATGTCTGTCAGAGCTTAACACAAGCTTAAAAATCAGAAGCTTCCACTTAGATACCAATTATTTTACTGATCAGTGTGTGTGCTAGTTTACATTACTGATACTGGTCTTATCAGGTTTAATACCTGTCCATAAAATGTAAAAACAAACCATTTCATATGCTAAATAAGCATCTATTGTAGGAGGACAAGCGGGCACAAGGATCAAGGGTGTCCCATATTAGCCCACCTGCAACATCCACTGCCTCACCTTGGTCCAAAGAGAAGATCCTGAAAAAGGAAGAAGCTGTACCGGGAAGGAGGGATTTTGTATGGCCACCAACAATGGAAGAAGAATGTATTATCACAAAGGTGCTGTACCGGCCTTCTGACAGGAAAAGGCTTCCTGTTTTTGTTCAAATATGCCCCACATGATAGGATTCTGACTCGATAGACTTCATTCTGCGTAGTACCATTTTGTTTCGTTGCTTAACCAGTAAGCAAATTGGCTTGCAAATTTTGAGGAATAGTGAACCATTGATTCTATTTCTTTTTCACGGCACAAATTGTGTCTGTATTCTGAGGAATTGATGTCATCGTTAAAATGCAGGGTAATTGGAATTGAAAGCTGCTACTCTTGCCACATGTTTGCTTTCTTTCTACATTGAGAGAAGGTAGAACGGCAGAAATTAGAGTAGGAATTTCGTTTAGAAATTAATAATCAAATCTTCAACCGCGTCAATCAGTTTCCATGCAAATCAGGATTAATTTTTTTGGCAAATTTGGGGTCAGAATGAGGTTTAAAGTCTGAAAAACATTGAATCTGCACTAATGGTGCTATCCCAAAAAACTGCACTCGGTGGAATTGTATTTGTGCGATTTCATCTATTTTTTATGGGCTTACCAAACTGCAAAGAATATATTTCATGGGCCTAGTTGAACATCATGGGCCGACTTTTGATAGGTCTGATTCAAGCAGCATCCTTTGTAAGAAGAAATCTCTTTTTAAACATTCTCTCTGTGCCATGTCAAGGAAACACTACAGAGAAGCATCATTTCATGGCTTAGAAGCACAGCCGCGTGATCGACAGGAAAAGGATAAATTCAAGGGAGTCACGTTGGCACCTGCCACGTTATAGCCGTCACACTTTTAGTTTTAAGTTTTAACCCTACGGCCTACGTACCAGTAAGAGTCATGTGCTCTCCATTTTCGGAAAAGTACTCTTTACTTTGATTCTACTCAAAATCATAAAATCTAAGAAGAAACTATATTCAAATATTCAGTCGGAATCATTTGATCTGCATTAAAATTCATGTGCACTTAATCAGTATTAATTTTGAAGTTGTTCACAAAAATCTTGATAAGGATCAAACGGTTTTGATTAGATATTGAAATCCGATGTCCGTTGGATCGCCCATGATTCCAATAACTATAATAATGAAAATACTGGCTATTAATTTAGTTATTAAAACAATATATTTTGTGTAGAAGGTTGTGTGTTTGAATTTCAATTAAGGATTTCTTATGAATATCATAATGGACCTAACGATCGTGAAAATAAAAAGGGTAGAATTACATATGTTTTTGTGGATTTTTGTATTGCATTTGATGCAACATTAAATACATACATTTTCATTTTGATAACTATTTTGTCAGTTTTCACGGTTGTCAATATAATATATTCCTTTTATTTACATTATAATATAGAAATGTGAATATATTTTCTGAAAGCAGCTAACAGTCCTCCAACTCCAGTCCTCCAAAAATCCCCAGAGATTTTCAACTAATTCTGTAAACATCAATACTAAATCCTGTAAACTAATTCAACAAATCCTGTAAACATAAAAAAGCGTTAAAGCTGTTAAAAACGCGTGAAAGCGGTTAAAAACGCGTGACAGGTGTTGAAAACGCGTGGCAACTGTCGAAAACGCGTGACAGCTGTTGAGGACCACCTTCTGTGAACATATACATAATATCCTGTAAACATACACATATTATTCTGTAAACATACACATATTATCCTATAAACATACACATATAATTCTGTAAACATACATAGTGTACTTAAAATTATAGCAGTTGAAATTATGGCAGTTATGGCAGTTAAAAACGCGTCAGAACTAAGCTAAAAAGGAAAGACTTTTATACACGGAGATTTTTGGGAGACTGTAGCCCGGGGGACATTACCTTTTCTCATATTTTCTCATAGATATTTAATATTTTTTATATTTGATATTGTATCAAATAAAGTACTTGACCGGATAGAATGATTAGCCTACACGATTCGAACTGTCTGATTATGATTGTTGATAGATTTTTAGAGCGTGAGATTATTCTGAGCTAGAAGGAATGATCGGGATGCTTTCTCTTGTAAAAAAATGATTGTTATGATGTTATCGCATCATTAGGGGGTCGAGTCAGAATATCTTTTGTTGAATATTAGACTATCTTCTATTATAAATGGAGAGTACAAGAGTTTACAACTTGATATATTTTTTTGGGTAAATTTCGCTGTAGGTCACTAAACTTTGTTATTTGTCACGAATTGGTCACTCAAGTTTGATTTGTCCATTTTAAGTCACTCAACTTTGTTATTTGTCCCAATCAAGTTCTTCTATACTTTTTCATCTAAAATTTTAACGGAATATTCCTATTCCGTCCAAAAAATTAACGGAATATACTTATTCCATCCAAAATATTAACGGAATGAGCATATTCCATCCAAAATATTAACAGAATTAACATATTGCGTTAAAATTTTGAATGGAAAAATACAGAGGGACTTAATTGAGACAAATAACAAAGTTGAGTGATTCAAAAGAGACAAATCAAACTTTAGTGACCAATTCGTGACAAATAACAAAATTTAGTGACCTATAGCGAAATTTACCCTATTTTTTTATCCTCTAACTCTTACCTTTACAGCAGCTCATACTGCCTATTTATATACATATAATGTCGGTTCAATTTTTCTAGATTGTACTTGGTACAATATACTACTACAAAGTATTACTTTCTAGTATATTCTTATACTGCTGAATCCATAGGCCGGTTTAGATAAATATTAAATTAGCATTTTTCTAGAAGCTTCTTCATTACCAACATAAGAGTCGGTTAAGTAGTTTCTTCAATAATCCATAACAAAATTGGTTGGGCCTTTTTCGGGCTTTTACTGGAGAGTCCATTCAAAGTCGGTGATGTAACTTCAACATCTTTTAATAAGTTTCAAAATACTTTATATCAATTACAACTATGGAGGTCACAATTGAACTGTATATTTGGGTTCAATATGAATTTGAAAATATACATGTATAACATAAGAGGGATGCTTCTATGGACCGGTGCTACAGAACGTAGCGCATATGTGTGCATAAATAGAATATATGTTTGTATTTTTCAAATGGTTAATGGTGTTGCTTTATTTATAGATAATTAGATTGGAAAAACTAATTTATTTATAACCAAAATTTACTTTACTATAAGATTTTAATGATTATCAATAAAAAATCATTTTATTTTAAAATAGATGTTATTTCTTTTTTTTGGAGTGAAGCCCAAGCGACAATTACTCCATAAAAATGATAAAATACATTACTCCATAAAAGTTGTTAATAATTTAATTTTTCTTTAATTTTTTTTTCCATTTTCGAGGCGAAAATCGAATAAAACCAACTCAAATTTTTGTATCAGTAGGAACTTTTTTTTTTAAGATATCTCCTCTCTTTTTTGTTTTTTACCGTATAAAAAATCTTCGTGAAAAAAGTAACTTCTCCGGTTTAAAATAAACGGAGATGAAGTGCAAGGTTAGATGGATCTTTGTCGTGCCACGTGCTTCACCTGCTGGTTCAATTTCATTAGTAAGGAGTTTGCAGAGGGTCCTAAAAGGAATCTCCGCTCTCAATTTCAACCAGATGATCATCGATGCCGTTCAATAACCAGATCCAAGAGTAAATCGTGCGGATGAGATTCCTTAGGATTGTCAACCTAATCGGTGGGCTTGGAGATGATCAGAAGCTGGTTTTTATTTCCAGCGTCATACCAGAAACACAAACAAGGACCAAAGCACAAAAAAGCGTGCCAACAGACATCTCCCACCTTATTCCACATGTACCTAAGCCTGGTTCTTATCATGGACCCCACCTCACCTCAGCATCTCATGCGTTGTGTAAAAAAGATAGTAGATCTGCTTGATGGGTTTACGTTTCTTTACAGAAAAGAAAAATAAATAAATCATGCTTGCAAGCAGAACCTTTCCTTGCGTAATACCCAAGCGTTTAATATTCCCTACTCAGGGCACACGAAAATTATGGTAAAGATATTGACAGAGCTATTTTTACTTCATTCAGCGCACGGGTCAATTGTAGTACTGTCTTGATTCTATTGTTAGTGTGCTGCACGATGCAAAAAATGCTCTGTCAATATCTTTAACCCGAAAATTGGGTCAGATCCTCTCAGTGGAGACGAGTACAGTTGAAGATTCCTATATCGATCGGATAACAAGACTTATTATAATGACCAAAGATTTGCAGCATTGGATCCTCAGTACACGGAAGAGATTAACTTGGACTACTCGATTGTGCAAGTAGATATTGGAGAGGATCTGAATCAAGGTGAAGGTAACTCTTCACTAGCCTGCAATCAGAGAAATTTATTTTGCACTAGCTTCAGCTATATAGTCTAATAATAAGCTTGCAGTTTGATATTATCTAGTAAATATACACTTTAAATTTGAGGATGCATACAAGTTTGATCTGAACCAGCGGTCTTTTAGCCTTCCGATATTCAAGTATCATCAAAGTTAGCTTTAGATTTGATGAAATTCAGGACAATCAGATATGCTTTAAGATCTGTACGCTTTGTTTTAATGTGCACTTTCGTGTTAATTTTATTGCACACAGATTTTTTTTTTTTTTTTTAAAAACTTCGTAGGTGCTACCAAGATTATATTAATAAACTTGATTACAACAACTATTTCTATTACAGCATAACTACATCAATAAATTTTTATTTACATCACTATCACTAAGTATACCCTTTCAGCTATTCTGATTGCACACAGATTTTAAAGCAAGCGGATTGGACTGTCCCAAAAATAAGTTCGATTCCCATTTTATAGAGGCTGTAAATCCTCATCAATTTATGCGGATAAAAAGATAAATACGATCAATTATTCCTAGATACGGGCGTTTATTTACGGATAATTACTTGTGTGAATACAACGGCAGACATCATCTTTTTGTTTTATATCCTTATATATATATGTATTGTAGTATCGTTTTATCATTTTTTCGGACCACCGACATAAATGTTAATGTAATTTGTTTGTAGTTTCTTAAATTGATTTTTGTGTTGATTCGTTTGGATTTATTTATCACAGCTCGCCAAACAGTGTCCCCAGAAAACATAAAGAAAGGAGAACAAAAATTAAAGCATACAGACAAATCCAAAATATTTATTGATTTGGGAAATTAAGAAAATTTATCTGTATCTAATCTAACTATTGGGTTGGGGCCACGCATTGCAAGTTCAGACTAGGGCGGTAAATGAGCCGAGTTTGAGCGAGTTATCTCCAATTCAAACTCGGTTCGTTTAATAAACGAGCGAGCCAATTCGAGTTGAGATGATAATAACGAGTTGTAGAACCAATTCGAACTCAGCTCGTTATCAACTTGAGTTGGCTCACAACTCGTTTAACTAGTGATAGTATTACAACACAAGTTCTAACATATTTTGCACAAATCTCAAAGCACAAATAACAGTCTAGAGATTCGGGTTTGATTATTTTGAGATTTATTGTGACCAATACTATGTAACTTTATGTAACTCGAGTTATAAATAAGCGAGTTGGGGCCAACTCGAGCTCAGCTCATTTATTGAACGAGTTGGCCAACTCGAGTTGTAAATGAGTGAGTTAAAGCGAGCTGTAAATGAGTGAGTTACGAGTTCGAGCTCTTTTGTCCAGTCCTAATTCAGACATTCGTATAAATTAATAATATTTTATTTTCGGATTCTAACGAGAGTAAATCAATGATCGATACAAATCGAAGGTAAATAATAAAATAGTCTATGCAATATAAAACGAAGCATATGAAAATCGAAATTTATCTCTTATCTTTCTCCATGTAACATTCTTTCATTGAAAATAGACAATTTAATTTGGTGCTTGCACGTGATTTTCTACGCACAGACATGACAAATTTCATATAATCAGACTATGATCCACCTGTCATTTTTAATGAATAATTTCATTAAAACAATTTCTGTTAAACTAAAACAACAACTGTAATAATAATATAATGTCAATTAGTAATTAAATTATAAGACCAGTCAACACACTCTTCTTGTCTCACAGTAATAAGACATTGCGTATACTCAATTAATCCTTCATTTTTTAACCGTGTATATTTAATTAATCCTTACCCAAAACGCATAACCCCTATTTCAAGTTAAAAAAAAATAAATGGAAGAACTTCAAAACTTGAATGAAGTTTCTGATTCAGTTTTTTCTTTTCTAATTGTTGATTTTGTACTCCTTTGCAATATTTTGTGTTGTTTTTTTTTTGTTGTATTTTCATTTTTTTTCTTAGTTAGAATGTTATTTATGTAACAATCGAAATGATATTTATATTGATAAATGTAGTATTTTTTGTATGCGTTTTGTTTAAATTCATAGTTTATTAAAATTTAATTTACAGTTTTGGTATATTGGTAATACAATGTTTAATTTGAATTCAAATTTAGAGTTTCATTATTATTTTTATAAATATGAATTATATGATTGGTTTTTTTCATACGCGGTTTTAATTTTAAAAACCGTGTATGAATGTTTTGGCAAAAAAAATCAGCGTTGTTTTTGGATAAACGTAGACAATTCTGCAACTGTGTATAATTTGCGGACCAAATTCATACAGGTTGCACGAACATAGTATCAAAACCATATATAACCTCGATTGGTTTTTAATCTTGTATACTCAAAATAAGCTATTTACGAATCATTAGTTTTAAATCTAAATTATTTTCAAACTTACACAACAAATGTAATTATACGGTTTTATTATTGAACTAACTAATTGATGTTTCAGATAAGACTATTACTTATATAATAACAAAATCATATGCTAATTTAGCTAGGACGAACGATTTGACTTGTGAACTTTATTATGTCAATCAAACTTTTTTTATTAAGTATAAATATTACATAAATTTAATAAATATGATATATGTCTAAATTTAAAATTCAACTTTATAAATTTTATTAATTATAAACAAAGATGTATGAGTGATGTGGCGCAATATGGTTGGTGGATAACTCTAAAACAAAATTATCTCTCACAATAGATATATACTATTTAAGAGTTTTTAAAGATAATACGAAATAAATATTAGTAACATTATTAATTCTTATACAGTGCTTGTATTTATAAAACTAACTATTTCAAATTTTATTTTGATCAAAGATAATATATTATGAGTGAGGCAATGGTTATAATACAAAGTGCATATTGGTCCATACTATGGTCAATATTTTTATTTTTAAAGTTTAAAAAGTTTATCAGAACTATTTAACATAATATTCACATGAAAATGTATTTTTAGATCAAATTTTATATTTTTTAGAGTATGTTTACCATTATTTTAGATAAAAAATTACTTGATTTAAAGATTCCTGATCATGCCAAATTATTGATTTTTAATCCATCAAAAAAAATATTTTTTTTAAAATGTAAAATTGCAAGTAAATTTTGATCAATTATGTTGATCATGTTGAATGATTTTAGCTAGACTATTTAAACTTTAAAAATAAAAATATTAATCCTACCAAAGTCTCATTCACATATTACACCCGTAAATAAATTGGTAGTCTCATTCACATATTACACCCGTAAATAAATCTGCTGTGCTGCAATCCTCCGTGAGTAAACAATAATTCTAAAATCTCTGCTTTTTTTAATCCAGTTATTGATTTTTTTTTAAGAACGAATTTCAAAACAACTCTTTTCAAAACAGTTCAACGACTGAATTTATAAAGGCAGGGATTTCAGGTTACTGCTCACTCACTGGGATTGCAGCAGATTTGTATCCATTACACCTCAAACCATGGAAATTAAATTCTTGAGGAATAATTGCAGAGGATGTAATGTGCAGAGACACCGTTCAGATCGGCGAAGACAAAAGCGCGACAAGAAAATTGGATTCCTGAAAGTCGCACATTTCCTAGTTTCAGAAACAAAAAGACATATAAGATACTGAAATTAAGAAAGAAAAATAAAAGAAATAAAAAGCGAAAGTAAAAAGGGAGGTAACAGCTCGACTGTAGCTGATCGCTCAAGCAAGCTCTGGTCTTTGCAGGGCAACCTCACCAGCTTGAGGTGCTCAGGCGCGACTGTGGCTTCCAATTTATCGAAAGGTGATTTGATTTGTGATCTCTCGAACATTTCCTTTTAGAAAAGATCGCTTCTTGAATTACCACTTCTTCTTGTCTTTCTTTCTTTCTTTTATCTTGCCGTTGGAGTATTTGCGGTATTTCGAAAAATAGAAAGAGATGTGAAAGTTGTTTGGGATTTTGTCAAAATGTATGTTTAAACTGGGATGAATTTTGTTTCCGACAATGTGGTTCCACCCAATTTGGCATTTATGATTTTGATGGCATATTTGGTAATTGTTAGTTTTTCCTTAATTATGCTGGCACGGTGAAGACAAAAATCGTCAATTAAGATCTCCTTAGCAAAAATGATTTACAATGCAATTATTTTTCTTCACTTTTCATTTAATGGATAAATTTTAGTAGCAGGCACATTTCTATAATATCCAAGGAATCACAGAAATTCACAATCTAGTAAGAGTTCAATCTACGCTTGGGACCATTGCTGTGATTCAGCACTGATACCTTTGATTAATCACCTGGATTAATCTACGCTTGATGTTCTACTTATTTACTTTTCCAGGTGGAGTTTGTATTACCATAGAGCATAGAGATGAGTGGGAATCGTCAGATGGAAATTCATTACATAGACACAGGATTCCCGTATACTGTCACTGAGAGCTTTATGGATTTGTTTGAAGGCCTCACATATGCTCAATCTAGTGTTGGTCTTTCTGATCCCTTCCATGATCAGGTTGTTGAAATTTTTTACATTTTTGCACCATTTTTTTCAATTTTTATGCTAGTTCTGTTTAGTTATTCCGTTCATAAACCAGGATTATGTTGGTTGTAGAGATCTGACCTCTATGCTTGGACCAATACCCATGGTACCTTTTGTTTTCTATTTTGAAGGTTGGTAGACAACTACCTTTTCCTTTTGAAGGTTGGTAGCTTGTACTGGATGCTTAACCCTAGCCTAACCATTGTCCGTCCTCAATTATTTTTATTAAATACAATACATATCAAGGAAAAACATAAGCAAAATATATGCGCAGTGAACTTCTGGCCGGTGCCATGGTAACAAAATTCTCTACAACAAAAGAAACAATAAAGTATCTGTTGCCCCCTTATCTTAGATTTACCTTTTAGAATTTTATACCAAATGACAGACTCATATTAGCTTTCTTCGAGATTATTGTGACAAATTAGAGACTCATATTAGGGTTGCCAATATATATTGCATGACCCAACCTGAGCATGCCCCCAACATGACATGACCCAAAACTTGGCTTCGCTGCTAATTATTTTTTTGTAAAATAATTAGTATATGAATACTAATATGCTTCCTATTTAGGTGAAATATTTCTATTTGATATTTTTTTCTGCACACTGGCTACTTGTTACTGTTCTCTGCCTGATACTTACTATGTCATGATTGCCCTCACAGAATAATCCATATTGGTCAGTTATGCATGCAAACACATACAAGTACGGTTTCTCTGGGGCAGAGAGTAATTTTTACTACAATTTTGACCATGCATATGATCTAAACGAGTACACTCATAGAGTAGATGAAGGAAGAAGGGTTTGGGATAACCCTACTACACCTTTAACCAATTTGGGGTCTCCACATGGCGGTCAAGGCCACAGCCCCAATTCAAATTCTAGCTCTGAAGAGCGTAAGTAAACTATTAATCAAATTTTGTGCATCTGTTGTATTTGTTTGTTTCAACATTGATTTCCTTTTATTTGCTTTTTCCTGGTCCAAATACAGGGATTAGAGGAACCCCAAGTTCAAGTAGCCCTCAGGTGCAGCTACATTTTATTTTTATTTTTTCTTATTATAAAATAACATATACCTTTTGGTGGTTGTCGATGTTATGCAGAGATTGTTACTAATTTGCCAGTCATTTAGTTTAAAATAAAGTATTTGTGGACATTACTGCTTTTATTAACAAAATGTTAACCTTTTTACTGGCAGGTTACTTGGCAAGACAATATTGACCCTGATACTATGACATATGAGGTTTTATCTTATTCTTAATCTGACTACACCAATTATTATATCACCTATTTTTCTATGCTCTTGTTTTACCAATTCTTAATACTCCAAAGAATCCTCTATTTTAAGTTAACATGATACTCATTTTGATCACCCATTTTCAACTTTCTATAATAACAGGAGTTGCTTGATTTAGGGGAGGCTGTGGGAACTCAGAACCGAGGTATGTCGAAAGAATGCATCTCCATGCTACCTGTGTCCAAATTCAAGTGCAGTTTCTTTCCCAAGAAGAAATCACGAAGAGAGAGGTAAGATTAATTTTTACAAGGAATTTCTGCAATTTTTATCTTTTGGCTGTACTAGAGTTCTGAAGGTGTTAATTTTGTACTGTAACAGGTGTGTGATTTGCCAGATGGATTATAAAAGAGGGGATCGGCAAATGACTCTGCCGTGCAAGCATATTTACCATGTGGGTTGTGTGACTAGATGGCTGAGCATTAACAAGGTTAGAAAAAAGGAAATATGTGCCGCTTTTAAATTATTTTGAACTCTTATGCCGGTTATCCTAGGTCCTGGACATATCATATCATGCTAGTTACCCATTACTGCATTTATACATAATTTGTTTGGTTTGGTAATTGATTTCTGATTGAATTTAAGCATGTTTGAACCTTGAGTTTACTTTTGTTCAGTACCAATATTCTGGCAATGGTTAGGTCTAATACCTATATACCTTTTGTTGTTATTATCGGTCGATCTACTCATGTTAATGTACTTTTGTATTTTTTTTTAAAACTTGGTAGTAGCTATCAAGGTTCGCGAGGGTGAATCGAACTCTCGACCTTTGGGTATAACAACTCTAGGACATTTTCCTAGCCAATTGTGCTATCACCCCTTTCTCTAATGTACTTTTGTATTATTACAGGTGTGCCCTGTGTGCTTTTGTGAGGTAACACCTCAGGAACCCAAAAAAAACTGAATTTTAATGAGCTATGGGATCCTCCATTGACTTTGTATACATAAGAATTGGCTGGATAGACCTGTGCTTCGTTGTCTGTTTTAGGAAAATATTTTATAGGTTATTAGTTTTGCATGCACATGGTGTGAACAACTGCTAATAGAATAGTAATGCTAATGTATAAGACTCGGTTTGTTTCCCTATCCAAAGAGCTCCCGGTTTGTTTGATAGAGCATTAGGTATGAATAATTTTGTCTCTAATGAGTTTCAGTTAATACAAGTGAATTTGACCGTGAGTGTCAACTGCTTTAAACTCTTTTTTTTTTTTTGTTGTGGAGAATTTGCATTGAGTACTAGCTTTCCTTGACAAAAAAAAAAAAAAAAAAAAACACCACTAGAAATGATAATGCGCTTCAAACTTTCTTATTTTGAACACGTCATAGTTTTGAGAATATTAATTAAATGACTAAATGAACAATCCAATGTCAAAGGTCTTGGTGTAGAAATCCATGTCAAAGAAATTGAATCTCAAACGGTCAAACCCCACCTATTAAATATATAAAAACTAAACAAGATGTTTGGATATGGTACAAATATAATGCACTGAACTTGCAGAAAATATTACATGAATTCAACTATATGCAGTGTTTTTAAATGCGGCCATATGGAACCTGTTTTCGCTAGTTGCTCTCAAATCAGAAAAAGGCCTACTATCGGAGTGTGTCAAAGAATTATAATTAGTTTTATTTTATTTATATTCTTTTAAATTAAAATCATACTAAAATCTAAGGTTCTAAATAGTGATTATAGCGCTATAGCTTATAAGGTCCGAAAAAACTATAGCGCAACCATAGCTAGCTATTTAGAATTATTAAAAAAAAAAAGCGGTTAATAGCGTTATAGCTTTTGAGGTTCGAAAAAGCTATAGAACAGCTATTGCGTAGCTATAGCTAACTATTTAGAACCTGATAAAACCAAATGTACTTTTCAGTTTTCCATTTTGCATTTTGCATCTGTAGCTTACTGCTTTATTTTTTCTTTGCTTTCTATTTTTTTCATTTAGCTCAAATGTTTTGAGCAAATTGTGTTTTTTTTTACAATTGCGTTACAAAAACTATCAATCAAATATGGGCTTGACCCTTGTTTTTCTCAAAAAAAAAAAGATAAAACCACATGTACTTCCGCATTAAAATCCACACATGTAGCTACATATACGGTTTCTAGCGATACGAACAAAGTTGCATTTAAAACACTGGCTATATGCACCGAGAATGCAAAAAATCAGCTGACCTAAATTATGTCCCTCTGGTTTTCCTGCTCACGGTAACCAAGAAATAGTGTCCAAATCTAGTAGATTTTAAACATTTATTTGTGGTGGTGGTAAGTGGTAACACAATCAATATTTTGCATTTGCTGATTGAAGCTCCAATCAAATGTTGGCACATTTACTACCAAAGACCTTTGCATTGGATCCTCTTACTAGGCAAACAGACAGAGAAACTAAAATATAGATACCCAGAAACTCCACATTGCCAAATTCAACAGCTAATTGAGTGTAAAGAAATGGACAAATTTGCAAAAAGACGCATACAGTTAGTACCTTTGTTAAAGAAATTCAAATAGTACATACTTATAGTGAGCATCCAACACATTACGCTAAGCATTATCGTAGGAATCGACTATAATGTAATAAGCGATTAGCTTGAAGTATCTGGGATAAAATTAACCTAACTAAAGTTACAATTGTAGTGGCAAACTAAAATAATGAACCTTCCACTTTATTATTGAATAAGGCTTACATACTGGGCTTCATTCATCATCTTTACCAGAACTTAAAAGAAGAGAATTTTCCATGTATTTAAGTTATTTTCTTTCAATTTTATAAAATAAATTTTGGGGGATAATTAGTTTTTCTCCAACTTACCAATTTTACACATTGGGGATAGGCTGGGCCCAATATAGGATTCAATTTGAGCCACATGCCATGAGCTGAGACTGTTCCTGCAGTTTGGTCCGACGTGGTAGCCTAGCTATCACAAAAGTGGATCCGAATTCAATGAAACAAAATAAGAAATAAAAAGAAACTGTTTACACTTCTATTAGAAACAATAGGGGAAGGGACAAAATTCTGTTTTACCACAAAACTTGGAAACAAAAATAAAAATTATGAGAAAGGACAATGTCATTAGAAGCACTCCAAAAGCCTTTAGATAGCATTTAATGGCCTTAAGCAACTTAGATTTAACATTATAAGTGTTTTAGATAACAACCTACATACTGGTACGTTATATAAAACTAAATTTAAGTCCAAATTACCAAACACTGTCATTAGAACTTAGCAGCACTCATATTAGTGAAATTTGGCCTCTAATACCAAGCAGAGGGTATTTGCTTTAAGAATGGTTGAACTCAAACGTGAAATAGTGAAACCCTAGACACAGCTCAATCAGAAGTATTTGTAGCATTTTCAGCATTGCAAGAAGCACGAAAGAATTTACTTCTGCCAAAGCATGGCACATAAGGGATGAAGGTTAGCTGGTAAGGACGGGTTGATGTATAACTGGACATGCCATTTATTGACAATTGGACACATCAATTGGAGAGTCGGATTTGCTGACCTCCAGCAGGAGTGCATTGTGCGTACTCCCCTTTTTATTTTCAAATAAAACTTAAGACCTCTTTACGGGCGGAACTAGAAAACTTTGATAGAAAAGGTTGAAAATTAAAATGTATAATGTAGTAAATGAAATTTAAATTCAAAACCTCTCATCTACAAGATAAAGCTCTAACAACTAAACTATAAGTAAACATTTGATTATTATTGATGGAGCTTGACTATATAGAAAGTTCTAAAAAAAATAAAATTTAATTAAATTTCAATATATACAACTAAAATTTTAAAATCAAAGAGGTGGCTTAGCGACCTGTCCAATAAACTGAGATCCGCCCCGGGTCTTTATTCCTTTGCAATTTCATTACAGACAACTTCCGTGACCAACTCAGAAAATATAAAATTCTAAAGCGCACACATAATGTGTATTATGTACGACCATCGACTAAATTGAAGTCTTATGCTCTAATTATAGGCCAAGGCATTAACTGGCTGATGCCAAATAATGAGAGAACCAATTTACAAGGTGCTTCAACAAAGTCTAAAGTTGGTTTCAGTGCTACATGCCTATGAACTACTTCCCATACTATGATCTCTCCTGAAGCTGGCTGTTATTAGTCAAACGGAATTAACTGAACAGTCTCACACTACATTAAAACCACATTAGATTGCCATAACCCAAAATACCCAACATACATCATTTAATACAGCATAACTGGCAAACGGATTCCTCAGGCATCTAAGAGAGAGCGGTAAAACAGCGGTGCCCACTCACAGGAATCAGAGTCAAAATCAGACTTCCGCAAGAATACAATCACGAGATCCATGGAAGCACGGTTCTTAAGGCGCAATTCACGGCGTTTTGTTTTCTCCCAAGTGGCTGTCAGCTTGTGCTGGCAAACTATAGTGATCCTCTCAAGGACCCGTCCATGCTGGACGAAAAATTTCAGAAACTCCACCTCAGCTTTCAGCCCAAAGAAATTAATCATGGTGACAGATTTCAGATGGTGTTCAAAGAAACCAAATGGTATTTGCTGCTCCCAATAACCCACTTCTGGAGCATCTCCACTAGACTTGATGCACTGTATCCAAGGGCAAGTAACAATTAACATAGATCAAAAGAAAAACACAGCAGCAGCAAGTAATAGGTACTAACAGATATTAATATAAGCTATCAAAATATTGCCCAATTTTAGGGTATCACAAAAGCACAGCGTGAAATGCACAGCTAAAGGCACGGCGGAACACGGCACGGGCGGTTAGACGTGCTGTGTTTGGAAGAATTCCATGCCATGGTCTTACAGGTGTTGTGTTCATTTGGAAAAATTCCAGCCTGGAACGACACGTCTAAGGACACAGATATGTTTATAAAAGAAATTTGAAACTGAGGTATAATCTGTAAAAGTCCATGTTTTGTAATGATTACTCATCAGGGGGATTAAACTAAAAAATCCAAGATTCTTCTCTACTCCAGCCCCCAGGTCTCTCTCTCTCTCTCTCCCTCTCTCTGCGTGCTTTTAGAGAACTCACAAAAACATTAAGAAATCGAGAAAAAGGCAGAGAAAAGGGATAAGGAAGAAGAACAGCGGGACGGGGGCTGGAGGCTGGGCAACAGTGGTGGGGCTGGGGGCGAAGGGATGGAGCTGAAGGGTTGGGGCTGCTGTGCTGGACGCTGAGGCTGGGGTCTGGGGCGAGGCAGGCAGTGACGTGGCGGAGCCGCAGAGGGGAGAAGGGTGTGGGCACGGCATGCTTAGCCATGTCATGTTCATGGCCGCAATGTGCTCAGTCCCAGCAGCATGGTGAAACACAGCACTGCACGTTTACAATCCAATACCCCAATTCTTCTTTTCCTTCCGTTGCTTGATTGGGGTTTATACTTCCAAAATTTGGCTTTGAGGGAATTGGGCTTTCAACATTAATTTGGATCCAAAATAATGGAATAAACCATCTCTGATTGCCTGAAAAGGCATTGTGGAACTACCTAACTTGCTCCAAGACCAATAGGAAGGAACAGCAAGTGCAGGGTAATGCGCTAAAGATAAAAATTGGCATCTCACATATTAGAAGGTAATTTCATAAGGTAAAGAGCTTGTACCTTAATATCCAAGGTCTCAAGGCAAGGGAAGCATCTTAACACAGCTGAAAGCAAGGGGTACTTAGACCCATTAGCAAATCCTGCAAGAATACCTAGTTTCTTGACAGTGGGCAACACCATACTTCCATTCACTGACATTTCATACTGCCATAAAAATGTAGCAGCAGATGTTAGGCAAAGAGATTGAGAAATAAAAAATTACAATGCATGCCACCTACTTGATGAAGACAGGTTATTACCTCATTATATGACTTGGAGAAAGTCTTACCAATCCGCATATTTGCATCCATGGAGAAAAAACCTAGCACCTCAAGCTTCTCCACATGCTGCACCAAAAACTTTGTGTGGTCTACCGTCTTTTCACCAAGCCTTAACGACCGTAGCTCGGGTGCATTTTCAATTACCATATCCTTGACATGGCCACCACAACACTCATGAATAGTCAATTTCTGCAACTTGGCACAATTGAGGCGAACATACTGGAGACCTGTACAGTTTATCAGCTGCAATACCTCAAGCTGTGCGCACGATTTCAGAAGGCAATGGAGAAGATCATCCCACAGGAAAACAAACTCAAGAGTGAGCTCCTTGAGGTTTGGGAAACTAGAGCTCAGGACAGGGGATGGTGAAAAGTAACAATCAGAGAGGGACACCTTGCGCAACGTCTGACACTCAAGAAGAGAGAAAGGAAGACGATACCGTAACTTTCCTTGTTGCCCAAAACTGAGAACAAGATCTCTTATTCCTTTTCTGGTAAGGGTTTCTATCAGATCATCAACCTCCGGGTGGACGTCAAATTGGGAGATGCGAAAGCTGTGGATCGGGCCTGGATGGACAGAGGCGATGTGGGTGATGGCTTGGCGGGTCTCATGGCCGTTATGCAGATTGGATTTGATGAAGAAATCGTCGAGGTGGAGAGGGTTTAGCTTCCAGATGTCGCGCCAACGGGAGGAGAGAATGCTTGTGCGAACCGAATCTCTGATTGGGAGGAGGAGGAGGATGGAGGAGAGGAGGCAGTCGGGGAGGTGGCTGATCAGGTCCATTTGATTTCGATCGGGGTTTTGACTGGGATTTTGATTTTGATTATGATCGGGAACTCCGCAGATGGGGCTACGTTCGGGTGCGGGGAACGCGAGGTGGTGCGGTTTCGGGTCCGACGGAGCTCCAACCCGCCTCCGGCGAGAAGAAGGAGGCATTTGCGAGGTAGGTAAGGTGAGGGTTGTTTCGCTAAAGAAACTTCGTAGCTGCTTCTACGGGGGAAGAGCCAAGAGGAAAGGCGGGGGCCTGTTGTAAAAAGTTAAAAAAGAAAAAAGTAAATGTAAATGGGTAGCCGTACGAATCCGTATCACCCCAGGTACCTGAGGTGCAAACCATAAATCTTATCCGTTATTTTTATGCGGACCGAATCTCAAAGCATAGCCCTAAGTCCCAACCGGTTCCGGATTGAGTTTGGCCCAACTTGGATTAATCTGGACCGTTCATTTTTTTAAATTGCACCTCAGGTACCTGGGCTGATACGCACTCTAGTCGTACGGATGACAATTCGCAGAACGGGTAAACAGCATCTGCATAGGTCGGTCAATTCTGATCCGTTTCTTCATTCTTATTCTTTATCTTTTTCTTATAAGAGGAAATTAATTACTGGTGGTGTTTTCTCGTTTGTGATTGTGCGGGATGAGATTGTACAGGGATGGAATCCACTATTTAATTTACGGGAATCTAAGCTCATGAGTACGCACATGAATTATTATGGAAATATGTTAAAATGGGTGTTCGGAGTTGTATCGTAGGATTTATTGTGAAAATTTCTATTTTTCTTTCTAAAATGTTTCATATAATACAATTATTTTTATTAATAAAATTATTAATAATGAAATTAAATCAACTTGATGAAATAATATTTTAAATTATCTATTACTTATTATTTTATAATATATAAATATTTTTTTATAATTAAATAAATAAGTATTTAATGAGATAGATGTACTATGTCATTTGCGTTCAATAATCTAAAAACTTATTTAACAAACCATCAGATTTGTTAAATAACTAAAATGGATACAACAGTATATATGATAAATCCCTTTCAACAAAAAATAATTGTATTAACAAAACTTTGCATTAGCAAAATCTTCTAACTGCTAAAAAATAGTCTTCATTAATGGATCAAGAAACCCTTTAAGATTTTATTAAAATATGAAAGCTACGCCATTTGGGAAAATGAAATTGCAGTCTTAGTGCATAATTTTTTTTCCCACCACTTTTGACCTAGACGGGACAGTTTGAGGAAAAATGATGGGAGATTTTGAGGAAAAAAAGGGTATACCGAACGGCTCAGGGAAATGTTGAGGGAACCCATTCCTTTTCTGATATAAAATTTTCAGCCGAACAGGCCCTTATAAAATTTTCTCATATAATATTCATACGGGAGAATATTTTACCGCGAACTTTACTATTATTCATATCCCATAAATTTATTTTCTTCATCCGATTTTACAAATATTTAACATTTCTTTTTTTAATATTCGACATGTGACGACAATATGTGTTCTAAAGCATCAGTTCACGAGTCTAAGCAAATAGAGGAAAATAAATATTTAAACAAAACATTTTAAAATTTCGAATAGACAAAAAAAACTTATCATAAAAATTCTTATTGAAAATGCATACTAGAGCTTGATTTCGGAAACTTCTCTTTTAAAAAAGTTTTGGCATAATATTGTAGCTACCTTATTGTTAACCTTGTCATTATTAAACCAAACCGGTACGGCGGTACATGATGAATCATTTATATAAAACAATATTATTTAATCATTAAAAATAAGAGAAATGTTTATGTGCCCCGAGCCATCAAATCCGAGCCCGTCCCCGAACTGGTTTAACTGGGTTTAACCGTCCGCTAATAACAGTAATTTATTAATTTGTCATTAATTAACAAATTGTTGTTTTAACGCATTGCAGTTTTAATTTGATTGTTTTAAACGTTAGCTTTGCATGCTTTTGTACTGTGTTTTAATTTCGTGGACAGTTTGTTAGAAACAGTTGTAATCACCAAACCCCGAATTAGTCCCCCAGATTGTTAACGGTCCTCTAATCATTTTCTAACTAATTAAGTACTTTAACTAGTTAAACTAGTTATAAGTAGTTTAAAGTACTTTAAAGTACAAGTTATAATGATTAGCTCGGGGACTAGCTCGGGGATTGGTTCTAATTTTAATGATAAGTACAAATTTTAATGATGCAAATTAACAGCTTTTGATATTTAATAACTAAAAAAAGAGTTTCCATTTTGTTTCTGTTTTGCTTCGTTTCTTCTCTCTCTATTTTCTTTCTCTTCGTGCTTTCCATTGTTAAGCAATGTTATTTTATACAAAATTTTGACTTCTAACAAAAATGAGTTTAAGTGAGAATTGAAAGATGTGTGAAGAATGATTGTTTCGAAACAGTAGTTTAATTGTTATTTAATAGATGTTTAATTGTTATTTAATAGATGTTTGCATGCTTATAAATTGTTATTGTTGGGAAAAGTTATAATTTTGACAACATAAAATAATTGATAAGTCTGCTAAGAATGATTGTTTCGAAGTAGTAGTTTAATTGTTATTTAATAGATGTTTGCATGCTTATAAATTGTTATTATTGGGAAAAGTTATAATTTTGACAACATAAAATAATTGATAAGTCTGCTAACAATTGTTATTTCGAAGTAGTAGTTTCATTGTTATTTAATAGAGTTTTATATGCTTAGAAATTGGTATTGTTGGGACAAGTTCTAATTTTATGATTGTTTTGAAGTAGTAGTTTCATTGTTATTTAACAGAGGTCTGCATGCTTAGAAATTGTCAATGTTGGGGTTTTGACTAATATAAAATAATTGATGAGGCTGCTAACAATGGTTGTTTCGAACTAGTAATTTTATTGTTATTTAATAGACGTTTACATGCTTAGAACTAGTAGTTTTGACTAACATAAAATTTAGAGCTGTAATCATTTTGGTGGGGAACGCGCTCGGGTATTGGTACAAATTTAGAGCTTTAAATTTTATGCTTGGGGACACGTTCGGGTATTGGTTCAAATTTAGAGATGTAAATTTGTGCTCGGGGACGCATTGGGGGATTCGTCTTTTTAAAAAAAAAAAAAATTAATTTAACTCATTTACAATGAAAGTTAAACACTAGAACGCAGTTGATTAAACGCTTTCTTTTACATGTTTAAATTGTATGATTGTTTCACTGCATTTGGCGCTGCTTTTGTTAACTTTTTTAACATATTATTTTTCGCTTCATGCAGCGAAAGGTTATACAATAAATAAAGATTCATACTGTTATTGCGCTGTATGAAGTAAAACCTGCTTGTTTTGTCGCCGACATTATAGAAAGTTGGGGGACGCGCGCGGATACTTTGTTTGGGGTACAATTATCAGCTTCTTAAAAATAATTATCAAGCGATTAATTAGACCGAATTATAAAGTATATATACTGGTTGGTGGGGCACATTATCAGGCCTATTCAAATAAACTAAATCATATAATCAATAATATAAATCAAATGTTATTAACATAAATTATAAGGATGGTATTCTAATGATGGCAATATATATCGAGTAGAACTAGGGTGCTCTTAAGCTCACCAAAGTTTTGGTGAGTTTAACTCTAAAACTTATCAAATCGATTTTAAATGATGAATCCGAACCGTTGAAACCCGCATACCTTACGTGTGATGCATCTACATATGAAATATTTAAACATTCAAATTAATTTAGTATAAAGTCAAGCGGTCAAAATTAGAAGGTTAATAAATTAATTTTAGTGCATTCATTTTTTGAACGTTTTTGACCGCTTGACTTTATACTAAATTAATTCGAATGTTTAAAAAATTTCACATGTAGATGCATCACACATAAGGTAGGCGGGTTTCAACGATTCAGATTCATCATTTGAAATCAATTTGATGAGTTTTAGAGTTAAACTCACCAAAACTTTGGTGAGCTTAAGAGCACCCTAGTTTTACTCATATATATCAGTATATATTAGCTTCCTTTTTAAGAATAGACTGAAACCATTCGGATATAAATTCTAAGATTATGCATAGAGAGGAAGTTTTATTGGTAGTTATTTTAATTTCTGAATTTAATGACTGA
The DNA here is from genome assembly GCF_964058835.1 of Carex rostrata. Lineage (NCBI taxonomy): Eukaryota > Viridiplantae > Streptophyta > Magnoliopsida > Poales > Cyperaceae > Carex > Carex rostrata. The sequence goes on from NC_135918.1 coordinate 5,812,770, forward strand.
CCAACTTCAATGTTTAATTTAAATTAACTAGTATCGAGCCTGTATATTGCAACGGGGACAATATAAGAGAACTAAAAACAATTCATAAAAAATAACATATTTTAATAAAAAAAATTAGATTAATGACAAATAATAATTCTTAAATAATACATCTATATATAAATAATATATTTTTAAATGACATATTAAATAACATATTAATGACATCATTTTTTTAATCTTTTTGACATATCTTTATAAAAAAAATATAAAACAAAATGACATATTAAATGACAAATAATATTATTTGATACAAAAAATAGAAAAAAATAAAGACATGTTCAGTAAATTATCAATTAATTCAAAAGATTCTTAAATGACATTTAGAAAAAAAGAAAGTAATCATGACCAATCAGAAAGATGATACAATTGATTTGCATGTGGAGAATATGTGTAGCGAATACATGTTTGAATAAATTTACACTTCTACACATGAAAAAACATTTAAAAAAAAAAAGATGGATAGTATTAGAATATTTAATCGAAAAACTGATATTCAATTAAAAATTTAATCTTTTGATTAAAGTCATTGACGGATCAATATCTACGCGTTTAATATGAAAATGGAGAAATGGAGACTTTGTCGTAGATAAAATTTTTAATTTATGCTTAGCAGCCCCTAGTCCATCACCCAGCATTTTGCACTTCCCAAATTCAACTACAAACTCGGCCTATGAGTGCTCATTGTCTAACTAATAAGGGCTACTTTCTCTTCTCCATTAAAAGAAGCCTCAATTAGATCTAAATTCAGCTTGATTTGATTCAAAACTTTGACAGGGGCGGAATTAGAAAATTTATATAGAGAAAGCTGAAAACTTAAAATGTATGATTATTAATTTGTAATTAGTGAGATTTGAACTCAAGACATTCCAAGTATAAAATAAAACCTTAACCACTAGACTACAATCACACATTTAATATTTTATGAGGGGGACTGAATTATATAAAAAAATTAAGAAAACAAAAATTCAATTAAATTTCAACTTATGTGATTAAAAATTTTAAAATCATGAGATGACTTAGCACTTCCTGGACTATGTGTAAATCCGCCCCTGAACGAAAATAAATAAAAGAAAAAAGATTACAGAAATAGAACTCAGACTACTTGCAAGTAAGACATGTTCGACAATTTCTTAGACAAGCTTAGAGCACCTTTCTTAAATTTTCTTAAAACAAATTATTAAGTTAATAAAAACCTAGGCTTAGAGAAAAGTGCCTCCTTAAAGCTCCTCTTTAGTGCCTTTATACACTTTAAGTTTCATTATCCTAAGCCTTTGTTAGCTGAACATCTCCTTCTTAGCACAGCTTAAACTTTTAAGCTGCACACTTTAAGTTTCGTTGCCGAGCATGACCTTGGAATAAGAACCAATCACCAAAGTCTTAAGTATCTGTTGAAACAAAGGCTGACACATCCTTTGCAGTACAAAGTCTTGAACTGGTCATTTCTTGATCGAGCGCAACACTACTAGAGGGGAAAACAATAGACTGAGTTAGGATCAAATTCGGCTCTCCCAGGAGCTTGGTCCTACGGATGCGTTCGAGTCCCTCCCTTGATGAACCAATCGAAGCCGACGCTGAAGAGACGGAGGAAGATTGGAGACAACCGAGGGCTCATGGCTGACTATGTGTGGCGCAACACAAGAAAACTCTGTTAACTTCACCTCATACTCGGCTACCGACATTTTCCCTTGTTTCAGCTCTGCAAATATCGTATTTTATGATTTTAACTAAACAAATAAGAACGAATAATGTTAAATAATATTTGTAGCCACATTTTATTGAGTAGCTGCATATATTAAATTAAAAACATAATTATTGTTATACCCATCAGAAATTTTAAATGTCCAATTTTTCCGTTAAAACTTGAAAATTGCTTATTTTTTGTTGATAATAAATAACTTAACTTTTTCTTTTGCCTTTTCTTTAATTTAATTTTAAATTTTTATTTGATTGATTGGAATAACCGGTTTTTAAACTTGTAAACTTTTATTTAATTTATATTTTTAACCAAATGACCCAGTTTTTTTTATCATACAAATCCAGTAGCTAAATTTGAACATTAGCATTCAACATTTGATTGATTAGAATGTAAAAAATATTGATAATACTTCAACAATAAGATTGTCTTCGTTTGTTTGAAGAGAAGGATTAATTATTTCTTTCATCTTAAAATAAAATATTAATAATAAGCTCAAATAAAAATTTAAAATTAGATTAAAGAAAGGAAAACAAAAAGTGAGAATTTTAGGTGGGAAATTGAGCAATTTTCAAGTTTAATGAGAAAATTGAATATTTAGAAGTTTTTGATAGGAATAACTATAAGTGCCGAGATATTAAAAAATTGACTATTATGATTAGGGGTGCAAACGGATCGGATACGGATCGGATAGTGCTCAACCCATATCCGTATCCGTATTTTTTTTCGGATACGGATACGGATCGGATAGTAACCGGATACGGATACGGATAGGATATTAAACGGATACAGATACGGATCGGATATTTTCGGATACGAATACAGATACGGATATAATTCGGATTTCTAATTCAAAATATATATCTAATTAACTTGTTACACCATTACAAAATATATATCTGATTAACTAAAATTCACCAACATAACTATAACTTTAATTAAAAATACCAACACAAAATATATTGTAATACAAAAAATAAATAGACACAATTTTTTTTTCTCAAATCTTAACATATCCGGATGGAATATGCTAGCATGCTATGCATAACATAGAACCCCTCCATGCAACGGCCCGGATTTCGAGTTTTCAAAATCCTAATGGTCGATCCGAACCGTTCATCTTGTTCTCCGTATTAATATGTGTTTGGAGACCAAATTTTACATTTTTTGGAATTTTTTTACTATTTCTTTAGATTTATTGAAAATCGCTGTTTTTTATGGTCCAGATTTGCTGAAAACAGCGATTTTCAATAAATCTAAAAAAATAGTAAAAAATTTCCAAAAAATGTAAAATTTGGTCTCCAAACACATATTAATACGAAGAACAAGATGAACGGTTCGGATCGACCATTAGGATTTTGAAAACTCGAAATCCAAGCCATTGCATGAAAGGGTTCTATGCTATGCATATCATGCTAGCATATCCCTATCCGGATATCCGAAAAATTAAAATATCCGGATCCGGATAATTATCCGTATCCGTATCCGTATCCGATTCCGAAACTCAACCCGTATCCGTATCCGAATCCGCATAAAAAAATCCGTATCCGTATCCGAATCCGCAACTATCCGTATCCGAATATCCGAATCCGCAAAAATTCGGATACGGATCCGGATTCGGACGGGTAATATCCGACCCGTTTGCACCCCTAATTATGATGGAAAAATAGACAATTTAAAATACTTAAATGGATAGCCCATCTCATATATTTGCCGAGATAAGTACATATACGGAACCGATACAGATGCAAAATTTTATGGTGGCTGAATACTAATAAATATGCATGTACAACAAGAATAATCATTCTCGATTAATAATTTAAAATTTTAAATCAGGCCAATTTTTAATATATAATTTAATATTCAAAGTAGATAGTAATCATATAATTAAAATATATACGAGAGCCTTGCAACAAAAATGAAGAGAATAAATAACGATTTGCCGATTTTTTTATTTATATCCAAAAATTAAATTGAATTTTAAAAATTAACCGAACCGGCTGTGAAATTTTAAATCTACCCAAACCGGTTAACCGTTAACCGGACCAAATTTTCGGTTAACCGTTAACCGGTTTCATGGGTTCGGTTAATGGTTTAGTGGACCAACAGTTGGTTCGGTTAACTGTGTAGCGGAAAGAACGGTTCGGTGAACCGTTAACCGGACCGCCTTTTTTGGTTCGGTTTTTCGTATACCGGAAATATTTTAACATCTCTATATATATCAATCCGACGGAGAGATGAAAGGAATAAAAAAAAAGCGTTGTTTGAGAGACGAACGGAAGAAAAGGAAGAAAAAAAAAACCCTGTTTGAGATACGAATGGAAGAAAAGAAGAAAAAAGAAGGTAATTTTTTTTATAATTAATTTGTAAATTATATAAGTTAATTTTTTAACTATCGATTTTTGAAATTTTTTTGTTGGAGAAGAAGAAGTTAAAATATGATCTCCAACCAAAATACAACATATTATAACCGTAATATTTGCATATATTACTGTTATGATATAAGTACCACAAATTTTTTTTTGACCAACTTGTTATAAATAAAATAAATTGACAAATTGTTCATTTTTGTTATAAAAAATATAAATCAAAAGTAATGGAGAAAGAATGTTACATATTATTTAATTTGTTATAAATTGTAGTTTATTATTTTTTTATAATTAATTTTATTTAATTCAGAAAATATTCAAAACAGATAAAGAATACTTATTTTTTTATAAATACTCAAAATTAATAACAAATTACGGATTCTATTTTTTTGAAAACTTGGTAGTAGCTACCAAGGTTCCAAAATAGTTTAGAATATGACAAAAAAATTCTAAAATGATTTAGAATTGTTTTAGGAACCCTTACGGAGCTCTGACTGTCTGATCAATCGGCTCTTCGATTTAGGTATTTTTTATGTTTTATTTATTTTAATTGATAATATAATTAATTAGTTCATTTTAAACGGTTCAGAATATTGTCGAAATAATTTAGAATTTTTTAGAACATTCCAAAATGGTGTAGAATAATTTAGGAATATCCAAAATGGTCTAGAATAATTTAGAAAAATGTAAAATGATATAGAATAATTTTTAGAGGTCCAGACAAGTTTTAATTACTTATATGTTGTTATTTTTTAAATTGCCAAGATGGATTGCGTCCACTCTGATCCTGATTCACCTGCAATTCATACACAACTTTAATTCCTAAAAAAATAATTGTAATTCATAAAAAATACTTGTTCAAAACGAAAAACATACCTGTCCGGGATCAACGTCCTGATGTAGGCTGTAACTCGGCCCATGCGTCTGCAAAAGGCTGTCCGGATTCCAAGCTTGCGTCCCCGGATCCTGAGATAGCTATAATTAGAATTTAGTTTGATAAGTTGTGGTTTACAAACAATTTTTTTTAAGTAAAATTACAAATTACCTGTCCAGGGTCTGCGACTGGATGTGGTGGATTTACCGGTGCAAATGCTTCTGATGGGATGTACTTTCTCCATTCGGTGCCGTCGTATAACCAACCCTTAAAGAATCTGGGCCTTCGAATCTAGGCGGTTCTGGATATGGATACGCCCCAATAGGAGTAGTCTCGTCCGATGGGATCGCTTCCCAGTTTTTTGGAATCCCCGCCTCATCCATCATTTGCCGGGCACGTGGACCGAAACCTGTATCACAGCAGAGACGCCAGCCTGTCCTCATTAGTTTTTTACCAAGTTTTCGCCACCCCTTGGTTAAGAACATCTTGACGCCGTGCGCCAACTCTCCAATCCCAGTCAATGCATGTACACAAACATTTTCAATTTTAGCAATTATGAGTTTTCAAATAACTTAATCAACGAGGATAGAAAATAAAAATATTTACAGTTCGAGTGACAAGTGGTCCGCTGGGAATGTATCCACTCGGCCCATGCTCTACTCTGGGGAGCCACGTCGTACGATCCATTCCTTCCACGTGCTGACTAAACAGATAGACAGATGCCATACATCTCTTCTGGTACCACTTGCGATAACGCGGAAGGTCGTTTTGGTCAAACGAGCGACCTTCTCTGATTACTTGCGCCTCATATGCAGTAGCCAACTGAACATATTCCACATGTCTTGTGGCCCATGACTCGTTCTTCTTTGAGCCCAACATCAACCTGTTCATAATTTTATAAGAACTTAACACCCAAAGGTAAGTAACATAAATAAGGAAACTGGTGGTGAGTAAACCTTACTTGTGCAACTCAACATGCGCGTGCCTATTCAATGGTTCTGGCACCGGAATCTCTTGAAACAATCCGAATTGGCGCATGCAGCGATCCAGATAGGTATGCTCAACGATCCAATAAAATATCAGTGGACCGCGATACAAGTAGTAGGGCTAATAAATTTATCAAGAATGTGAGTTATAATTTATAAATACGGTAACACATAACTAAATAAATAAATAGATTGAAACATACCCTTCCCTGCTGGGTCACTGTCGGAAGTTCCAAACAATCTAAATTATTCGGGCACCACTTTAAAATTTTCTAAATTATTCTACACTATTTTACAACTTCCTAAATTATTTTTCACCATTTTGGAATTTTACAAATTACTCTAAACTATTTTGGAACTTTTCTAAATTATTCTACACTATTTTGGAAGTTTCTAAATTATTTTTCACCATTTTGGAATTTTACAAATTACTCTAAACCATTTTGCAACTTTTCTAAATTATTCTAAACTATTTTGAACTTTCTAAATTATTTTTCACCATTTTGGAATTTTACAAATTACTCTATTTTGGAACTTTCTAATTTATTTTTCACCATTTTGGTATTTTACAAATTACTCTAAACTATTTTGAAACTTTTCTAAATTATTCTACACTATTTTGGAAGTTTCTAAATTATTCGGGCACCACTTTAAAATTTTCTAAATTAATCTACACTATTTTGGAACTTCCTAAATTATTCTACACTATTTTGGAACTTTTCTAAATTATTCTACACTATTTTGCAACTTTCTAAATTATTCAGGCAACTATTTTAAATTTTTCTAAACGGAACTAAACCATTTCAAAATAATCAAAACAATATTCCAAATAATATTCCAAACAAATTCTAAACAATCTTTCAATATTCCAAACAATCTTAAACAATATTTCAAATAATCTTAAACAATATTCCAAATAATTCCAAACAATCTAAACAATCCAAACAATATTCCAAATAATTCTAAATAATCTAAACAATCCAAACAATATTCCATGATTCTAAACAATCTAATAAATATTCTAAACTATTCTAATTAATATCATAAACTATTTTAATATTTTAAAAAAAAAAAACCTGATTACTCTCTGAAAGCTTCTCTTCTCTTCTCTTCCTCCCGCACTGATGCACAAAATGGAAATGGCACACTCAAATTCGAACTAAATTCAGCAGCTCCACGGGTGTACAGTTGGTTAGCCATGTGTCGTCACCCCGGTCTGCATGACCCCCACGCGTTTAAAAAAAAAAAAAAAAAAAGGCCCGTCCGGTTAACTGTGCACCAGACCTGTCTTTCCGCTAAATGGGTAACCGAACCTATCCTTCCGGTAATTGGCTAACCGAACCAACCTGTCCGGTTGACAGTTAACCAAACCCGTTCCGTTTTTCCGCTAAACAGGTAACCGGATTCTTTGTACTGGTCCGGTTAACGGTTAACCGGAAATTTGGTCCGGTTAACCGTGAACCGGTTTGGGTAGATTTAAAATTTAACAACCGGTTCGGTTAATTTTTAAAATTTAATTTAATTTTTGGATATAAATAAAAAAATCTGACGATTTGAGATGGGCAAATTAAAATTTGAATAAATCAATCATCCACATCTTCAAATTATATACCATATATATTTGTATATGCATCGTTTTAAGCTGTGCTGATATTATTTGTGTAAATATTGTAACAGAGTAACTTTGACTTCATGCAACGTATGGACTATAGAATCAAAACGATGATGTATATGGTTGATGCGCTGTATGAAACCAAAACTGATCTGTTAAAATCACGACCTTATTATTTGTATCTGCATGACTGCATCCATACAAATACAGATAATTATTATCGATATTTATGTTGACAGAGGTGCAGATTTAATGAATAATATCCATTTGTTTGCTCACATTAAAATTTAGATTGTATATAATCAAATAACATTCTATATATTAATTCTCCGATATTATCCGAATCTTTGTGGTAAGTTGTCATATTCAATCTAAAACCCTTCAATTAGTTACGTAGATGGTTTTGCTATATATGATGTTTCTCTTTTTAGCAAATATAGATATAGAAAGTAATAAGCATTAAATGCGGCAGTAGTTAATGAAGATGTAAACCATTTGCGACTATAATGATAGAGAATATCATATATAAATGGGAAAATTCCTGGCGTACCCATGTAAAGTTTCAAAATAGCCAATATTCTCATGAATACACTAAAATAGCCAATATCTCCATCAAAACTTCATTTTCTTTCTTCTATCCCCTTTAATTTATTTTACTTTACATTTAATTATTATAAAATACAAATTGACCAATATACCCTTTCATTAAAATGGAGGGATCCATTAAATTTCTCAAAAAGATTGAATAAGAACTAACAAGGCAGGGAGAGGAGACGCTTCATCTTTCTTTTCAATTCACACCAAAAAATATTGGGAAATTTTTTTTTATGCCACTCCAAAACATTGAAATTAGGTATTTGCCACCTCAAAACTTGAAATTAGGTTTTTGCCACTCCAAAAACAATGAAATTATGAAATTGCCATATTTATACAGCTGATATACATATTTGATTTAAATTATTCTGAAAGGTGTTGTATAAAAAATGTATTTTTGTATTTCCAATTTTACCCTTCTTTCAATTAAACAAAACAGAGAAAATTAAAATGGATTCTCCAGTCACTCTCTCACTCTCCCTCCCGTAATCCCTAATTCCTTCCTCTCGCGATCTCGCCGAGCACCTCAACCAAGTCGGAAATTCCTTACCTGAGAATCTCTTCGCCTCTCTTTCACCCTTCCCTTCCCTTCGCGTCTCATTAACTCATGGTTCCCTTCTCTTCTTCTTCAATCAGAAATTAGGAAAACCTGAAAAGCTGGTGACTTCGGCATAGAGGAGCGAAATTGATGCAGCAGGGTGCTCCAGTAGTTAGAAGCCAAGCATCTGTGCAGGTTGAGATAGATTGCCCATAGACGCCAAAAGGTAATTCAAATTTACGTGTGGATTTTCCGTGTAATTAATACCTTTTGAGTGGATTTTCCGTTAGAAGCCAAGCATCAATATATATTTTTTGGAAATACGGCCGGACATCATTACATTCATTGATTAATAAGTACTTAAATAAAAGCCCAAAGCTCTTTTGAATTAAGGGATTTTATCTGACTTCTTCCTGGTGAAAGGAAATTTTGAGCTGGATATGAAATAGATAGTTTATAGGTTGTTGAAAGCAGAATAAAGTATAAAGACGCCCTATTGAAGTAGTTGGGATTTTCTTATAATTTTGTTGTTGTTATTGTGTGTAATTCCTCATTTTAGACTATGTTGAATTTTAGTATAACTCTCTGATCCAGTCAAGCCTAATTTTAGTGTCACTAACTGTTATGTTGATGATGGCTAGTATAAAATTTCCTATATATATAGGTGCTAAACTTGAGTAATTAGTTTAGTTTAGCTCCTAGAAAATTTTTGTGGGCTTTTTAGATAAGTTTTGGGCAATGAATAGATTATTTAGGAATCTGGTATAAACCTTGTCAGTTACAGTTTCAATATTTAGGAATCTGGTATATGCCTTTTCTAAAAAAATAATAATAATAATAAAAAAACTTGAGTAAGTTTTCAATCTGGTATCAAGGTCAGCTGAATTGAAATCTATCCTTCTAGAATAAGTCTAGCTACCTTCTTGGCTTTCTTGGTTGATATTTCACTGGTAGAATTTTAGTCAAGTAGAATTTTAGTATATCTAAATTTTAGTGTCACTACCTGCAACTGGACCTAATTTTAGTATATCTCAATTTTTGTGTGCAGAAAGAGAGCAAGGAAGACTTAGTCTATCTGGATTGGTTCAGTTCTTGGAGCTGCAATTTGTTTTCCTTGAGGGCAACAGTAAATTGCACAACTGACTGCAGTCAATGTTTTATGAGAATTGCTAAACCCTAAACTTAGATTTTTAGATTCAAATTTCTTTGTAAGAAAGTTAAAGCTGGGGGTGATTTTCTGTTTAAGATAATATGGGCTAAATTGTAATTTTCTTTCATAAAGGATTTCATAATATTGAAAAAGGCAAGGTGATCGAGCTCTTTCTACATTTCATAAAGTACTTTTTTTACTTATGCTTATTATTTAAATTTGCTCAGAATCGATATGGTCTGAGAGTTTTGGTAATCATTTTCATATCTCAACTATTTTTTTTAAGTGGTTGTCGGCAATTGCCGACAACAAATATATTGATAGAAAAAGTATTTACAAAGGTATTATGCAACTATTATTTGCATTATGCTGAAACCTCCAATCTCTTTATTTTCACACTTGCCTCTATCATGAATTCCTATGTCTGTCAGCTTTTTTTAAATTAATTTCCAAGAGTTTAAAGTTATATTAGTGTGTAATTATCTAAATAAAAATATGTTATCAAGCTTGTACCAGTAGTATTGCAGAGCTAGGAAATTTTTATATACCAAGAGAAGTCTACAGAAAAATAATTTTAGGATACCTTGTAATAACTAATCAGACCATTAAACTTTTGCTACTGTATTTGTTCCCTTTGATAAAAGAGGGGAGCTAAAGTCTCTGAATCGTCTAAAGATTGGCAACAGTATGAGTGTCAATGAAGGCTTGAGGAAAGGAACTGTTTTTTTTATTCAAATCACATGTCATATATCAAATTGAACAAAATAGTTGGAATTAGAACTGAACAAAATAGCATCCATACATCATCACCTTTACAAAGCAAATTCAACAAGGTAGCTAAAATTAAAACATAACCCTAAAAATATAACAAAACCCTAAAATTCTAACATCCAAACATCAACACTACTTGCATATCATTACAAAGACAATGATAGCAACGAGAAATTTGATTTGCTCCACTAATTTAACAAGGCGAGAGTTGTGTTCCTTCCATTCTCCCATCTCAATATCATATCGAGCTTCATTTCTACAAACGTCTGATACCACATGCTCGACATCACTCCGTTGTTTCACAATCTCTAATTCGCGAAAAAATTCCTCGTACTCGTCCCACATGAAGAAATTGCAACTATAATTCCACTGCAATTACAAAAAAAATAAAAAGTTCATTATCTATAATCCAAATTAACCCTATTAACTTATCCGAAAGTTCATAATAAGTTTGACAACCTTTTACTGGAGAAGTTGAAAGTCATGGCATTTTGCACATAGCATAAATACGTGGCAGTTCCTTTATCAATACCCCAACTTAGATTAACCTTTTACTTCTCTGTACCATCCTGCTTTACAGTAACCTCCCACCTGTACCACTTGAATTTGATTCAAGCTCAGTACCAGTTTCACAAACCTAGGATTTAAACAACCAAGGGACTACTAGATTCTTATCATACCAGTACCATTAAACAAGGTTCTTAAGTAATAATAGCTATATTATTTCTAATATCTGTTTAAATATAAACAGACCCCCATTTGTATAATCTTCTTTTTAAGCAAAGTAACAGGTGCCAGTATAATAAATTCTTGATTTGTTACTTCCTGATTTGTTCGATACTAGCCTTGTTTCGATACCCAGTAACAGGTGCCAGTATAATAGGTGCCAGTAATAGGTTTTGTCAACAGTATAACAGGTGCCAGTATAACAGACCCCCAAATCGGCTAAAGTACCGTTGTATATGGAATCAAATTTCAATACTTAATCTAAATAATCTAAATTTAAATTGCTAAAACTACATACCTTTGTGTTTTTTTGGCACTTGTAAAATACTTTGTTTCGTTTCAACGGAGTTTGGCTCACGAGCTTCATCACTTTGTGGCCACAGTTGGGACACGGCACCATCGTCCATCGGCAAAGCTCCAGAAGAGCGGCTTGGCTGAGCCGAAGTTATGGAGATCTCTGAGGAGGACATCGTGTGAGTCTCTCCACCAGTGGCCGATGACGATTCATTGCAGAAGGTTGGTGGAAATGAAATCGCGAGAGGAAGGGGACTGGAAGGGAGAGGGAGAAACAGATGTGAGCTGGATTTGGTTGAGGTGCTCGGCGAGTGAGAGAGAGAGAGATCGCGATTCTCAGCTTTTCCGACTTGGTTAAGGTGCTCGGCGAGTGAGAGAGAGATCGTGAGAGGAAGCTTTTCCGACTTGGTTGCTAGGGATTACGGGAGGGAGACGGAGAGGGAGAGGGAGAGGGAGAGGGAGAGAGTGACTGGAGAGTTAATTTTAATTTTCTGTGTTTAATTGAAGGAAGGGTAAAATTGGAAATACAAAAATACGTTTTTTATACAACATTTTTCAGAATAATTTTAATCAAATATGTATATCAGCTGTATAAATATGGCAATTTCATAATTTGATTGTTTTTGGAGTGGCAAAAAACTAATTTTAAGTTTTGGGGTGGCAAAAACCTAATTTCAATGTTTTGAAGTGGCATAAAAAAAAATTTCCCAAAAATATTTTGTTGCCTTCTTCGTTCCAAACTTCTATGTTATTCCCTCCTCCTATCTCTTGCGTCCTCCTTGTTCTTCTTTTTATTTTGTGGCGTTGTTGCCTTTCTCCATTTTCCTATCTATTTTGAACATTCTTATGGAAATCTCGAATGGTTCTTGGATTAAATTATACAACTATATTGAAACGTTTACCTAAATTATACTGCTTCTGATATTGTTGATAGTTTGCAAATGTGCCAAAACTTGACCCTTCATCTCAATGAGTTTTGGGTCAATTTCCATTTTTGGATTATTGGAGTAGGCATCCTGTAGGTACACGAATTTGGGTCATTGTTTAGTTAATTACACCCAAATTCAACCGAGTTCCTCTCAAGTCAAATCCCCTGTACTTGTCAATTTCGCTCTTGATCTAATCCAGTTTACATTGTCGGGTCGAGAATTTATCGATTCACGTAGCTCAAAGCAAGAAGAGAATTTATTGATTCCATATACAAAGGAGAATGGATAGCACCTACAATCAAAGGAAAATGTACCTATCTCAGAAACAAAAAAAAAATAATGTACTGGTTGCACAATCAGAGAGGAATTCTCTGGTATCATAGAAAAATGTTGTCTCAGAAACAAAAGAAATTGTGCTTCTTGCACATCCAAAGGAGAATTCAATGGTTGATGTGAAGGTCTACAACAGAAAAGCTGAACAAATTCAGTTCGAGAAGCATAGGAGAATTCACCTTATATATATATTTTTTCATTTCTTGATAATTTAAAGTTCTTGGCATCGAAAGACTTTGTAAATGTAATAACATTAGGTTGTATAATAGTGGATTTTTGTAACCAGTATTTGATGCCTCTGGGATAAATTTGTGAATTTTACAATTCTTTAGGTTTATAGTCTCTTTATGTTGATTCTTGAATTTGTAACCTGTATGTAATACAAAGATGGTAAAATATATAAAAAGGAATATATGAGGTATATGTAGATGTGTGAATTTTTATTACCATTAAAATCCAACTTTAAACCATGGTCAACTGTAGAGTTTGACATTTTCTTTTATTTTCAAATTGAGATTAATCTAGTTCTTATTCATAATCTGCTTATCTAAAAATTGTCTAAATTTTAGAATATGTACATTTGAACATCTTTATACGAGCTGTAGAAGTTTCAAAAGGAGATTCAAAACCAACTGTGATTTATGATTTTTTGTGTGTTTTTTTTCTTCCATTTTTACCCTTGCAGAGGTGTTTAACTTTTTTATTTGATTTTTCCACCTAAAATGATATCTCTATTATGCAGTAATCTTTCTAACTTATATTAATTAAGAAACAAAGAAGTCCAGATTACATGAAAATTAATCAAGGATTTCACTAAAATGCATCATATCACATCACACCAACATTTCTCATGAATTTGTCTTAATCTAAATTTTAGGAGTTGAAGGTACAACACTAATGTTGGTACCAGCACTCAAAAGAGAGACTGAGTTGTAGTTAAGAGTTACAGTTGCTTTGCATCACAAAAGATATTGATACTTTTCAACATGTCAAAGAAATTCTAAAAGCATACACAAAAGAGGTTTGGATTAATTAAAAAGTTAAATGTTTTCTTATTGAAGTAGCTTGAAGAAGTTAGGCGGACACACTCTTTTCTTTGATTGTGCTTTACCTTTGCTTATAACTCTACAAAAAAGCATACTAGAACAATTATATAATATCAAATAGAGCATCTTAGAACAATTATAGAATATCAATTGAAACAAACTGAAATATAAGCAAGTTATTTATTAAAGAACCTTTTGGCTTTCAATTTCTGCTTGACTAGTTGACTAGTTGGGAAACTCACAGTACTCAACTCTCTTTTTCCTCTAGTTTCAAATAGAATTAATGAAATTGTGATTTTAATTTGAGCAATCAAGCTTCAAAATGCAATTAGAAATACACATAACCTGTACCAAAGCAATTACGGCTCTCAAAATGCATAGTTGATCTTCGGTATTTGCTAACAAGAATCAAACTTTTTTACTTTCAATTTTTATGCTTTTGTTTACTTACTGTCAATAAATTCCCAAAAACTAATTTGTTCCAAAGCACAGCTACACATATTGGTCAAACATCACTAAATCTTATTGATTAAGACCAAATTAAGAAATTTTCCACAAAGTTGTACCAAAGCAATTAGAGTTGTATTTACCTTAGAATATGAAATTTGTTTATCTAGCACTTGTTGTAATTGTCAACAGAAGGTCACCTCCCAATCACAAGTACCAATTTATTTGGCACTGCTGAAAATTGCAACAGAAGAAGTCATTTTTAAATTGATTATGAAAAAAACAATAATATTTAAAACTCATAGAAGGTTGTACGTACCGCTTCAACATAGTTGTATAATTCAATCCACAAACCATTCAAGATTTCCGTAAGAATGTTAAAAAAAAAATAGAAAAATGGAGAAAGGCAACAACACCACAAAATAAAAAGAGGAACAAGGAGGACGGAGAGAGAGGAGGGAATAACTAGAAGTCTGGAACAAAGAAGGCAAAAAAATATTTTTTGGCGCGAATTGGAAGGAAAGATGAAGCATCTCCTCTCCCTGCCTTTTAGTTCTTATTCAATTTTTTTGAGAAATTTAATGGATCCCTCCATTTTAATGAAAGAGTATATTGGTCAATTTATATTTTATAATAATTAAATGTAAGGTAATATAAATTAAAGGGGATAGAAGAAAGAAAATGAAGTTTTGATGGAGATATTGGCTATTTTGGTGTATTCATGGGGATATTGGCTATTTTGAAACTTTACATGGGTACACCGGGAATTTTCCCTATATAAATAAACAAATAAATAAAACACATCATAACGAAATATTTAGATTTTTTATTTTTAAAAAGTAAAAATTAAATTTTCAGGAAACAAATTGATTGAATCTTTTCTCAAAAAATAGCAAGGACTGAAAATTTGATTCGGTCCAGACTGCATGTGACCGGACATTTGGGGAAAATAAATTGTAAAAATAAATATTAATTTATTAGTGAAACTATTTTTTATCTTTTTATTTTTTGTATTAGTATTGTTAATAACTTGAATAATATTTAATTACATGTGTATTGTAATAATATCAGTATTTATTAATAATTCAAATAAGCTTTGACTCCATTTTTGAGGTATCGGGCAATATTTTCTAAACTTGAAATCAAATAAACTTCAACTCAATTTTTATTTACATTTTTTGTTGGATTTCTTCGAACTGCAATTTATTTATACTGATAACAAAAATTAATTGTCAATAAATTAATATTATTTTGTTAATTTCATTCGACAAACAAAATATGATGTCAGAAAACAAATAATTAGAAAGTCAATAAAATGAACAATTTAATTCATTTTTTACTAATTTCTTAGAAAACAGACACTCAATTTTTTTAATTCTCCATGAGTTCCTCAACTTTTCTCGGACCGTATATATGCCTGGCTGATCACTTGGAAATAGAGGTGACAAAAAAAGCTCGTAGTTTGTGATTCAATCGAGATGCGAGTTTGTGATTCAATCGTGATTCGCATCTGACTCACTCGATAATAGTTTATTTATTATTGGACCGAGTTGTTAATGAGCAAGCTTGCCACTAGTTCGATTCAGAATTAACGAGTTTAAGTTGAGGCCTAACTTGCTCATTAGCTCGCGAGCTAGCTCGGCTAGGCATCAATTTATAAATTTATATGAATGTGTACGCATTTTATACTATTTAGCTCAGTTCAACTCGGTCCAGCTCAGTCCAAAAAATTTGTGGAACTACAAACCAGCTCGTTGCCACCCCTACTTGAAAACAACTTTGGTTGGACATGCAAACAATACTTTAGATTTAATAAAAACTCATATATTTTTATAAAGAATACTATGAATAGTCATCGTTGCATTTTCGTATCGCAATCAGACATATTCTGAAATTGTAAATATATTGGTGCTTAAACAAAACAAAAATCAAAATATCAAAATGAAGTAGCTGAGTGTTTACGAAAACAATAATGTTGTTTCACCATCTTAGCAGTTTTTTTTTTCCAGAACTGAAATTTTTATTTACTTGAACAATAGTATACTTCTTTTAGGAATTTAATTTAATTTAGTAAATTTCGATTCTAGTAAATTCAATGGTAGATTCTAATTTTCTTAATTGTATCAGCTTTTAGATTAATTATTTTAATCGCTGTTACTTGTTATTTAATTATCTCCTCTATCTCTTTTTTTCACCAGTATTTTTCTCAAATTAGAATTTTCCACAATCACTTCCATGATACAACCGAATATCATTTCAATATATATGAAAGTTACCATGTGTGATCACACAAAATTGTGGCTTCATGGGCTCAAGGGATAGGGATATTTGTGTTAAACCTTTTTTTCCAGGGTTATTTGAACATTTTTGTAAGAAAGAGAGAGATAGTCAGATAGATCATCCATACTAAGAGATTCCGATTGAAATTTACAATTTCCACATACCAACGGCATATCTACAAAAGAGTCCTTTAAACTTGCTACGCGCTGAAGTTGGTACCGGTACCAGCCTGTTGCATGAGTGAAAAGGGCAAATCTTTGAGCTTTTTGCAACATGTGATCCAGCTTTTTACTAGTTTAATAAGTTGTGAATTTGCTTAATAGTAGTACTAAAAGGTAGTAGGTACCAGCATAACGGTCCAACTTTGTCACTGCTTGTTTTGCTTTGAGGTAGATTTTTCAGTTTAAATGTCTTCGTCGATTGTCGAATCGGGTACAGGCAAGTATGTTTTACATCTTGTTTAGACAAAAATAACTATGTAATTAATCTTTCGGTAAAGAATAGGCCGGTACCAGTATATTGTAGAACATCTCTAATCTAAAACTAATCAATAAAAGCAAGTTAGAAAATCTTCTTCACAAGTTTGTAATTATAATTTTTCTATTCTACTCTTTCTAAATAAATCCTGAGCGATCATAAGCAAAAGAGTGTACTTAATTAGAACCGGCAAATAAATTGCCGGTTTTGAAATTTATTTTTTCTGTTTTTTTTTTAAAAAAAAATTGGAACCGGAATTTTTTTTTCGGTTTCGGAATGCCTAGAACCGAAAACTTTTTTTGCGGCTATTCGGTCTAGATGGAATTTCGAAATTTTAATATCTGGGCAATAAAATATGTTGGCCTTTCAAAAAAAATGTCTACGGAAATATTATCCGGCCATGGCCTTTCAATATGTGGGCCTTTCAATAAACAGTTATCATCCAGCCGACATATTTCATTATTTCGTCTAAATATTATCCCGTAGCTGTTGCTCTGCACAGAGATATGGGCCCACCGGCCCAGTGGATAGATGCGCCTTTGACCTACATTTTGTTTTCCAAGGTGACAGAAGTTGCTGTGGGGTTTGGATTTAGGAGGTGATTCTATAAAATTATCGTGCCGTGACGAAAAAAAAAAATGTGAAGTGATGTCGTGATTTGATCATATTATTTTATAATATGTGATAATTTATTTTTACGTAACGTGATTAAAATGATAAAAGACAATTAGTTATGTTACATTAATAATTATTTATTATCACGAAATTAATAACAACGTGAACTATTTTCTTTCACTAGTGTGCGCACTATTTTTTTTTAAAAGCTTGACAGTGGCTGTCAAAGTGTACACTAGTACTAGCGTGCGCACTAGCAATCAAGAGTACAGATGTTGTCTGAGCCGTTCTTTTTCTTTTTTCATCGAGAACAACTGAACAAAGAAAGGTTCGTTCGTTGTGTTTGACTAGGTAGAAACCAGTGAACAGAATGAACTTACTAATAAGTTGCTCAAATGATCTGTGCAATTATTAAAAAGCAAAAATACAAAAGAAGAATAAATTATAAAGGCTAACCAAAGAACAAATTAAAAAGGAATTTCCTTTGTCAAGTGAAAAATATAATTATTTAAATTTCTCCAAAAAGAACACGGTGTTTATATATGTTTCTTCAAAATGTATCCGCTGTCGAGAAGAAACTACGTATAATTTTTTTTCTTGAGTATAGCCCCCGAGCAGAATTGATTCCATGTCCCTTCCGTAGTGGGGACTAAGGCTGCTAATGAGTCGAGCCGGCTCGCGAATCAATGAGTTGAGCGGCTCAATATTTCATAATGAATCGGACTCGAAACTAAAAAATACTCTAACTCGACTCGGCTCACTTTTGAAAGAAAAAAGCTCAGCTCGGCTCGCGAGTCGGCTCGTGAGCCGGCTCATATTACATGTTAAAAAAATGATCATTTAATTATTTTAAAAAAATGATCATTTAATTATTTTAAAGAAATGATTGAAGTGGGATAGAGATATTCTTGTGACTTTAAATTACATGTTGAAAAACTTTGATTATTTTTTAAAGAAATGATCTAAAGAAATTTGAAAAAAATATCATTTTTTTAAAATAATTTCAAAATGCTGGCTCATATTACATGTTGAAAACTTTGAAATTTGAAAAAGAAAAAATTTGAAATTTGAAATCTGAAAAAAAATTAAAATCTGAAAAATTTTGCAAAATTTGAAATCTGAAAAAATTTGAAATCTGAAAAATTTGAAATCTGAAAAAATTTGAAATCTGAAAAAATTTGAAATCTGAAAAAATTTGAAATCTGAAAAATTTGAAATCTGAAAAAATTTGAAATCTGAAAAAATTTGAAATCTGAAAAAATTTGAAATCTGAAAAAATTTGAAATTTGAAAAAAATTTGAAATCTGAAAAAAATTGAAATCTGAAAAAAAATTTGAAATCTGAAAAAAATTTGAAATCTGAAAAATTTTGAAATCTGAAAATTTGAAATCTGAAAAAAATTTGAAATCTGAAAAAATTTGAAGGTAGGCCTCATGCCAAATGAAGATATATATGTATTACAAATTTGAAAAAATTCGTCTCTACATGTAAATTAATTAAACATTAGCATGAAGGTAGGCCACATAGCAAATGAAGATATACATGTATTAAAAATATGAGTCGGCTCGTGAGCCGAGTCGAGCTTTTTCTTTTATGAGCCGAGCCGAGCCGAGCCGAGCCGAGCCGAGCCGAGTCGAGTCGAGTCGAGTCGAGCTTTTTCTTTCATGGGCCGAGTCGAGCCGAGCTTTTTCTTTCAAAAATGAGCCGAGTTAAGAGCCGAATCATTGAGCTACAATTGACGAGCCGAATCTTAATCATTAGCAGCCCTAGTGGGGACTGTCTTTACCAACTGCCCCATGCAGTGGTGGTGTGAAATTTTTTCCCCAAAACTCCATATAGACATGGAATATTGTTCTTGTCGGTGGTGTCTGATTGTTCTTGTATGTGTGTGAAAAATATATTATCTAGAGAAGTAAAAAAATACATTATATTATTTTGTGGTGACATATCTTGACACCATATACTTATAAGTTATTTTTATAATTTCAAAGTTCAAACAGTTTATTCGAACCGTTCAATATGATTTTCATATTAAAATATGCTTGGAGACCAACTTTTACATTTTTTTAGAAACTTTTTTTTTTACCATTTATTAAGGAGTATGGCTACTATAACATCGGTGTCATTTCAATCTATATAACACCAACTCCAAAACCTATCGAATCGACTTCAAACAATGAATCCAAATTGTTCAAACCGATCTACTTCATTAGTTGTGTGTTTACATGTAAAATTTATAACTTTTTGAATTTATTTGGTATCAAATCAAGCGGTTAAATGGGTGAGTTTTTAAGTTAATTTTAATACATTCATTTTTCAATTTTAAAACCGCTTGATTTGATACTAAAACAACTCGAAAATAGAAAAGGTTTGCATGTAAATGCATCACTCATAAAGTAAATTGGTTTGAACGGTTTGGATTAGTACATACATGTTGTTTTTAGACAATTTTGAACCATTAAAAAACAACGATTTTCAAAAATTCTACAGTAATAGTAAACAATCCCCCCCCCCCCCCCAAAAAAAAAAAAAAAAAAAAAAAAATTGGTCTCCAACTACATGTAAATATGAAGTTCATGTTGAATGGTTCAGATCAACTGTTTGAACTTTAAAAGCACAAAAATGACTTATAAGCATATAATGTCAAGATGTGTCACCATAAAATGGTGTAATTGAATTTTTTAATAAATCTAAAAAAATGGTAAACAAATTCCAAAAAATGTAAAATTTGGTCTCCAAAATGCATATCAATATGGAGAATAAGATGAATGGTTTGGATCGACCGTTAGGATTTTGAAAAGTCGAATATTGAGCCGTTGCACGGAGGCCCTCTATGCTACGCGTAGCATGCTAAAGTATTCCTATATGAGGAGGGTTCAAATGCCTCCATGTTTTTGTGCCTCCATTATGCCTCTATCTCTCTCCATCATTTTCAAACTTTAAACAGTCGATCCGAACCGCTCAACCTAACCTCCATACTAAAATATGTTTGGAGACCAAATTTTATTTTTTTATGAATTTTTTTACTATTTTTTTAGATAGGTACAAAAATATTGTTTTTAGATGGTTCAGATTTATTGATTTTGTACCTATCTAAAAAAATAGTAAAAAAATTCCTAAAAATATAAAATTTGGTCTCCAAACATATTTTAGTATGGAGGTTAGGTTGAGCGGTTCGGATCGACTGTTTGAACTTTGAAAATAATAGAGAGAGATGGAGGCATGATGGAGGCACAAAAACATGGAGGCATTTGAACCCTCCTCTTCCTATATATATATACATAGAGAGAGAGAGAGAGAGAGATGGGCTATGGTGCATTGCAGTGCATATGCATTGGACTATAAATCACCGATTCAAAGTCCAAATGATCGATCCAAACCGTTCATCTTGTTTTCCATATTAATATGTACTTGGAGACTAAATTTTACATTTTTTTGAATTTTTTTACTATTTATTAAGTCACTTTGAAAATTGCCAATCCGGTGGTCCAAATTTTTTTACTGTTCACCCGGATTTTCAGATTTTCAAAGTGGCTTAATAAATAGTAAAAAAATTTCAAAAAATGTAAAATTTGGTCTCCAAGCACATATTAATATGGAGAACAAGATGAACGGTTTGGATCGGTCATTTGGACTTTGAATTGGTGATTTATGGTCCAATGCACAAGGATGCCTGTGCATTGCAATGCACCATAGCCCATCTCTCTCTCTCTCTCTCTCTCTCTATATATATATATATAGAAATTGGCTAAGATCAAAGTGGTAGTTCCTGAGCTTTGGTGCTACCAATTCGTTTTTCAATTTTCAAAGTTCAAAACGTCGATCTGAACCGTTCAAGTTGATCTATATATTAAAATGTGCTTGGAGACCAAATTTTACATTTTTCTAAATTTTTTTACTATTTATTAAGCCGCTTTGAAAATCACTGATCCAACGGTGGCTTCTGATTTTACTGTTTTGTTAAGCCACCGTTGGATCAGCGATTTTCAAAGTGGCTTAATAAATAGTAAAAAAATTCAGAAAAATATAAAATTTGGTCTCCAAGCACATTTTAATATAGAGATCAACTTGAACGGTTCGGATCGACGTTTTGAACTTTAAAAATTGAAAAACGAATTGGTAGCACAAAAGCTTAAGAACTACCACTTTTATCTTAGCCAACCCCTCTCTCTCTCTCTATATATATATTTATATTTAACTACATTTCTAAAAATACTCTTAAAAAAATAGTTATAATTTTGTAGTTTACACAAAGCAAAAAAAAAATTAAAATTTTTTTTTTATCTTTCCAATTGTTTCATTCATTTGATATATATTAATAAACATTTAATCCAGTATATAATCTAATTAACACTGGCAGTACTCAAGCCTATTACGTACAGAATAAATAAAACCTAGAGAAGCATGAATTAATAAACTTCCATCTTTTTAATAGATTGACGGTGGATCTCAACTGTGGAACCAATAAATTAAAAAATGTAGGTTAAAGAAAAGATAGAAAATAAAAAGAGGTTTCAATGACTGACGGTGGGTCCCAACTGTGGACTAAACTTAAGTCACGTAAATATGTGGGTTAGTTTAGACCAGTTTAGGTCAGCCTAAAAGTTAGCTTATTCTATCATATTTTGACTCAATTAAACTTTGTTTTATAGAATTATTGAAGTTTATAATCATTATTCTACTGTTTAGTCTGAAATCCAACATCACCATCATTTGTAGTCATAAAATTGTGTGTGGCTGCGTGCAGTGTATTTGATTGCAAAAGTGAAAAAATAATTGAGGGCATTTACTATTTAGTTTGCGTAAAATAAAAGCGTCAATATCTATTGGAGAAAAAAAATTAGGAACAATTATACAGAAAAAAAAAATCATAATTAACTCGCTCGATTATGTTCGTTTTAATATGAATAAGGTCAAGCTCCTCTTAACTTGTTTCATGCTGACTGGCTCATTGCAAGAAGTGAATCAAACTATTTCTCGACTTTTTTACTCTCTCTTTTCATATTCATCATCAAAAAATTAAACTCGTTGTAAGAAGATAAACTTCTTTCTCCGTTTGTGATCTATGTGCATCATACAATATCAAGTTGTAATAAATATTTAATCTATATGGTGCCGTTCGGCAAAGACCTCCTTAAACCTTCTTAAGGTTAAAGGAGTCTTCTTTAGCTTCCTTAGCAGCTTGATTTTGCCGAATACCGGTTCCTTAGCGCAGATTAAGACAACATCTTTTAGCCTCCTTTTATCTGAATTTTAATTTCCTGTCCCTTTCTTAAGGCACCTCCCCCATTCCTTTAGTTATCTTAATCATTTGCTTCTTCATTTAGCTTACTGAACAACTCCTTCTTAGTCCGGATTAATATTTAATCCACCATGTGTTGCCGAACAACCCTATAGCTCAGAGCACAAATGAACAACTAACATAGTGGTTTAGTTCAACTCATAATTGACCCAGTTAAAATTAAACTCAACTCGGCTCATTTTGATATGAATTGAATTCAAACTCTATCTAGTTCAGTTCGACTCGGCTCATTTTCGACCGAATAGGATAGAGGGAGAGTGAAATGAGTCCATATCCTCTGAGTAAACTGAATATTTCTGTTTAGATCTAAACTATCCAATAAGAATCCGAATTAGAATCCGGATCAATCCAATCAGAAATCAAAAAATATTCCCATAAATTTTGATGGAAGGGTCCTTGATCTAAATAACATAAATATTCTGTTACCTCAGGTGATAAGAATTCGAGTGAAATGGTTATCAAGTTCAGCTATTATGAAGCGACCAGATTTAAGAGTCTAGAGATTGAGGCGTTACTTTCTGTTATCATTGGTTCTAGACTGCTCAAAGAACTTTGGAAAAATTGTCTCAATGTGGAGACAAGGGACCCTCTGGTTGATTGGTTCCCTCAACTGTTGGCAGCGTAGCAATAAGAGAGATATACTATTATTCTTTAATTTTCGTGCTATGTGATTATACATGAATTTCTTTTTCATAAAAAAAAGACTGGATTTTTATTTTATTTTATAAAAAAAAAACACTGTTAAAGATGAAAAAGAGACTTACAAATGAAGACCCCCCCCCCCCCCCCCCCCCCCCACACACAAAATACAAATGAAGGGCATGAAACATGATTAAAAATTGAAAAGCAGCCAGGGAGTAAAAAAAAAGCTTCTAATTGTTAATCATTCCATCCACCACCGGTTGAGCAAATGATTGATTGATAGACCCATACAATTATCACCATTTATCCCATCCGGAATCTTTTCTCCTGTCTATTCCTACTTTGGAAACAAACTTTTTAAGAAGACATTCAATTAAACTAACTACAAATGACTCGTTTTTTATATAAATGTGCAATTCAATTTGACCAAAACAATATATTCTTGCATACAGGGACGGATTTAGGATTTAGGATTTTCGCAGAAGTAAGAAAATAACGAATCAAATTTAAATAGCTAATCAGATTCAAACTCATTAGCTAATTAGGTACTAGATAAAAAAAAACAATATTATAATTTCTAATTTCTAATGATTTGACTTTTAATTTTTAATACTTTAACTTCTAATTCTAATTACCAATTAGAATTTAAATTTTTTTATCATAATTGTAACTCTAAATTTAACATTAATTACAAACCAAAATGCAGAGGACGGTAAATAAAATTCTAAAGGAGAACAAAGTCGATCCGAACTTATAAATTTTTATAAAGATTCAAAATCCAGAAAAAGACAGTTGACCCGCAGACTAAACGGGTCTGTATCGCCTAAAGTAATCCAACTTTTGGATTTTGGATCGGGACCATTCAATACGAATCCGTCGCTCAAGATCGCTTCAGGATTTGAATTTGTTGTTCGGGATGTACGCACTCTACTTTAGATGAATTGTCACGAATTCGAATCAAACGATCCCAATCTAAAATCCAAAAATTAAGTTATTTCACTGAATATGAATTTAGACTAAATTGGTCCGCTCCTACTTGCATAATAACTTACTCGAAATTAACTCATTTTTTATTCTGCCTTGTTATATTTTGTTCTTCATTTAACAGATTTAACAGCTGAAGTGTAAATTGAGACGTTCACACCCTTCTCATCTCACAATCCAACATAACCATTACGTTTTGACAATAGGATTTAAAATAATTCATATGTCGCAAACAAGTATGTCCGACAAATAACTAGTGCGCCGTAAGTAACCCCATAAATCACATCGAAAAGTTTACTATTCTTTGCGGTATGTTTGAATGGACCGAGAATAACACAAATTTTAAAGCAGTACTCTTATTTTTTATTTGAATATAATTTATATTATTTTACTCTAATATTAAATTAGTGGTATACTGGTATCACAGTAATTCAATATATTTTGTAAAAACAAACCCGTTTAGCACTGTTCTGACTTATATATTAAATAATATTTATATGACCTCTTATAACACAGAATTAACCTTCTTTCTATACTAATTAAATATTTAAGTTAATCTACTATCTGAATTAATATTTTTATTATACTATTGTCAAGTACTCTTTTTAATATTATTTTTAGAGTTGAAGTACTGTGTTTTATAAAGTAAAGTCATATTTATTTCACACCAATATCTATGTTTTAACAATTCAAATCGTTGCACATGATCTCGATATTATAATGTGCATGGAAACCAAAATTTTCATCATTTAACTTTTTGTACTTTCTTAGATAAAAAATTTATTAATTCGGAAGATCTCTTGGTGAGCCATAAGAAAATAACATTTTTTTTTACCATTTAAACAAAATCTACAAAAATGTCTACAAAATGTAAAATTTGATTTTCAAACACATTTCAATGTAGATATCATGTTAAACAATTTAGATCGACTATTTAAATTTTAAAACAAAAAACAGAAATACGAACATAATATTTTGTAAAACATAACATTTATTTCATGAAACACAATAGTCGAATCCTTATTTGTATACTATTTTATTAACATCCAAAAGAATGATAAAAGGGGAAAGAATGAAATCATTTGCTAGACTTGCAGTTATTACACCTCTTCCACGCCTTTGCACTGCGCTTGCCTTTATTAGGCTTTAGCTGCTGGGCTGGAACTGAGATAAAAGCACTAGAAAACAGTCAAAAGAATAGAAAGGCAGAAAAAAAAAAAGGAAGCTAAAAGTAGTAGGAACAAAAAGCCCCAGCAGGTACCTCAAAGAAACGAATTTGCCTTGCATTGCGCGACCCACTACCTACAACTCAATGGATTGCACATCAGCTGTTCGATGGAATGACACCCCACAAACATTTGCTCTCTC
This sequence comes from Carex rostrata, assembly GCF_964058835.1. Taxonomy (NCBI): domain Eukaryota; kingdom Viridiplantae; phylum Streptophyta; class Magnoliopsida; order Poales; family Cyperaceae; genus Carex; species Carex rostrata. The sequence continues at coordinate 5,838,842 of NC_135918.1, forward strand.
TTTCCCTTTGTTTGCTTCTTCCTACCTTTACTCTGTTGTTCTTTTTGGTTTCTGATTCTTTCTTCCTGCCATGGATAGAAGCTTCTTCCACCATGAAGAGCACCAGCGTCATGCTCTCGTACCCATTTGTTCGTCTCCACCGCTTCCTCACACAAACTGGTGCGATCTTAATTTTTTTTTTATTATTATTAGCGCTGGATATTTTTTCTGCTGCTATCTTGTAGTAGGCAATCAGCTTGATTTTTGGAGTTATTCATTTTCATATTATTTTTTTTTTCATTGATGGCAGTGTCAAAAACATTGCTCACCTCTGATATAGGATGATTTCTAATACTCGTTCTTTGACTTTTTTTTCTTTTTGATGAAATTAATTACAGGATGCTTACAGATGTTCCGAGTGATATTACAATTGAAATAGATGGTATTAGCTTATACTTGCACAAGGTAAGGATGGAAGAGGATTGTATATATTCCCACAGAAAGTATCTAGTTGGTAATTGGTATATATTCAACAGAGATTCTGGTACCAGTCAGTATATGCTGCTGTACCGATCCTACTAGTATGGTATCTCACACTTACTTTACCGTACCCTTCTTTTTAAGATGTTTTTTTTAGTTCTTTCAATCTGAACTAAGGTTTAAGCATTAGTTAACTTAACTCTGGAAAGTTAAATTTAAAATAAATGCTTGAAATTAAATCTATCAGGTTTTGGACATTGCAATTAAAAAATATATACCAGCTGACAGGACACATAGAAGTACTATACTGTTAATAAACATAATAAGACCTGATATTATAATCCCTTGGTAGGCAATTTTATCAGGAGGAGGGATCGGATGACATCGTGCATTTTCAAAGTTTTCAAAGTCCAAATAGCCGATCCAAACCGTTCAATATGATGGATATATTTTTCAAAGTCCAATGGTTTAGATCTACTGTTTGGACTTTGAAAATGCACGGTGTCATCCGATGTCACCAAAAAAGGGTGTCATCCGATTCCTCCTCTTTTATCAGTGTTGTGTAAAGTCAAGTAATCCTGACTTTTAAGAAAGAAACTTAAATTATAAAATGCTGCATAACATGCATATCATTTTTGGTCACCAATCAATGGCTTTTTTTATCTGCTGAAATGCAGTTCCCTCTCCTGTCCCGGTGTGGTAGAATACGCAAGCTGCTCGCTGATCACAGAAAAGCTGAAATTATAAAATTAGAGCTGCTAAATGTCCCTGGTGGCATCGACACGTTTGAACTCGCTGTAAAATTTTGTTATGGCATTAACTTCGAGATAACCACCACCAATGTTGCCCAGTTGTGTTGCATCTCTGACTACCTAGAGATGTCAGAAGAATATTCAAACGAAAACCTCTCACTTCGTACGGAATCGTATCTCGATACTGTTGTTTGCAAAAGCCTGGAGATGTGTATCGATGTACTACACCAGTGCGAAAGCTTGCTCCCGTTAGCTGACGAACTGAAAATAGTCGAAAAGTGTGTCGATTCAATTGCCTCCAAGGCTTATGCCGAACAGGTCGCTTCCAGTTTTTCTCGGTTAGAGTATAGTAGCTCGGGTAGGTTGCACACGAACAAACAAGTAAAGTGCAATGGCGACTGGTGGATAGAAGATCTGTCAATACTTCGTATTGATATGTATCGGAAGGTTATAGAAGCAATAAGGTGCAGAGGGGTTCGACCTGAGAGTATCGGTACTTCTCTAGTGAATTACACTGAGAAGCTTCTCAAGAGGAATCCAAGCTACATTGATCCCTCTTATGAGAAAAAGGTTGTCATAGAGGCAATCTCTGCTCTCTTACCTCAAGAGAAATCCACAGTATCAATAAGCTTCTTGCTCGGGCTATTGCGGTCAGCTGTGATGCTCGATTGCAACATATCATGCAAATCAAACCTCGAGAGAAGAATTGGTGCGCAGCTTGACATGGCCACATTAGATGATTTGTTAATACCTTCTGGCAAGTGCTCTGATGAAACTTTATTTGATGTTGACACCGTGCATAGAATCCTGGTGATATTTGCTCAGCAGGAGGACAGTGAGGAGGGTGAGTTGGGGTATGACTACGATTCAGAGGGGAGTGTCAACCCTCCGACACAATCGGCTCTGGTAAAGGTGGCAACATTGGTTGATAGTTTTCTGGCAGAGATTGCACCTGATGCGAATCTTAGTCTTGGCAAGTTTACTGCTGTTGCAGATACCTTGCCAGGATATGCACGTGTGACTGATGATGGGTTATATCGCGCGGTTGATATTTACCTTAAGGTATGCAGTGAGTTTAGGTGCTTAAAACAAGCCAGATCAATACCTTCTAATATTCACTACTGATTATTTTTTGTCGTCACGACTCCTTTTTGAGTCTGCATAAAGGTCAATGGCATTTTTTTTAACTTTATTGTTTGATTTCTTTTTGTCTCGGATTTTTATTATATAATGAAACCCTGCATAATTGAGCTAGCTTTCCGCTGCTTCTTTGCAAGTGTAGAACATCAAAATTATTTTGAAGTACATGATCAATTCTCCAATTTTACATTGTTTTGTAGGCACATCAAGGGTTATCAGATGCAGAGAGAAGGCGGCTTTGCAAGCTAATTGATTTTCAAAAACTGTCAGAGGAAGCAACTGCTCATGCAGCGCAAAACGACAGACTTCCAGTACAGGCAGTGGTACAAGTTCTGTACATAGAGCAAGTCAAACTCAGAAACTCGCTTTGCTGCACGATCTCAGAGGGGACCCAGAAAATCCCATATCCACCTCATCAGGTAACTAGTGGACAGGTGCTTAGTGGAGCAGTGACGCCTCGAGATAATTATTCCAACTTAAGGAGAGAAAACAGAGAGTTGAAATTAGAGCTTACTAGGATGCGAATGCGACTTAATGATCTGGAAAAAGGTCATGAGAACATGAAGCAGGACTTACAGAAGTCGAGTTCGAAGAAGTTGGTAAACAGTATCACTAAAAAATTTGGGAGTCTCACTTGGTTTCGTGATAAAAGTCCATTTAGAGCATCGGCATCGACATCAGAATGTTCAAAAAGCTTTGTTTCTAAGCATACTCCAATATCTTAAAGCATATAAAATCGAAAGATGTATGGTTTGTATGTGTATATGCGTGCGAGTTTCAAATTGGATGTATGTATGAAATATTGACATAGTTTTCACCTGATATATATGGTACACAAGTTTCAAATAGAAACGTCTCGGTTGCTATACAAGTAAAAAAAAAAAAAGGAAAAACAGAGAATGTTTCAGTCTCTGCTGGTAGATATTTATGCCAAGTATTCAAAAAGAAAGCTTCACTTGAATAGTTGAATTGAATGTGAAGAAAAGCAATTTATGAGGTTCATCATTGCAATATATACCAGATAAAAAGTATTTCCAACACACCGAGTACAATCCATCCCAAATCAATATTACGGGACTTTAATCAAGTGGACATAAATCCTACCTAAATTACAAGTGACCAGAATAGTTTGCCACGTCCCCACAGATAACACACATAACCACCATGCATTGCATAATAATTGCAATAGTGATTGAAAGCCTAAAGATCTATTAATTGGGTAACATCTTCTAAGAGGTGGTAAGCGCCGTCACGGTGGAAACCATGCTGTCGACTCCACAAGCGTTGTGGCCACGGCAAATCTTGTAGTACCCATTCTCACCCCAGTTCTCACCCCAGGAGTTCTTTATGATCCAGTAAGGCTTGTTCTTAAAACGGATCTGAGAGTAACCGGAAGCCCCGTAACCCACAAGTAACACACCATGGTCCAAGTAGTTTTTCAGACAAATATATGGGCATGACACACCTCCTATGTATGTCTGCATGAATGCTGCATTGATTCCAACTGCAAAGGGAATAAAGCAAAAAAATCATATGTTAATTAGATGCCAACAAATAATCAAAGAAAAATAAGCATATGTTTAACCAAAAAAATCACCAAGGATTCTGTTTTGGGTAAAAAAAAAAATGTTGAACTACCAGGTCCTAATTTTGGCTCATACTGTAATCCATGACAGGTCAAGTAAAGCTAGCTCAGTTATATTTTGTCTCAAAGCCTAACAAACGCTATATAGTTAGGTGCCAAATTTGCAAAAATAAGTCAATCAGAGTACACCTGAAAGCTGAGACTAACCTATGGTGACGCGTAAACAATTTCTCTACCGAATATTTTTCTACAGCTTGCTTCGCTAAATAATTTTAGTATAAGCTAACGTGAAAACAAATTTTTAGATATGACATTACTTGCGAGAGGTCCATTTTTAACGAGATTAGCAGCAATCTGATCCTCATTGGTGGAGACCACGGTGAAATTCTTAACAGAAGCGACGATTTTATTGTTGTTAAACTTGCAAGTGCCGTCTTTTCCGGTGTAAGGATAATCGGCCTCGCTCTGGAGTCCACCAGATTTTTTCAAGTACTGAAAGGCAGTGGTCATCAATCCACCATTGCATCCAGCGTCGCAAGTGTTGTCTTCATCGCACTATACAAGATATGTATTGTGCAAGTGTAAGAAAATTACATCTGATTTTGAAATATGAATAAAGGACTATTTTTTTTTTAATTATCCTTGATTATTTTTGGCAGGCGTTTTAGTATTTTTTTAGCATTTCTTGGCTCTTTTTTTAACTGAGCATAAATATATTAAATACCAACTATGGTCAGAGCGACAGGTGGGTACTAACACCAAGATTTATAGTACTAATACATATCCAACTCAGTTTCCAACTAATTGTAAATATTAAGTGCGAAATAAATTTCCAAGACATTATTTTTTTTGGTTCTATCTCAAATTAGTCAACAAATATGCAATTCTTTATTAATGGATGTGACAGGCCAGCATAAGAGCCGTGTATATCTAAACAATCTATCATTAATTATAAATAATTAAGTCTCATCTTATTAAAAAAACAACAATAAATATCTTTCTAGCATACAGAAAAAGTCTTGAGGAGAAAGAATCAACGAACCTCATGATCGCAATCTACAAGCTGCTGCTCACTTAAGCTCACAAGCTTCCCATTGGCCAAGAAATTGGCACTTTCAAGAGCCCCAGTTGTACTGAAGCTCCAGCATGACCCACATGAACCCTAATCAGAACATGTACAATTACCAATTTGAATACAGGCTACAGACTTGCAAATTCAATAGACAACAATAATTATCAGTATATATATCATGATGAACAATTGTGGAGAATAGCAGAAATCAACATCTTACCATATTGCTTCCAAGAAGCCAGTAAAGAGGACCCAATTTTCAAAATAATGCTTCCCCTTACGTTTATTTATTTTGCATTAAGATTTATTTTTCAAGAAAGGAAAGTTTTTGCTCAACATATCATTAACATAGGGTGCACAAGATAAATGTTCTTAGCACAATATGAAACAATCACTACTAGATTAAACATACTGCCACGGGCTCACCTGATCCTTCACTTCTGTGACAGCGCCCTGATCCCTCCAATCAAAATCCTCTGGCAAATCATCAGTAGGGAGAAGTGGTGCCTCACTTGACGATTTTAGCACCCGCTTCAACCTCTTTGCAGCCCCTTTGTTGAGACCAAGGTAGGTGCGGTGGAACTCAGCCGGAGTCATATCAAAAAACTTTGTGATACCTATAAAAAATACAACCAGTGTTTTTTTAAATTTAGAAAATCATTTTCAACTGGAAAATATAGTCTGTTGAAAATTTTGTAAAAGGTTGCTACTTGCTCCCTCTGGTTTTATTTATTTTTAACCAATTATTTGTCGTTATATATACAGTATCCAGGTGAAATAGTCAAATAGCCACTGTGGATTCAATTATTGCAGTGGTTAAAATCCAAACTTAATTGCAGCAAAGATACCCAAATAAATAAGTTCTAAATCTTTCAAAAAACTGTTAAATGAACAATTTCTTTGATCTACCAGCTAAATCTCAAGTTGAATTCAGCTCACATACCATGCTCTGCAGTGGGGTCAAGCAGCTGGTGCTTCCTGGCTCGACGCAAGTTGGCCTTAAAAATCTTGAACCGGCGGTCATGCTCGTCTTCATCGCCGTATGACTTTCCGAAAGTTGTTTTGAAAATCTCAAACTGCGCCTCGGCTCCAAGTGTTGTTGAAACTTCACCGGAGACAACTTGACGGATCAATGAATCGTCGGCACCGGACTGCGGTAAGGATACGACGACGGTGACAGCGAGGATAGCTAGGAGGAGAACTGGACGGAGCCGCTCCATTTTTCTTTTACTTCTTCTTCTTCTACTTCTCTTTAGTTGTATTTTTCTTCCTAGATATTTATCCTCTTTTATATATGCTCTAAAGTCTACCTAGTTGCTTGTTTAATCAAGTACTGTCTTCCTGGACAAGTATCCTCTCCAACATTGTAAAATATTCCTTCATTTTACGGTTTGAGATTAACTCTCAGACACTTTGAGATTCGGGTTAGTGAAGGGGCAGTATTATTGGGCTTTGTGATTCATGCCAAGTTAAACAGAACGGTCCAGATCCAATAATTATAAAAGATTCCCTATTACGGTACCGTGGAGGATCTGAATTCGTCTTGGTAGGGGTTGGTTGAAATTTGGCCATTAATTTAATTCCACGTGGCAAGGAAGAGAAGAGGAGTGCTATTATCCACGCCAAAAAAAAAAAAAAAATTGAAGACAAATAGGAAAAAGACAGAAATGATAATCATCTCCAATATATAGCCGCATGAGCCGATGATGAGTGATAGATGTTGTTTCTTCTGCTTCATGATCCGATTTATTTGGTTTTCAATCAAACCGATAAAATTTTGGATTAAATGGTTCAGATTTTCGGTTTAATTAGTCGGGTTCGATTGAATTTTGAATTACTTATTTTTTATTTAATTCAGTTTAATTTCTCTTATTTTGGTTTAATTTGTTTTAGTAATTCTTATAGTGTTAGAAGATCTCTTAAACATATTGACGGAATATTCACACGAGACATTCAGACGAAATATTGAGACCGGATATTTAGACAACAAAAAAGTACATCCAAATTGTACAATTAGAGATAGCATGGTATTTAATTATTTTAAATCCTTCACCGAAGCATTGTCTCGTTAGTTTGGTTTAATCTCCCTTAGTAATTCTCTCAGTGTTAATGTGATATTCCGTCGTGTTAATTTGAATGTTCAAACAAACTAACTAAAATTTACTTTGGTTTTATTTCGGTTAGATTTTTAAAAGCCGAATAAAATTTTATTTTTACTATTTCAATTTGGTTTTAGCTGAACTGACCGTTTGAACAATATCCCTAGTTTCTTTATTCGGTATTTTTTTTTATTATCCATATTATATATGTGTAAATAATACAATAATCGTTCATATTTTACGACAATACGTATTTAAAACTATTTTATGAAATATTAAATGATACTTAAAATACACAAAGTTCGACAGGCATCCTATTCTTAGAATTTTTTTTAATTTGAGAACGCTTGATAAAATTATGAAGTTAATTCATCTATTATTATATTTCTGAATCTCCGTCCACAAGTAATATATAAAACGTTAGCAAATAATACAATTATTTAGAAACAACTATTTTATTTGTCTATTTGTTCACTGTCGAGTTTGTTTAAATCGTTAATAATAGTGTGGGTTAGTATTGTTTTTGAATTAGTGACAATTTTTCTCCACTATTCTATGTTTGGATCACCCTAAGAATAGAACTATTTTTGAAGTTAGCGTTGTTCTTGCTAACCCATCTAAACAATAAAATAGCGCTAATTCTAGGTTAGCACTATTCTTATTATTTCCGAGATTGCAATCAAATGCATCCTAAATAAATGAGGTTGATCGTCAAGAATAGCTTGAGATTAGCGACCCGTCTTTTCCACTATTCTACGTTTAGATCGCTCTAACAATAGAGTTATTTGTAAAATTAATGATGTTCAAATTAGTACTTTTTTTGCTATTTTTAGAGTCGCATCCAAATGCACCCTCGACAAGAATATAAGTTGAGACCTCGTCACTACGCGGATAAGCACATCCATTGTGTATGATGTGTAATACAAACACGTCCGTAACATACTAGCATATAACAATTAATGGATTTAAATCCCCCTAAAAAATATCGTGTAGAATTAATAGTTGAGTCGTGTACACAATAATTAATAATTAATAGTTCAGTCGTATACACAATAATAAGGCCCCGTACAAGTTGGGCATAGAAAAATCAGAAGACTAGTTTTAGTGGACCCCATCGGCCCCACCATCTGCCAATCAGACTACAGGAACAGTTTCAGACTTTATTGGGATACTAGTACTTTTTTTTTTTAAAGAGTAAGTCTATGGTACTATGCATATTACGATTTGTTACTGTGTTATGGTTCTATATTCGAGTTTTCAAATTCTAACGGTCGATCCGAACCGTTCATCTTGTTCTCCATATTAATATGTGTTTGGAGACCAAATTTTACATTTTTTAAAATTTGTTTGCTATTTTTTTAGATTTATTGAAAATCACTGTTTTTGGATGGTCCAGAATTTTCAGATCAAGTGATTTTCTAAATATCTAAAAAAATAGTAAAAAAATTTCAAAAAATGTAAAATTTGGTCTCCAAACACATATTAATATGGAGAACAAGATGAACTGTTCGAATCGACCGTTAGGATTTGAAAACTCGAATATAGAGCCGTAGCACGGTAACAACCCATGATATGCATAGTACCATAGACTCACTCTTTTTTTAATATTAAAAGCACTGAGACAAATAGGGGAATCATATACTGGATTTACATATCCAATTTTTCCAATAGAAGTCTGATAGTTTTGTTAGCTGCTAGGAAGTATTTTTGAGATTGTAACAGGAGAGTTGTAGCCTACGGGCATAAACCTTTCAAAAAAAAAAAAGCACTGAGACAAGCTACTCATTTTTTTTTTTTTTAGAAATTTAAAAATCTAAGTACGGAAAAAGGAACAGACTAACCAAATCAATAGTTTAGTCACTAACTCACCATCCTTTGGCACAGAAAATTTGAAGAACAATGTAATCAGAGTGATGATTCTGAATCATTTCAATGAAACTAACTAAAATAATAGTTCGGTCTCAATGAATTTTCACACTATAGTTGTTGGCCTTAAAATTAGTCTTATTGTCTTGTTCTCAATGAAACCAAATTATTAGTTCAGTAACTTCAGTTCTATCTATTTAAAGAACTAATCCCTCTTGTTTCCAATAATTTGATTATCAAATTCGATCCGAGGTAGAATGCATGATCCATTTAATATTCGTGCTAGAGCAAGATCTGACGGTCAAAATTTGGGTTACTTCAGGGGATCGATGTAAATTCCACCAGAACTTGCTCTCCGTTATTTACCATTTTGTGTAAAAAAAAAGATGATTTTATTTTGCATGTAGTAAAACTTTTCAATATGAAATTTTGATTTTACCCTTTTCATTTGGTTTCAGGTTTCTCCTTTCATTACTCGTAAACTGGTATTCTACGAGATTGTATGAAAAGTATTAGAGGTATTAAGACAAGATATTTATTACGAAGATATTAGATATATATTTTATTGCATTGTATTACAGATGTGAATGGTTATCTGAAATATAAGAGATAAGAACAACAATTAAGAGCCAGAGACCGACCAAGCTCCAGACATGACTTCAAAATTTGTACGTGAACATAATTGCAGATCAGAAAATGTTTGTTCCAAGTGGCGTCGGGGACCCCACGATTTTATCTAACTAAGATCCGATCTATTTTATCTTAAGGATTACAGAGAGATTCAGAATTTTGATAGTAGCACAAAATATTGATAATAATATAATTTCTTTTGCTCTTGACAAATCGGAGCGGAGTAATGAATTTTTTTTTTTTCTAACAAATTAATGACTATTTTGAGTAGAGTAGCAGACCGGACCGTGTATTATTTTCTTTTCTTTTCAGCATAATATTTTTTTGCTATATTATAAATTCAATTCAGAAATAAATCTTATTCTCGTTCAAAAGTAAGCACAAATATAAAGTACTATTGTATTTATTTTTTATTTAAAAATAAACACTTATCTAGTTATGAATCTCTTGGATCTCTTTGAAAAGTACTTTCAGCTGCTTTGCTAATTGCTACTGAAGTTTTATCTAAAAAAGAAATTGCTTCTATGATAGTCAGCTCAGCTGGTAGAACAATAATATCAAAGTTAGAAAATATAAAATTACTTTGAGCATAGTTGCCAAACGTTTTGTTTGTTCTGTGTGAAATATTATATATTGAAAATATGATAACTATTACCGCCTACCGGAATAGTAAAGTCTCTGACAAAATGATAAAAACATAAAAATAAAAAAAATGCCTGGCATAATTATAGTAATTTATATGATTTTGAAATACATATTAGAAGTACTATTTCAAAAGTATACTCTTTCTTATCATTTTTTTTTTTTGAAAACTTGGTAGTAGCTACCAAGGTTCTTGTCATTTCTTTTATATAAAAAAAAGTACACTCTTTCTTATTGTAGTATTTTTTTTTATAAATTAATGGAACTAAACTAATAGTTCAATTTCGCTGAGGATAGATCAATGAGACTAAATTCAGTCTCACTAATTTTCACACCAACGATTACGTAGTGTAAAAAAATCAATAGAATTGGACCATTAACATGTCCACAATGAGACCGAACCATTAGTTCGATGTTATTGATTTCCGACTTTAATTTAGTTTGATTTCATTAATATTTGACTTTAATGTAAATTAGTTTATACAGTAAATTTACATCTTCAATTAAAAAAAATTATATCTTCTCAATAATTTGGCCCCAGTACGTTATCAAAACGTATTGAATGGTTTGGTCTCATCTATTTAATAAAAAAAATATAATACATTCATATCTAATAATTTGATTTTTTTTTAGTTTATGAAAATGAAAAACTGGATTCATTACAGAGAATTTTTTTATAAACTATAACTAGAAAAAAGAATTTTATGAAACCAACATGATTACTTTATTTAAAAAAAAAATCATAAGAACCAAAATGTTATTTCGATCCTAAACTTTTTTTTTTTTGAAGGGACCGAAATGACAATTCGACCCCAAGTATTTTTATAATTTTTTAATGTATTTTTTCTCGAAATCTGTAAAAAAAGATTGAAATCGAAATGACATTTCAATTCTCATAGTATTTGTAAAAGAAAAATAATTGATTTTATAAAAATCTTTTTTCTAATTATGATATATTAAAAAATTCCATTACGGAAACCAGAAGTTCCGCGATTGAGATCGTAAATATGGAATTCTGAATTCTCAGATCTGAGATATTTCAAACTTTGAGTTTTTTCTCGAAAATGTCAACTGTTCAAATACGTTCTGCACTAAGCTCAAAGTACAAGTAATGCTGGCCCCCGCGCTGTCCCCAAATAGGCACCGTACACGTCGGCCACGCAAAAGTTGAGATGTCTCAGACTCAGAGAGGATACCACGCCATAAATATCTACTCAACAAATATCTTGGATAAATTAATGAGAGGAGAGAGGAGCTGTCAAGTAATAGCTAATGGATGACGAGATCAATCGAGAATCAACTCAAGAGTAATTGTCACTTGTCAGTCGTTGGCTCGTTGCCATGATTTTCATAAAAAGAGAATCAACTGAAAGAATATACTGGGATAGTGAGATTCCAGTATTTCTAGTTGACACTTGACAATTCATTTTTTTTTATTATTTTAACTTTTTGGAACAATCAAGTCACAGGAATTTGGATCCGGACAAGGGAATTTTTTTAGAATTAGTAGATCCGGACTGATTTTTTAACTTTGCACGAATCTTAAAGAGAATTCTCTACAGTCAAAGAAGACATTGAGTTAGATCTGATTGAAAGTTAATTAGAATCTTAAAGTTGCGGCTTTATAAGCCTCACTGTCTAATACATGAGAGAATACCTATCCAGCTGATAGGCAAGTATACTTTTAATTACTTGTGTACAATCAATAGTCTAAAATCCAAATCACATTACAGTAGACGAGATAAATTTTCCGTTTTAATATTATAACTTCATTAAAAAGGGACATGCTTGACACATGAAAAAGAATAAAGTTGTCAATTTTACTGCACTGGAACTCATGGATCTAAAAGGAGAAAACCGATTTAACATAAGCTAAATCAAGAAACAACTAATTGTCATCATTAAAATGATTCCCCAAAAGGGTCCTCAGGGATAGAATATTAATGGAGCTGTTTTTTTTTTCTTTTTCTTTGCAGCTCACAGGTAATAAAAATGAAAAGATATATAATTTGAGTACTGTTGTATGAAACTAAAAAAGTGTTATCAATATCTGTATATATTTCTGGTGCCGTGCGTAAAAATCATGTTTCTTTGTTAAATTACTATATATATTACTTGAATATGCAAGTTAAGATATATTTTATGCATAAAGAATTTATAAATTGAATACTTTTACAAAATGATAATAGACATAAAGAAGGACAAAGTCTGAACATATATAAAATGGCTTAAATTTATTTCTGATGCAAGTTGGGCTTTCATTATGAATGTGTAATACTACTGTAAGCGAACGATGGTAATTAAAGCAGTATATTGGTAAACAAATTGTATAAAAATTAGTCTACTCTACATTATTAGGAAAAAAAATAAAATTAGGTATAGCCTATCACAAAAAGGAAAAAGGAAAAGAAAGATCCGACGTCATTTTTTAGGAGAGAACGGAGTAGATCTGACAAACATCGGACCTACTTATTAGACCTACCTTTAGGTTTATGGGATTCAAGACCGCTCGATTCGTTTTAAAATTAGTGCAAACGAAAATTGAAGCAAGTGCATACAAATATAAAAGTAGGACGCACGAATCTTAAAGCGAATTGGACGAATTTGGAAGTTGGAACCCATCGAATATTATTATTATAATTACTATTATTATTATAAACAAATCTGTAGACATACATTGAAAAACAAATTACGTTACAGTATATCATTTGCATAATTTGGTAAAACATAGAAAAATTGCCCAGCCGGTACTCCCAACAATATTTTTATTGAACAAACAGGATAAGAAAGAACAATTTTTCTATGACTTTCAATTTGGATCGATATTAACAGTGGCATGACCCGGATCGATCCATGTATTAGAATCAAAACATTAACAAGCCAGTCAATGACGGATTCAAATAGAGTGAACGGGTTATTCGATGCCATTTCGTTTTTAATTTTTTTTGTATTTATAAATAAATTTTTATACAACTAAAAATAAAATACTATCCATACTGTAAAATTCATCTTATATTTTCCATGAAAAAATTATATAACCTCCGTAATAACTTAGAAAATTAGCAAGTTGCTCTTGCTCAATAATTTATCTAATTTCAAACTAGTTATCCACACAAACAAATCTACAGAAAATCCCTCAGCACAGAAAAAATAACTTTTGCATTGTCGTGCCCTGATTGTCTCTGACTTTGGTGAGTTACGACAGAGACATGCACCAGCCACGAGCCTGTTTTTTCTCAAAGCTGGTCAGATTTTATGAAACAGATTCTTGGATGGTACGCGAAGCAAATCGTTATGTACTCGTCTTATATCATAAATTAACACGTTATATATTTTTCCTCAAAGTTTATGATACATAATATCAGAAAGAATATGAGGTGTGAAAAATCTGAACCAAAAAAATCACAGAAGACAGAGAATGCGGTGTCGGGGTTCTCAATATCAAGTTCATATCCTCCGAGGTAACATAATGTTTCTGTTTAGATTCAGACCGTTGATCTGATGTGGAATGCAATAATATCTTGAATATTCGTGCGGATTCTGATCGAACGGTCAGGATCTAAACAGAAATATTCTGTTACCTTAGATACTATGAATTCCTAAAAATCAGGATCGAAGATCTGTGTCCACCAATGATCAATTTTTCATAAAAAAAAAAAATCAATGATCAATATTAAATGCACTTATATCTTTGATCCCTGAAATTTTAAATAATTAGTTTTCTGAGTTCTTTCAGACTTTCACCCTTATTGTTCTCTAATACAAACATGGAGTCATATACTCTTGAAGTACGAAAGAAATCTATTAAAAAATCATATATACATCTTAAAATATTCTTTATCTGTATCTTATAAGAAGTATAACACTTAATAATTATGGTTTATATTTGTTTTAGGCAACTAATTATGGTTTATATCCATAATTATATAATCTAAAAGTCATAACTTAAATTTTAAGTTCATATCAAACATAAATAACTTTAAATCACGGCTTAAGTTTTTAATATCAAACATCAATAAGTTGAGCCATTTTAATTTAAAGTAAGCAGTTTAATCTCCAAAACAACCAAACATTGAACTAAAAGCATGACCTAAGCCAGGATGATTTCATTGTGAACAACAGAGTTGGCATTCATTAATTAGTAGAGCTGAAAAAGGGCCACAGATATTTACAGCGAATTTACAATGCATGATCAGCTCCCATCTACCGAGCATACATGAACTAAGTTAACCAAAAAGTAGAGGCTTATAAACTACCGTATGCCAAGAGTAAATACTAAATACCAATTATTTATTAACTGCTGACAAATGTTAACCACCAGTTAACCACCGAGCATAATCAGAAAATTTTTGCTGACTCAACCAACTAAGATCAGTTCGATCTTCTTATCTTCGAGAAACAATGATCAGAACTCAGAATGCTGTACAGAGATTAGTCTTCAAGCCAAGTCCAGCAGGGGCTGGTACAGGCCCACATATTCGGCTCCTCTTTGGCTCTGATATCTCTATACGTGCAACTGCAGCTGTGAGGGCATTAATGTATTCACACTCGGCGCCATCATGTGACTCCTGACTTGAGTCCCTGTGATGAGACTCCTGACTCGAGTCGTGGCTCCATCTTCCAACGGGTAAAACTACTGGTGCACCCCTTGGGATGTTGTTTGTGATCTGCAGATTAGTGTATTTCGCTGCACTGTCTCCACTGGAACTACAATCAGCGTAGGTCATGAACCATGGGTGACCTGAATTACATGACAGAATTCACAATCAGAGTATAAGAACCCATGTGTGTGTGTGCATGCAGGGCAGGGGGGATGCATTTTGCTCAAGCTAAATAAATAGTTTTTTTTTTTTTTAAATTAACCTTTCAAAATCTCATTTTTCACAATATATAATGGAGTTGGCTGGCGTGCTATGGGTAGTACCGTGACAAGCTACGGCCTTGAATACTTATCAAATTGACTTCGAACAACGAATCCAAACTGTTGAAACCAATCTACTGACGAGTGATGCATTTACTTGCTAATATATAATTTTTTTAATTTAGTACGTAGTCAAGTGGTCAATAAATAATGAAAATGAATGCATTAAAATTAACTTATAAATCTTCAATTTTTAACCACTTAACTTCGTACTAAATGAATTAAAAAATTTATAAACTTGGCATGTTAACACATCACTCGTGAACTAGATCGATTTCAATGGTTTGGATTCGCCACTTGAAGCATATCCGATAGATTTTGAAGCCGTAGCAAAGCATGTCACTATAGTAACCCATAGTATGTTAGTCAACTCCATATATAATAATGCACTGCTAATAAGACCAGTTTGTATTGGTGCCACCCAGTCCATACCAGGACCAGACACCCCAGTGCTAAGTCATATCCAAGCCTTCTGCCAAATTTCCCATTTTGGGCTAAAACTTGTTATAGCTTTTTTCAGCTTCAATTTTTTTACAGGAAACTGACTTGAAGACAATAAGCTCAAAAGGCAATAGCAATAGATAGGTTCAGGCAGCAGAAAAATTAAATCTTACCAAGGACTTCATTAGCGCTTAATCGGTCTGAAACATCACGAGTTAGCATTCTGCTCAACAAATCACGTGCAGGAAGGGATACAGACTGCCACGCGGCACCATGGAAATCCAGCTCAATCGTCTTAACAGCCTCAAAAATGTCTTCGCGTGAAGCACCTCCAAAGGGAAGGTAGCCCAGTAAGAGAAAATGCAAAAGCACTCCGACGCCCCATATATCAGTTTTTTCATTGTAGAATCCAGTGAGCACTTCCGGGGAAACATATGCGGGGCTCCCGAAAAAACCAGATAGCTTTTGACCTGTACAAATTCAACAAACTCTTTCTCATACGAACATAAGATCCACTGTACTAATAAACAATAGATTTAATGCAAAATAACTCTCCAATCAATCAAGCCAAAGACCAAGGATTTCAGTTGATATGGGGTCCTAATGATATATATAGAGATCAAAACACAAATTTTAACCATTAACTTGATCTACTTGATGAGCCGAGTAATTGCATAATGGCAAAACTTTCATATTTTGGGCCATTGTATTTTAAGGTTAAGAGATTCATTTTTCAACAACTTAAATCTCATACAAAACTAACTCAAAAAATGAAAAATTTGAACAAAGACTATTAGCTAGTCAAGTGGATCAAGATCAACAGTTTCAAATTCGTTGTTTGGAGCCAATTCCATGGTCTTAAGTTCACTCACCAACAGTATACTATATAAAGTTTAAATATACAAAGAAAAGATACAATCTTCCTAAAGCAATAAGACTGGAATGGCAGCATCCGATAAACATAAACACGTTGAGAGTTGAAATATTTATATTGACAAAACTTGCAAGCCTAATCCCCTAATAGACTTCAATTCCAAGAAAAAATTACATAAAATGTCTACAGAAAGTACACAGACAAACAACTTAAAAAAATGTTAACACTACCTGACACCTTGGCCCTCTATTACTTAACTGTTAGCAACAAATTCACCTCTACTTTTTGCAAGAAATTTTGTCCCACATATACTCCAGAGTTGACGAAACTGACTCCAGAAAGATTTGAACCAAATTAAGTTAATTTGGACTTGACCCAGGTTAGGACTCGGACTTGCACCAATCTGCACAAGTTACGCATACAACGAGTAATTACTTTCCAGGCTCTGTACCAACACTAACTATGGCACCAATGTCAAGGTTAGTGCATTACTTGGCTAAGTTGCTAGAACATGCAAACAAACAAGTTTCACAATTTCAACTGCTCCTCAGTTGCACCAGTAAAGAACATTACTAAAAAGGGAAACAATGTTGGAACAACTAAATTTATTGTAGTGAGCACAATTTCATTTTCCCACTCCTATCATAACTCGGGAGATTTTCAAGTAAAAGCTCCCATTAAGGCTCCAGAAATTCAGTAAAAGATCTCAAAAGTAAATATAAGTAGCAAAAGCATACCATCAGAAAGCCGTGTAGCCAACCCGAAATCGGCGAGCTTCATTCTGCCAGATTCCGTGAGTAGAATATTCTCAGGCTTAATATCCCTGTGTACCACCCCCATTTCGTGACAGTACTTGACGATCCCCATCAACTCCTTGACCACTTCAGCTGCATTTCTCTCACAAAACTGAGCCTGCTCCTTCACCAAAAAATCTGACAGCCGACCACCAGAGCACAACTCCATGACTATGTAAAATTTATCTTTATCATCAAAAACTTCTTTGAGGGTTACAACACCAGGATGGCCTGAGAGGTGCTGCATTATCTCAACCTCTATGTGGGCCGTGTTCTCTTCACCAGTATCCTTCAGAAGCTCCTTGCATGCAAAATGTTCACCGGTCAATTTACTGTAGCAGATGTGTACAGATCCAAACCTGCCGCGACCAAGCTCTTCACCTAGTTGAAGAATAGAATTTTGTCAGAAGGTTTAGGAGAACCATTTAAAATCATATCATGCTAATTCAATCTGTAATTGACACTGCCCTATAAGAACATTGTGAAAGCATTATAACCCTAAGCAGGAATAACCTAATCCAAGTATGACAACAGCGAATTTGGTACCAGATGGTCAGGGCTAGTACAGCTATTCTGTTAAGCGTAAAACCTTAACAACAAGCACTATGGTAAAGTTTTTCCTTCAATTGGTCGCAGTTTCTTTCTCTGAATTTCATTTTTGTTCCACGATTTATTCCATTAATTTGTTCCAATCGACTAAATCTACATACCTATCGAGTAGTACTGATCCAGATTCTTTTTTCTCCCGAACTGAGCAGCCACCTCAACGCACCCGCTCTTCCGTTTGAGCCCACGGCAGGCTCCGTCCGGCGACCCGCGTTGCGCCGCTGGTGCCTGTTTCTTGCTCTTCTTAATCCGGCGATCAGTATCGCCGCGACTGCGCGGTCCGGAAGCGGATCCCGACCTGCTCGTCGACCTCCTCTTTTTCTTGGGTGATTCCATCTAGCTTAATTTGGGAAAATACCTCAGATCGCTGTAGAGGGGACGGAGAGAGAACCCGACCGATATTTTAATATATAGCATAAAGAAAGGCTATTTTAGAGGGGGTGGTGTATTGAATGCATCTATTCTAATTTTGAGAGTTAAAATTTCTTTTTACGCTTCAATACTAAATTTATCCTTGTTATTCTTATTCTTTAAATCTTTAATAATCTACTCTCTCTCTATATATATATAGAGAGAGAAAGAGATTGTGTGACTAATATGCTTTCAGTAGCATATGGATCAAAGTACTATCGATCCAAATTTGAAATTTTAAAATCCAAAAAGTCGATCTGAACTGTTTATTTTATTCTCCATATTAATATGTACTTGGAGACCAAATTTTATATTTTTCTGAATTTTTTTACTATTTATAAAACCAACTTGAGAATCGCTGATTCAACGGTGGCTTCTGATTTTACTGTTTTGTTAAGCCACCGTTGAATCATTAATTTTCAAAGTAGTTTAATAAATAGTAAAAAAATTCAGAAAAATGTAAAATTTGGTCTCCAAAAACATATTAATATGGAGAACAAGATGAACGGTTCAGATCCACTTTTTGAATTTTGAAATTTCAAATTTGAACCGGTAGCACTTTGACCTATATGCTACCAAAAGCATATTAGTCTCTCTCTCTATATATATAAATTCATTAATACCTTTAAGTGTACATGAAAAATAATAATTAAATGTATTTATATACTAAATAGAAAGTTTGTTGCACAATTCTTTTGCATGCTAACCTTTTGTTTTAATTAAATGCTGAATTTTTTTATGTATAAAAACATGTATTTCATCCCAAAAAAATAGGTTCTTTATCCAATCTGTAAAAGAAAAAAGGAAAATTTTCATAAATAATTAATACTAAAATGAAAGTGTGTGAAAGGATGTAGATCTCAAATTGGACAGCCTTGAACTTGTAATTTATGTTATTTTTCTTACTAGCAATGCAATATCTGACACAATTCTTATTAATATGATGATTATCTCTCTGTGTTTTTTTATTCAAACTAAAACAACATTGTTTTTAACAATGCAGCAACCAATTCCGTATATTTTAGCATTTCTAAAATCAATTAACCAGGAAAAATGATCCTCTCTGGCGGACCACTATGTCATTTATTTATAGGTTTGGGAAACTAACTAAAGCTTGTAAAGTAAAAAATTATTAGGCATAATGAAAATATAGAAATGTGTAAAAAAGAATATATAAGCACCGACGAGTCATTTTACAATATTATGTAGCGTAAAAATACCAAAATATGAATCAAATTTTGCAAATGAATAAATATATTTGTGTCACTTTTCTTCTAATGAACTCCAACGTTATAAGATACTAATTAAATGCCATTGTACAACAAATTAAAAACATATATTATTACGTACTATTCCATATTTTATTGGAAGTGCTTATAAATTTTCAATTGTTGTTATGCTCAATGAACATGCACGAAAAATAATTTAAAATCAATAATAATGAAAATTAGGAGTACAAAACACTTACTAGTAATATATTTGCGATTTCATGCATCCAATCTTTTCTTATTTCTTGTCAGAACAATTCATGCCTCGACATAATTAATTAAAATAAATCCTTGGTACAAAATAGGATGAAACTAGTATTTTTTTCTAAAATTTTATTTTTAGCAAAGATAAAATTAGTTTATCATTATCAAATAAATCCTAATCTTCCTTAGTAGCCAAATTAGTTTTCATGATAAATTATAGTTAATGCCATGTAAATGTAAGCAATAAAAAAATCAAATTTATCCATAACAATTTACGGATCTGTATCCTCTTAGAGTATTTGAAGATTTCTCTTACTTCACGGTTTGAGATTAAATTTCAGCTGCTTTGAGATTCAGACTAGCACACGAGACAGTATTATTGAGCTTTGTGATTTGTGCCAAATTTAAAAGAACGATCCAGATTCACTAATTTTTAAAAGATTTCCTTTTGTGATAACAGAGAGGATGTGAATTCAACAATTTACTTCCATAAAAATAAGGGCCTAAACCATTGGCAACGCTACGATCCTTTGTTATTTTTGTAAAGAATCAATTAAGTTCAGAATTAAAAAAAAAAAGGAAAAATAGGGCGAAGGTGGTATAACAGTAGAAGAATTCATTATGCGCGAAATATTTTAAAGTAAGCTCTCTCAAAATAGCGCTACCCATTCTAGAGATACGCCCATTATAAATAGGAGAAATTTCATATATACTGCTAAAAACTATGTAATTATATATTTATCACTCTAAAATCGATAATTACGTGGTTACCATTTAAAATTTTAATAACTCACATATTTATCCAATATAAATTAAATATCTATTAAATATACGCAAAATTCAAATTAATTATGTTTAAAATGTTAAAAATTATAATGAATGAAAATTGATTCATTTTCTCTGTACTCGCTTTAACAATAGATAATAATATTAAGTTGTGCTTCTCTAACCACCCTGACTTGTCTCCTACCACCATCTCATTCGAGACCAATTACGACAGCATTTTTGACCACATCTCATTCGAGTGCAATAAGAAAATGAAGAGCAATGTTTGCAATTTCTAAATTACTTGCACATGTTTTATGATGGATTCTCCTCATCCTTGAGATTCCCAATTAGAGTACCAGAAAGGTGGTCATCACTGCGTACGCTTTTGATACAACAGTACTCTACAAGCAAAATGCAATGACATGTGTCTCAAGCAAATTCAAGTTATATTTAAACAACAAGGTGCTCAAATTCATTTGCGATTACATGCGATGCAGATGCAAATATCAAGGCAATTATGCAGAATACTTGTTTTAATGTGGATTTCAGGACCTACTTTTGACATGACGTAAAGTTATATATGATACACTATTTCAAATGAGAATTTCATGATTGTTTTGTTATAAACTGTACCAAAATTCTGAAAATATATTGAGCCTACTCTAAAATACACTATAGAATTTTGTGCATAGTGGTGAAAAATGCCCCTAATTTGTAGATGTTATCAGCAAGTGATAAGATCAGTCTTTATTTTTAAAAGAGCCTTATCCAATAGGGGCTCAAAATTCACCGAACGATTTAAATTCAATAAACATATAGATTTCGTAGTTCTCACGTAGAGTGGTGAAAAATGCCCCTAATTTGCACCAAAATTTGTAGATGTTATCAGCAAATGATCAGATCAGTCCTTATTTTTAAAAAAACCTTATCCAACAGGGGCTCGTAATTCACCGAACGAATTAAATTCAATAAACATACATATTTGCAGTTTTCACGTAGAGTGTGTTACTAATTACTTCAATAAAATATTCTTTTATTAATTGCAATAAGGAAAGAGTTTTTTCACGTAGAGTGTGTTACTAGGACAGACCACATATCAATCCAACTCCTAGGTTCATCATGATATTTGGACAGTAAAGTAGTTTATGAATTCGTTGCTCATTAGACTCAGTACTTCTATCCTTCAGATGATAGATAATACTAGGTGCAAAAGAAATGTAGATCGAGTTGCGCTTAATGGAAATTTTCGTGGGAGTTATCAAAAGAGCTCGCTGCTTCAGTCCGACAAAAATTGTGCAATTTCCAATATCATTCATTGGAATGATCGTGTTAGCAGTCAAGTTGAACTTGAAGACATTCAATTTTTTGAAAGCATCCTTACACATTCCTCCCAATGCTGGATCAAAATCGATAAGGAGCATTCCTATCCTGGATTGCACAAGGTGCCAGCATCTACCACCAATATCATGATAAAACACACAGTTCAACGACTTTTGATCCGGTTTGATTACCCATATAGATCCTTCTTTGTCTGTGCAATAAAATCCATCTTTGAAGAACAACGCACTAGTGGTACAGAACGATAATTGTATTTGTAGTGAAGTTTGGTCACTTGGTTTCGCAAAGTATGCAACATTATCATTCTCCAAGGCAATCATAAGAGTTGGTTGTTCAACTATCGACCTTGAAGGGGCAACTGCAGTAATTGCACAGAATGACTTCTTGGTAATTTCTAAGGTCACCACTTATTAAGATGAAAGAAAGGTAATAGGTTTATGAAACTCTATACATAAATTCCCAGTTATCACAATCTCTCTATACAGCCCCAAATTGGTACTAATTTATCAAATAAGGAACTAAAACAAAGGGACTAGATCTTACCACAGGAGGAGGCAAAGGCGAGCCAGATAAAGCGTTGCCGTTCGACGACGATCGCTGCTTCCACGCCTTTTTGGGGCTGGCGTTGCCGCTAGGGTTAGGGTTCGCCTTTTGGGGATCTGTCTCTGGCGCGAGTTGGTTTTGGGGCGACTGTTTCTGGCGCACGCGAATAATGATTTTGGGGATTTTCGGCGCTAAAAAAAAAAAAAAAAAAAAAAAACTTTCAGCGACTGGTGTTAGCGCCGGTCGCTGATACCGGTCTCTGATAGTTTTGGTCGCCTGATTTTGGATCAAATTCGTTTTTTTCGAAAAAAATTAA
Organism: Carex rostrata; assembly: GCF_964058835.1. NCBI lineage: Eukaryota > Viridiplantae > Streptophyta > Magnoliopsida > Poales > Cyperaceae > Carex > Carex rostrata. Next base: position 5,861,571 of record NC_135918.1, read on the forward strand.
TCATCTGCGACTGGCGTCAACACCAGTCTCTGATACCGGTCGCAGAAAATCAATTCTGCTGTAGTGAGGACAAGCTCAACATGTCGACCCGTCTGAAGGTGCATAAAAGGGATATGGGTTTTGCAGATCATGGTTTCATGTTGAATCTTAGAAAAACACCTTGTAAAGCTTTGCTTATAACAATTAATGATCCTGGTTAGAGGCAGAAATAGAAAATTTAAATAAGGGGTTATACTAAAATGCATAATATGAAAAAATACATAATGTGTGATCATTGAGATTTGAACTCAAAACTCCATAACTACCAAATGAAATTCTAACCACTAAGGTACAAGCACACATTTAATTAGCATTTCATAAGTGAGGCTGAATTAATATATATAAACTTTAAGAAAAATGAAAAGTCTATAGAATTTAAATATGCATGATTAATTTTTTTTGAAATCATGAGAATGACTAGGCACCCTCTGGACTATACCTAGGTCTGTCCCTGAACCGGAAATCAATTAGATTTCCCTTATAATTAATATAAACCCTCATCCAATTCCGAGGGAGAAAGTAGAAGGAAAGGTCACGAGGGTTAGGCAAGGATGACAAGGCCGAGCAAGTGGCACGAAAGCACACGTAGTCGACCACATCGTCTGCAAGGATGTGATTGGCAATTTCCCATATTAGGTCTCGTGGAAGAGTGGTGATACAAGCCATACTTTCACGCCTTGTCGGTTGGTCTGAACATGTGCAGCGAGACTGGATCTCAACTATAGGTGAGAACGAATCAAATCGTATCTCTCAAAAAAAGGAACTAATTTGATGGAAATTGAGAAAACGAAAGAACGGGACATAGAACAGAATAGAGCGAAATTCAGGAAATCTGATTATTCATTTCATAAAATCTGTTCAATGAATACACTAGCCTTATATAAGTGATTACAAGGAAACAAGAATAACAGAAAACGGTTGAGTAAATCCTTCTCTTGATTTCTCGTTCATCAGCTCACTCTTCATTCTTCAACGCTACTGATTGAATCTAACGATTGCTTCCTTCTAACGGAACTGTTGCTTCTGTTTAGGTGGGTCCCTATTTTCAGTCTCTACTTCCTTTAACGGCTGGAATCCACTTAACAGAGGGAACCGTTTCCCTTCTTCTTCTTCTTCTCTTTAATTCCAACGGCCATTCCCAATTCAATTTTATTTTGTTGCAACATGGCATCTAGAAATTACTGTGTGGTGAAAAGAAGGTATGCAACCTTTTTTTTTTGTAGAAAAGAAAGAGATTTTAGATGGCAAATTAAATAAAAGACTAATAAGAACTCGTTGTTCTTAATTAAATTGACGAGAGAGGAGGGGAAAAATTAAAGGTGAGATATTAATATACTGGAGAAAAGAGATATATTGTCAACAACTCGTCATATAGAAAGCTTTTATTAGATAAATTAATTAGATCATAAGAGGTTTTGACGGTTTTTGCAAGAGTTGAGCCGCCAAATTAAGCTTAGCCTTGCTATCTCTAATAATCAACCTTTTTTCTAGCTAGGACTTAAAAAAGCGTTTCCTATTTATTGTTATAACCTTAATTTTAACAATGCTATTACTAATATGTTCATATAAACTTCTAAAAATAGTTAATTTCTTTATAAAAAATACCATAGTATCTAATATCTCTAAAAAAACTTAACATCGATCTTTTTCTTCTATCATCTTTTATTATTCATATTAAAAATTGAATTGACAAAATCGGAACGAATGTCGACTCAGCTGAGATTTGGGTCATAAATTCATTGGTTGAACTGGTGAGTTAGTACGTTAAATTGTCATTTCTTTCAATGGAACTTTTGTTTTATGAAGGATCCAGGGTCGGTCCTGCAGATTTTGGGACTCGTAGCGAGAGAAAATTTTGAGGTCTTAAAATAAATAATTATTTTATTAATATGTCAATAGATCATAAAAAATAAAACAAAGTAATAAAACGATAAAACCTAGGTAATGAGACAGAGACAGTCCAATCCAGAGGCCGCGGTCCGCAGCCTTACCTCACACAGTTCAGTTGCTGCCGCGTCGCTGTCGCGCCGCACTGTGTAGCTGCTGTTGCTCGTGAAAAAAGCAAGATTTCTTAATTTCTGTCTTCTCTCGTTTATTCATTTATTGATTTACAGAGAAGAAACGACAGAACTAGATTTTCAATTTTCTATGTTTTTAATTTTTTTGAATCGGCTGTCACTGTTGAAGAAATGGTAAAATGAAAAAACGAAATAATTAGAAATAATTAGAAATAATTAGAAATATTTTTTGGTCCTGCTGTCCGTGAATGGAGGTTTAACATTTCTGTTTTTGCGATTTTAACACATATAATTTTTTTTTTGGGGCCTAGGGCCATCGCCCTGGTGCCCTGGATCAGGGCCGACACAAGAAGGATCATATCATATAATTATAACAAACAAAGTCTTTTTTGAACGACGGTTCAATCGAAACTTGAATCCGTAATTGTTGTGTTTACATTAGTAAGAAAGAAAATTGATTCTATCATCTGAGGTAAGGATGTTAAAAAGCTGTATTTTTACCGGATACGTCACGGTATAACACGATATGTATGTTAGTCACGTGATGTGACTCGAGCGTTATGTAATGTTACGTGATCAAACGTGACTACACGTGACCAAAATAACATAAAATTTATGTCATTATTTATCTTAAATAGAAATTTAAATTTCAAACAATAAATTTATTGTTATATATATATATATATATATATATTTACAATTATTTTTCTTTAGTTTACAATTATTTACAATATTTCTTTTTAACTTAATTTTTCTGATTTTTACTTAAAACTATCTTAAAGTTAAGAAAATAGTTACACATGATCCGCGAACGCTATCAAACATGACCAACCACGTCACATTTATATCTATATACTATGCTTAATTTTTGAACAAAATTTTTATACATGGAATAGAAATTTGGCAGATGTTATGGTTCAGTTTTGATGTTATTAAGGACTCAAATTAATTAAACACATCAATTAATTGACATACAAAACGCACTGTAAATATATTTTAATAGAATTTATGCATAATATGTAATCTATCTGCTAGATTATCGTACAAATAAATTAGCTCAGACAATTTCTAATACAACTAGATCCGTTGAATTAGTATTTTTATATGAAAAAAATGTTAGGAAAAATAAGGTGACAAACGTTGAAACGTGAATCAATTATCCCGAAGGGCAGTAGTTAAAAATAATATTCAACAATTTATTACCGCTCTTTAAAAAACTGAATATGAAACCCTCAACGGGCCTATTATTGGATCCTAGCAGGCCTGGATTAATTAGTTGAACTGCCAAATTTATAAGCAGCCGATTTCAAACTTAATCTTAACAGGCCTCAATTGCTATCTTAATAGACTGTACGGACTAACACCGTTAGTAAGCCCGTTATAATCAAATAGTACCGTCTTACTATCAGTTGGGAAACCTTTAATTTATCGATTGTCTTCTTCTTCTTCCTTCAGTACATACTACAGAACCCAACTACCCAAGACAATCAAGAACTTTTCCTCCCGGAAAACTAAAAGCTCTTCTTAATGGAAAATCAAGAGACGCCCCAGCAGACAATTGAACAACCAAGGGAGCAAACCCAACTCAACAGTGACATTATTGCAAAGATGCTGATGGATGTACTGGAAATTCCTTCCCTACTAAATTTCCAACTTGTGTGCAAAGACTGGCAAGAAATCATTCAACAAACGTGGTTCAAGAAAGACCATTTTGAGCGATACAACAAAACACGTGAACCGTTGCAGCTCCTCGTAGTGGAGGAGGAGGTTAGTTCTCTTGTTCTTTGTGAAATCCCCATGGCTTCTGATGCGGATTTCAAACGCCGTGGAATTTGGGTGCCTTGAGATTTGGGCAGCGATGGTCGGTTTGGAGGATCATGCAACGGCCTTCTTTGTATTGAAGTTCGAAGGTGAGATCACTGTGTTCAACCCCATCACCCGAGATAAGGTGACTCTTCCAAAGCCAACTTATATCAAGGGATATGGATTCGACAAATTCGAAGTGATGCACGTTGACTTGTTATTCGACTCTGCGACAGGAGAGTATAAGGTCATGCTCTTTTATCAGAATCGCACCATGGGATGTAATGCTAATGTTTACACTTTAGGTCCTAATAGCTCATGGAGACAACTCGGCGAGATATGCTGCATCCCAACTAAATGTGGTGTCAATGTTGAGGAAACCATCTATTGGTGTAGCTTGTCAGTAGATGCGATTATCTCGTTCAATCTTAGAACAGAGAAAATCAATGTGCAGTTTTCAAACATGCAAGACCTCGAGCTACTCGGTGTAACAAACTGGGACAGTAAGCTTTGTACAGTTGGTTATGGGTGGGAGCGTCGACAAAGTCGTCCAACTATGAAAGTCTGGACACTTGATAAATCGGCAGAGCATCCATGGCCAGGTACCTTGAGGTGTGAGACTCAGCTGGATGGGATCAATGGTGATGTCTGGCTTATAGCACCGTACTCAATTCAAAAGAACAGGCTCACCTATGCCACCTCTGAGGCAATATTCTTTGATGCTCTTTCCGGAAACCCTGAAGATGTCATAAAGGTGAGGTGGCCTTTGAGTAGTGAAATCAAGAGTTGTTTTGCTTATGTTGAGAGTTTACTCCCTGTGCCGAATTAATATCTTATTTCTCATTATTTCTGTTTTAGTATAGACTAAATGTAGAGAACCAGTGATGCTAAATTTGTGGGGAATGAATTTAGTAATGGATCTAGTATGTGTACTGCTAAGGGATGCATGTCTGTCAAATGGAAAATTGCTGAAATGCTTGTTACAGTTTTTATGGCATGTGCTCCAATTACTGATCCTACTTGCATGTCTTCTTTCTTGCTCATGTATATACCCTTGTCATGATCTGTATTTTGTTTCTCCTTAGAAGAAAAAAGAAAACAATGTGTGCTTGATTTATTACGTTTTTCAATCATTTTTTTGGAAAGAAATATTTTATTTTTATAACAAATTTCACATAAACACGTTATCTTTGTTTATTATATAGTTGAATCATATGTTTAAAACAAAGGCTGGGGAAACAAATTAAATGGTTAAAAAATAAACGAGACATAAATTGAACACAAATTAATCGAGCGTGCCATATTCGGTGCTCAAAATCATATACTGAAGGGCTGAAGTTGATTATTTTTTCTAATCCATGTATATTTATAGACATTAATGGTCCATGTTGTTATATATTTCTAAAGCAAGGAAACATGCAAGTGGATCATACATCAAATAAGATTAAAACTAATTTTAAAGAAATGAATATATTCAATTTTCTTTGAACAATTGTTCCTATCAAATTATATTTTCACCTTGGAGTATGTTTGAAAATAATCGTCATTAATATATTACACTAGTTATGCAAAAACTTCTCTAAATTTAATATTTGTAATTTTGTAGGTGTCCTTCAAATTTGTAATTTGAACGATTTAATATAATAATTTGTTTTTGAGAAGATGATTCAAAATAAGGTTTGCAATTTATCCAACCAAGCTCTAAGCTCTGTAAATTCACCCTTTATACTAAAAGATTTAGAAATTGATACTTGAAAATTCAATTGAAAAGAGTATTGTGACTTTTGTATCATACTCTAAGCTCTAAGCCTTTTACATTCACCCATTAATTGGTGCTATTTGCACTTTAGAAAATGTGGTAATGTTAAACTGATGCTAAATTGTAGCGGGTTCTAGTTTGGTAACATGAAACTAATGTCGTACTAGACATTTTCCTGATGTCTAAGTTGATTTTTTCTTTTTAAATCTTCGCATAAGCTGTGAAGTCGTGAAGAGGAACCAAATTATCGACCTTTGAATAAGTTGAATTTTATAGTGCAAAGAACAGAACGTTCTCTTCTCTTTTTGCTATCTGCACAAAGGTGAAATCGACCGTGAGCTTTGATGAGATATACAATCGCTTCCTCCAAGTTTATCTTTCTTCAGTGTTTTTTTTTTCCTCAATTCAATCTCCTCTCTTTCTGCTATGAAACCCTATAAGTTATGACAATTTTGTAAATTTAATAAATATGATTAATGTTTTTTCTATGCTCAATAATAATATATAGAGTATGGCTAATATAACATCAGTGTCATTTCAGTCTATATAACACCAACTCCAAAAACTATCAAATTTCAAACCAATTTACTTTATGAGTGATGCTTTTACATGCAAACTTTTTATAATTTCGAGTTATTTTAGTATCAAATCAAGCGGCAAAAAAATTGAAAAATGAATGTATTAAATTAACTTAAAAACTCACACATTTGACCGCTTGACTTGATATCAAATAAACTCAAAAACTTAGAAATTTTACATGTAAATGTAAATGCACAACTGATGAAGTAAATCGGTTTGAACGGTTTGGATTCACCATTTAAACTCGATTTGATAAGTTTTGGAGTTGGTGTTATATAGACTTAAATGACACTGATATTATATTAGCCATACTCACTAAATGTGTTTGAAGTTCAAATTTTATATTTTTTTGAATTTTTTATTATTTATTAAGTATTTTACAAAACCATTAATTTTAGACCATTAAATTTGTATCCATCTTAATAAATAGTAAAAGAATTCAAAAAAAAAATGTAAAATCTGAGTCCAATCACATTTTAATATAAAGACGATGTTGACGGTTTGGATCAATTGTTTGGACTTTGAAAAATCATGTTGTAAGATGTTATAACTAAAACAAATACAAATTGTCAGACAGGATAACAGAGAACAGAGAAGCTGGTGTAAAATTTATAATTTCAAGCCCAATCAAAGTTTAACAGTGCAAACATCAGAGTCATCAGGCTAAACCTGTATTGTCTTATCAACGGTCAATTCGAGAGACCAACAAGTAATGTTGCACATAATTTCAATTGTCCACTGAGAGACTCCCAAATCCAAAATCCGCTATTACAAAATTGTAGCTTTGCTATTTCTCTGTCCGTGTGAATATTTTGTTTCGAGCAGTTCAGCAAAGCCCCACTACAAATCAATCTCACTTGCTACCTTCAACCGCTCTATACACCTGGGTACAAGATATCCACAATATTATGCCAAGCAATACAATTTTCCAGCATTTACAACCAAACAAACATAAAACAATGGAACTAAACTAAAAGATTTAATTTATTCAAGGTTTAAGAAACATGATGGAATTAAATTTGGAGATGTTTGTGGGTCATTTTGGTAAACACAACCCCCAGATTGACAATTTATCCTTTTTCCTCTAATTCTTTCCTTGAGTTAGTTTAATTTACACTTTTTTGGTGGGTTTCAACAAAAGTTGCAAGCTTGCACATAGAAATTAACACATAAAGGTGTTACCTGTGAACTTTTCAAAAAAAAAAAAAAAGGTGTTACCTGTGCAAATGAAATTTAAAAAGGAAATTCTGAATTGAGTAACAATAACCACCTGGAGTATGTGCTCCTTTGCTCAAACAATTGCCTAGTCAACTTCCATCACAGAGACAGCTTCCTCCAAGATAATCTTTAAATCTTGCATTCTTCTTTTTGTGCGACTAATGCATTCCTGAATGAAATAGTCATTATATCAGCTCAAAATAAGATTTAGTGAAGTGTATAACATGGTTAAATTGTTTTAACTTTATAATTCTAACACAAGCAAATCTCTTTAAAAAGCAGTATATAACTTAAAGCTAGTCATAGACCCTGCTTAGTATAACTAAGCTAGGGAAAACAACCTACAAGCATCATGCAAGTATTCTTAGTACTCCAGAAGAAGTTAAATTTACATCAAAACAGCCTAATATCAGGGTTACATGGAACAATCTAAATAAAAGCTAGGCCCTAGTCACCAAAACAAGCAAGTCTTAACCTCTATTATGTTTTAATGCAAATGGGCTCTATGCCTTGTTTCAAAAAAAAAAAACAAAGCAAGTCTAGGTGTCAATAAAACATGTAGCAGTATTTGAAAAATAAAATAAGAAACCTCTTCAGGTATCAAGAAAAAGCCAGTGAAAGAAGGATAAGAAACCTTGATAGTTGCTGTGGAGGCAAGACCTACACCACCTGGCTTGTATATTGACACAAGATTTCCCAATGTATCTAGAACAATAGTAATGGAGGTTTCCATAACAGCCTCTTCTTCAGCAGTGGGGTCAACTAGAATGTGCTCTTTGTGAATCACACATGTCACAGGAAAAGGGGTGTTGCCGATAGAGAGCTTCCTTTTTTCTTTGTTCACCAATTCGAGTTTTGTCTTCTCCTGTTGCTCACCAGAGACAGTGAACACTCTACCTTCCTCGTTCACAGAAACTAGAGGAATTTGCACTGAAATATAATTTAAATTGTTAAATAAATCATGAAAAAATGGATATAATATGAATGAATTTTTTGTCACAAACTTCTAATTTAAACTTGGTCCTTACAATGTGTAAATGCAGCTACAGCTGAAAGCAATGCAGCATCAAAGAGAGAGCCATCCGCATTCAAACAATAGACATCCTGTAAATAAAAAAGGAATATAAAAGAATAATAAAGCATTCCAGTATGCATTTCAGGCTAAAGCTGTCCAAAGGCAATGATTTGACAATCTAATACGAGAAGACAACTGCTCGAACACAAGATCACAACACAGCCTGTACCAAAGTATATGGTATGATAAAGAAGAAACAAGTGAGTCGATGCAACATTATAAACTCTATATGGTTATTTTTAATTTCAAGCAGGAAAATAACAACTGTACCAAGTAGGCTATCCATGATGCCTTTCCACTTATTAAACAAAGCTCCTTCAGATTTACCATCCTGGAACTGCAAAGTAATTGAGGCATCAATGAACATTTTGAGTTAAAGGAATAAGAATAAGCTTTTCAAAGGGTGAACTAAACCAGGTTAATAGACCAAAACTTCTGTGCTGGGAATGGCTATAACAGGACCAGTATAGACATACCAGTAGTCTCCTTTTTGTGACCACTTCACTGTCATTTCTTTCCTTTCATTTCTTTTTTTCTTTCCTCTGTGTCAACCATATAACTCGTTTGGAATAAAACACACCTCATTATTACATCCGACAACTGCTGGGAAATGACTGGTGCCACCTCAGCAGGCCTTCCAGGCCTCACCATAGGCGAACAAATTGGAGGCATGTAAAACTCCACCGCTGTTCATGCATACAAGAAAAGTTACCACACATACTAACCACTTCTGATTATTAATTTGAAGAAATTGGACTATTCTCATAGCATATATAAAATTGAAAAAGAAAAGTACTGTCTACATGTTGGAGATTTGGAGTATGACCCTAGGATTACATTTCTTTGGTTTTAAAAAGAACATTGAATGTGATGTTTTTCAACATTTGGAATACACCAGAAACCACCCGAATAAAGCAAACTGCAAAGGAATAAAAAAAATAATACATATATCTAGCAATTAATTACAGACCAATTGATCCTTCATCAGGACTCTCTGTTGAAGGGGTCATGACTTCTAGCTTTATTGCAGCCAACATGGTCTGTTTATAGATGAAAATTTAATAGAAGGTTAAAAGGAATAAATAATAAACACATTTAACTTGACAATCATCTTAAATGAAACTTAAAAACTTAAAATCTTACAGTTGGAAAGAAAAGATGAGATCAGATATATGCTTTACCAGTCACAATATGATTTAACAAGTGTTAAACAAGTCTTTTGAATGCTAATGGCACACTTACGACTCAGATTCATAGCTATGGAACACTATTTTCTTGATCTGAAAAACATTATCATAACTGTCCACTATCAAGTGATCCTATCCTTCAGCAAGGTCAAATCATCAAAAGAAATGTGCAAAATCCACTATGCAAAAGAAACTCATCTCTTATGTCTCTAATCATCAGCAAGGTCAAATCAGAATAATGTACAAGTACATTAGCCTACTGTACCACTAAAATACCAGGCAACCCTGAACCTTGATCATAACATTTTTTTCAGCACCAATCAGAGACTGGTAGCAACCAGATGAATAGAGAATGTGAGACAGAATTAAACTGACAGTTTCACCGATCTTAACCAATGCTGAACCATCAGCAGAAGCAACCGGGCCAAGAGATATAGTGGTTTCCCGAGCGGAGTCGAGCGTTCGGGCATCAGGTCGTACCGACTTGGAAAGGTGGCGGTCATAAAAAGGGAGAGGGAAGAGGCGGCGGAACGCCTCCACTTCCATCTGCGCCGCCATCCCGGTGGCGCCTTCTCCGCCTCCAATGGTCGTCGTCTCCATTTGACCACTCTGTGTCATATGCTTCTGTGGAAGTGTTTATGCAAGGTAGGGGGCAAGAAAAGGAGAGGGCTTTAGGGTTTTGTGCGGCGGCGCACGGTGGAGTTTGAACGGAAGTGAGACTGTGGGAGCGAACGAGGGAGAGGGTGGAAGAAAATACGAGTTTGTTTTTTACTTTAAAATTTTTGTGTCATTCATATTCGGGATTCGGGAAAAAACAATTTCGGTCATTTGTTAGATTTCGAATTCCAAATAACTGGGCCTGGGCCTGGCCTTCTGTTACAAACTTATGATTGGGGACTTGGGAACAAAAAGGCCCGTATTGTAGAATAGCTTTACAAAACCTTACAAGACAATGCAATTCGGATCCTCCCAGGTACCTGACTCAAAAAATTGTCAACGGACGGACCAGATTAGCTTAGCACGAATCTCAAAACTGATATCTACAGTTTCCATCTATATTGCACGGATACGGGTATCATATGATATGATAGTAATACAACTACGACAATTTTTTGAAATCTTTTTTCGCAGAAAGTACATGATGAAGGTAGAATACTCAGCTGAGCCAAAATCAATTTGATATCTATATAGAATGGAGGCGGAATGAGATCCGCTGCTTGCTAAATTTTTGCTATCCTCTGCTCTTCTCTCTATCTCTCTCATCTCTACCTTTGAAAAGAGAGATAGAGAGAAAAGTGAAGAGCAGGATGTTGCTATTCTTATTAGAATAGCAGCAAATTCGGATTCAATGGAGACCGCATCGTCTGTATTAACTCAAAAGAGTATATTTTAAGTTAATGCATCTCGGCTATCTGATTTTAAAAGAAGCCAATTCAGTCACAATTTATAATTCAGGGAGCCCTCTAATATTAGTATGGATCTAGTCCGCATATATCTTAAAGCGGATTAGACGATTCAGAATCCAAATACATTAACTCAAAAGATAGTTTTTTTATTTAATGCAGAGGTTTGTATCTCATCTCATTCTGAAATTTGCATTTTGATATTTGACCAATGAAAGCATGGATTAAACAAATATATATATATATATATATAGAGAGAGAGATGGGCTATGGTGCATTGCAATGCATGAACCTCCTTATGCATTGCACTGTAATTACGGATTTAAAGTCCAAACGACCAATCCGAACCGTTAGATGTTTAATCCATATAGAAATGTGCTTGGAGACCAAATTTTACATTTTTTAGAATTTTTTTACTATTTATTAAGCATTTTTGAAAATTGCTGTTTTGCTGTAAACAGTAAAATTTTCTGGACCATCAGATCAGCGACTTTCAAAATTGCTTAATAAATAGTAAAAAAATTCCAAAAAATGTAAAATTTGGTCCCCAAGCACATATTAATATGAAGAACAAGATGAACAGTTCGGATCGGTCGTTTGGACTTTAAATCCATGATTGAGAGTGCAATGCATAAAAGGGGTTCATGCATTGCAATGCACCATAGCCCATCTCTCTCTCTCTATATATATATAATATTAATAGGACCTTTGACATAAACAATTTTATCTTTCAAAATAAAAAAAGATTTTCTTGTTGACAATCAAATAAAAAAGTACATTCAATATTTGTTGCAATTCATATTGAAATGTTACGGTTATATGCAACTGAAATTCAGATCGTTTGGTCTAATACGAGAGACAAAACTAGACATCTCATTCATCATTAGGCTCGATTTCAATTCTAAATGCCGAACTCAAAGCTATCTAACTTAGACTTCAAATAGCGTGGGGAAAGGGGTTTGGAAAAATGATTGTGAAGACTGATTCAACAAAAGTTTTTCAGATTTTACAAAATGAAATAGAGGAAACTGAGAACAGCACATCGGAGCCAATTTGAGCGTTAATGGACAAAGATTGGGAGGTCGAGACTCTTTTTCGAATGGCATTAAATTCCCATCTCTCCCATCAATCATTGACGAGCCCCACTTGCCCAAGCAACTGTTGATGCATTAGTAAATGTAGCCGATTGATCGTGCTTTTTGTACTGTAATAGAAATTCATGTAAATGGCTTCTACTGAGGATGCAGTAATGGAAATGCCGGGAGGTCCTTTGCCAATTATCATGTATGAGAAGTTTCCCAGTTATGGAATCGGCACCTTCTTCTAGAAAATTCTTCCTACACATGGTAATTCGTGCTTTCTCGGTCATTCCTTTTGTTGAATTAAGTGAAAATAGCTCAGTTGATACGCCTTTCGTATTGCATCTCTCTTTTGTCTCTAGGTGCTCCCCTCTTAATAGGAAACAATGCTATCTCCCCTACTACCTACAGCCTTCTTGTGCACCGCCCTCTTCCAGAACTTTAATCCCCCACAGAAACAGGGTTCCCTCTCCAGACGTGGCAGGCAGAATTGTAAGATATACATAGTGGATTAATTCATTGAATTTCTCGTATCGTAAAGAATCATAGGCTGGCGCTGGCACGGACAGATGAGAGGTGGGAGGAAAGACATCTTTCTTTGTGTGTCAGGATAATACGAGTGAAGATTTTTCGAGTATAATAAGTTTTCGAGAAGAAGCCATAGTTTCCAGGGAATCCTATACCGAGAACACTAGCTCCATATGTTTCGGGGGAATAGGAAAACCAATCTATCTATAAGTAAAGGACACCAAGCTCTCAAGTTCTTACTGGGGGAAACAAAAGCGTCAAATTGGTGGTACGGGATAATATTGAAGATCATGCGAACCGAGAGAAAATGGAACGGTTGTGCTGATCTATTAGCAAAAAATGAGCTTTCAAGTGGCATTATTTTTAAATCCTTAAGTTTTATTCCTTATTTTATAAATAATTTGTATTGTGCGGATATATTAGATGCAAATTGTAATAACTTGTTTAATTATGTCTAATAAAATAGAAGGTATACTTCTCTGATGACTATGCCGAAAGAGGGGTGTGCTTTATTCCTTGTTTGATAAAAAAAAATAGACATCTCGTTTCCAATCCAATGAACATTAATTAATATGAACGTAGGAAATCAATTCAAACCATTTGATCAAATCAGACGGTCTAAATTTAAATTGCAAGATCCTAAAATCTAGGCCTTTATTTAAAATACTTTGCCTATATATAGGACCTTGGGCTTGCTATATATTTTCATGTAAAACTCAAAGATTAATAATATATATAAAAAAAGATAAATATTCTGGTTCCGAGCCATCATACCCGAGCGCATCCCTCAAGTAGTTTAACAGAAAAAACCTTCTAATATTGTCTAACTTCCATTTCCAGCGCTAATATCTAAACATTTAAAGCTATGTTTGTAATATTTTAAAATGTTACTCGTAAGCATATAAACCTCTGTCTGAAAGCATTTCTAAATAGTTTTAACTCTCAATTACTTTTGTCTTCAAGCCAAAAAATGAAAGATTCTTTTCACCCACTTTTTTTTTTCTGATCATTATAATTTATTTTCTTGACGATCCGTGATAAATTTTATGAATATAAAAATACGAACGTTTTCTATTCGATTTTATCTTTCAAATAAGATCCATGAAGAAATACTTTTAAGTAATTTTAAAGTCATTTGTTTTTTTTTAAAGTAAAACTCATGAGCACTTTAAATTTTCAAGTTTTTACATCTCAATCGACAACCATTAAAATTTTCAAGGCTTTGTACATGAGCTTTGTGAATATAGTGTTATTGTTAAGGTTTATATGCTTTGAAGTGTTATAGTTGAGGTTTAAATTATTTGTACATGAAGTTTATATGTTTTATTCTAGAGATTTAAAGTGTTATTAATGAGGTTTATATGCTTGTAAACAGAGGTTTAAATTATTTTGAAGTAAAATTAAAAAAAAAAACTGAAAGTCACCGAGATTTAAAGTGATAAAAAAATTACGACATAAATATAACTCGAAAGTTATTCTTCATAGATCTCATTTGAAAGAGAAAATCGGATAAAAAATATTCATATTTTTAGATTTGCAAAATTTATCACGGATTGTCGAGAAAATTGATGAGAATTATCAAAGAAAAAAAAAGTTGGTGAAATGAATCTTTTCGTTTTTGGCTTGAAAAAAAAAATAGTTAAGAGTTAAAACTATAAATATTTAGAATTTTAATGCTTGCCGAAAGAGGTTTAAATACTTGCAAGTAGCATTGTAAATGTTTTGATATTAGCGCTGAAAATGGAAGTTAGATAACATTAGAATTTTTTTCTGTTAAACTACTTGGGAACGCGCTCGGAGATTTTGTTTGAGGTACAATTAATCTCTCTTTCAGATTACACGTGCATTTACTTCTAATTATAATTAATATCGTTAGTTAGGTCCACTTAGTACTCTTTCAGAAACAAATAATGATTATTTTGGGTTCAAAACGCCAAAAAAAAAAAATTCAGACAGCCAGATTAAAAAAAAAATCAAAATGATAAAAAAAAATTTATGCAGTGCCAGCATGAACTTCAAATTTATTTTGCAGTCCTTCAATCAAAATTCAAAAGGTTAAATTTTAGTTTTTTGTCATTTTCTCGATTGCATGCAGGTATTAAATGTATGTTGTCAAGAACTGGCATTTGATCATATCCTTCCCTTCCTCTTTGATGTGAGATCTCATGAGTTTAAAATTCGAACGGAGAAAATCTTTTATTGTAATAACGGAGGTTTAAGAAAGATGTTGGACAATCCTCTCATTTAAAAAGATGGACAGTGGCTCAGCAAGAAGGGATTCATATCCAGTGCAATTATCTGACTGAGTACAATAGATCCGAGTCATCAATTTTAAGCTGACACGAATTTCAAAACAGAACCTCTACATTTAAATAGACACCAAATTCTAATCGCTCGGCTGAGATTTAATGAAAGCTAATTTTACTAAGTCATGTACCTCCCGGATACGAGTTCAGCAAGAAGTCGAGGCATCTATCAACCATGTACTGATTTAAAACTCAGAGTCTAAATTGCAAATTTTTTTTTTTTTTTGTAAGCCTACTGCTTTAGAATTGAAATTGAAATGCACCGTTATTTACAAAAATAAAACCTGTTTATAATAATAATAAAAAAAAATCACCCTTAGGGCATGCTCCAGACAAAGGGAGGCAGAGGGAATGAACATCAAATTTTTTGTGCAGAGGGGAAAACCAGGCCCGGCCCTGGCCCAGGGCGATGGCCCCGGGCCCCAAAAGCCAGGGGGCCGAAAAAGAAAAATGTTTGTATAGGCGGTTTAAAAAAAAAATTATGTCTTCTCTTCCAAGCTTTCTCCCCGCCTCCGTGAAACGAGAAAAAAAAAAGTAAAACCTAACTTCCCAGTCCCGCCTCCTCTGTGTGATTGTGTGAAACGAGAAAAATTAATAAAACCTAATTAACTCACGCTTCCTCTGTCCTCTGTGTGAAACGATAAAAAAGAAGAAATCTAAAGACTAAAGTAAGGCACTAACTATTCTAAGCATTTGGATTTTGGAGTTTAGCGTCTGTAAAAAATTTATGATGTAGTAACCTAACTGGCCAAGAATTTGAAGTTTGTTTTTTAGTTAGCCTTTACTACCAACTTCAAATAAGAAATTTGATAAGTTACAGCAGATCATGTAATTTTCTTTTCTTTTCTTTTCTCAATCTATGTACTAAACTTTATTTATGTTAATAAATTACATCTACTGTCTACGGAAAAAACTAACTTTTCCAAGCTATGCAGCGGCATCGACGCAACAGTAGCGACATAGCAGTATCCACGCAGCGGCATCAACTCTACCTCATTACCTAGGTTTTATCCTTCTATTATTTTGTTTATTTTTTAATTTAAAACAATGTTTCATAGAAAAAATGCATCAGGTAGCGAAAAAATAAACAAAAAAAGAGAGGAAGAAGAAAAATTAAAACCTCAAAAAGGTTCTATTCAAAAACTTTGGAAGAAAATTAAACCGCAAGATGAGTCCTTGGAAAACCAAGTTGAAAGTGAGGTGCGTGAAGAAACAAAAAATGTATCTGAAAACGAAAATGAGGTAAATCAAGAAACAACAAATGTGTCTGAAAATGAAAATGAAGTAAATGAAGAAATAACAAATGTGTTTGAAATATTGTTCAAAATAAACTCGGTGAGCAAAAACTTACAATCTAAAGATATGCATCTTGATGTAGCCATCGAAAGTTTGAAAGGGTTAGTTTCTTTTTTTGAAAAATATAGAGAAAATGGGTTTACTTCTGCTATGATTGATGCTAAAGAGATTGCTAATGAAATGGAAATTGAACCGGTGTTTCATGTAAAACGTAGGGTTGTAAGAAAGAAACATTTTGATGAAAATCCTGATACAGATAGAGAGCAACAATCTGCTCAAGAAAATTTTAGAACAGACTATTTTCTTGTTTTAGTTGATATGGCAATTTCTCAATTGAAAATTAGATTTGAACAAATTGAACTTTTTGAATCTATATTTGGTTTCTTGTTTAATGCATCATGATTAATTTCATTAGATGACGAAGAAATGAAAAATCATTGTTTGAAACTTGAAAATGCTTTGACACATGGTGAGAACTGTGATATTGATGCACGACGTTTATTTTCAGAATTACAAATATTGCAAGTAATGTTACCCGATGAAGCGTGTCAATATGGAAATGCATGGAACTCCATTAAAGTTATGGAGTTTGTAAAAAAGATGGACATGTTTCCAAATGTTTTGGTTGCTTATAGAGTTTTACTAACTGTACCTATTACTGTGGCATCTGCAGAAATGAGCTTTTCAAAATTAAAGTTGATAAAATCTTATTTACGAACAACTATGACTCAAGATAGGTTGAATGGATTAACAATATTAAGTATTGAAAAAAATATGTTGAAAACTATTGATGTTGAACATATAATTGATGATTTTACTTCTAAAAATGCAAGGAGGGGTCATTTCAGATGACATGTGGTTTATACGTGTTTTTTTGCAGGTACAACATACAAGGAAGGTTTCAGAATTGGTTTATCAAGAAACAACAAGCATGACATGAGTATGTTAGTCATTTACTCATTATATATGTTTTATTTTAAGCGGTATTGGTTTTATGTCCCCCCATTTTGTATAATCTATTGACATATTAATAAAAAAAAATTATATATATTAAGGCCTCAAACTTTTCTCTCGCCCCGGGCCTCAAAATCTTCAGGACCGGCCCTGGGGAAAACTTCCGAAATCTGGTCAGTCCAGATCAACTTACCTGCTCGAGAAGAGGAGAATCGGAGAGGGAGCGAAGGGGAACGAGAGGGAACACGCACTGTTTAGAGGGGAGAAACAAGGCAGATTTTGGCGAAATCTGTCACCCCAAATTGGAGTGTAGGTTTTACTGTTTTGAGGGTACGCTACCTCTATCGTCTCTTCCCTTTCCTTCTCTTTAAATGAGATTTCTCCTCCGATACTGGAGCACAGCCTTAGTAAATTGAAAACTTAAATGATTTTTATTGGCAAGATAAAAAATACGTAACATTTTGAGGACCATTGCATAATTTGGTCAATAAAAAAAAACGAAAAAAAAAAGAGAGTAAAATAATATAACAAAAAAAGAAAAGAAAAAAAAAGGAGGTTACAAATAACAAGGCAGGGGAGGAAATAGCCCCATCCGAAATCCTCCTCCTCCCTCCACTCCCTCCCCACCCAAAATCCAAACCAAACTCTCTCTGTCTGTATGTGCGCGCGCTCTCCTCTCCTCTCCCCCTCCCCATGGATGGGGAAGATAACACCACCCCCACAACAAACAACCCCCAATTCCCTCCCCATTTCTACCACCCCAATCCCTTCTCCTCTGCTAGAAACACCACCTTCCCTCCTGCCTCTGCTCTCTCCCCGCCCCCCGCCGAACCGGTGAAGAAAAAGCGAGGGAGGCCGAGGAAGTATGGAATTGGCGCAGCATCTGTTTCGCCTTCTCTCGGTTCATCGTCTTCTTCTGTGAAGAAGTCCCAGTCAGCTTCTGTTTCTCTCCCTTTTTCGAGGTCGCCTGGTGTGGTGAATTCTTCTCTTTCTGAGAAGAAGAAGAAGGACGCCCCAGGAAGGGGTGAGGCGGCTTCTTCCTCACCAAAGAAACCTCAGATTGGGTCTTTAGGTTTGGGTTCAAGCCTGAATGTAATTTGTGACTGCTTTAAATTACATGGACCACCTTGTTGTCAGACCTGAGGTTAAATGGATGTTGCCTAAACCGAGATAGTATTTCTAGATTGTTCTTGTCATTTGCCTAAACCGAGGTTAATTGGATTAACGATTAAGGCCAGAGTAACCAGTGTCATGTTCTTCCATTACATTACCTAACTTGAATTGTCTGGAATTGAGTATTGTACTTGGAAATATTTTCAAGGTGAAATTTTCAGAAAATGAAAGAAAATATTTTCCTTCTTTTGAATTTAGAACAAAATGATGCATTTTCAGTCTGTTTTGCTGACAATGTCTTTCTTTTTCCATGCAGGACAGGGTTTTACTCCGCATGTCATAATTGTTAACAATGGAGAGGTGAATTGCTCAGTTTGTAGATAGTAATCTTTTGATTCCCATGTGAAAAAGATATCAATTGTTTAGCACCTGTTCAATTTCAGGGATTCCGGTAGCCTACGTACTGGGAATCATGGATTTTACATGTCTTAACTCCACTAATGTGCCTTTTGCAATTCTTCAAAAAAAAAAAAAAAAAAGAAAGAAAGAAAGAAAAACAATATGCATGACCTGTAGTAAAGCTGGTTAACTGACAGAGATACATGGAGTTGTTAGATCGGCAAGTTAATATGGTGCAGATAGAGTTCTTCAGTCTAACTTTATATAAAACCCCCTTAGAGGCCAATTCTCACCTCCCTTACGAAGGTCACAACTTATTACATAGCACGCTCTCTTAATTTTTCTGCCTTTCTTTTCTCAATAGGACGTGGCACAGAGAATTATACAGTTCATGCAACAAGCCAAACGTGCAATTTGTATCCTCTCCGCAAGTGGCTCCATCTCAAGTGCCTCTCTACGCCAACCAGCTGCTTACGGGGGGCAGATGACGATAGAAGTGTGTGTTATTATAGTATTGTCAATTTTTATTTTATTATTATTATATTATTATTTTTATTATCATTATTATTGTTGTTGTTGATGTTAGTATTCTATTTCATAACAAAAAGCATGTACCACACAGTTATATACAACTTACATTTTTAACAAAACTGGAGATTCCAAACTTTCTGCAAATGCAGAAATCATATGAATAATCAAAGATAACTAAGAAAACTTCACTATGAAAAGGGTGCTGGTCATGATCCCAATGAAAAATATTTAACCCTGTATTGCTTCATAGTGTTTAATTTGTTTTGTTTTTTTATCAGAATATTTTTTCCTTCCTTCCTAATTGTCTACTCTAATATATATGAACCACTGTTTCATCATCAATCATGTGTATCATTAAGTCATTGATACACAATTCTTCTTGTTAAGTTTCAATATTTTCTGATGAAGCCATTCATATGATGACTTTGGGTTCATTTTACAGGGAAGGTATGAGATTACCTCACTTAGTGGATCCTTCCTTCCTGCCGAGCATATTGATTTATCAAGAATTGGTGGATTGAGTGTATGCCTTTCTGGTCTAGACATTAGTTCTCTGGTAGGTGGTGGTGTTTGTGGTCCTTTGATTGCTGCAGGTCCTGTGACGGTATGCTGCATTGCTAGTTTTCCTAACCTTTTTTAATTTTAATCTCTTCTGACTTGTGGATATGGGTCCTCT
Source organism: Carex rostrata (assembly GCF_964058835.1). NCBI lineage: Eukaryota > Viridiplantae > Streptophyta > Magnoliopsida > Poales > Cyperaceae > Carex > Carex rostrata. The sequence goes on from NC_135918.1 coordinate 5,881,534, forward strand.
ACTGTGTATGTATTGTACAAAGGAGAAGTATACTGTGCCTCCTACCAATGCCACAATGTATGCACCCGTGACCAATGATACTGAGGCCCATCATGCAGTCCAGGTGGGTGAAATAAGGGGGCAAGTCTTGGGGGCACTGTACAGAGATTTACCCTACTAGTTGAGAAAAACTGTTTTTGGTATGGCAGTTTCCAGTGGGTAGTGTACCAGTTGAACAACATCCTTTTATTCACTTGTACCCATTTCCCAATTGTATCTCGACTATCTCCTTGCTTGATTTTTTACTTTGGTTTTCTTTTTATAAATATGATATTTCAAATTCTCCCAATTTATATGTGAGGAGCAAGGAAGATATCAACCTGTCACCATCAGCTGTCATGCGGGGCACATGAACTAGGAGCAAGAAAGAAAGATTACATGGACCATTTCTAAACCATGGGTTTCATGGCAATTCCTAAAAGCATGTCAGGGCTTGGAACATTGATACCTTTTCAATTGGTGTTTAGATGGAATGTCTATTATTATTTTTGTCCTTTCGTTTGTTTGTCACTAACAAATGAGTCAGAGTTAGGGTAATTGTAGAAGGGCAATGGATCTACCTTAGCACTTAGCGCGCATGAGAGCCAAATTCAAAATTGATATGACTAAGAAAAAAACATATAATCAGGTAATTGCTGGCTCCTTCTCAGTAGATATCACTGACGTGGGGCCTAGTTCGGTGAAAACTGGAGAGGCAGTGCCAACCAATCAGGGATCAACTCTTGTCACCCCGGTAGCATTCCGGCCTAGCATTGGATCTACTGAAAGGGTCTCAGGAGCTGGAATTGGCGACGATCAACGGGGTACAGGAGGAAGTGATTATTTCATGCAACCTAACCTTATAAACATGAACTTTATGGCTCACCAATGGAGAGGTAAATTTTCTGGCACTGTTTGCTTCTTATTATTTTAACAAATATATGGTGTTTTCTTTACTCTTTGTACCCTGGGGCAATTATTAACACAATCACCACACTGGCCCCAGTCCTGACCAGCACGTGATCAGTTTCTAATAATGATAAAAACAGCATTCTGGGGAGTTGTTTTCGAGTAAACATTCTTTGGTTGTTTTTCGATCAAGTTTACAGAAGATAATTCTTGTTTTCTTTGAAGATTAACCAGCTTCTCACTCTCTCTATATATTGACTTCAGGAAGTCTAGAGTTGCCAAGTCGGAGATCTCACTCTACCGAAGAAGATATTAAATCTGATGGAAGCTAAACTTTCTATAATTGGTTTGACTTATACTTAACATTGTTGATAATTAGTCATAGAAAATTTTACAAAATGAGCTTGGTTTATATATAGCATCAATGTTAACTTGTAATAGGAGATTGTGACCAAGTGTCCTGTACAATTATACAAAGCAAGATTCAGCAAATACTCCAATTTTTTTCACTATATTTGTCTTTTGGCATACAAATGCTTTGTGGGTAATTCCAATCACACTCTATGATTATTGCTTTCTGTTTCTCTTGAGCATTTCCATCTTAAATTTTAGCGAGATATATAGCATGTACAACAGTAATTGTGCATCCAGCCAGGAATTCATATCACCTAAGGTAACATAATATTTCTACTGGGTTTGTGTAATTAATAGGATAAACGGGAGGTATTGCTTGTGTAGTTGTGTGTATGTTTTTGTAGGATCTTGTATTCTCGGCTCAAAGCTTGTAATTAATTCAATGCACGGTAGGCCGTTCGCCTACTAAATTGAAAAAAAAATCTATGATAGTGCAAGATCAGTGTAATCCAGAATAATAGCCATATGGAAGGCAGGAGTTTGAGGTTCTCGGTTATCAAACAATAATGGACTTCGACCAAATTTTTTGAAACAATCATCGCAAATACTAGCAATATATTTAAAGAAAGGTCTTTGAAAGAACAAACATCTGATGTCAGGTTACACTTGAATCTCCATGCTAAATACTTTCCCTGGAGAATGTGAGGACCAATCCTTATTTCATCACGCATGCGTACAGAAGAAAAAATTGAAAATAATCATAAGAGCGTAACATGATCGTTGAAAATAATCATAGGAGCGTAACATGATCAAATATTTCATCACGCATGCTCAACATGATCGTTGAAAATGAACGCGATTGATATTTAATGTGTTGGTATTTTCCAGATTATCATGTGAATATTAATGTCTGAGTGAGGTTATATGGTCGTATATTGATAAGCATTTTAAATTAATATTTTTATTTTCAAAATTTAAATAGCCAATTCAAACCGTTCAACATGATCTTCATATGAAATATACTTACAGCCTTGATAATTTTACTAATTATTGATATACTTTTTTTACTTACTTTTAAATAGATAACAAATCACTTGATTTATTTTTAAATAAAATGATTTTCTACCTATCTAAAAAGTAAGTAATTAAAAAATACGAACTAATGAACACTATGCCTACCGGAGCGTCACTTTGTTTCTATTGATTTATCTGTTACAGAGAATTGGAACTGTTTGTGGTGCAAAGGTAAATTGTTATTAAATAATTATTGTTTATACATTTTTTAGCATAAGGATTCAATTATCTGTTGTCAAACTTTTAATATTCACAAAAGATAATTGTTGTTGCGTTAAAGGATTTTTTGAACTTGATAATTAATATTTGATTCGGTAATAAAGGACAATGCTCTTAGTATACTTGAATGAAATATAGCATATTAAATGTCTCACCCGTATTGCGATTGTACAATTTTCAAATAAATGTTGAACAGATTCAGATTGGTTTCTACACATATAACACATATTTGCCATTTCCCATCCTCTTGCCATGAGATTGTCAATAGTGAGAATTTTATTTCAAGTAAATATCATTATTCTCATCGGTGCCTTGATTGTCCAAATCTTGCTATCAGGCGATGGAGGAGGGTCCATATGTAAAAACGCAGACAATGCTCTTAGTATACTTGAATGAAATATAACATATTAAAATTTAGAAGGCTAACTCTTTGTGTTTTTCTGGAAAAAGAGATTTTTTGGACTTAGCTACATTTTAGTGTGTTCTATAATTTAGTTATCAATTTTATGTATAATTTTCTCAAAATAATTTGTGTATAAGCAAGATTCAGAGGAAGCCAATGTTTCAAGATACCCACCAATAATTTATGTATAATTTTCTGAAAATATTTTTTATACATAATTCTCAAGATTCGCACCAATGTTTCATACGAACTATTTTATTTTTGACACATTATAAATCGTATGAAAATAAAAAAAAAGGCTAATATATTGTAAGTTTATGGGATTCATTTTGTAGAAAACATGGTTGATTTGTTCCGTTCATTTTTTTCCTATACAAATACATAATTTCAAGAGTTCTCTCATAATTAAAGATATGAATCGATTAAATGCCCGAACAGAAGCCAACAACCTAAAAACAAAAAATGAAAGGAAGCCAACCACTTTATTTTGGTTTACTTGTCAAGCAACTTGCCACTTGAAACAATCAGATCAGTTCGCTCAAACAATCAATTGTTGGATGGGCATTTTTTATCTTTATGCTGAAAATTGCGCTTCGCTCAGATAATGACGGACGAAATTTTATTTCAAACACAACACGTCAGCGATCTTAGTGCACTTAGGTGACTAATCCATTCCATTATACAATTTTTTTAATTATGTGTATTAAAATTTAATTTAATTTTTTTGTAATGTACTTCGAGACGAAATTTAATATTTTTTGAAAATTTGTTACTATTTGTTTAGATTGCTACAAAATCAATGTTGTTAGATAAACAATTAGTAAAATATTCTAAAAAATTATAAAATTAAAAAATTTGATCTCCAAGCATATTTTAATATGGAGATCATGTTCAGTGATTCAGATCGACTATTTAGACTTTAAAAATAAAATAAAATATGAAACATAATTGAAACAAAAAATGAATGGAGCAATTTAACCCTACTCTTAATACATAAAAAGGACCGCATTATTGAGTTGTGTAATTTAACTACTAAAATTCTATATTAGAGTGAGTCTTTAATACATAATAAAATGGACCGCATTATTTTGTTGTGTTATTTAACTAATATTTTTTTCCGACAAAAATATATTATAATTATAGAACGAGTGAAATTACGGTACTTTGCGGAACGGTCCGTGCTATGGATCAATATCTGTTTATAAAGTGCAAATAATTGAATTGAACCGTTCAATATGATCTCAACATAAAAATGTATCTGAAGATCAAAGTTTACATTATTTTTTTACTTTTAATTAGATAGAAAATCACATAATATAAAGATTTTAAATCATTCAAAAGCAATATTTTTTACCTACTTAAAAAACAGTAAAAAAAATTTCAAAAAAATTAAAATTTGGCTTTCAAGTACATTTTCATATGGAGATCAAGTCGAGCGGTTCTGATCAATTGTTTAAAATTTAAAAATAAAGATATAAATATATAGGATGAACCAAGCCGTATTTTGTAAAGTACCATGACCACACTCTTTAAATAACTACCATAATAAAATGAGAATAAAGATTGACTATACTAAGAATATTATTTTCTCTCATTCTAATTGTAAAATTCATTATCAACAAATTTATTTAGCATTTCAATACTGTCTTTCATTTATTAGATGGTCAAAATCAATGTCAAATTTATTTTCACTAAAATGAGGTATATTGAAGCAAATGTCTTATATTTAAATATCCAGTAGCTCTAAAAATTAAAACAAAAAAAAAAATTCAATTTTTTTACTAATCGTAAAGAAAAAGATAATATGGAATTAATTTTTTTTTTCGAATTAATGGTTGATTTTGATTTTTGAATAAGAATACTGCGGCATCGGACCAATATGGATGTGTGAATCTTATTTATCTTACACACAATGGAGGCGGATCTACAACTAACTCGGTCGTCTTTATAATTTAAAATTTTTAATTACGCATATTAAAATTGAATATTTTTTAATTTTTTTGTATAATTCATTTCCTTCGTAAAATGTTAATTGTATATTTGTAGTGTAATAAGTATAATTTTACTTTGTAGTCGTAAAAATGTGAGTTCAAATTACAACAGTCATATATATTATGCATTTACATTCAAGCTTCTAAATTTTTTGAGGTAAATTTCACAAGTCACTGAACTTTGTCGTTTGTCACAAATTAGTCACTCGAGTTTGTTTTGTTTCTTTGTAGCTACTGAATTTTTAATTTGTCTCAATCAAGTCACCCTATAACTTTTTCATCTAAAATATTAACGGAATATTTTCATTATGTTCAAAATATAACGGAATATGCTCATTCCATCCAAAATTTTAATTGAAGATGCTAATTTCGTCCAAAATGCTAACGGAAAAGTTATATTCCGTTAATATTTTTGATGAAAAAGTTAAAGAGTGACTTATTAATTGGGATAAATTAAAAATCCAGTGGCTATAGAAAAACAAATCAAATTTGAATAACTAATTTATAACAAAAAAAAACAAAAACAAAATTTACCTAATTTTTTAGTTCCATCCTTTGAAGCTGCTCTTCTACATACATATTAATAATAAAAAAAAAAAAACTGCATTTAGTGCTCAAATCATGCACTCAGTTAGCGGACTGACTTCTTTTCTAAAAAGGGAGATTAATTGAACCTCCAATTTAATGCTTGTCTGCGTCACTTTTAACTTTTTACACCCGTTGAAAATAGAAATATCACTAAATAAATGGAAAATTTTACAAAATAACATACTTTTAAAAAAAGTTTGCTAAAATACCTTCTCTCTAAATTCTTTGTCAAAATAACCTTCTGAATTCCAGTAAAGCAAAAAATCTCCTTACCTTTGAGTTACTCCTGCCCTTTCTCTCTGTCTCTTTGCCTCCCCAAAATCCCTTCCTTTCTGATTAATTCCTACGCTAAACTCGCCTCCTCTGGTTATACGATACCGAAGTCTGACACACTGAAGCGTGCGCCCCTCTCCGCCTCCTCTGATTCTACAGCAGCGCGCCCCTTTCCTCTGATTTTACGGAAGCCCGCCCATCACCCCTCTCCGCCTCCTCTGATTTTACGGAGGCCCGCCCATCTCCGCTCATTTGGTAAGAAATTACATTTTATGGCCTGTCACAAAGTAGTTAATTTTAGTCTTTGTAAGCCGAATCTAAAAGATGAGACGAATCACAAAGTAGCAAATTATATTTTGTAATGATATTGAATGTTTTCTTCTTCTCTTTTTGTTTTGCTGATGTAGTAATTTAGTAATGACTAATGAGTAAGGCTTGGGTGCTATGGATAGCATAGAGGACTACGGTGCTACGGCTCAATATTCAAGTTTTCAAAATTCAAATGGTTGATCCGAACCGTTTATTTTGTTCTCCATATTAATATGTGTTTGGAGACCAAATTTTACATTTTTGAAAATTTTTTACTATTTTTTTAGATAGGTAGAAAATCAAATATCTGAATGGTGCAGAATTTTTTAGATCAAGTGATTTTCTACATAGCTAAACAAATAGTAAAAAATTTACAAAAAATGTAAAATTTGGTCTCCAAACACATATTAATATGGAGAACAAGATGAACGGTTCCGATCGACCGTTAGAATTTTGAAAACTCGAATATTGAGCCGTAGCACCGTAGCCCTCTATGCTATCCATAGCACCCAAGCCTTACTCTTTAGTAATATAATATATTGCAAGAATATTTGGAGGTCATTATGAGTTTTTTGTTTTGGAAACTTTCTAAAGTTTTGCCAATTCTAACCGCTTGTGATTTTTTAGGGGATTTAACATCTAATCTACAGTTATTGTGATTCAATTAAGAATGTGTTCTCATAAAAAATAATTCTCTCATAAAAAAATTAAGAATGTGTTATCTCAGTTCTAACAGCTTGTAATTCCAGTAGCATTCCTCAAATAACTGTTTTCTGCGTAGCTGTTTCGGTCTCAGTTTCGTCCAGGAACTATTTGTTTCGGTCTTGGCAGAACATACTGCTTTTCAGCACTCTAGTTTTGGCTAGGAACTGACCCCGAAACTGTCCGAATCTGCTCTGTTTTGTCCAGGAACTACTTCTGTTTTAGCCAGGAACAAACTGTATTTTCTTTAATGAGACCATAGCTTTCTGGAGAAGCTAAGAGAGAAAAATGAATGAGTGTAAAACTAAGGGAAGGAAAAATTTAACACTAGTGGGTCCCAAAAAGTTATTTTGTCAAAGAATTTGAAGGGAAGGTATTTTGACAAAGTTTTTTCAAAAATAGGTCATTTTGTAAAATCCCCCCCTAAATAAATTGGTTCTAGATTGAAATAGATATGTCCATTGACATGTTGTTCGTAGATCGTTTTCAATTTAGAAGCGTACAAATAATTAGGTCCCAGAAAGGTACAATACGAGATAAAAATGAAATTAACTGACAATGACCGCGCGAGGTGTAGAGCTTACAGACACGTTTCGAAGTCTTCCCTTCAGTTGGAATCTTAAAAAAAAATTATTTTTAGAAATTAAAAAAAAAATCAAATTATCTAAAATAAGATGAATTATTTTTTTACGATAAATAAATGAAACCAAATTAATAATTTGGTCTTATTAAGAACTACTAATATTTCTATTGATTTTTAACTCAAATATAAATAAATTTATACACTAAATTTACAACTTTTACTTGAACTGAGTTATTGGTTTGATCTCATCTATTTTACCGAAAAAACAATCCATCTCTTTTCCAATAATTTTATTTTTTAATTTCTGAAAATAATTTTTTTTTGTGTCGATTATTCCTCTTGATGTATTTATTTTTTCAATAAACCGGTAACTTTAGAGATATTAAAGTTAATCCAAGTTAAGCTCACAAAATTCGTTTTTGTGAGCTTAACTTCAATATCAGATCATTTAAAACAACTAGTTCGAACCGTTGGTCTTCATGCAAAAATGTAAATGTCTAACTCTAAACTCATTTGAAGCATAATTAATAGTTTTTAAGATTAATGTCATGAACCCTTTTGCGAGCTTAATCCCACACTAGAATTATCAGGTGCGGATTCAGAATTTTCGTGAGAGAAGGACAAAAAATATCAAATCGGGTTTAAATAGCTAATCGGATTTAAACCCATTAACTAATTGGGTATTCGATAAAATAACAATGCTTTGACTTATATTTTTTAATGCTCTGACTTGTAATTTCTGATGCTCTAACTTATAATTCTAATTACTAATCATAATTCAAGAAAATTATTTTGATTTTAACACTAAATTTAACACGAATTACTAATCAAATATCCAGAGAGGGACAAATTTTTTTCAGAAAGAAGCAAAGTCAATTTACTCCGATAGATCACCACTAAAGCTTAAAATTTAGAGGAGGCGGTTACTCCTCGGGACCATCTAGGTTCGCTCCTGAGAATTATAATACATACGTAATTATGTATACTGCATATGTATGCATGTTAATAGTAATAAAATTAATTGATAGTTGTACAACTGACCAGTGTTGTAAAAAACATCCATTTAGACCGATTAATCGGTCGATTAGTTGTTGGCAGTGGCCAAACCGTCATGAATTTTTTCGATTAATCAGCCAATTATTTTCGATTATAGCTGATTATTCCCAATTAATTGTTTGGCGGTACCCTATCTGTCCGACGACCGCATACCGTTATTTGCAACACTGCAACTGACTCGATAATTGTAAAAAAAAAACACACACACACTTGTATATGTGTGTGTATTTTACCATGATTGTGATTATATACAAGTGGTGTATCAAAGTTAGTATAATTTGAAATAAATTGGTCATCCATCAAGCCAAAATTATCAACGATTTAGCTTTATTGACATTTGATCAGTGGCCAGATAATTTTCAAAGTATAGGCAATTTGATACATGATTTATCTAAAGTATCAAATTTGTAATCAGAAAAAAAATCCCACGTTTCAGAGCTAAATTTGTTTAGTGTCTCAAAACTTGAATTTTTCCGATTCTGCGCAATTTTTTTTAAATAATATTGTAGATAATTTTGAATAACCTACAATGATATATATATATTAGTACGTAATATTTTTTGAGGGTTCAAATGCTTTCATTTTGTGTGTCTTCGTCATATCTGATATCTCCATTTTCAAAGCGTTAATAAATTAAAATTTAAATCATAAACATCAAAATAAAGCCATTAGATGTGATCTATATTATTTTCTTTATGTATAAAAAAATATCACATTTTTTATTTTATTTTTATGTGAATTAATAATTTGAAAAATTAACTACATTAGTACGTTTTTTACAAGCTCTTGATGTCAACAAAAATAAAATTGAAATATCATAATATTTTACACGTGCATAGATAAAATGATGTATATCGTATCCAAAAGTTTTATTTTGGTTTTTAAATTTTAAATTATTAAAGTTCTTAAAAATAGAGGTATGATGGAGGGGTAAAAAATGAAGGCATTTAAACACTCCTCTATTTTTAATTATAAAAATAAATAATACATAATTTTTAAAAGAAAATTAAGTAATAAAAATAGAGAGATACGTAGACAGTTTGGACACAGATCTAGTCTGCATGACTGCATGTCATCCTTGAAAGACAAGCAAACTAAATATGAATGTTCTCTGTGTTTCTAGATTTTATTACAAAAGATGTTCCACGTTTGAATTTTCAATTTTTGAAAATGCGACGAATAAAAAAAATCGGCAATAAGCTGCACAGTTTTAAAAAGGAAATACATGTAAAATATCGTTTAAAAAAACACTAATCATACCTATTTTTTTTTTTTTAGTAAAATCCATAGGTATTTATTTCTCATTCTCATGTATAATAAATATAAGTTAATTAATAATACATTGATATCTCTAATTAGTATATACAAAAAGCGGTAAAAAAAGGTTATTTTTCATTAGCGCTAAGATAAAAGACAACTAAAACAAAATAAGCGGTGCATGAAATTAATTTTCCTTCAATTTTTTTCTTCTCTTTTCAAATATAAAAACAAAATTAGAAGCATTTAAAACCTCAAGTACCTTATATAATTTTTTCTTTTACCGTGTTATGAAATAGGTTGAAAAAACATTTCTTTTTCAAAGGTTAGTGGCTTTAAAAAATATATATTTCATTTCATTTGTTTGCAAACACAATAAGACATGAATTGACAATTCTTCCAAGTGCATGCCAATATTTTGTTTTCAGTCGACAAAATCCATAAATATTATCAATTTGAATGATGAGAGATTTGTTGAATAATCGAAGAAACCGACCCAAAATCTTTCCGTGATAACTTGTGGAGACCACTGTCTCCCACGGAAAAAACAGAATGTTTTGTGATTTATCTCCAATACCCATTTGATTTAACACCTTACCTTATCTCTCTCTCAATTGGAGGCAAATTTGGAGCTTTACACAATTCTCTAGTTGCATATATAGTCTTTTGTTTTCCTTTTTGTTAGTCAACATTGTTGATGATAAATCACGTAGACAAATTAACTAAGACACATTTATTTTGAAGCTAATACATATAAATAATTTTGAGGAATTTCATGTGTATCTTTTAAAAAAAATTGAAATTTACGTACTTTTCTTTCTAAAATTCATAATATTATATTTATTTTTTTAAATTTAAAAAACTCACAAATTTATCCAATTTATTACCTTTTCTATTAAAATTCATTTAAAATTTATAAGATTCTCATTTTATCCTTTGTTGAAAAATAAATTAAAATTATGTAGCATACGTAAGAGAAATGTTCAGTCTTTAATTAGCCAATTAGTGAGGACCAATAATTCACATATCTACTTGTGACACATACATAGTGATATCTAGACATACACTTGTGTCACCACAAACCGATCAATTAGAGAACTAAACATTTCTCTTATGCAATTTGCATATGTTTTTATTTTTTTTGTGAGCAAAATATGAACTTCGTAAATTTACAATGAATTTTAATAGAAAATGTAATAAGTTGGAGTAAATATGTGATTTTTTACAATAAGAAGGGTAACTATGATATTACGAATTTTACAAGGAAAAATTAAGAAGGTATACAAAGTTGGAAGAGGGGGCTGTCCGATGGCCATCGGATTACTTTTGTGTTCGATGTGTTCTCTCACCGTCAGATCTGCTTTAGGATTCGTGTATACGGATTTTAAAATAGACGCAAAATTACGGGCACGAATCCTAAAGCAGATCCGACGGTGAGAGAACCCATCGAACACAAAAGTAGTCCGATGGGCGTCGGACACCCCCCTCTCCCTACAAAGTTCTCCTTTAATTTGTAGGAACTACTTTATTAAAAAAAACAGCATGACTATAATTAGATCCAAACAGTCTAATTATATAAATTAACGGGGAGTATTTGCATTGAATAAAATTTATACTAGATGTTTTTACCACCTATATACTCGGTATGATATATTTGAGTCCCGAGTACTGCCTCAGGTACAGGGTCACTGTAACTATTCTATATGATCTGTTTGTCTAATTTGGATTAAATGAATCAGATCTATTAAGAATTTATGACTTTTCAAGAGAATTTATATAACCAAACTAAATTCTAACTGGATAATCCAAACTACATGACATACCGATCCTATCGCATATTAATTAGTTACAACAAATGTGAACTCAAAATATACAATATTAGAAGAAGAAAAAAGGGTTAAACTGAGAACGACCTAAAAATTATTATATTTGCGGAAGGATTATGTATTCAATTATGTCCCATGTCATACAAGTGCAAAATTCAAATTTGCAAACTTAATTGGATTCCCTTATTTCATATGTGAATTAGTCCGAGTCAAGCCGCTGCCGCACTTTTAATTGCTAAAACGCGGTTAACGGGTTAAGTGGCCGTTGGGCATGGAGCCATAGAGGCCTCCGCTCTTCACCTTTTTCACACTAAAATGCTTCGCTTCCATCAAAATGCACCCTAAAATCCGCTCGAATTCAAATCAGGTGAGATAGCTGAATTTATCTGGTTAAATTCACTTATATAGATGTATCATGTATCCTTGTTCTAAATTTCATAGTTGAGCCAAAACCAGGAGCTTATACACAAATGCTCATTAAATATATATCCAGTGCAACTATTGAAAAAGTTAATCTAATTTATGAGTTGAAATGAACTATGTATATTTTTAAATTTATTATACCATATAACAAAAATATCATGCTAACTTTGTTCATGGACAAACTCCTTTTATTTAATTTGTATGCATATAATTAGAATTAGAATTTATTAAGAATATACAATCCTATCGTACCCTTACAAGTTACAAATATCACATATATGACTGCATGATTTTTGTTTTTAATGCATATAACTTTGTAAACAAAATCAGTATTTGATCTAGTGACAAAAGACAACACCCTTTGTCTGGAAGGTCATCAGTTCGAAACCCATATAGAAGATTTTTTATAGACAATTAAATGAAAGTTGATACGCTAGATCTCTATCTTTCTATCTCAAAAAAAATATATAACTCTGTGAACTTTCAATTCTATTAAATTGAGTACAAGAAAGAAAAATAAGATCGTACTATAATTTTTATTTTTGAGAATAAAATAAGGATTAAGCCTCTAACTTACGAATATATTGATGATAACAAAAAAGTTTACAAAATTATAAAGTTACAAGAAGAAACTCAACGATAAAAGAATATTATTACGATGATAATGAGTGAGGCTATGCCGCTATGGTTAATAATTGGTATGTTCTACAAATCTATATTTTTATTTCTAAAGTTCAAATAGTTGATATATAACGTTGAACATAATTTTCACATTTTCATGTTCTTGCAAACTAAATTTTAGATTAAACTACTTTTGAGTAGTTTAAAAGGTCTAAAATCTTTAGATCAAGTGATTTTTTTGCTTATCTAGAAACATAATAAAAAGATTTTAAAAAATATAAAATTTAGCATGCAATTATATTTTCATATGAAAATCATATTGAACGATTCAGATCAACTATTTGAAATTTAAAAATAGAGATATTGATTCATAATACAGACCAATATACCTATGCACAGTATCATAGCCTCACTCTATTATCATCATCATCATCACCATCACCAATAATGTTGTTGATGTTGTTATTATTGTTATCGCTGCTGTTATTACTATTTTAATTAAGAATATCATAGTTGAAAATTTGAGTACAACATACCTTAAATTTATATTCATTTTTATGCATTTACTCCGAAGTTGAAACTCAACAACAAGAATTGTTTTCTCATTTTAATATCTCATCTCTTAGAGAGCCTTCTGTATGCATATAAGTGCAGCTCCATAACAAAACCCTTGGAATCCATCACAGACGGCGGTGTTTTGGCATTTATTTCACGGCTTTGTCCTCAATCGTGACATCAAACCGAATCGTCAAACTTTCCAAAGCACCTAGAAGGATTTACAAATCACAAAATGAGAAAAATATATATATATATACATACTTTCCAACTTTCTGATAAATATCACCGATTTTTATGTCTAAACAATGCAATCAATAACAATGACACTTGTCTTATCTCCTTTAGGTGGGAAACATCAATTGACGCACAAGATCACCACCGGTTAGTGCCTTCTCACTTTCCCGCGAGAAAAATCTTATATTTTAGTATATATACATATACATCTAAAATGAAATATGATTTCTACCAAACCTTGCCTACACTTTAATTGATTTAGTTCATCAAGGCACTAATCGCATTCATCCCTTCTCTTGCCACAGTGTCCCAACTCGTGGCAAACATTTCAAATCCTAGGCATTAATTAATGCACATGTATCTACCTTTTTCTTTGGCCAAGCACCAAACTCTTTCCTACCTTTTCACGCTTCCCTCTTCTTTGTGTCAAAATAGGTTCCAACCTATTCCAACTGCCACGCTTTTCCATCTTCTCTCTCCTAATCTCTAAATACATGCTCCCAAATTCATCTTTCAAGTACCTGTTAAACACACCTTAATGATCACAACCATGTCAACTCTAAAGCGGCTATGTTTTGTTCTTCCACTCGACTCACAAGAAATCCATCTTTCTGACAAGCAACAAAAAGCAGCACCTAAGAAGCCACCAGACTTTAAAATCAAACACAATGTTTCATCCTACACCCGCCGTGCCGTTCGCTGGTTTTTCGGTGGTTGTCAGTTATGCAGGTGCATAGATTGCCATGACCCGCGCCGAGACTCATACCGGTTTGAAGACATAGCTGGTACTGACGACTCTATGAACAAGAAGGTTGCTGGTGGCAATCCTAGAATTTTTAGTTACTCAGAATTGTACATTGGTACAAATGGGTTTAGTGAGAAGGAGGTGTTAGGCAGTGGTGGTTTTGGTCGGGTGTACCGTGCAGTGCTCCCAAGCGATGGCACAGCTGTTGCCGTGAAACGTGTTGCTGGACAAGGTGACAGGTTTGAGAAGGCTTTCATGGCAGAGCTAATGGCAGTGGCACAGCTTCGCCACCGCAACCTTGTACGCCTCCGAGGATGGTGTGTGCATGAAGATGACCTCTTACTAGTCTATGACTACATGCCAAACCTAAGTCTCGACCGGCTTTTATTCACCCAAGCTTCATCGGGCACACCGCCGCTTGGATGGAACCAGAGGCAAATAATTATCACTGGCCTTGCTGCTGCTTTGTTCTATTTACACGAACAACTCGACACACAGATAATCCACCGTGATGTGAAGTCGAGCAATGTCATGCTCGACTCTCAGTTCAATGCTCGGCTTGGTGACTTTGGTCTGGCACGATGGATTGAACATACCAGTGAGCTTAACACACCAGTCATGCGGTCCAACTCAACTAACATCTTCCAATTCAGGCTCACAGATACTAGTCGAATTGGAGGTACCATTGGCTACCTCCCTCCAGAGAGCTTCCAGCGGAAAGGAAGTGCCACCGCAAAATCAGATGTCTTTAGTTTTGGAATTGTTATGTTGGAGTTGGCAACTGGTCGGAGGGCTGTCGACCTGACATATCCAGATGACCAAATTTTCATGTTGGATTGGGTGCGGTGGTTATCTGACGAAGGGAAGTTGATAAATGCAGGGGATAATAGGCTGCTAGAGGGGTCATACCCGTTATCAGAAATGACTCGGATGGTGCATCTCGGCCTTCTCTGCTCACTTCAGAACCCGACCTATAGACCGACCATGAAATGGGTCATGGAGAATTTATCAGACAATAATTTAGGCAACTTGCCCTCGCTCCCTTCTTTCAAATCACTCCCCAAATATATTTCCCTTTCATCTTCCTCCACCACAACCACCAAAACTGGTTCAACAACTGCCGACTTCTCTAATTCGAGATCAATTTATGTTACCGCTGCAGACAATACAATTTTCGTCACAGCAGAAAATGCTGATAGTGGCAATGGAGGCAATTCAGGCAACAGCAGAAATAGTCAACGGTCTATTAATTCAATCTCTAGCATTGACACGCCGAGACAGATATCATACAAAGAAATTGTCGCCATCACGAACAATTTTGCAGAGTCCCAAATGGTAGCTGAGCTAGATTTTGGTTCCGGCTATGAAGGCTACCTTGATAACAAGCATGTGCTAGTCAAAAGGCTCGGCATGAAAACATGCCCTGCGTTACGAATCCGGTTCACAAATGAGTTGTCTAACCTTGCCAGATTACACCACCGTAACCTAGTCCAACTACGTGGCTGGTGCACTGAACAAGGTGAAATGCTAGTTGTGTACGACTACTCTACGACACGACTCCTCAGCAACCACCTGTTTCACCGAAAGAATTACGTTTTACCATGGCAACACAGGTACAACATTATCAAATCCCTTGCTTCGGCGGTTCTTTATTTGCATGAGGAGTGGGAGGAGAAGGTGATACATCGCAACATCACCTCATCAGCCATTTTTCTTGACCATGACATGAACCCGAGGCTAGGGTGCTTTGCGTTAGCTGAATTTCTTTCAAGAAATGAACATGGGCATCATGTTGTTTCAAGTTCAGCTCGTGGCATATTTGGGTACATGTCACCCGAGTACATAGAATCCGGCGAGGCCACAACCATGGCTGATGTCTACAGTTTTGGTGTGGTCGTGCTCGAAATGGTAAGCGGAGCTGCAGCCGTGGATTTTCGCTTGCCTGACGCGTTATTGATACAGAGAGTACATAACTTCGAATTGGTTAACCGGCCTTTGGAGGAATTGGTAGATCAGAGGATGGATGGAGAGTTTGACAAAAATAAAATGATGCGGTTGCTAAAATTGGGTGTCGTGTGTACACGATCGGACCCGAATTCTAGACCCGGTATGAGGCAGATAGCGAGTATTTTGGATGGAAATGATGAAATTTTGGATATGATTGATGACAGAAAGGATGTAATAAGAGATGATTGGGTGGGAAAGAATGAGACTTCCTTGAGCTTGGTTAGGCGAATTAAGGCTCTAGGTATACATTAATTTAGAGAAATGTGAAGAGGGATTGTTGAAATTGTTGATGACTTGATGAGCTTATTGTACCGGCCTATATGCGTAGATTATTGTATATAGGAAAATGTGTTTGCAGTGTGGTTTGTATCATGCATGCTTGTGGTTTTTCATGTTGGATATGCTTGTTTTAACATGCTACTATAGTACTATACGTTCTTAGTTTTATTAAACTTTTTTTTTTTGTTTCTAGTGGCACAATGAGCCGAAATTTTTATAAATACCCTAAATAATTAACAAATTACGTAATCTATCACATTTTTAGTGAAAATTCAAAAACTAGCCAATCCGGTTAACCAATAACCGGATTGGGCCCTTCTTTCCGGTGGCCCAATTCCCGGAATAGTGAAAATGGGTCCGGTTATTGGTTAACCGGAAATGTGGGAATATGCATTTTTTTGAAATGGAACAAAACCGGTTAGTGGTGCACCGGTTTTGGCCTTTCTTTTTTTTTTTTTTTTTTTTGAAAACAGAAATTTTTTTTTTGTATTAAAATATTAGAAATGTTGAATATATTTCTTTGAAAATAGATGGAATACAATATAATTTGATTTAGTAGAAAGACTGCAACAAATAACTCGGATCAATATTTTTCAGGCCGGATTTTTCGCGGTTGTAAGAAAAATTAATATATTTCTTTATGTATTATTGGAAAAAAATAAAAATGCTTAGATTCTGAGTTATTGATCCCGGTTCAAAAGTCACTTCTAGGTAATCCAGAAAATATTGTGATATTTCTAGTACATTTAATTTATTAAAAGTTGTATCTATTTTTGAAAAAAAATAAAAACTTTAATTTATTTAATAGTTGTTATTCAAAAAGAATTCTCAAAATAGATACAACTTTTAATAAATTAAATGTACTAGAAAGATCACAATATTTTCTGGATTACCTAGAAGTGACTTTTGAACCGGGATCAATAACTCAGAATCTAAGCATCTTTATTTTTTTCTAATAACACATAAAGAAATATATTAATTTTTCTTACAGCCGCGAAAAATCCGGCCTGAAAAATATTGATCCGAGTTATTTGTTGCAGTCTTTCTAATAAATCAAATTATATTGTATTCCATCTATTTTCAAAGAAATATATTCAACATTTCTAATATTTTAATACAAAAAATAAATAATAAATAAAAAATTCTGTTTTCAAAAAAAAAAAAAAAAAAAAAAAGAAAGGCCAAAACCGGTGCACCACTAACCGGTTTTGTTCCATTTCAAAAAAATGCATATTCTCACATTTCCGGTTAACCAATAACCGGACCCATTTTCACTATTTCGGGAATTGGGCCACCGGAAAGAAGGGCCCAATCCGGTTATTGGTTAACCGGATTTGCTAGTTTTCGAATTTTCACTAAAAATGTGATAGATTACGTAATTTGTTAATTATTTAGGGTATTTATAAAAATTTCGGCACAATGAGTGTCGATAATTAAAATACTTTTAGTTTAGTTATTGTTTTTAGTTTCTTTTAAAATATCAAATAATTATATAACTTGCATTTTCAATTGTTATTTTTATTTTCCATAACTTGTCTTGTTATGCCAAGCAAAGATGTAATTGTACTACTATTAACTTGCATTAATCTCCCGAGAGTAAATTTTCGAATTATATATATGTTGCTTGAATTAATCTTCCGAGAAAATATCCATAAGAAATTTCGATCGCTTTTAATAAAAAAAAAATCAAATAGGTAACCAACTATTAACAACCCCGATCTTTTTTTTTTTATTAATTAGTCCTAGAAACTAGAAACTGCCTCATTTAATTAAAAGCATCTTTTTGGAAGTGAGCTATCCCTAGCATCTCTGCTCTGCATGGTCCAAAAACACTTTTTCTTCATATTCGTTGAAGGATAATGCAATGCTACCTGTCATTTATTTTATTTCTGGTACACGTCACATTCTTTGACAATCCGCGGTGTCGCATTACAATAGCGCGCAACCCCAGAATATTGGACTAATTACCGAAATTTTTATTTATGCCATAATAAAAAAATAAAAAAACCAAAACACCTCATATGAGGAATTTTATATTTATTCGAGCCGCTAAGTCAATCAGAGGCCAGATTGACTTAGAGATCTCCAAAAACCCAAAAAATGCACTGTAACATTAAATATATTTAAGTTTTAAGAGACCTCTAAGTCAATCTACCTCCTCTCCCTCTCTCATAAATAGACCGCAGATTGACTTAGCAGTCTGGGTAAATGTAGAATTCCTTTATAGAGTGTTTTAATTTTTCTTTTTAAAGAGTATAAATAAAAATTTCGGGACTAATTATAAAGTAAAAAACCATTCACTTTCCCCTTTCCTCTCGGCCAACATACCATTCACATCTATATACCCTATTTTTTTAACGTTTCATAGTTTATTCCAACGATAAACATTATACCTCAGAGGATACGCAGTGTCAACTATATAAACTTTTAAACAGGGGCGAGGCAATAGGATTTTGGGGCATAATTGTATATTTATTTTAAACACAATTATATTTTTATAATTTTTCCTAAAAAAAAACATGACACAAAAAATATAGTTTTGACCCAGGCAATAATTATAGGCAAGTGCCTCCCTGAGTCTTACTGGCTCCGCTCATGCTTTTAAAGGGTGAAAAATGAATTAATATGAACAAAACGAAAGAAAAAAGTAATTTGGAGATTTGTACTGAGATCCAATAGATATTTTCTCAGGTTGGGTGTAATGTGTCCAAAACCTTTTAGGACTTGCACCTATAAACCAGAGCTTTTAACTGACTCTAGCAATTCGTCAGCAATGTTACAAATAAAACGATCAAATCAATTAATAGATACATTGCTTACATCTTAAGGTTCAGGTTGCATACATTGCTTATTTTTGAAACTTCAGAGGATTAATCTCTTTCATTGCTCCATTTCATCATCAGAATCAATCCCTACCCATTTTATAATACAAAAGAGGAAATCTTTCAAATTGACTTGTCCATTTTTATTCAGGTCCATCTCCTCTGCATTGTTTTAAAATAACAGGCCTTAAAATTCTCAAGTAAAGGAACTTACAGCAGTGCACTTGGTTTTTAAATTAATTAAGTCAATATCAGTTTCAACCTAAAAAAAATACCAACTGCCAAGAACCAAAATAAAAGAAGGCAATAGCCAGAAAGTTGGAGTCCATTTTTCTCATATTAGGCTTTAGAAGCTTACAGCCAACCTTTATTGGTTATTTGCAAATACCAAAAAAAAAAAAAAATGCATTATATGCAACTATATGTTTTCTTCAAATCATGAAAAAGTCTGTCCTCACCTCAAAACTAATTTCTAGTCTCAAAGAACAATTTAAACTAAATTGAAAGATCCAAAATGTTGGGCACCAATTTTTTTATGATGGCTATGAGACATTTACTTTTGGGGTTTTTATGACATATGGGCAATTTGGTCATTATTAGCTACTTAACAGATCAGAGAAATGTTCAATACTATTTTGATATTATGGATCCAGTTAAATCTACACTAAATGCTGAAAAGGAAAGAGTTTAAAGGAAGAGCTACAATACTAAATCGCCTTGAAGTGACGTAACTGGGAGATTTCTCTTGATGGTGAGTTTCATTTAATGAAAGAGACAAATCCTTCCTCTTTAGCTTTCCATCTCCATCTTTGTCTAAGAATAGAAAAGCCTCCAATAATTCATGAAACATGTAGCTGAGCTGTTCTGATCCTAGTACAGCAATCTGAAATACCAGACAATTAAAGAAACCAATTATTTTTTATGAGAAAAAGAAACCAATTATTAAAATCTCAAATTTGGTAATAAGTGGCCAACCAGCAAATATTCACTTCTACAAATCTGGGTGAAACTGAAACAGTTAGGACCAAAATTTTCACTGAAAACCATATCGGAATGCTTTCATATTCCCGAAAACATAACAAGCAATGAAATTCACTAGCTTGACCACATTTAGAATATTAAATGCTCTTTCTATAGGTGAATGTGCATTTCGGAGTAGTATTCTGGCAAAAACACCATTTTTATATTCAGGCGGAATATACTGCTTTGGATTATTTTTCTTTCTTTTTTTCCCAAGATTCTGGCACCAGGCCCGGTAATAATTATTGCTAGTGAACTAAGGATTGTAATGGCTACAATGGGTCGGGTCATCACTATTTCAGTTAGCATCACATCGGAGAGTACGGGTCTTGACTGATCTGCCAGAATGCCAAGATTTCTGAACCAATTAACCAAATTATTTAGGTCAGGTCAACATATAGGTCAGTATCATCAAATCTGGTAGTATTTGATCCACACTATTGACCCTTTGGCCGGCATTAAATAGGCCGGGTCAGTCAACAATTGGCTGACCTACTACAAATTATTTTAACATGATTAAATTACATTGTTAGCAGCAGACGAAACTGTCAGTAGATACGTGAGGCAAAGAAGAACAATAAATTCAGGATACTGTATCCCTTTATTCCCATCAATGTCACAATAGTGATATAAGCTATGCATATCCTTCTCTGAGAGTTGAATTTGCATTTTGTCAAAGCATTTCTTCATTTCTTCATGATCTATTGTGCCATTACCATCCTCATCTGGAGCATAAAGCAGGAAGATAACCGATGCAATTCGGTTATTATATTTGTTTAGTCTGTGTTAATTAAGCATTTTCTTATCAATTTTATATTAAAAAGGCATTTTCTTAACAAATACGTTAATGGCTACAAAAATTGAATGCACCACCAAACCGTCTATAGTAGGACAGTACACCTTTTGACATGACATACCTTCTGATCAGCATATAATGTACCTTTACAACCTGCTTTGTAATCAATATTATAATGTACCTTTGGATTCAAGATGCTTTTATGTCATTTACAACCTGTATAACTTCCCCAACTTGGTATAGTTCTATCAAGTCACTTGGAGAAGTTATTTATTTCCTTTTGTCATATAACTTGGTTTTATTTTTTTTCTTTCCTGAGCAGTCATTATCATCACCCATTAATTCATTAAAGCTTTCTGATAAATTTGGATTTATTCACCAAATTCTCTGGCATGATATTTGATCGACTAATGCAATGTTCACAACACAAGGTACCTGTCATATTTTATTGACTATTTGAATTTATTGAAGTTACTTACATAATGTGCAACACAATAAATGCCCATTATTGGTTACTTGCACAATATGCTAACAATAATAGCCCAATCAGAACCAAATCAAAAGTTCATGGGAGAAGGATGAAATAAAGAATATCTAATATCAAGAAATAGGGGAATGTTTGGTTACCATATTCTTTGAACAGATCTCTGATGTTTCTCAATCCTTCTTTGAACTGAGGGAACCGCATTGAAATACTATTCATTGATCGAAATGTCTTTTGGCCGGTTGATCTATTTATCTGTTTAATTGCTTCTATCAGTCTCCTTTCAAGAATCTGATCTTCTTTTCCGCATTTGGATGAAATCTTGTCACGAAAGAATGACTTGACAGCATGACATGGATGAAATAACCCTGATACAACATGATTACAAATTTAAATACCTATTAAATGACTGAGGGTCCAGTACAAATTTAAATACCTATGAGTTTTAGTGATTTGAGCAGAGAATTAATTTGAACTCATATTTGATCTATATTACACTAATTCCCCCTTAAACATTCAATTAGCATTTAAAAATTCGTGCCAAGATTACCTGAGGTTCCTCGCATGGTTACCTGCTGAGTACTGAGTACCGGCTCTATGCAGGTTTATACTTTATAGAGACTGGGTGGGTCCAGTACTCTCCGTTTAGTCGAAACCGAACAGGTCCATTTCGATCAGACATCTTGTGTAGTTGTGTGCTTATTGTTCGTACTGTTCCACCAAATGCCAGGACCTGTCCATTTCAATAAGACATCTTGGAGAGGATGCACACGCATGGAAGCACTTGCAATTTTGATTCTCTTTGATCGGAAAAGAAAAGGAAAGAGGAATGGGGTTCCTGGTCGCTGTCCGGGGGTAACCAGAGACTCGCTCTGGCCTACTGTAATACCTTTCCAAAAGGGAAATTCCATGGGCCTCACATTTCGGCCCATTAACTGGCCCAACATTGTCCATCTCTAACCCAACAAGATATTACTAGAGCAATTGTAGGCTCTATCCACTATGGCCTAGACCAGACAACTTTAAATTGGAGAGTATTTGATCTGGACCGCTCATTTCCTATCGGACGGATCTTAAAAGCATTGAATGGAGTGCGGTCAAAATGTATGCATGAAGGCATGAAGCCATGAAGGGGTCGGTTAAAAGTTCATTAGCGAAGCCGAAGCAGCGCTTGAGAAATCATTGCGGACTACAAAAAAGAAAATGAGATAATAACCCCTGAGCACGCTTGTTTCTCCTTTTCTAATCCTTTTTCCGCTTGTAGAGAAGAATCCTTACTCCTGAAGACAAGCAATCGAGCACTACCCAATTAGGCACTCGTACAGGTGAGACCATGCATGTTTCCTGTATCTCTTTATATATGCTATGCTACGCTCTTGCTCCTTTTTGAGTTAAAGAGACTGAAGCTAAAAATGAATCTAGTGTATTTATGCTCTTCTCCTTCTTTCATTCTGTTTGTATTTCTTCAATTAATTTCTGCTATTTTCTCCGATGCTGATCCTCCTGGTAAGATCAAGTGATCAACCCAATTAGTCCCTATTTCTGGTCTAATGTTGACTTAATTTGAGTTATTACTAATTAACCAACGGCATAAATGCATTAGGTTTTCAGTTGAACTGAATCATTATGGTACTTTGTTAGCCTTACTTTTGTGTCTGATCGTGGTATCGGGAAACAATGAAGGACGGTAGTTGAGGCTTAACACTGAATGACCAAAAAGCTGTTATTGATATTTTATAAAATCATAATTTGTTGTACTGCTTTGGTACTGTACCAGTATTCCGTGTACGATCTGTCAGACTTACGTAAAATAAAATAACTTCAAACATTCTATCACTTCTTATTACAAAATGGATGACATTGTTAGTCACTGCAATGTGGAATCAGTCATCTCAATAAGACATCTTTCAGTAAAAATGACTAATTCCACATCATTCGCTTGATTCATGATGTCCAATCTTTGGCTAAAACAGACTGCAGGGTCCAAAAAGAAACAAGTCAGAAATTTGCGGACCAAAATGAAACTTAACATTTCGTAAATTTGAATTTGAAAGGGAACTTAATGATAAGTGTAATTTAGTCATTTTGTTTCGAGCCTAACCTCCTACTTGTACTTTGTTTTTTCCAACAAGGTTTCTTAAGCCTCTCTTGCGGAGGCTCAACAGTCTACACCGACCCTTTAAACCTCACCTGGATACCTGACACGGCTTATGTCACAACTGGCTCTGCATCCAGTACACTCAGTATTGTCAAATCTCAAACACGCAGCCCAGTTCGTTTCTTCCCAACCTCTGACAGGCAGGCCTCCGACTGCTACAGCCTCCCCACTAAAAACTTCTCTCTCATTCTTATTAGATCAAAATTTTCTTACAGCAACTATGATGGAAAGGAGAAGCCGCCGGCCTTTTTGGTGTCTTTAGGCACTGCCAATGTGTCCCTTGTTAATTTAACAAAACTAGATCCATGGGTTGAAGAGTTTATTTGGAGGGTTCAGAAGGATGCTCTGAGATTTTGTTTGCATTCACTTGCTAATGGAGGGTTTCCAGTTATTTCTTCTTTGGAGATGCGGCCTCTGCCTGATGGAGCTTATAATTCAAATTTGGATGGGCTTGGTGGTAGTTTGTTAAGAAAAAGGTTTCGCATCAATTGTGGTTATGGCCACAAGAAATCATTAAGGTATAGCTGATTGGAATTTATGGAATTAAATTTAATTTCGCTGAACAAATACTAGTTTAGATCCCAGCCTCATTTTTGGTGCAACAATGTTTACTTATATGCCCCTGTTGTCCTTCAAATCTACACCCTTGCATTATAAAATAAACAAATATATATTCTAAGGCTTTGAAGCAGAATAGCTTTCTACTAGCCTTATGTATTTGTTATAGGAAATTTCCATAATCACCGTTTTTATTTAACCCTAGAAAATTACCTTGTAATCTCGAATCAGTGCCATTACTAATCAGCCATTTACATTGTTTTATATTACCAGATACCCAAATGATTACTACGATCGGGTGTGGGACCCAGATCAGAAATTTATTCCTTCTCGTTTAACAGCGTCGTTCAGAATTCAAAAATCCTTAAATGCTTCAACCATAAAGGAGAGGCCACCAGTCTCAATTCTACAAACTGCAAGGGTTTTAGCAAGGAAAAATATCATGAGTTACAACTTCCCCCTTGGAAAACTGGGTAGTTATTATATGATCCTCTATTTTGCTGGAATCACTCCCGTTTCATCAACTTTTGACATTTTAGTAAACAAAAATGTTATGAGCTTGGGCTACACTGTAAAGCATGGTCAAGCTAGTTCCCTTGCATTTACTGTGAAAATGGTTGATCGTGTGTGTGTGTCATTTCAAAATATCAGCTTTTGCCCTCAAGTTAATGCCATTGAAATTTATGAGATCATTAATATGCCGCCAGAATGCTCAGCCGCTACAGGTTAGTAGAATCACGAACTTGTATGATATCCTGTTAAATGCTTACTTTCCTTGTAGAGTTCTTTGCAGATGAAACCAAGATTTTACCTTTGTAAATAGCTGAAATTTTTTTTGGGTATTTGCAAATAACACCAATTGATAAAACCAAGGTAAGTTGGTGAAAAACTTTACTAAAATATGGACTGAGATTTTCATTTCAAATTCAGTATCATCGAAGTCCTCTTGGCTCCATTTTATTTAAATCATGACTTAAAGATAGACCTGGGTTTGAAAGTTTAAATGAGGGGCAAAATTTTTAACATCTTACAGAATACGCATCTTCCATTAATCTAAAAGAGTGCATGTTGTTTCAAATATTAAAAAAATTATCATTTCCACTTGCAAGCATTACAAACTTTTTACTCTGTTTGCAAATACTTCAAAACATTGGGCACTACATGCAAAAAGAAGTATTATTTCATTTACAAAGTTGCTTTGATGTGTCAGTGTCAGCTCTCAAGGTAATTCAAGAATCGACTGGAATTAATTTTGGATGGGAGGATGATCCATGCTCTCCTATGCCATGGGATCATCTCAAATGTGAAGGCAATTCGGTTACAGCACTGTAAGCCAATGATAGTAATTATTGCAAATGACTCCTAAAGCAATTCAATTTGGTCCCCAGAGCTTAAGAGTTCCCGTTCTGTTATGTTAATTCAAGTGTGTTTTGCTTTGTCCTTAACATCATCTTTTAGTTAAAAAACTATGTAAATCCTAAGTCAGGACTGCCTTGTTATTGAGATATATTGGACCAAAACTATTTTATCGAATAACTAAGAGCTTTTGTCAGCATGTCTGACTCAAAAGAATTATCACGTATAGCCACTGTTATTAAAATTGGACAGGAATGGCTGGATTAACCGAAAAAAAGGAATCAGACACAGCTACAGTTTGGTTTTAAAGGATCGGATTAGTAAGTGAACCCAAAATAAAACCAATTGAACCGTCCAGGTTTGCAAAGAAATGCTAAACTAGTCACATTTAAAACAGATGGTATTGTTCAAAATACAAATTATGCTGACAAGAACAGGAGTTGTTAATGGATTGATTCCAGAATGAACCCTTGTAAAAGGAAAACAATTGAAGTATAAAGAGGTAATAACTACCTTTTGTAAAATAGAGATAATAAAGAAAAAATAGAGAAGATTAGACAATCAATTAGAGGACTCTTATAGAATTCTTTTTGTGCATGTCCATGAAAATGAAGGAACAAAATCATACACATATGGATATACTTTGCTAGTTTTGGTTAAAGATCTATTCTTATTTATCAACTTCTTTTACATTTTACTGGAATAACATAACTTGAACGTTACTCGTTGTATTTAAATATACCCATGTTTCATTCAGATCATATATATACATACAATGTTTTTATATAATATATTATTTTTGTTTATAAAAAATTGCATTGATTTGAGATAGGCAACCCGAGTCTCGACCATTTCCACATCCATTCTGTTCTGATAAATTGGATGGAACCAAATGTGAAGTTTGTAGTTCTCAAATAGAGAATTGGTTAATACTATTAAGATTACTTGATCTAATAAACAGCATATTATAATTTAAAAGTTAAAACCATTTCAATGTATGAAAGTCAGGTTTGTATGCAATTAGGCTCTAGTTTGGCAAATTTCAAATCTGACTACACAATGTGTTTATTAGATATGCAAGTATGAAAGTCAGCTTTTTATGCATTTAGATATTTATGTGGTTTTGGTTGATTTTCAGTGAGCTCTCTGACATGGATTTGGGAGCAATTACTCCTACATTTGGGGATTTGCTTGACCTCAAATCATTGTAACCTACTCATATTTACCAGATTTTCAGTTACTTGGCATTATGTTTTGTAATTTTATTATCTATTTCGAATTTTTAACATTATTTTTCTAAAGAGAAAAAATGTTTTCTAGGGATTTGCATAATTCCTCCCTTTCTGGAGAGGTCACCAACTTGGGCACTCTTCAACAGCTTGAAATATTGTATCGCTTTACTTTATTCTCAAACTTCTGTCTGTATTCCTTTTTTATTCAACTTCCCGTTAAGGTGATTAATATATCTGAGTTTCATTTGTAGAAACCTTAGCTTCAACAAGCTGACTTCATTTTGGTCAGATTTTGACACTATGATTAGACTTCAAGTACTGTAAGTATACTGATTCACCGAAAGATTTGCTCTCTTCTTGTGATGCATAAATTAGTTCCTTCCTGATCAATGGGTGTTTAGTTTGAATTTTACCCAATATTTTTTAATGTAAAGGGACTTGCAAAATAACAGTTTAGAGGGAGCAGTTCCAGAGAGCCTCGGAAGCTTAAAGAAACTTCATTTGTTGTAAGTTCTTTTTTCTTACATTTGTTAATTTTTTTTTTTTTTTTTTTGAAAAATGTCCAGTGGCTTTACTCTTTTTTTTTTTTTAATGATAGTAAGATACGGGAAATTACTCTTATAGGTCCACTTGTAGAGTTGGATCTGCATTTAATTTCGAATATTTGGTTTTCAATGCAGAAACTTGGAAAACAATAAACTTCAAGGAGTTCTTCCTCAGTCTTTGCACAAGAGAAGCTTGGAAGTAAGGTAGTATACTATGGTATCCATTAAAGTAATAATGAAAACTGAGAAACAAAAGACTTAAGTCCAACCATATATGATATATGCAGAGGTAGCTTAATAGGATGATTTTCATATTTCTTATACAGAACATTGGGAAATCGGTGTCTCTCATTTTCTCAAGGGGCTTGCAAAAGAAATGACTCCTCAAATCACACTCAGTTTGAAGTACCACTGGTTATTGCAGTTTTTCCTTCAGATAAGGAGCACCCTCACTCAAACCACAGAAAGATAATAATCGGAGCAGCTGGTGGTGCCTGTTTGGTGGTTGTTTTGGGGGTGCTGGTGTTTATTATCTTTCAAAGAAAGAACAGGAGATATCAAGCAGCATCAGAAATATGTAAGATAAATTCCATTTATTTTCTTAAGTTTTTAGACAACAGTGTTGCTTTTGAATGAAGCTTGTAAGATCATTATAATCACAGGACTGCAATTTAACCTTAACTGGGGGCATTTACAAGTCCTTTACACAATTAAACCTCAATTATTGTAAATGCTGTGCAAGTATACTTCAGTTTAAGACCAAATTTGGCTTGAAGTGACCTCATTTGTGTAATCATACACTGTACTGAGATCCAGATTTCCAATGGCTACAAACATAACTTGAGTATGTTCTGACTTCTTCTAAACATTTTATGCTATGAAGTGTGTCTAAATTTTTAAATCCTCTTTTCTGGCAAGGACAGCAAGAGACCTGCAAGGATATATGTCAGCCAGAATTTTCACTTTCAAGGAAATAAAAACTGCTACAAACAACTTCAAGGATCTGATTGGCCAGGGTGCTTTTGGGTCAGTTTACTCAGGAAAACTTTCTGATGGAAAGCTAGTTGCAGTAAAAGTGCGTTCTGATGAAACACAACTTGGTGCCAATTCATTTGTTAACGAGGTCAGTGATGATTACTGGGTTGTAATATCCAATTTAAGGAAGATGTTTCATACGTACCCCCACATCATATCAATATATCATGCATACCGCTGGAGGGGTTGAATGATATTTAAACATTTTGTAGGGTGTCTGCGTGTGGAAGATGCTATGCTTAAAAAAAAAAATTATAATGATAAGGGAGTATTTATGCATGATCTACAAGTTAGAGTGGTCTTAAAACTAGCAATTCTACCTAGCATTTTGTTTATTAGGCCGTTGTGCCTCGTGGTCTAATAGATAGTCCATTCTTTTCCTTGCTTGTAATTTTAGGTGAGGATTTTATCTCAGATTAGGCATCAAAATCTAGTAGCTCTAGAAGGTTTCTGTTGTGAATCAAAAAAACAGATCTTGGTGTACGGGTACTTGGCTGGTGGATCTTTGGCTGACAATTTGTATGGTAGGCTGGTTATTCAAATTTTGAAAATTATCAACTTATTATGGTGAAGCGACATATTATTTTCTAAAATTGGTGATTCTTAAGGTTCAAACAGCAAAAAGGCTAGCTTGAATTGGGCTCGCAGGTTGAAAATTGCAGTAGATGCAGCTAAAGGTATGGTTTAATCTTAACTACTGGGTTTAGCTAAAATTTGATTTTAGAAGTCATATTATTGAATGCTGACTTTTTAACTTGTTCTTGTGTTATCAAGGATTGGATTATCTACACAATGGTAGCAACCCAAGAATAATTCACCGTGATATGAAGTGTAGTAACATTCTTTTAGACTTGGAGATGAATGGAAAAGTCGGTGATTTTGGGCTTTCCAAGCAAGTTTTATCTGACACTTCACATGTCTCTACTGTTGTGAAAGGGACAGCCGGTTATCTTGATCCCGAGTAAATCCTCATATTCTAATGTTCCTTGTTCTTAATATGTGAATCACAATTAAGTAATTACATTTGATACCTTGATTATTCTATAGATACTATGCGACGCAGCAGCTAACTGAGAAAAGTGATATATATAGCTTTGGAGTTGTACTTTTGGAGTTAATTTGCGGACGGGAACCGCTTAGGCATTCTGGTGCTCCAGATTCATTCAACTTGGTTCTATGGGTATGTAGTATTTATACATCATTTTCTTTTTGCTTAACCCTCTCCTGTACTTCTCTCAAATCAATAGCCTTTAATACAAGCTTTCGTTGATTTAGGCCAAACCATATCTGCAAGCGGGTTCTTTTGAGATTTTAGATGAAAACTTGATGGGAGATTTTAATGTCGAGAGCATGACAAGAGCTGCCTCCATAGCTGTGAGATGTGTTGAAAGGGATGCATCACAGAGACCAACTATTTCTCAAGTATTGGCTGAATTGAAGGAAGCATATAGCATCCAGTTAACTACTCTATCATCTAGAGGACATTCGTTCTAAAACTTTTGTTACACTTAGCTTTGAAACTTGTTGTGTATCCCACGGATTGCAAGTAGAGTGCTTAATCTTACAACAGAGGTCAGTTGTGAAAGAGCAAGCATAGATGGTGTACCTAGCATGTTAGTAATGAGTATTTCCTGTATTTTTCGAAGTTGATTGAGTAGCTTGCAATCTCTTGTGCGTTTTGTATCTGAAGGAACCAAGGAGGATTTCTTGGATTAGAGTTGCTATAATTAAGTTATTTTATCAACTAACCTAACTTTGTTATTTGCATTTAAACAACAGTTTAGTTAAAAGAGCACAGCAGAGGAAATTCTGGCTTTTGAGGATAGTAGCCCGTAGGCTGGATCTCATCAACTTGACAATTAAAAACATGAGAAATAATTTTGATATCACTGTAGTACCTGCACAGGTCTTGTTAAGACTTAAGACCAATCGACCAGCAGAGCATTCCAGATGTTAAAATAATATATATAGAAGTTTAATACAATCGTTAGTTGAAAATTATCTACTAACCTTAAAAAAAAAAGTTCAATACAAAATATTCAACAAGGATATAGCAACAATAAGAACAGCTCCAGTAAAAAGTTGGGTGAGTAAATGCCTACGTCAAAGTGACCCGATTTTTTTATTAATCAAAAAAAAAAAAAAAAAATATCGCGAGGAATTGTTTTGCTAGAAAATTAAAATATATAAAAAAATAGGATTGATTATCCTGTCCCTCTGATGGTACAAAATTTCTTGTCCATATTAATGGTCCGCTAATTCAAATCCTTAATCCGTTAAGCAGAGAAAACAAAAACAAAAAATCCTAACGGGATAGATTATCCCATTTAGCACTGTAGCAACTTTTTTTTTGTAGGTTTGTTTTCATATAAGAGAATGAAAAAATATCAACAAAAAAAAATTGCTACAGTGATATCCAAGTATATTATGTCCATTTTTTTTAGTTAGATCGCTAATTAGGATAAGATTAACGGGACAAGATGATTTATTCCGTCCAGCTACAGTGTCAGATGGAAGAAACCATTTCATTTTTTTTATATTTCGATTTTTCAGCAAAACGATCTCCTTTCGTGATATCATTTTATTTTATTTTCGATTAATTAAAAAAAGTCGGCAAAGTGACAGCGTAGGGAGGAGATTTGTAATTAAGGTTAAGTAAATTTGTGGGTGTTATTATACTTTATTTTACTTTATCCAAGGGTTTATTAGTCCGTTTTTTTATTAATAGGAAAATAAAATAAAAAATATCAATAACAGGGAACGTATCTGGAGAAATTCGAAATCTAAAAAAATCGTGATAGTTTATAACGTTCAGATTATCAAAAATAATTAACTCTCCAATTAAAAAACTGGCCGTTATTATAAATCACGTCCAGTGATAATGAAATAAATACATAGCACATCCTTGCCAAGGCGAGAAATAAAAACTACATATGCTATTTAACATTTCGGGGAGCGTGCACCTATAAAGCTTGTCCTATAATTTATTTTACTTATGCTGTCTCCGCATCAAATATTGATTCGTCTGTTTTTGCCTAACTTTACTTCACTTGCATTTTTCAATGAAATTCAAAATAGGACTTTCTCTATGACTTTTTTTATATTATTGCTGGAGGTGATATAGAGTAACCTCCGGTCTTTTTTCCGTTGTTTAGTTAATTAAGAATTTAATTATTTTAGATGATCTGGACGTTACATTTAATAACGTCTGCTGGACAATCACGGTTTTCTTACATATCGAATTTCTCCACAAACTTTCTGTTATCGATATTTTTTTATTTTATTTTTCTATTAATAAAAAAATCGGTTTATTAGTGATTATTATTATACTTTATTTTACTTTATCGGGTTGAGTAAATTAGTATGGCGTAAAAAAAAATTACTGGTAAATGCAAAATATTGATTGTTTTCAGTTTATTTTCGAAAAAAAGAATAATAAGAAGAACAGCTAGTCAAGACGGAGAAAGACAAATGGTGACTAAAGACACTCTGTCAGTCAGTAAGTTCCTCTCAACAAAAACCTGAACAGGTAACTGGGTGAAATTAAACAGAAATTATCATAAATTGGGTTTCCAAGCAGAAAGGGCAAACACAACCCGGCCCTTCCAACCTTGTAACAACCATCCATTTTCTCGGTCTACAAAAAAATACTTGTCGAAGCATTTCTTCACTTCATATCCCGCCTTGCTCACAACTTCCTCTTTCAAGGGCAGCTGCTTAAACCCTGCTCTGAGATTCTTCACCTGCCACTGCTTGTATGTCTCCGGCCGCTCCACCCTCTTACTTCCCTCACAAGAAATCACATTTATAACCTCTCTTCCAAACATATCCCTTTCGATCAACAACCTATGTTCATTTATCCTTGAGGTGGTTGTCTCGAGCATGTCAAAGAGTGTGGAGTAGTGAAACAATGCTTCCCGAAACCGCGTCTCGAAAAATGGCACGCCGAAGCTCCCGTTAAGTACCCCATGAATGAACACGGCAGGGTTCATCTTATGAATGGTGTTCAGAACCCTTGTTCTCGGGTTGTCTAATGAAACGGTCTCGTCAGCAATGTTCCTCAGTCGGTAGAGGCAGTTGACAACAAGAACCTCTTCCCCATCAATGTTGAGATCCGCTACCTGTACGGTTTCCCACTTAGCGACAATTGCATGGTACTCGAAAGGAATGTTGAATATCTTCGCATACTCAGATAGCCGGATACCTGTCTCTTCGATCCGCTTTCCTGGCCTGAAACCAGGCTGGGGCAGGTCAATGCCTGTGATGCGCAGCCTAGGAGGGCCACCCGGCATTCTGGCAAGTCGTTGCATGAAGCACGGCCATTGGAAGCCATAGTAAATCCCGTAATCCACAACATGAAGCTTCTTCGACCCTCGCGCTGCCTCCAATATGACCTCTGTTGAAAAGAAGTGAGATATCTTCTTGAAAGGGCATGAGGTCAGGTACAGCTGGTACGCCTTTAATAGATCACAGGTAAAAGAGTGACTTCCTGCAAGTGAAGAATAGATCTCATCTCCCATGCCAGAGAGGCGAGCCTGAAGTCCCTCAGCAAAGTAATGTGCAAGCCTCTGTCCCGAATTGCCATAGGGGGAAGAATGCTTCCTGATCTGCTTGAGACACTCATTCGCGGCTCGGCTGTCATCAGTGGCCACAGCTTGAGCGCATTGGATAAGGAGAGTCTCCAAATCCACTACCTCCTCCTGCTTTCTTTGGCCCTTCTTGCGACCTCGTTTGTTACCGGGCGGTAATTCGAGTGCCACTACAGCCCCCGGTGGTGGCACATTGAAATCACAATTGTTGTTGCCCGTGCAAAGCAATACTTTGTCGAACAAGTCGCGAACCTCTTCCTCAGTACAAGTAGATGAGTGCTTTGCACATCTTGCTTCCTGGGGATCAGTACCATCCCCGGACCAGCGATGTTTCTTCTGTCCCATACTGATTACCCGGTTCTCTCCCCTGCCAGGATCAGCAGCAAAGGATTCATTATCTTCTCTGGCATCTTCAGCCAAGGCAAATATGTTTGCTGAATCGGGAAACTGGCTGTGGAATTCAATGGAAGAAGTCTGATCCATGACTCCAACGTTACATTCTCCACTGAAATTACCATCACAATTTGTGAATCCATTGGAATTTAACAAAGGCTGATTAATAGGTGATGTTTCTATGATTTCAAGGAATGGTTTTTGTGCTGCGATAAATGCAGGGTGCTGATCTGGATAGTTTTCACCATCATCACTAGTTCCTTCTTCCATCAAAAGTTGATTTATGTAGGTCAGGTCTAGGTCCAAGAATTTGTCTCCACAGTCTGCATTCCTTGTTAAATCGGCATCGGTAGACGAAAGCAAATCAGGGCTTTGGCAAAAGCCAATTGAAGAGAGGGGATTAGCATCTGGAGAGAAGCACATTGAAGAAAAAGAGTTTGGGCTCGGCATCAGGGGACTTAGCCCTTCATATATTTTCTCCATCACCGCAGAAAATTGCTTGTTTCTTCTTGTAGTTCAAAGAAAAAGTGGTTCCTTAATTTTTTCTTTTCAAAAAAGAAGAGAAAATATATGAATGTTACAAAAGAAAAGTGAATAATTAAAGAAGGATTTAGTAGGGGAATGAGAACAAAAAATAGCGCCAAATTAGGATTACCAGCGCCATTACAGAAAGTAAAAGGGGGCGCTCATTTTAGCAAAATGGTAGGGAAGAGAAAGTACATGTAACTCACCACTCCCCCTTTAAAAAAATATATTGTCGTAATTGAAAAGTCACAATATGCCTCATGTACGTAAGTACGTTGACTTCTTTCAAATAAAAAAATTGATTTAAAAATTATATCCTTAATTGACAATGTCCTTCCCCTTTTTTTTTAAAGATATAGAGAGAGTTCGTTGCAAGATATTGGCAATTTGATTTTATTTTACTGACAAGCGGCAAGCGGCAAGCATTAAAAATTATGTTTAAATTTATGTATCATGTCCCTTCAATAATTGGTGAATTCAGGGCAAGTGGTCATCGTCTTGCAGCCCAATGACAAAAGGTACCCGCTTAGATCCCCTTCATGGGCCATAGAACAAAATTGCAAATGGAGGCATTGATTTAACGCCTAAAAGGTGCCTTAACTAACATGAGCAACACACATAAGGTCTCAATCAATGCACGAGCAACAATTCATTCACCACATTTTCCAACTCTTACATAACAATTTACGCACAACAAGTTCAATAAAATTAACTCTAAATCAATATTTTAAGATAATAACTACAGTTATAAAAAACATTCCAAGTACATTGTCCAACAAGATGTTACTCCGTGCTTTTTTTTTACACAGGCAAAGACGAGGGACAACAAGGAAAACAAATTTGTTAAATCATACCCGATTAGGAAATGAGCATCGAAATTTAAACTGGATCAAGGCATGCCACTGGGTCTTCTATTGATATATCCTTCTTGAGTTTTCTGTGATGTCAGACAACTATCTAGAGAACACTCTCCAATCTGAGGTACTTTTGTGTCCAGATATTTCTCATCAGTGCAAGATAGAGGTAACAAATTTGACTCGCACTGATAACTAAGGCATTCTGAAATCTCTCCAGCTGGCAACTCGAGAGGCACATTGCCAATAGAAGGAAGATCTGTTGCAGCCATATTCATGTTTAGCAGTGTGTTGCATGCAGTTTCAAGCATAGAATTGAAGTACTTCCCTTGAGCCTCGATTCGGATCTCAAGACGGCGTTGGACCTGTTACAGAACAGTGGTGCGACAGTTAAGAAACAGACAAAGATGCTTAGATATTCCAGTTTCATCAAATTTAAACAACAAACATTCTTGTTTTAAGCCAAAAAAACTTAAAACTATTAGGCTAAAAGTATCTCTAATAATATAGAACAAAAAGACTGAACATGTCCCAAGAACATCATGTGATTCCTGTCCCTTATTTTTCAAAATAAGACCAAAGTGCCCTCCTTTTACATTTTGCAACTCAAATGGTGAATAGAGAGGTTCAGGGGAGATGTCCTGTGTGTTAAGGTACTAAGGACATCAAATTTTTCTATGCACACGAGGTTTCTAGTATCAGTTGGTTATTCAATTAGCAAAGTTGTCAGTTAGCACCAGGTAGACATGGAATTATAACAACGATAAATATGCCAGACAGACCTCAAGCTGTTCTTGTAACCTTCTTTGAAGCTCCATTTGTATTCTCATTGCCTCATTACATTTACTGTAATTAAAGTTTAAAATTTACTCAAACGGAAAAAAAAGAAGGTCGCACAAGAAATTTTAAAGGCAGATTAGGAGATGTACTTACTCATTAACTTCTTGTGAAACAGATCGCGATTTTGATGATGATGCTGTACTTCTTTGGTTTTCGCCAGCACAATCTGCAAAAAATAAACAAGGACTATATATGATTTCATTGATTAAAAAGCAATTTTGAAATCAAGCTGAATCAGAATCTACATTGGTAAGTTCTTTATGGCTCAGCAACGGTACGGTCAATATACAATTGACACCACATCAGTACCACTATACCAGGCCAGTATATTTTAAAAGCAGACCCTTCCGTTCATAAGATAAACTCAGTACCATCTTTAGTTTTGTCGCTAGACTCCTTGTTTGACTGCCTTCCCATTCTGTATTTCTGCATGATGAGCCAAATAGCATGTCAGGAAGGTAAAGAGGTACTTCTTCTATCAATTGAATCACAAATAGTTTTTGTCAAAAATCGACAAGTATGCAATACATCTTTCCTATCTAACTGGTGACCCTGTGCTTACATAAATTCACTGTTGAAACACACAAAACATGAGCACAAAAACTAATCACTTTTTGAGAGTGATCTTATAATGCAAAATTTACTTCTGATATATTTCACATGGGCTTGTAGAAGGCGGCATGAGAGAAAATATGATTGCTAAAAGACTAATTATGGAAGTTGGCATGAGTTTGCTCAACTGAAAAGCAGAGATCACATTTGCAACAAGTCAGGAGGAGAACCAGCATACGCAGTAATTAATAATTATGGTAAATTTTATCTAAAAGCATAATAATCAACAACAACAAAGGACTTCATTACAATCAAACAACAGTAGGCTACTACTTTGTGGAGATAAATCAAGATAATTCTTTCCAAAAAACACCAAGGAACAAACATTAGCATGCTATGCACAAAATATATACATGTATCAAGTCGACTTTATTATTGAAACAGCATGCAGAAAACTAGCTTGTACATGATGACTGTTTATGCCTTAAATTTTCATCAAGACAATGGTACTTGTTACTTCTGTGTGTGTGCCTAGGATCAAAACAAATGAGTTTGACAACAAAGGTCAAGATTACATTTGTAGCGTACTAACCTGTCTGAGCTCTAATCACATCAGATATACATTTCCAGAATTTTATAAATGGGAAATCCTGTAGTACCACAATCACACTAAAAGGAATGCATTAAATGGGAAATCCTGTGTCGAAAAAAGGCAATGGTTTTCCCAACAAAATTTGGCATTTGTTTGGATGATTTCTCAATATGTTAAGAACTGAAACTAGTTTGTGAGCAATTTGCAAGGCTAATAACCCGAAGAGTAACGTCATATTAAATTGTAGCTCTTTAGTAAAGCAAAACTGAGTATATGTGTATATTCAATCATCTCCCACTGAGTCAGTACCTCATTAAGAATTAATTAAACATCTCTGACTCTGTTGTTTCAAGCAAAGATGTTATACACTAAATTTCTACACACGGCCTTAATTGAGTACAGTGTGTACTAAAATACCACCAACAGTATAGTTAGTTAACTTAACTAACTTTAAGTGTTACTCGGTTAGCACTCTGATTGATTAAAATTGAGACAAAATAACTCTATAATTCAGAAATCACTTGTAAAGAGGATACAAACCTGAAGATGGCTTTTCAAGTGGTAAAGAGTGAGCCCTTTGATTCCCATTGCCTTCAATATTGTCTTTGGTGTTGCTTCTACAAAAGGAAGAAAACATAAAGAGTTAAAATAGCACGAAACTCACAACTGAAAAAAAAAAAAAAAATTGGAGAAAATTAAGACTCACTCTCTGGGCCGCCAAGCTCTTTTACAGCGTCAACGAACCGGTCGTGCAAATCGGCGGTCCACCTCAGCCGAGGCTTGGGGTCGCTCCACGTGTGACACGTGCCCACTCGGGGCAAGTCCGTCCCTTCAAGAGAGCCTTCAAAGAACCCAGCTTCTTTGGGAAACATTGTGCCTCTATGGCTGTCGCTCTCTCTCCGAGCCAATGTCACTTCAAAACACCCAAGAGACAGGTGGGAAAAGGAAAGTGAGAGGGGACTCTATTACTTAGAAATGGAGAGAGAGGTCGGGTTTGGTAAATGATAATGTAATGATCTGGCTGGCACGGGGGGGTGGTGGTACCGTTTTTATTGGGTTAGTTTAGTGCGCAGGAGACATAATTGTTTGGCTAATCATTTATTTAAAGCTTAATTTATAGAGCTAATCATTTTGGCGCCGTCCTCCTGTGGGGTGTCGCCGTGTCGGACAAATACTGTATTACTGTTGTTGGATCAACTTGTTGATTATTTGGAGACAAAACTACAACAGGATTATTTTTGTATTTATTAAGGCAAATTGAAAAATTTTGGACAAAAATGGCAACTGGGTTAGTTATAGATAACTAGTTTTCAATTTTAAAGATAAGAGTTCAATTTAAAAGAGAGAAGGCTGAAGGATTTCACGCCAAATTATTAAAATTTTCATGAAAAAGGTCAAAGAGTATTTGTACTTTAAAAAAAATACAAGATCTAAATGAAAAAAAAAAACTTTTCATTTTATCTTTCTTTCTGCCCCTAATTTGTCACAGGCTCTAATTAGCATATCTTTTATATCATTATTTAAAATAGAATCTTAACATTTGTTATCATATCAATAAAAAAAATATAATTAGATACTTAAATTTAAATTTTAGATGTTATAGTCGATTTTGCGAATGTGGTCCGTGATATATATCACATATATAAAGGCGGTGTCTCGATCGTATAAAGGCTATTATTTTTTTGTTTGTGTTTAACAATAATTATAAAATTTGTTATATGTTTTATTGTTCAATTGATGACTATATTTTTTTTATTGTTTGTGTTTAACAATCTAAGTAGCCAACAATACATCTATATATTCATTTTTTTTTCTGTAATTCTGCAATTCTTGATTTTAAAAATTTGTGGAGTACTGTACTGATATCCTATCTGTCCTCGCTTAAGTACTTACAGTCGCAACGGTTTAGATCACCATATGAAGTCATTTTTGTAGGTTCTGGAGCTAAATTCACTAAAAGAGCTCAGTGAGCTTAAGAACTTCCTAATTTTACTCGAATGATTCAATAGTTTAAAGAGAAGGGTTCAAATGACTTCATTTTTTATGTCTCTATCATGTCTTCATTTTTAAATACTTACAAACCTCAAAATTTAAGACTTAAAAAGTCAATTAAAATAAAACCGTTGGATATGATCTACATCATTTTAACTATTCATATGTAAAAAATTATAACATTTCAATTTTATTTTGATTGTCATCAAGAGCTTATAAAAAACATACTAATGTGAATAATTTTCAGACGTTGATTTTTCAACTTATTGATTCACTTAAAAACAAAATTGAAATGTGATAATTTTTTATTAGCACATAGAGAAAATAACATAGATCACATCCAATAGTTTTTATTTTGACTCTTGAGTTTTAAATTTTGAGTTATAAATTTAAAAAAAAATGAAGACATGATGGAGACACAAAAAATAAATGCATTTGAACCCTACGTTTTCCATTTCTTTTCTTTTCTTTTGAGATAATGCAGCCAATTGATTATTAATAGTCCCATAAAGAAGTTCTTTTTAATAAAAATATCATTTAAATTTTTCATTCATCAGTTAACATTAGGGTTACACAAAAAGTTCGTAGTTCGTGATTTAATTTGAGTTTGATTCGAAAAAAGTTTGCAATTAATTTAATTCAAAATTAATTTGTTCTGAAATAAATCAAACTAGTTCGGTTCGAATCTTATTCAAATCAAACTCAAACTGAGTATAATTCGTTCAAAATTGATTCGAGAACTATTTAGATTCGAATCTCAAATAATGTAACTAATGGATTCAACCATCATTTTTTTAATATATCAGAGCTCAAAATTGTTAATATAATAGTAACTTAAAATAGAAAAATGTTTCAGCAATATAACAAATTAACAATGGAATAAGTTTCATTTAACTAGATTCATGTTGTGATTTTAATCAATCTAGCAACGTAAAAGGTAAGGAAATCTTAAGCTGACACATAATCCATCAGTGTGAATTCATAAAAGGTAAAAGGAAACCATATGAATTTTGTTCCGCAAGAAGAAAACTAATGCATAAACCACCAATATAACTAGAGCTGCCAAAAAAAATTGTAGTTCGTAATTTGATTCGAAAAATTTGTAGTTTGCAATTAATTCGATTCGAAATTAGTTCATTCTGAAACAAATCAAACCAATTCAGTTCGAATCTTATTCAAATTCAAACTCAAATTAGGGTAAGTTTGATTCGGTTTGATTCGTTTGCAACCCTAGTTAGCAACTTAGCATCAATCCAAGATCAGCGAACTAATTAAATTAGCACCTGCTTATACAAAAACTGAAAAGTCTACATGCCTACTTGCCTGGGACGGATTCCATCCCACTTAGCCAGAGAATTTTCATTATCTAATCAAGTTGTTTTTTTATTTGTTGTATGTAAATGCTAATGGATTGCTAAAATTGCTATCCACGTAAAAGAAAAAATTATGTATCGATGTAAGCAGAGTGTATGTTAATATACAAACAAAATGTCTATGCGATTACTCCGTTTATTTTGTATTAAACTGATGTAATAAAAATAAACAAAAAAGTTCTTAATTTCAGACAAAATATATAACTGTACCGTTATCAGCTTTCACGAGACAAAAGTCCAGCGACGTAACAAAATTTTACCTTTCTTGTTGTCTGTAAGCATGGATTACTCTGCTTCAAATAATATTTTTATGTTTTCGGAAAGTAATTAAAGTAAGCCGGCACTCTATTTCAGTATAATTATTAAAACATGATGGAGCTTATAAATAAGGCCCATTACCACGCTATTGGGGCGAGTTTCCATGAAATGGGCTGTCGTCGCTTTAGACATTCAAAATTACTGGGAAGTGAGATATCCAGCTATAAATAACCTTATGACAGTAGTAAACGAAGTTGGTTGGTTTACTTCATTTTTGAATAAGCCTGTTCGCTATCAGTCTCATTATTTAACCACTGTTCAGGATTACATCAGATCAGATAATGCTTTCAGAATAGTTGAGCTCAAACAAAAACAGTGCTTGCAGAAAAATGCATCGAAGAAGACCTTATGTGTCGACAAGAAAGAAAATAATTTGTTCTGGACAGAAGTGGAGAAACTTTGAATCCCGAATTCTTCCTCCATTCATGTTCCAAAGAAAAACTACAGAAATTTGAGGCTGTTCTCGCCAAATTTTCAATGTATCACTGTTTTGCAATCATTGACACTGCCAGCATGGCATTTCATGCGATAGTTGACCTCATTGGCACTGAAACTCCTTGTTGCAAGTCGCAAACATCTCCATGGTCTGATTTTGCTCCAGCATTCGCAAAACCAACCCCCATCCATCTACTAGTCTACATAAGCATCAAACAGTCGCAAAACCACACAGCATGAGACTAAAAAGCCTTTTACAAGACCAATTTCAGTATGTTTTTGTGTTCAAATTAACTTTGTTCATCCACAAACATGATGCTTAATAGAAGGATTACAATAAAAAGCTTGATCACCGTATAGGTCAAGCTTCTTTTCTAGAGATTTGACATTAGAATTTTTCTTTTTTGAGAACTAATAGGAGAAAGGTGTACTATAAATTCTATAATATTGTACAATCAATAAATAGAGTTTACAGTTTGGAATTAGCATCAATGCTCTGCAAAACTCTTTTGTCATGTTCATGCTGCCTGTCAAGTGAATATATACATGTCCAAAGGCTGTAAAACGGATACAACTATATACACTAAAGAGCTGTATGGAAAAGGTAAGGGTGAAGATTTTGACAGAACAGTTTTTAATTCATGCAGTGCATGGATAATAGAATCAAAATAGCGCTGCATATGATCTGTGCACTGTAAGAATAAAAAACTGCTCTCGAAGTGAGAAGCGAGTTGTTTACGTCTATTATTAGAAGATATTTCTCCTGTATCTGTACTATTTGCAAGCTATATTTTGCTTCCAGTTATAATTTTGGCACAAGACAAACTAGCAAGAAATTAAAGACCGGCTCAGCTCTTTATCTTCTATTTGGGTAGGTCCGGCAACCTCCAAACCAACATGCCTTCTGCACAGAAAATAAGAGCATAATTAGATTTTCATCTCAATGATGCAATTATAGCGCATCTGTCGAGTGTTATCAAAATTTTAGAAAAGAAAATTGTTCACAGCCATTATTGCATATAGTACAATGTTTAGTTCAATATACCTGTCCACTATACTCCCTCAAATTCTGAAATGTCTCTGACAGCTCTTCTTGCTTCATCGAAGTTGCATTCAAAGTCTGCACAAAAACAGTTCATGTTATCAACCAAAGGAAATATATACCCAACATACTAATAACATGTTTAACTGTACTTACATATCGTGTCTTTTGCAGATCATGTTCAAGAGTCTTGATCCTGTTTAAAGACTCTGAAAGCATTATATCCTTCTCTGGAGGGATTTTTTTTGGCTTTTTATCCAGTTCTGCTATCAGTTCTTCCAATCTCTGCAACCTCTCCAAGCATGGATGGAAAGAGGCTTCTCCTTCATCATCTTGACTAACATAAATTCTATCTTCTGCAGTTGCAGTGGTGGTTGATTCTTCAGGTGCCATGTCATTTAGAGATTTCAGCTCTGGCTTGTGAAAAAAGATATCTCTAACCCGAAATAAAATAAGCACAAGAGCTAATAGTTTAAATATGATGCTTGTGATACGTTGTAAGAGTTGCTTGAGGTACTCCAATGATATCATGGAAGAAATATCTGCTGTATTAAAAAAAGATAGAACAAAGAAAGAAAAGAAAATCAGAATTAGGGTTGTAAAACAAATCCATTTTTAGTAGCTGGCTATTCTGTGACATTAGCAAAGAGAAAAAAAATGAACTAATGGCTATGAGTGATGTATCAAGAAAAAATAATGAACTAATGCCTGAGGACTTAACAAGAAGAAGAAGAAATCTGTTTGCCAATCATTTATTTGACAACAACCATGCTTATGTCTCAAGTCAAGCTTAAAAAAAGCTCCAAACCCAAAAAGTGGAATTTATAAAGATGTTTGGACACATAAATAGGCTACCTATCAAGTTCTATGGATTTCAAATATAGACTGACAATGAACAATGGTCATAAAGAGTCAATAGTGTGTGATTAACATTTGACAGATCCCTGAAAAGTTCACATCTCTTGTTGAGCAGTGAAACATCCACTAATTCTCAATATTTTCGAGTTAAAAACAATTCTCATTAATACCACCCTTACAATATGACACAATTTCCAAATAAGTTATACCTTTAGTACATTGGTAGTTCATTCTGCTTGAAGCCATTTGTCCATCTATCTGTTATTCAAAAAGAAAGGTAATAACAATAAGAAGCAAAATCCTAAATTTCAAGAGAAAAAAATGTAAAAAACACGATTTCTCACGTTAAAGACGAAGTGAATTAAATGAATGGACCATATAGTCCCACCCAACTTCTATATTTGTCCTCAAAGCTTCACGGTTCTGGATTTAATCATAAACCTTTTAATTTGTACTATCTCAGTCTGTA
This sequence comes from Carex rostrata, assembly GCF_964058835.1. NCBI lineage: Eukaryota > Viridiplantae > Streptophyta > Magnoliopsida > Poales > Cyperaceae > Carex > Carex rostrata. The sequence continues at coordinate 5,924,801 of NC_135918.1, forward strand.
CAATTTAAGTCATTGTCAGCAATCACATGGATTTTTTTTTGAGAGAAAGCAATCACATGGAATTAGACACTGACTTTTATTTTTTGATTATCACATTAAAATGACCTCAGTTATCACCCCCCTGTGTTGGTGGAAATGATGTGTTCACAAAAAAAGTGATACTTATTACATTTTTATGATCCAAAGCAAGGAATTCAGATCTTTACAGACCAAAGGGCGAAACACGTCAGATTGTATAATTAATCATAATATGAACAGACCTCTTCTTCATTGGTCAATGCATACCGAGCTTCTGAATTTGATCTATTTATCTCTAAATTATTTGAACCCAGATCCATTAGTTCTCCAGAAATTGCATCCTGTAAATTTACAAATGTAAACCTATTACATCCAAAGAAACAAGTAGAGATGATTGATAAAATCATTTGCATAAACACTAGAACCTGATAATTTTCTTCTTCATCTGATGATTCTGCCGTCTCCACCAGGCCTTTTTGGGACAAAGGTGGTGATCCCTGAATTTGATTAATCAATTGAAAGTACATCAATATGAAGCACTATGACTTATCACATCTATTGAACTGTGAATTATGCATCTAAAGTAACATTTCTTTTAAAAAAGATTGTTCATTTTCTTTGTTAGGAAATTGAGGTGGATAATTACCATCTCTCATTAATCAAAAGATACATAAGATGATATGGATCTAATAATTTTATTTGGGTTGCATAAATACAGATTAGTTATCCACCCAATTCCCTCAAGAAAACCACTGTTTGATGGCTGCAGTTTTAAAATGAATCAAAGCCAATACAAATACATATATGGAAGGAATATACACAAAAATAAACATAAATCGGGGTATAAATGAAGAAATCTATACATTGGTTGGTTTAAAGTCTTTCCAAGGTCCCTTGTTTGACCGAATGCATCCTCCCTCACTAGAGCAAGAACAAGCTCCACCAAGAAAATCAGGCATCTCACTGTAATATAATTGAAAAGTTGAAATCAAATAAATACAAATCATAATAAAAAAAAAAAAGATTAGCCAATTCAAATATTTTATTGAAATGCAAAACATAGCATACCTCTTATTTATATACTCAAGCAGTGTGCTTTCGTATGACTCTCCTAGAACCTGTGATAAAAATGAATTCTTCACTTTAGTAAATTTAATTCCGTGACTACAAAATAGATAAAATATTAAATCAGAAGCAAGTCTCGTTACTTCTATCTTTTCTGAAGTTCTTGGATCAATAAAACCTTTTAAAGCATTCCACAATAATCTGAAGCCGCTGCTGGCATTAATGATGAACAACTTGTGCAAAATCTGCAAAATTAAGTCTTAACTTTCAAAAGAAGTATTTAACACCAACATGTGAGAAGGAAAGAAATGACATCAACATTATTTCACCTCAGGGTAGTTGTCACTGTCGATTTTATTAATGCGTAGAACAACATCACTCGCCAATTTACGCACTCTCAACCAATTCTACAAGAAAGAAAATAGGTGATAAATAAAGTAGTACATATTGCTTGTGGGAAAATTCAATGCTATATAATGATATTTGGTTTGTACGATACTTGACAGAACTTGATCGTAATATTGAGGGGTCTCCTTAAGCCTGGATCCCGAATGAGTAGAAATCAGCCAAAAGGTATGTGTCAAAATACATGTAGCCCTCAAGTACGATACAGGTATCACACCAAAACTGACCAGTACCAATGTAACAATGTCTATGACTGGTGATTCTTCATTATTTACTCTAGACAAAACTGGTCTGTGTTACATTTTCTGAAAATTTTGTAACGAGGTCATCTCCCCTCTTGGATGCTGTTAAGGTATCATTTCTTCATTCGTGACAGTGTGAAAGAGAGTGGTTACTTTGCTCCTTTAGAAGAGCGGACAAAAGACACACTTGTTCAGAGAGGGGTCTTGGATTAGCTTAGAGCTAATCAGGATCAGACTTGCAGCACTTGGTACAATGAGAGATTGGAATTATAACATGGATGGTGCTTATGCAACTCTTGGTTGCACTCATTTTTCATATTATAGGTACTAACTTCTTTCTAAGCCAGTTTCGTAAATGGCTTCAATTTCCCCTAATTGTGATTGGATATGGTATAATGTGCTTCTGGTCCATTCAGCCAGAGACCTTTTTTTTATTATCTAAAGCAACCTTGGTTTGCACTTTGCACTAAGGTATTTGATGAATTATCTCTCAGAGAGGCAGCAAGATTCGCAGCAAATTGTGGCATAGATATCTATGGTGTGAAACATCCAAAATTTTAGTGCATCACAACATCCCGAGTGAGTTAATTTTACACATAAACTATCACAACTTCAAGGAAAATTAATTTATGGACATAATTCACAAGTCGAAACTTATCAGATGTCAACAAAGCTGGAAAAAAAGATGAGTATAAAAAAATGATAAGAAGATAACTTACCACACCTTGGACATCTAATATTGTAACGACTGTATCGATATGCTTTCCTGCTTTCGCAGAGGAAGCGGGAAACTTCTCAGTGAACAGCCTCTCCAATTGCTGGACATGGTACTTTAAAAAGCGGTCTATTGTAGTTACACTCATGAGGTTGTTCATGTCAAGTTTACCGAGCATCTCAATGTAAACGGGTCTCCCTTCTTTGTCTACACCGTGATAGCCATGTGGATAGTGAAGTAACACCTCTTCCCGTTCGGTGAAAACAAAATCCTGAATAATCAAGTTTAGTTGCTAGAGGAATTCGTTTTTGCCGTGTAAAAGCTTTACACAATAAGTGCAAGCAAGAAAGAGATTGGTTATTTAATCACCTCCAAGATGGAATCTGCACCGAAATCTGACCTCCATTTAAGCATATCTGACCACATAGTGATTGCTTTCTCGACATTAAATCCTCTTGCCTTCAAAAACCTAAGAAAAAAACAGGCAAGTGTGAAGTACTCTTATGAAAACAAAACTGTGTCTAGATGTACTTTAGTTTAATTTTTTTTTTTTATGAAGATATAGTTAAAACAAATTATTAGTTATTTGAACAAGTCTCAAATCCCCACTATCTCTCTTTATATAAAAGAGGATTCTAATAGTCATCTGAGGCATTGCCTGAAATCAGGGAGCCATTAGTTCTAACACTTTGGAACATGAGACTACTGTGCAATACTATACTATTCGGGAGATGATTATGATAACAAGTATAAGTAATTTTGCACATGTGTTTCCTAATTGATTTTGTGCAGCGTAAGAAATACCCAGATATTAGAACTTGCAAGTAAGGCACTTATCTTAAATTTATAGCTAGAGGCATAAAATCTTGGTCTTCTCAATATCTGCACACTAATCCTTTGTGGTTGGTAAGTACTCTTTAACATTCCCACCTTACACTTCTTTTTTTAAAAGCCTAAATGCAGTCCTGAGTTCCTATAGTTTCTGAAGTCTGAACACTTCATAATTTGATTGAAAAGGTATTGCAATCCCTTTTGACGTCTTATTTGAACTTCTTAAGGCAATCTTACCTAATCAATCATCCGTACGAGATGATCAACTCTGATCCGACAAGCTTGAGAAAAGATTCTGATAATCAAAAGTAAATAAGATTAAAAAGTGCACACCTCTTCATTTTATGAAAATCGTCGTGCCGAGCAGGAAGGAAATCTCTCGCAATCAGAGCCTCTCTAAATTCAGTCACCGCCGTAGCATCGATTGAATTCGTAATCGTCTCCATTCACTCCTCTGCTCGAATCCGTTCGTTCTCTTTCTCTTATCACACCAATCAAAATTAGTGCGATAGAAGATGGAACGAACAAATTCGAGAAGCCAATGGATACAAGTCGCAGGAAAAGTAAAAGGGGATCGAATCAAATGAGATTCTTGAAAACTGCACTTCTTGTGCCTTTCGGCCAGTGTATGGTATGGACAGTTCTCTTGTGCGTTGTGCCCTTTGAAATTTGGGGATTGGAAAAATTGAAGTTGTCGACAGGGAAGACGAAAAGTGAAAGCGCGCACGTAGCGATCCGATAAGAAAATTGAACCCCTTCAAATTTGGAAGTTCCGCTGAGTGGATCGCGCTCGGATTTGGGCTATAATATTTTTCTTGAACCTGGTTTTAATTCTGTGGATCTCCTTGAAGCCACCGAATCGTGGACCCTTGTGAAATGGTCCGGAGCGTCGGTAGACAATGAGCCAGCCGGTCTACCAATGGACAAAAGGTTGCCTATAAATGTTTAAGAGTGAGTCTATGGTACTATGCATATCACGGGTTGTTACCGTGCTACGGCTTTATATTCGAGTTTTCAAATCCTAACGGTCGATCCGAACCGTTCATATTGTTCTCCATATTAATATGTGTTTGGAGACCAAATTTTACATTTTTTGAAAAAATTTTACTATTTTTTTAGATATTTAGAAAATCACTTGATCTGAAAATTCTAGACCATCCAAAAACAATGATTTTCAATAAATCTAAAAAAATAGTAAAATAATTTCAAAAAATGTAAAATTTGGTCTCCAAACACATATTAATATGGAGAACAAGATGAACTGTTCGGATCGATCGTTAGAATTTGAAAACTCAAATATAGAGCCGTAACACGGTAACAAATCGTAATATGCATAGTACCATAGACTCGCTCAATGTTTAATACATCGACTTGCAGTTGCAGAGAGATCTGTACTGTAGAGAAAGGGATCCTCTCCAGTACAGTCGCTCATTCCCTTAATAGTATCTGCAAATATAAAATCACATATATATACTGATATGGTAATTAAAATTTAATTACAAAATTATCGAATAGTTCTATATTTTACAAATTTATTTAATTAATAATATGTCTCAAAATATTATATTAACAATTAGCAATTATAATAATATAAAATCTATAATTACAAAATTAAACCTATCATAATTGAAATTATAATTAATTGTAATGATGAAGATAGAATAAATGCTAGACTAATTTATCAAAACCAGACTACTTCTGCTTTTTATAATTATAACTACGAGAATAAATATGCTCTTTTATATATATACCTTTGCATGTTTGTAAATTATATTTCAAAAGTCAAGACGCAAAATATAGTTGTTCTTTTTTTATTTATACTTTTGCATGTTCCTAAAATATATTTCAAAGAGTCAAGACGCAAGGTGAATATATTCAGGTGCTCGCATCTGACTATTTTAAAACTTGGAGTGCTCCAAACTCCAAAGGTTGTGGTCTATTCCAATACAGTTCGTAGTAAATGCGAACGTGTGTGACTAGGCATTCCAACTCAATACTTGATTATCATGGAAAGAATTTGAACCACTCGTTATGAATTCTACTCAAAACAACTTTTTTTTTAATAAAGATTAGAGTTCAAGTTATCTAATTATTTAAAACTACGATCTTCTACACAAAATGTATTGTTTTTATCGCTACATCAAAAGTTGATTCTCTAAACGAATTGAATTTATTAATAACAGAAAGAGTTAGAAAAAATTTGAATCGGATTGTAGCATGATTTGAATTCAAATTCATGAAAATTTTGATGACTCGTACGCAGATCAGTAAAGTGTCGTCTTTGACCTGAAGAATCCTTAACCAAGTCACCAGTTGCAATGAATATATTATATATCTATATTTTTATTCACGGAATGGTGAATTTGCAGCCTGTACCAATTCGAGCTGCATATACTCCAAAGGCTTTAACATAATCCCTCTATTTTTCTTTTTTCTTTACTTATTTGTGTTGGCACAAGTGTTTGATGTGTCGATGTAGACTGGTAAAATTGTTTGTTTGGACGTCTTTTATGTATTGAGTCAAGTTTAAATCAGTTGTTTACTTGTTTGTGAAATTAATTAGGTTTTCTCGTAGGATTTTTTTTTTTGTAATAACGGATATAATTGATTAAGGTTGTATTTAAATTCGAATTGAAGTTTATTTTAAATAAGAGGAGGCTCACAATAGTCTATTTCGTGGATTGGGTCTGAATAGCTAAAGTAGATAATCCAATTTGTTTGTTTTATTAGAATAACCTATTCTTACAAAAATTGAAATTTGGTTATTCTAATAAAACAAATGATAAAAGAGTTATTTTAGTTATTCTAGTTTTGCAATCAATCACACAATAACTTAAAATTTAAAAATTACATGTTAAAATAAAAATGTTAAATGTGATTTATATTATTTTTTCTATACACACATAACGTTAAACTTTGATTTAACTGTTATAAAAAGCTTACAAAAATACATTATTGTAGATCATTTCTTGACATTGATTTCTTAATTTATTGATTAATAATTTAATATAAAAAAATGAAAAGTGATATAATTTTTTACGTGCATATGGCCATATAGAAAAAATAATAGATATATACAGACCAAAGTCACCAAACCTAATAGTTTTATTTTAACAAATATATTTAGAATGTTTGTTATTAGTCAATTAAAAAAAGAAAGCATGATACAAAAAAGATGAACACATTAATTTGAACGTTTCTCTTTCAATAAAAAAAAGTGGTGGCACAGTTGTATTTTTTACAAGTATCAGTTCTATACAGATTCAAAATTATATAGGATTAAAAAAAATACAAATATCAGCCTTAATTTGTTTAATTTGTTAAATACAAATCGTATGCAATCTAAATTTAGTACGTAAATCGCATTGCTGATAATTTTCAAGATCATAATTCATTTTGGAATATCAAAATTCACAATGTATAATCTCATTGACGATTTAAAATAAAGAAAAGTAATTGCCAATAACAAGAGAGAAACGAGTCAAACAAATTTTAATTATTAAAAGAAGTGTCCGTGCTAATTAAAAAAGAGGAGGGTTCAAATGCCTCCATCGTGTCTCGATCTCTTTCCATCATTTTCAAAGTTCAAACAATTGATCCGAACCGCTTAACCTAACCTCCATACTAAAATATGTTTGGAGACCAAATTTTATATTTTTAGGAATTTTTTTACTATTTTTTTAGATAGGTACAAAATCAGTAAATCCGAACCATCTAAAAACAGTATTTTTGTACATATCTAAAAAAATAGTAAAAAAATTTCTGAAAATATAAAATTTGGTCTCCAAACATATTTTAGTATGGAGGTTAGGTTAAGCGATTCGGATCAACTGTTTGAACTTTGAAAATAATGGAGAGAGATGAAGACACAAAAACACATAGACATTTGAACCCTCATTAAAAAATCAGCATTACTCAAGTCAAATCTTTAGCTCCCTTTCGGTGAATGCATGTCTTAACGAGCCAAAAGTCGGTGATCGGTAGGCTAGTATGCATTAATTAGCTCCTTAATTAGGGGCTTGTTCAGCTACTACTGAAATAATAGTCAAATGCTTTTAAGGAAATACAAGACATTTGGCTACTTCTTAACAGCAATCAGGATTCCAAATGTTATTTTTTGGGTAGAAGTCACAATTGGCGGACTACTTGACAAAAATCAGAGAAACAAAAGAACGGATCAAGATCTGCTATTTTTCTCAAGTGAAAAAGCAGAATCCTGCTATCTCTTTTTCTTTTTCTCTCCGTTTAAAGATGAAAAGAGAAAAAAAGGAGAGAGAAGAGTAGGAAATAGCAGAGTTTTGAAGAACACGGATCTCATTTATATCATAGAATATATTTGTCCTTTATTTTCTGGTTAGCTGTAATATTTATAGAGAACGAAGGTTTTCTATTTTATTTTCATTTTGGCTAAAGGGTAGCTAATGAGAACCCTTTTGTAACCAAGCCGTAAGAGCGTTTCAATATTCAAAACAAAATAATTTAACAAAATCGTTATATTTATTAAGTATTTAACAAAATCGTTATATTCAGACCGTTGAATTTTTGTATCCATCTTAATAAATAGTAAAAAAAATCAGAAAAAATGTAAAATTTGATCTGCAAGCATATTTTAACATATCCATCAAGTTGAATGGTTTGGATCGACTATTTGGACTTTGAAAATGAACGGTGTCATCCGATCCCTCCTCTAATAATAATAGTCAAGTAGCGGAATTGTGAAATTGAGAATTGAATATTTATTAAAGTATATATTATGATTTTCTGCTATATTTAGTAAGTATGATAATTAAAATTATAGAAATATATGGTTAATAAATACGAATCTAATAGAAAAATGTTTATTATAATTTTGTTGACCTCTTGTTACATATTATTACTATAAAATATTACTTAGTAAGAATTTTTTTAATTAAATGTAAATGGAGGAAATAGTGATCCAAGAAAATGGAGATACAAAAATTCCTCCTCTAGAAGCATGTTTGAAAAAAAGAGTGGAAGAGTATTAAACGAGAATGAAGCGAAGCAACCTGATCAGCAAAACAAGGGATACAAATAGTGTTTTTCATTCATTCTTCATCTTAATTCTCAATTTCAGTTTTCTTCGAAATTGACAAAACTGAAAAAAAGTGTTCTATTCCAATTTATTTCAGTTATGTTCGACTAGAATATAACTTCAATTTCGCTTAGTTTCATTTTTATACTTTAGCCGACTAGTGCCGAAATTTTTATTAATATCCAAAAAAAATATAAAATTTCAAAAACTATTGAGGTTTTTTTATTTTTTCAAAATCTACCCAAACTGTAATTTTTTTTGCCGTAATTCAGTCTAAAACCGCAAAAAAAAATTGAGGTTTTGGATTGCAGTTTCAACTTTTTTTATTTAAATAGAAATATTTATAATTTATTTATTTTTTGTATTGAAATATTAGAAATATTTAATATATTTATTTGAAAATTGATGATATACTATATAATTTAATTTATTAGAAAGACTGCTACAAATAACCCGGATCAACATTTTTCATGCTGGATTTTTTGAGGCGGTAAGAAAAATTAATATATTTCGTTATGTGTTATTGGAAAAAAATAAAAATGCTTGGATTCTCAGTTATTGATCCCGGTTCAAAAGTCATTTCTAAGTAAATACAAAAAATATTGTTATCTTTCTAGTACAATTAATTTATAAAAAGTTGTATCTATTTTTGAAAAAATAAAACAATTTAAGTTATTTAATTATTGTTATTCAAAAAGAATTCTCAAAATAGATACAACTTTTTAGAAATTAAATGTACTAGAAGGATCATAATATTTTCTGTCTTACTTAGAAGTGACTTTCAAATCGGATCAATAACTCAGAATCCAAGCATTTATTATTTTTTTCCAATAACTCATATAGAAATATATTAATTTTTCTTATAGCCACAAAACAATTTGGCATGAAAAATGTTGATCCAGGTTTTTTGTAGCGATCTCTCTAATAAATCAAATTATATAGTATTCAATCTATTTTTAAATAAATATATAAAATATTTCTAATATTTCAATACAAAAATTAAATAAATTATAAATATTTCTATTTAAATAAAAAAACGTTGAAAAATGCAAAAAAGTTAAAACCGCAAAAAAAAATTGAGATTTTTTTTAGACCGCAAAAAAAATTTGCGGTTTGGAATTTCAAAACTGCAAAAAAAATTGCGGTTTGCGTAGATTTCGAAATAACGCGAAAAGCTTGATAGTTTCTAAAATTTCATATTTTTTTTGGATATTAATAAAATTTTCGGCGACCAGTGAGGTGAGCTAACGTATTTTCCAAAATACGAAAAAAATTATATTTGAGATTCCAAAAGCTAACCTGATTTAATCAATCTGATCCGCATTCAAAATATTATAGGAAACCAAATTTTTTATTAGTTTTTAGCTTTTTACTGTATTTTATGAAGTCAAAATATTCTTTCCTTTCCATCACGAGATTTCTTAAAAGTCGATTTTTTATTTTTTTAAAATCAACAGATTTATATACCAACTAACAATTTCATTAATAAAAAACGTATTTACACTTAATCAAATAACTGTAATTTCTAAATCTACTATTTTATTCTCACAAATTCTCTAAACTAATATAATACTTTAATCTTCTTTTAATTATTTTAATATCTCAATCCTTATCCTGTTCTACGACCGGATCAGCTTTTTTGACTGTCGTCGCATTCTAATGATGACTAGATGTACTAACTGTCGCATTTCAATCGAGATGTTGATCACTCTAATATTTTAATCGCCATCTCACTCCACGATCGGATCCGCTTCCTTGACTGCCGCCACACTCTGACGACAATCAAATCTACTCACCGTCATGCTCTAATTAAGATGGAGACTCTACGCTCCGAACTCTAATAATACCGCACTTTTAGCTTTGATTCCCCTCCTCTCATTTTTCTCTCCATTCGAGAAGATAGAACTAAAAGAAAGAATAGTATGCCGAAGATGAGGACTACAAGAAGTAGAATGGGTGGAGTTGAAGATGCGCAGAGCCTCCAAAATCCAAGTTTTGAATTGCCTTATGAATCGCTAGACGAATTTTTATGTTTTCATGTCGCGATTTAATTTCAACATAGAGATAAATTGGTCGTTCAAAAATTCAAATTCAGTATTGAAAAATAAAAATTGAAAATTCAAAGCCAAAAGCATCTTGATCCGTGCTTTACAGAGCATATTAAATTACTCTGATTAATTGATCCTTTATTAAATACCTAACTAGCTAGGTCATAACAGAATACAAACGTCATTTGAAAAGAACAATGGCACTTTATGACTTTAAATTATTAAATTCATATCAAATATAAAAAGGGGTCAAAATTAAAATAATCTTGCAAGCCTACCAATTTAACAACATTATATATTAAGGATGGCGATTTAATTCAAACACATACATTTAATATTGCCAATACAAATCACAAAGTCAACCCAACAAACATTTATTCAAACATTTGCAATCAGTTTAATAATTGTCACGTAGCATTGTAATTGTTGCATCATAAATATCATTAGAAATAACTAGGGGTGTCAACGGGAATGATACGGGTCGGGTACAGATATTTTCATATCTATACTCATTGTGATAACGAAAAAAATATTTATCCTTGTCTGTCTTTTTGGATACGATACGGGTTCGATAAACGGATAAAAAAATGCTATTGACATTTTGATTTGTTTTTTTGATAAAATATTTTTCAAAACAATAAAACAAGAAAAAAAATTAATGTATACAACTAATTTGTATTATAAAAATTTAATAAAATACAATAAAGTATCATCTCCATACAAATATATAATTTTATTTTAAAAAATTATCTTATATGAAAACATATAAGATAACGAAAAAAAATCGTGATTTGTACCCGTATCCAATAAATTAACGGAAAACAAATCTTACTTTTATTCGTATTTTCAAATATAATATGAATCAGATACACGACTAAAAGAGTGCCATTAACACCCCTTGAAATGATACCATTTGCAATTATTTTGTCATTGTTTTGACACCTACCTCCGTAGAATAACAAGTGCTCAAGAAGTGATCTTCACGTTACGGAGTAATACAGAAAAGGATTGGTATACGTGTGCGTCCCGTTTGAAAAGTAATTTGGAGGTTGAATCTTAATAAATAATTTATTTAAGAGGAGGGTTGAAATGCCTCCATGTTTTTGTGTCTCCATCATGCCTCCATCTCTCTCCATCATTTTCAAAGTTCAAACAGTCGATCCGAACCGCTCAATCTAACCTCCATACTAAAATATGTTTGGAGACCAAATTTTATATTTTTAGGAATTTTTTTACTATTTTTTTAGATAGGTACAAAATCAGTAAATCTGAACCATCTAAAAACAGTATTTTTGTATCTATCTAAAAAAATAGTAAAAAAATTCCTAAAAATATAAAATTTGGTCTCCAAACATATTTTAGTATGGAGGTTAGATTGAGCGGTTCGGATCGACTGTTTGAACTTTGAAAATGATAGAGAGAGATGGAGGCACAAAAACATGGAGGCATTTGAACCCTCCTCTTTATTTAATGCTTCTCAAGTATTCTAGAAGTACATGGTGAGAAAATTCCAGAGTTGAAGGAAGATTTACTAGCTTTTTTATAAAGTGACATATTTTATATATATGCTTACGTTACTTCTCGAAAGTAATCATACAGGAAACGCATATGTTATTTTTTGCTTCTCGAAAGTATTCATACAGACAACGCATATGTTATTTTTTGATATGAAAGTATTCATATAGACAACGCATATGTTATTTTTTTGATATGAAAGATGGTTCTCTAGCCTATTAGTTTTTTTTTAAATATCTGTTTGACTATTTATATTACAAATGATTTTTTCATCTTGTGAGTTTCGAATCCATAATAAAGTCACATGTCTTTGTCACTGAATTAAAGACTTATTCTTGACGTACATATTATTTTAATTGTATTTTAGTATTTTATTAAAAAAAAATCAAATTTAAAGATTTGTAAGAATGCAAGATATTTCTCCCGAAATATTTATAAAATACACAAATAAATTTTATTTTATTTTGTTAAAATATTAAAGTTTCAGTAAATTGGTGTTTTTACAAAATATCCGCATTATAAAATAACGAATTATGAGATGAGCTATGGTGAGCTATAGAGTAAAAGAGGTTTTTTACTCCATGGCAACAAAATTTCATTTTGAAAATCCAAACAACCGATCCGAACCGTTCAACATGATCTCCATATTGAAATGTGCTTGGAGACCAAATTTTATATTTTTTGGAATTTTTTTACCATTTATTAAGCCACTTTGAAAATCGCTGATCCGGTGGTCTAGAAATTTTTACTGTTGTACTGTTCATCCGGATTTTCAAATTTTCAAAGTGGCTTAATAAATAGTACAAAATTCCAAAAAAAGTAAAATTTAGTTTTCAATCATATTTTATTATGAAGAACATGTTGGAAGGTTCGAATCGGCTATTTGAACTTTGAAAATGAAAATATTACGTGAAGTATAAATGTGTTTTACTTTATAACTCACCATAGCTCATCTCACGAATTATTACCGAGTTATATATGTATTATATTTGAATGATGGATTTAGACCATACTAAATTATTTCCAAACTACAAATTTATTTCCACTATTACACATATTAGCACAACAGGCACCAACACAACAAAACCAAGTTCAACAGTTAAGACTCAAGAGAGGTTTTATTGTTGAGAATGGGGAGAGATGTTGAACCTAAAAACTGTATCAAGGAGGCCATAGAACCATTGACACATCATCTATAATTTTTAAAAATACCATATCCAAAAATTGATAAACCAAACAACCACATTTTATGAAAAATTCGAATTTTGATACAGCCGCATCCCCTAGATGCGGCCACCTTTCTGGGGGCAGCATCTAGAGGATGAGGCCGTGTCAAAATTCGAATTTTTCAGAAAATGTGATTGTTTGGTTTATTATTTTTTGGGGTATGGTATATTTAAAAATTTGGGCTATATTTTACAGTACTAAATTATTTTTAAGTAATTATGCAGTGGTTAAAAATAATTTATAGTACTAAAATTCAATATTTGACAAAGTCATCTATATTTATATTTACGCATGTCAAATATTTGTTCACCAAATGTCTTAAAATTTGTAATTGTTATATCCCATAAATTTAAAACATGATTAATTATACTAATCTAAAAGTTTTACTCAAATAATTTATTTTATTCTATTTTATTTATCAAATTAAAATATAAACTAGAAACCTGGAGATATATACATATATATAATTTATGAAACTTTGAAAATAAACAACAAGATTGTGTAAATAGATAAATCAATCAGGATTTAATTAAATGTACAAGGATATGAGTTTTCACGCAAACAAAACTTTAAAAGCTACAAATCTCGTTCATAATAAATTATATAGCCAAATTAGATTTTTATATGCATAAATGAGTATTATAACAAATTTTCCCAAACCAATTTTCATTAGAATCCAATTATTATATCCAATCATATTCATTAGAAACCCCATTTTATTGTTAGATTGTTGTAACCCTTGGATCTCTTCATAGCACTGCATTTGAAGTTATCTAAACCTTTGATGTTGAATTAAATAAATTCATATTGAAATTCTGAATTCGTTTGGACCTTTGGATTAAATCTAGCACGAATCTTGACTTAATCCCATGCCTTGTTTTTGAATCCAATTGAAACTAAGATTTAATCAAATTGAATAAAAATTTCGGATCCATGCACATATCACTCCTGCCTCCGTTTCTCTCCTTTTCTTCTTTCTTCCACTGACAACGGACCCCACCCCCACAGACCCTTCTCTTTCTCTCTTTTCTCCCCTCCCATTCCCCTTCTTCTCCCTTTCGCGCAAGACAGAGGCGCCCCTGCCTCTTCCTCTTTGTTTCACTGAAACCCTAGGCCCACCCATCTCCTCTTCCGCTGACTTACGGGCCCCCTCCCGTTGCTCTCTCTCTCTCCATTTCGTTTCATGGAGACGAAAAAGAGGAGGGAAAAATCCCGCCTTTGGTTCGAGTGGTCGTGATTTTCTTCATTCTCCACCTGCTCCCATCGTTTCACCCTCGTGGGCGATGACCTCGGCAGCACGGCTGTCAGATGGTTGTCCCTGCAAGACTGACCCGTCCCCTCGTGTACGAAATGGTGTGAGTTGCTATAAATTCCCCTCTCAGCTCTCTCTCTGGTTTTTCCCTTCTTTTTTTTTTGCCATTGATAGTGATGCCCCTTTGCCTTGTCTCATGTGTTGAGAAAAACTTGCATCTCCCTCTATAAATTTCTGTTTTCCCTCTGAATTGGTTGTTCTAGTGTGAAAATTTCGGTGCTAAGTAGTGACTGTCTTGGTGCTCGCTGATTCCATTGTCTCGGTGTGCTCTGATTTCCTTTGCTTGGTGATTGTTGTGACTGTTCTGACTGGCGCTTGCTTGGTGCCGTGCTGGTGTTGGCCCGGTGCTGTTCTGGTATTCGCTTGGAGCCGGCTGTTCTTTTCCCAATCCATCTCGTGCTAGCTCAATCGGGTAAACTCTAAAACACTCGTTTATGTGATCGGATTTTTGGCCCTTTGCTCGAGTTGTTGATTTTCTCGGCAAAGTTTTGACCTGGGGGCTGTGTTAATTTACGCCTTGCTGCTGCCTTGTCAGTGTGTTATGTTGCTTGGCTTGTGCTTTGCTACTACCCTTGTGAATTGTTGTATGATGCACTTACCCCCCTGCATTGTTGTATTGATTGGTAACTGGTACTGAATCGTACCAGTTCTGTTTTTTCCTATCTGCTGTGATGCTGGTTGCTTGTTGTTTTCCCTATCTGGTGCTGTTTGACCTCTGTTCCGTGCAGCCTGGTTGTGCTATTTTGCTTGAGTTCTGGTACTGGTACCAGTCGGTACAGACCTAGTGTAATTACTGGTAACCAATATTGATCTGACAGGGACCCCTTTCGTGATGTTCTGAATTGTGGGGGTTGTTTACGCATAATGTAGGTCCTTGTGATAATTGAAATTTAAGAAGGGATTGTTTTGAAAATATGTATGAAATTGGAATTGGGCCCTTGTAAAACAAATAATAAAAGGGGGCCTTATGGGCCTATGGTTTCTGCTGGGCCGAAATCAAGTTATTAATAAATTGAGGAAAGCTTGGGCTTTCTTTATGGGCCTATGCAGAAATTAAATAAAAGAATGTGGGCTTGGCTTTATTAATAATTATGGTATTTGGAATTTTTCCAAAAAGCGTAATTGTCGGATTTAAAACGTGGCTTTTTAAGTTTAAGTTTTATGAGGAATCAAATTAAAATCGAATGCTTACGTAAACTTGAACTAGCTCGGGAAATGATTATACCGTCCAGGGTCTGATGCCTCGATGATGACTCATAACATAATTTGAGCAGATACTATAATAACCCGATTGGACACCTGTATGATCCCGAAACAAACCCAACTAAAACACCCAACACATTAAAATAAAAATAAAAGTTTCATAAGAGGTTTTTAAATTAAAACATTCCTTTTAAACATTTTCAAACTTGTACGAAAACTCATTGCTAATTAATAAATGACGATTAATTAGTAACAGAAAAATATTATGTCTGACTTAGATTCGAAACGACTAATTATACGTAGAATTAGATTAGTTATAAAATAACGAACTGCTCGACTTAGAAATAATTAGCAAAACACGTAAAGTAGGTAAACATTTCTTTTCTAAAATTTTCGTAAAACAAGTTTACGTATCTAAATTTTAATATAACTAAAGACATATTATAATACTTATTAGTTTAGTAATAATTACATAAGTTATGCACTTTTATAAGAATAGTAATATTAGGAATTTTTAATAATAAATTAATTCTTCGAAAATGCAATTCAATTGGTTAGAATAATTATAGTTAAGTTAGAATAAAGCAAATAGCTAAGTAATTAGGATATATTAATTAGGTAAGAACATGTATAAGATTTATGTAACTCACGAATAATAATTTTACGAATATTTCGACTTTAGAATTTTTTTTTTATAAGCAACTTATCTTCAAATTAAATTATTAAAACTATAAATTATTTAGAATTAAAATTTGGATAATTTAAATCAAAGTAAATAATTAATATCCGACTAACTGGTTCAGTCGGGCTGACTGAATCGATAACCTTTATAAAATCGAAATAATTGATAATTTAATTTACATATTAACTGGGGCGAGGGTTAGAATAATTTAGCGTAGATTTTAATTAGTGTAATTTCGTGATTTCAGATCAGTCGACTCCGTACGAGTCTGATCCGTGGATCGATCCGACTGACCCGCAGTTCGGAGCATACGCGGAGCACGTTGATTATTAGCGACAGAGACTCCAGCCCTACAGGTGTGGAATATCTGAATTATTCTTTTCGTGGGCGTACTCTTACCAGTCGATCCATCTGACCTGACATCCGCACTTTATTTTAAGTAGTTGCATTAAAACTTTAGAGCATGTTTATCCTTTCTGCACTGTAGGTAGATTTGCACAAACCCTGAAAAACCTGAATTTACTGTATTTTAGGAGTAGAATAATTAAATAATATTATATATATATCTGATTAGAATATTAGGTTACTAGTTGTCTCCTTCTCGTGGAAGGCAATATATTATTATTATAATACGTGCATACGCATGCATTGATGAGAGCTGAGCAGAGCCGAGTGACTTCGTTCCGTCTTGGTGTCACTTGGCATGGGACGGCCCGACAGCCACTGAGCTGAGGGTCACTTGATCCTTGAATGGCTTTAGGATTATACTATATATATACACTTTGATATATACACTTTGATATATATACCCTTTTTCGATCATTTTACTATTTGACGTGAGCAGTTCCGATCTCGAGTTCTGTGGCACGATACGATTCGGGATTTATCCCTTCCCTACATTAGGAGCTACTTTGACTAGAACGGATTCCAAGGTCGAGCTACGGGAGCCTACGGGAGCTACGGGAGTCTACGGGAGTCAACGGGGGTCAACGGGAGCCTACGGTTGTGCCGGGCTCACACCGGACCCAATGACCGGACTCATAGCCGGACTCATAGCCGGACTCAGCCGGTCTCAGCCAGTCTCGAGCCTTGTGGAATCATGCGTGGTGTACCTATTGGACTGGCCAGACGGTAGAGTTCTCTTCTGCTCATGAGGAAGGAGATTAACTTTTTACGACCTGCATTGTATGATTTCTCCTATTGGATATGTTTGGGTGACGAATCGTTAGGCGAGATGACACATTGGATTTGATATAACCATCGGCTAGTGTGCTATTATCTTATGGAGCAATGCTCGATGTCACTAGGCAACGTGTATCATTGCACTCTGATCACAGTCCTTGGATTATATTGTTTGGATCTTTTTGATCCTATTGGCACGGCACGGGGTGATTTCTTTATCCATATTATTATTATTATTATTATTGTATTTGGGCACACAGTGCAAGGAGTACTGGATTCCGACTTGATTTATATCCGATATTACACCTTGATTTTATTTTGGGTTTATTTCGCATGTTGGCATAATAGAATAATCGCATCATGGCATCATTCAAAAGTATTGCAAATTCTATTAGCTATTAATATAAGTTCACACATGTGCATATTTTTAATTGCATTCATTTTATAAATAAAAGTGCTTTGACCGTAGAGGATCCCTGAGGGGATAATTCTGGGTCACATACTGGGCGATTCGTCGCTCACCCACAAGTTGTTTCGTGGGTTTTAGGTACAGCATCTGGCGATCCGCAGCAGGAGTTGTCAGGAGTTGTCCCCGATGGCCACACCGTTTGATTAGCTAAAGTTAGACTTTTGATCAGGTTTACGAGTCTCGTATTTCCTGTGTTATATATACGAGCTCGATAGATCATGTATCCCCTTCTATAGATGGTGTTATTTGGATCCGAGATGGATCGAATTATATGTTATGTATGTGTATGTTTATTTATTTGCTATGTGACTGATGCTTGATATTTATATTATTTTTGCTTCCGCTGCTGTTTGATTTATTATTTATGGTTAGCCTTGCGTGCTTAATGATTAATTAAGCACGAGGCGAGGTTGATCACATCTTAATCCAGAATTCTTGGTTTGGGGTGTGACAGTAATGATATATATCTATATTATTTAACAGATTCTCTATCAATAATCAAGCAATACTCAAATTCCACATATTTGACAGATGACCAATGACCTACTGTGAAAGTTTTTAATTTTAATTTTATAAATTGTTTCATCTGGATTTGAAAGATACTGTGAAAGTTTTCGATTTAATCCGCTGTTAATCGATTTGACATCTCCATATTATATCTAAATTACAGCCCTGATTTACACTGAAACCTGTGCTTTAAAGTCTATAAATGTGGACTTTTTACTTATATTTCGATGAAATGTGGTACTGCTATGCTTTGTTTGGTATTTTGCAGGAAAAAGGGCGAAAAACTGGATCTGACTACTTTTCATACGGCCCGTATGACATTTTGTACGGCCCGTACAGGATCTGCCCAACTACACATAAGGTTCCACAACAGAGGCACAAAGTCTCCAAGACAAAGCACAGGCATACGGCCCGTACGGGGTCCCCTACGGCCCGTAGGGCGCTAATTCGGAAAATCCAGCTGAAATCTGAAATGAGCATAATTTAAGGAGGCCGAAAAGGAAGCCCCTGGGGGCGCGATCTGTTAGTTTGTAATAATCTAGAAGTCAATAATACGATAAGTTAATCATAAAGCTTTGTTCATGAATTGAATGTTTATTTATATATCATTTTGTTGCCTTGAGTATTATTGCATTTATGGATCATTTCGAGTTCATGACTGAAATTGTGAAACTCCATAATATAGATAATATATACTCTTAAAAGGTCACTGACCAAGGTAATTAGCAGGAACACTAATTACCGCTATAAGGTTAGTATGTGGATTAAAAGATGGTTAAGTTTTACAAACCACCTGACACGAGATGTCATTTTAATCACATAGATACATGTTCTAGGAACATGGTATTTGACAGACCCCGAATGAAACATTAAATAGAATTGTGTTCGTGTCATTTATGTTTTTCATTCAGTGTCAAAGTTCTACAGTATGAGGTATTTATCGTTCCCAGTAAGAAATATATATGAGTGAGTGTTATCTAACGCTGTCCGTAAAAAGCAGCCATAACGGTAGCATTTCCATATATATAACTTAGCTGAGGAAGTGATAGTCTACCAAGAATACTACTTGTCCCTCGTATCTCTATACGAGCTATAGCATCACTGGGCCCCTTGATAGAGTTAGATTATCTGCATGCGGTATAATTACAAGAGTAATTATATTTGATAATCTACTCAAGATCAAGAAAAGATACAGTTAACGAGGATGACACATATCTACCTTAAAACTGATCTGATAGCTATGAGGCAGAAGAACTGACACAAGTAAATTGTTTACTGGATCGTGATATTGTACAGTACAGCATCATCTGTGTAATTGGATGGTCATGATGTGTTGCCAGATGCCACCCATGACTAACAGAAGTTAAAACAGTTTTAACTCTGTTTACCAACATAACACAGATCCTATTGGGTCACACCATATAGGAGCTACTCGGAGAATCTTACTGATTAATTATAAATTGATTATAATTAATATTAAGATGGTTATAATTAATTATACGTGATATAATTAAATTATAAATGTCATATAAAATTGACAAGCAGAAACAACGGTTAATTTATAAACGTACACGTTACGTTGTATAAAAGTTACCGAACAACAACCGAAATCGAACCGTGAGAAATATAATTGTTTAGAACAATTATATATATAATTTTGATTTAGATTTTAAATATTAATTATGGTTTTAATTTTAGGCTAACCTAGCAAATTAAAACTTTAATTAAAAATTGAAATCCAAAGATTCAAAATATAAATCAAATTCATTTGCATGTTGGCCGAATCACATATATGCATTTCTATATATATATTCAATATATATATATAAATATATATATTTTAAGTATGGATATATATATATTTTAAGTATGGATGTCGGCAAAGGAAAAAAATTAATAAATAAAAGGAATGCATGTCGGCAATAGTAGCAAAAATGAATTTGATTTTGTCATTTGATTAGAACCGCCATTCTAATGGCAAATTTTTGTAATTAGGCCAAATGCCAAGGGCATTTTGGTCATTTGCAAAACCACCACATTTGCCTATAAATAGAAGGGTAGGGGTAGAGAGAAAACTACTAATTCACATGTATCGTATCTGATCTGTCTGATCGATTCGAGTTTCTATTTTCTCTCTTTCTCGGTTACGGTTTCGGTGAATAGTGTTTCTGCAGAATTCCGCGGTTTACGGTATTTCTGGCAGAAGAAATAAATCGCTCTCCGGTTAGTCCTGGTGGATAACCAATAGAGGTATCACACGTGTGATACTGCGAGTCGATTCCATCCCTGGTGAGGCTCTACTCGCTCGGTCTGCATTCCAACTGAGATTTGGAATCAAGGTATAAATTGTTATATTAATCTATTTAATTTGTAAATAGATTTATTACTTTAGAAAATCAATTATGGAGTAGATCTGTAAATGAATTAAATGAGGTTTTGATGCCGAAGGAATACTGAAGGTGGACCGCCTTGGAAAGTTTCCTGACATACCTCGTTTAATCCATAGCTTAAGTTAGATGTAAAATTTTTGTTTTACTCTTTCCGCAGCTTAAGCTAATTAAAAGGGTTTGAACCGTTCCACAAAACCCTACAGTGGTATCAGAGCTCAAGGCTCTCCCGCTGATTGATTTTCTAAAGTTATAACTTATGCAAATAAGGTGCATATACCGCGTATTGGTTTAAATTCTTACATTTGCAGCACAAGTCCAAAACCGATTAGAAATGAGATTTTCTTGGTTCGGTTTTTCCGACTGAGAAAGTTTAAATTAGATTTACGCTTTCTTTATGCTTTCTTTATGTTTTCGTTTTTCAAAACTTTTGATTGCGTTAAAGTTCATCGAAGAATGTGATGAAGCAATAAAGTACCTTAGTAAGAGCTGTCATTTCCACACCGTAAAAGAGATGGTTCTGTCTAGGAAAGATTGAGTCTAAGCGGTCCTTGTGACCCCGATCTTTCCTGGGAGCCCCCTTTTACACGTCCTAATGGCTGGCCGAAAAGGAACTTTGTCACGTTACCAAATTGCTTTAACGTATTTTGAAATGGCAAAATTTAGTGTAAATCTTTCGCCTTTTCGAAAACCTTCGGAAAATAAAGTTCATCGAAGAATGTGATGAAGCAATAAAGTACCTTAGTAAGAACTGTCATTTCCACACCGTAAAGGAGATGGTTCTGTCTAGGAAAGATTGAGTCTAAGCGGTCCTCGTGACCCCAATCTTTCCTGGGGGCCCCTTTACATGTCCTAATGACTGGCCCAAAAGGAACTTTGTCACGTTACCAAATTGCTTTATGGACCGAAAAGAATATCTGTTTTAAAACATGTGAACTGTTTATATGCTTTAAACGGTATAGAATAAAGAACTGAGCATAGCTGCAAAATAAAGAATTAGGAACTGATAAATAAATATACCTGACTTGGTCCCGTATATAAGTAAATTAGATTTACTGCTTTGATATGAACTGAATAAATTAGATTTATTGCTTTCATGGAACCGTGAAAGAACGTGATGTCAAAGAAAGATTTGTGAAGGAACTCACCGTTGTCTTTCTGGCAGACGACTTTCACGTGTCCGCTAGAATGTCTAATGTCAGTTGCAAGAACTGACTGCTTAACAAAAGCTAAGTATATGAAAGAGATACTGCTAAAAGAAAAGAAAGTAATGGAGATCATATTCGGTATTCTTTCTAGACTTCCTTTCCACGACTGCTTAATGAAGCATATGAAAGAGGTCTCTTTAGATACGAATAAAATCACATTAGTCGTTCTTTCTGGCACGTTAAGGATAGAAAATAATGCGATCACATTTCGTACTCTAGACTTCCTTTCCACGACTGCTTAATGAAGCATATGAAAGAGGTCGCTTAAAGATACGAATAGAATCACATTAATTATTCTTCCTGACATATCCCTTTTAGAGATTGCTGGCACTGTTAAGCATAACCACCAACCCATTAAATATTAAGTAGTATGCCCTTCCCACTCTATCCTCCTCAAACCAATGTTCATTGGTTGATGATTAACCTGCTCAGTGGGCATCGCCTTTTACCTTTGGTGGTCGAGGGTTATGTGAGACATAACAAAACAAAATAGAGTGAGGTTACTTACCGATGATTTCTAAAAGAGTTTTAGGCTCGGGGCAAAGTCTTCGTTAAATACACGTGATGTTTTAACGAAACCAAGAATCACAAAAGAGGTGTGATTAGCAAAGTTTGCTTACCTAAGATAACTGATAGCCATGATATGCATACACTGCCTTGGTTATTGGTGAAAACATGGATCTTGGTCCTACTGCAAAACGGGAATAAAACAAATTTGCAGTGGGAGTTTTATCATAAGAATAAAACATTACATGAACAAAGCTAAAATCTTTACTTTTAACGTTGTAGTAATATGGCTAAAGAAACGTCCTTCTCTCTACACTCCCTGCTCGAAAAACAAACACGTGAGAAAATGGAATATATCCGAAATACACCGGTCCCTGCTAAAATAGTAGAGAGCAGCTCTGTCAGTACTCACACGCTTCGTATGACAAGCGATGATGAGAAACTGGAGAAGCTTAACTGTCCGTGGAGCCACGAGTTGGCCACGAAAGTTATCCTGAACTCATTTCCTCCCAGCTATTCGGAGTTCATTGTGAACTCCCATAAGCAAGAGTTGGATAAGAGCTTGCAGGAGCCCCAAGGGATGCTGAGGATCACTGATAAAGACATTGAGAATAGCTCTCATGTCCTCATGATCCAAGAAGGTGGGAGGAAGATAAAGAAAGCCCCAAAGAAGGTGGCTCCGAAGTACAAAGGCAAAGGGAAGTTGGTTCTAGGAACGAACTCTCCCAAGATAAAAGTTTCTGCTAACTTTGACTGCTATTTCAGCAATAGCAAAAGTCATTGGAAGAGAGACTGCCCGAAGGATCTGGAAGTTCTGAAATCTGGGCGAGTCTCAGAAATTTCAGTTTCTGGTATCAATGTTATTGAAGTTAACGTTGCAACCTCTATTAATGATTGGGTACTGGATACCGGATCATGTGCTCATATTTGTTCAAATATGCAAGCACTGAAAAATAAGAGGAAGCTACATAACAAGGAGATACAACTCCAAGTTGGAAACGGAGCACGAGTTGCAGCCGTAACAGCTGGTAGTATAGAGTTGTATTTACCCAGCGGGCTTGTAATAGAACTAGAAAATGTATATTTTGTTCCTAGCATTTCCAGAAACATCATTTCAATCTCATGTTTAGAGATGAATGGTTTCTCTTTTGTGATAAAGGACAATAGATGTTCTATATACAAAGATGAATTATATTATGGATCTTCATATATGATGAATGGTCTTTATATACTGGAAATGGACAAACCCGTGTTTAACATCAATAACAAACGACTCAAAGCATCACATGAAAGCATGACTTACATGTGGCATTGTCGCCTTGGTCATATAAACGAGAAACGCATCAAGAAGTTACATAAAAATGGACTTCTTGGTAAATTTGATTTGGAATCAATTAACACTTGCGAATCTTGTTTACGAGGTAAAATGACCAAAGCGCCTTTCTCCAAAAAGGGCGAAAGGGCAAGTGACTTATTAAGTCTAATACACACAGATGTATGTGGACCTATGAGCACTTGTACAAGAAATGGTTTTTCTTACTTTATCACGTTTACTGATGATTACAGTAGATACGGTTATGTCTACTTGATGAGACATAAGTCTGAATCCTTTGACAAGTTCAAAGAATTCAAGGCTGAAGTAGAAAATCAATTAAACAAAAGTATTAAGGCTCTACGATCTGATCGTGGAGGCGAATACTTGAGTTTTGAGTTTAAAGAGTACTTAAAGGAATGTGGGATAGTCTCACAGCTCACACCTCCGGGGACACCACAGTGGAACGGTGTTTCTGAGAGACGGAATCGAACTCTACTGGATATGGTTCGTTCCATGATGAGTGTAGCCACTCTTCCGAAATCCTTCTGGGGACACGCACTAGAAACTGCTGCACGAACAATAAACATGGTTCCATCCAAGTCAGTAGAAAAGACTCCATACGAGTTATGGTTTGGGAAAATCCCAACTATGTCTTATCTTAAAATTTGGGGTTGTGAAGTATTTGTCAAACGCCCGACGTCTGGCAAACTTGATCCCAAGGCTGACAAGTGCTTCTTCGTAGGGTATCCTAAGGAAACGAAAGGATATTACTTCTATCACCAATCTGAGAACAAAATAGTTGTTGCTCGTGATGGTAGATTTTTGGAGAACGAGTTTCTCGCAAAAAGAAGTAGTGGGAGTAATGTAATACTTGAAGAAATTCAAGATACATCACACAATACAATATCTGAACCAGATCAGATTAACCCACCTCTTGATTTTTCGGCTGATGAGCATCTGGAAGTACCAAATCCACAAGTAGCTGT
The DNA here is from genome assembly GCF_964058835.1 of Carex rostrata. Classification (NCBI taxonomy): domain Eukaryota; kingdom Viridiplantae; phylum Streptophyta; class Magnoliopsida; order Poales; family Cyperaceae; genus Carex; species Carex rostrata. Next base: position 5,949,678 of record NC_135918.1, read on the forward strand.
GGATGAGGTTCTAGTCCCGAGCTCAAGTACTTCAACGCAAGTTGAAGTAGAACTGGATCCGCAGACAGTTGTGGATCAAGTTCAACAGCCCGAAGAACGAGTGCTACGTAGGTCAACAAGAGTAGTCCATGCACCTGAAAGGTACTTGGGACTGCACGAGATCTCAGCATATGATACTGAAGATCCTTTGACCTATGCGGAAGCAATGGATAGGCCCGACTCTGATAAATGGCTGGAGGCCATGAGATCCGAAATACAGTCCATGTATGACAACACGGTCTGGAACCTAGTTGTACCACCTGATGGGGTAAAACCCATAGCTAACAAGTGGGTTTTCAAAATGAAAACAGACATGGATGGTAAGATGACTATATACAAAGCACGGCTAGTAGCGAAAGGTTTTAAACAGATTCTCGGTGTAGATTATGATGAAACCTTTTCGCCCGTGGCTATGTTTAAGTCAATTCGGATACTCCTAGCAATTGCCGCATTTCATGATTATGAAATATGGCAAATGGATGTCAAAACCGCCTTCTTAAATGGAAATTTAGAAGAGGATGTGTACATGACACAGCCTGAGGGTTTTGAGGATTCAAAGAATGCTGGGAAAGTGTGCAAGCTTCTTAAATCCATTTATGGACTGAAGCAAGCATCACGGAGTTGGAATCTTCGATTTGACGAAGAAGTCAAAAAGCTTGACTTCGTCAGATGCGAAGAAGAACCATGTGTATACAGAAAGACTAGTGGGAGTGCCATCGCTTTTCTTATCCTATATGTAGATGACATACTACTAATGGGAAATGATATTCCTCTTTTGCAACAAGCCAAGTCTTCGTTGAAGAAAGTCTTTTCAATGAAAGACTTGGGCGAGGCTGTCTATATACTAGGCATAAAGATCTATCGAGATAGATCAAATAGACTTATAGGTTTAAGTCAAAGCACGTACATTGACAAAGTGCTGAATCGGTTCAGCATGCAGGATTCTAAGAGAGGATTCCTGCCAATGTCGCATAGCGTTCAGCTAAGCAAGACTCAGTGTCCTTCGACAACTGATGAGCGAAGCATTATGAGTAGAGTACCATACGCTTCGGCTATTGGCTCTATCATGTACGCTATGTTGTGCACTCGCCCTGATGTCTCGTACGCTTTGAGTGTGACGAGTAGATATCAGGCTAATCCAGGCAAAGAGCACTGGATTGCTGCAAAGAATATCCTTAAGTACTTGAGAAGAACTAAGGATATGTTTCTCGTCTACGGTGGTGATTCCGAGCTTGTGATTAATGGTTACACTGACGCCAGTTTCCAAACTGACCATGATGACTCGAGATCACAGTCTGGGTATGTGTTCATACTCAACGGTGGTGCTGTGAGCTGGAAGAGCTCAAAGCAAGAGACTACAGCAGACTCAACCACCGAAGCAGAGTACATAGCTGCATCCGAGGCAGCTAAAGAAGGTTTCTGGATCAAGAAGTTCCTTAGCGAACTTGGAGTGGTTCCCAGTGTTCAAGGCCCTGTGGACCTCTACTGTGACAACAATGGAGCTATAGCTCAGGCCAAAGAACCGAGATCGCACTCGAAATCCAAGCATGTTCTACGGCGTTTTCACCTGATACGAGAGATCGTAAATAGAGGTGATGTAAAGATATGTAGAGTTGACACAGTCAGCAACACAGCTGATCCACTCACGAAACCTCTTCCTCAAGCCAAGCACCAGATGCATATTGCCTCTATGGGTCTGAGACACATAGGAGACTGGCTATGAGTTTTTTCTTTAGATCTACGAGATTTTTAGAAATACTAGAGATTTGTATAAGTAGGGCCTACGATGATTGGCTCCTAGCTTAAGTGGGAGATTGTTAGTTTGTAATAATCTAGAAGTCAATAATACGATAAGTTAATCATAAAGCTTTGTTCATGAATTGAATGTTTATTTATATATCATTTTGTTGCCTTGAGTATTATTGCATTTATGGATCATTTCGAGTTCATGACTGAAATTGTGAAACTCCATAATATAGATAATATATACTCTTAAAAGGTCACTGACCAAGGTAATTAGCAGGAACACTAATTACCGCTATAAGGTTAGTATGTGGATTAAAAGATGGTTAAGTTTTACAAACCACCTGACACGAGATGTCATTTTAATCACATAGATACATGTTCTAGGAACATGGTATTTGACAGACCCCGAATGAAACATTAAATAGAATTGTGTTCGTGTCATTTATGTTTTTCATTCAGTGTCAAAGTTCTACAGTATGAGGTATTTATCGTTCCCAGTAAGAAATATATATGAGTGAGTGTTATCTAACGCTGTCCGTAAAAAGCAGCCATAACGGTAGCATTTCCATATATATAACTTAGCTGAGGAAGTGATAGTCTACCAAGAATACTACTTGTCCCTCGTATCTCTATACGAGCTATAGCATCACTGGGCCCCTTGATAGAGTTAGATTATCTGCATGCGGTATAATTACAAGAGTAATTATATTTGATAATCTACTCAAGATCAAGAAAAGATACAGTTAACGAGGATGACACATATCTACCTTAAAACTGATCTGATAGCTATGAGGCAGAAGAACTGACACAAGTAAATTGTTTACTGGATCGTGATATTGTACAGTACAGCATCATCTGTGTAATTGGATGGTCATGATGTGTTGCCAGATGCCACCCATGACTAACAGAAGTTAAAACAGTTTTAACTCTGTTTACCAACATAACACAGATCCTATTGGGTCACACCATATAGGAGCTACTCGGAGAATCTTACTGATTAATTATAAATTGATTATAATTAATATTAAGATGGTTATAATTAATTATACGTGATATAATTAAATTATAAATGTCATATAAAATTGACAAGCAGAAACAACGGTTAATTTATAAACGTACACGTTACGTTGTATAAAAGTTACCGAACAACAACCGAAATCGAACCGTGAGAAATATAATTGTTTAGAACAATTATATATATAATTTTGATTTAGATTTTAAATATTAATTATGGTTTTAATTTTAGGCTAACCTAGCAAATTAAAACTTTAATTAAAAATTGAAATCCAAAGATTCAAAATATAAATCAAATTCATTTGCATGTTGGCCGAATCACATATATGCATTTCTATATATATATTCAATATATATATATAAATATATATATTTTAAGTATGGATATATATATATTTTAAGTATGGATGTCGGCAAAGGAAAAAAATTAATAAATAAAAGGAATGCATGTCGGCAATAGTAGCAAAAATGAATTTGATTTTGTCATTTGATTAGAACCGCCATTCTAATGGCAAATTTTTGTAATTAGGCCAAATGCCAAGGGCATTTTGGTCATTTGCAAAACCACCACATTTGCCTATAAATAGAAGGGTAGGGGTAGAGAGAAAACTACTAATTCACATGTATCGTATCTGATCTGTCTGATCGATTCGAGTTTCTATTTTCTCTCTTTCTCGGTTACGGTTTCGGTGAATAGTGTTTCTGCAGAATTCCGCGGTTTACGGTATTTCTGGCAGAAGAAATAAATCGCTCTCCGGTTAGTCCTGGTGGATAACCAATAGAGGTATCACACGTGTGATACTGCGAGTCGATTCCATCCCTGGTGAGGCTCTACTCGCTCGGTCTGCATTCCAACTGAGATTTGGAATCAAGGTATAAATTGTTATATTAATCTATTTAATTTGTAAATAGATTTATTACTTTAGAAAATCAATTATGGAGTAGATCTGTAAATGAATTAAATGAGGTTTTGATGCCGAAGGAATACTGAAGGTGGACCGCCTTGGAAAGTTTCCTGACATACCTCGTTTAATCCATAGCTTAAGTTAGATGTAAAATTTTTGTTTTACTCTTTCCGCAGCTTAAGCTAATTAAAAGGGTTTGAACCGTTCCACAAAACCCTACACGATCTGGGGCATTAAATGAGATATTTCCTCACCAAAAAAAGGGGGATTCACCACTGGAACTTGGACAAGCTTTCTTGGAGCAAAAGACAAGAGGAGGAGAGGAAGAAGAGAAGTGAAAAACGCGAGTTTGCAACGGATCTTCAGATTTTCCACTGTTTTGTCATGAACTCTTTTATTTTCTGTTATTTGTGTTATCTTAGGAACATGAGTAGCTAATTTACTTTGTTTCTAGGGCTAAGATGTAGTTTCTAGTTTGGTTTTGTTTGCATGCTACTTGGATTTTGTGTTGAATGCTTCGTTTTTACCTTGTTGAGTAGTATTTTGATTGCTTTATTTGTGCTTGCTTGAATTGATTAGTCATCCCGTTAGATGAATGCGCACATCTAAGTGTTAGGAGCCAAGTCTATGACATTTAATCCAACCGAATAAAGTATATGAAGTAGGGTTAAACCAAGGAGTACCCGAAAGGTGAAACTTTCCTTGAGGCGAAAGTCCTTGGATACTTTTAGTAAACCAACAAGTAACTTAGATAAATTAGGCCAAAATGCGAAAGTTGAGGTTTAACGCATTTAAGAGGGAAGTATTTGAGTCCGGTAATCGGGTACTAGGCCAAAATGCGAAAGTTGAGGTTAGGTATCTAGATCTGGTCGATAGAAACCCTAAACATTAGTATCAACACAGAAAACAGTAGCTGCAGCATTAACTCGGGGTCCCCTACGGGCCGTATGGGAAGCCATACGGGCCGTATGCCTCGGGGCTGAACAGAAATGAAATCTTAACCCTGGAAACGCCTTTTTATTAATTGAAAACAACTTTAATTCTTTTTATTGCTTTTTAAACTTGTCATAAATCATTAGAATTGTTAGAACTAAACCAAATCAATTTCTCTACTTCTAGAATCTCAAGTAATTTTAGGATAAGTCCGGTCATTTTCTTCCGTCCCTGTGGATCGATACCTGAGCATACTCATCGATAGGATAGTGCACTTGCTATCTGATTTGACAGAGTATAACAAAGGTTTAAAAGGTATAGCTTGCTATACTGAAACTTTGTAGCATATATTCTGTGCGAACAAGTTTTTGGCGCCGTTGCCGTGGACGGCAACGAAAATTCTAGACTTTTTCTTATTTTCGCTTGATTCTAGATTTTAATTTTAATTTTTCTTTTTTCATCTTTGCAGGAACATACTGGAAGAGCCACGGCCCAAGAACCACTACCATCTCAGAAGCAAGGGGCAAACTTCCAACACATTCGTTCCAGCACCATCACATCTGTCACCTCTCCGTACGGCCCGTACAAGATTCATACGGACCGTACAAGTCGACAACAGAGGCCAGACAGACCCAGAATAAGACGCCATGGATCTGATGTATAACATGGCGACAAACCAACAGTGGTTTGGCTGCGACAGTTCTCGAGCTGGAGGAGGCGGTTGATCCAAAGTTGATCAGATCACAACTCTATTTGCTAAAGCTGCCAAGCTGGAGGAGGCCATGCAAGAGGCTTTAGCTAAAATGAGCGTGAAGGCAGTCAGAAACCCTCAACCACAGCCATGTGTCATGTGTGGGGATTGGAGGCACTCTTACGAGTATTGCCCACTGGCGGAATGGGATGAGGAACCCGAACAGGTCAACTATCTCGGCAACTACAATCGCAATTTCTACAACAATGCACCATTCGACACTTCAAACGACCGCCCATTCCAATCCGATCCACCCGAGCCGTACATTGATCCCGCGGTGAGTAATTTCATGCATGAGCAGGGAAAAATGAACCAAATGATATTCGAGCAATTGCAGGCTCTCAATGCCCAACTGGCTGATTCAGTTGCTCAGAACAGAAGGAATGAACAAATGGGTCATCAAGCTGCCTCTGCACAACCACCTCCTGGAAGACTGCCCAGTCAACCAGAAATGAACCCTAGAGGAGAGGTAAAATCCATAACCTTGCTGAGTGGGACAAACTATGAAGGACCCTCCATGCCTGGTACGGGCCGTACCAAATCTGTACGGGTCGTACCAAACCCTGACCATGCAGAACCAGCTCAACCAGTAACCTCATCTGACTCCACACCACCTTGCACAAACCGTACTAACCCAACACAGGTCGTGCCAAAGCCATCTGAAGAGATCCATAACCGTGCAGATCCAACGCGGTTAGTAGTGAATGTTGAAGATTCTTCTGACACGGGCCGTACCAACCCAGCACAGGCCGTACAGAGAGAGCCTAAGAACCAGAGAAGGAAGGGGGACACTTTGCTTATGCTAGACCTTTTAAAAGAGGCTGAGAATCAGAGAAGGATGGGGGCCAAGAAACCACCTGGCACGCCCAATGGGACACAGTACCAAGGACCAGCCATACCTGTCGAGCCAGAAGCCAACCATACGGTCCGTACGAATCCCATACGGCCCGTATCGACCTCCCCTGAGATTCCCGAGCAGTCAGAACCTGATCCGATTGAAGTTGTGAATGAGAAGACAGACCATACGGTCCGTACCAATCCCGTACGGCCCGTACAAAATGAAGCTGACAGACAGAAAAAGAAGGTGACCGAGAAACCACCACCCTACCAGCCACCTGTTCCTTTCCCTCAGAGGCTAGCTGAACCAGAAACATGCTGTGCAGTCAACGTGGAGGATCGATTGGCTAAGGGACAACTCCGTGAGGGATACGGGAGCTCAGTTAAAAATTACTCTGATTATTTATCTGAGTTGCAGGATGAAACAAGCGAGTTTGAGACGATCTGCACGGCAGACATGACGCCTATCTGTCTGGAAGAATTGCCATACGGACCGTACCTAGATCATACGGACCGTACACCAGAGGAATCCCAAACAGAGAAGCTGGAGATTGAGAATGAACCAAAAGCTCAGGCTGGAGCTGAGGCATACGGTCCGCACAATATTCATACGGACCGTACAACCAGCCAGGCAGAGCAGATCACTCCCGAATTAAAGCCTCTCCCAGCTAACTTCAGGTATGAGTTTCTAGACCCAAATAAATCTTGTCCTGTGATCTTGAATGCAGATCTCAGCCCTGATCGGACTGCCACGCTCTTGGGGAAATTGAAAGCTCACATAAGCGCGATCGGGTGCTCAATCAAGGACTTGAAAGATATGGGGTGGATTTTTCTTTTGCAAGTGTTTGACAACACGACACTTTGCTCAGATCCGCCCCCGAATCGCACTGCTAGACTCTTGGAGGATTTGAAAACTCAGCAAACTGTGATCGGGAACTTAATCGAGGAGCTGATGGGCACAAACCCAGCCACATGCATGCACAGGACCTTACCAGCCGATGATCACAGGCACACGGACCGTGCAGACCAGCATACGAGCCGTGCACAACCAACCTGGTCTATGCTTTCTCTCCCTTGGCGCGTTAAAAAGGAAAGAATGGTGTATCCTTTCAACACATTCGACATGGCGCTCCACCAAAAACCACCCGACCCACCTCCCACCAATCGGTGAGGCGCCCCTGCCTCTTCCCTCACTCCATGTCTGGTTAGTTTTCATATTTTCTTCTATTTTATTTTTGTGTGAATTCAAGCATTGAGGACAATGCTTCATTCAAGTTTGGGAGGGTGGAATAGAAGAAAACTGTATCTGCATTTAGGTCATGTTTATTTTTCAAACTTTTTAGGATTTATAACCTTGATTTTTACTTGACCTTGATTAGAATTTGTGATTTTGAACTTAATTGCTTGAACTTGCAAATTTGTCAAGATGTTTTACGAGGTTATGAAAAATAGAGTCTTGCATAATTGGACTTCATTGTCTGAAAATGCATAAAGTATAAAACTCATGTTTATTTTTCAAAAATTTGTGTGATTGTTAGAATTAAGTACTTGTTTGAAAAATTTTGGTAGTGATTTGGATGACTTTGAAAGATTAGAAATAACTCCATGTTTGATCAAAGAATTGCATAGGATGGGATGTTTTGAGACTTTGAGAAAAAAATGAAAACTTGAATTGTATTGAAAAAGCATTTTGAAACTGAACCGTGCCTTATAAAATAGGGAATTGGGGATTTTAAATAATAGAAAAATTGGGATATCCATGGGTATGAAAGAATACCTTGGATGTGTGTATTCATGATATATGCAAATGAAATAAATGAAAAGATGGAGAAAATAAGAGTACTGGCAATAAGTCCTACTGGGCGCCTTTGAGCTCGTCTCCCAAAGAAAAAAAAAGAGTACTGGCACAATCCGACGGGATGCCTTTGAGCTCGAAAAGTTTCAAAAATATTTGCAGTTATCAACACATGAAATCCGCGACTTTCTAACCTAAGCTTGTTTCAAGCTTGGGGGGGGGGGCGAAAAAGGAAAAATCACCACAAACGAGGGCATAATTTCAATGTAAGAATGAAAGATTGATCAATTCAAGTAATTAGTTTTTTGCAAATATTAAAGCATCTCAAAATATGAAGTTTGATTAATCGATTAGTGGGGTGAATCAAAATTCATCAAGGAAAATCCAAATTGTATCCAAAAAGATTCTCATGGTTCTTGATAAGAGCAGTTCATGTAAATTTTCACATTTAGGAATTTATTTTCATTTAGGTAATCCAAAGACCAACCCTATACCCATGTTGGGATTTTTGCTTGAGGACAAGCAAAGTTCAAGCTTGGGGGAATTTGACATCTCCATATTATATCTAAATTACAGCCCTGATTTACACTGAAACCTGTGCTTTAAAGCCTATAAATGTGGACTTTTTACTTATATTTCGATGAAATGTGGTACTGCTATGCTTTGTTTGGTATTTTGCAGGAAAAAGGGCGAAAAACTGGATCTGACTACTTTTCATACGGCCCGTATGACATTTTGTACGGCCCGTACAGGATCTGCCCAACTACACATAAGGTTCCACAACAGAGGCACAAAGTCTCCAAGACAAAGCACAGGCATACGGCCCGTACGGGGTCCCCTACGGCCCGTAGGGCGCTAATTCGGAAAATCCAGCTGAAATCTGAAATGAGCATAATTTAAGGAGGCCGAAAAGGAAGCCCCTGGGGGCGCGATCTGGGGCATTAAATGAGATATTTCCTCACCAAAAAAAGGGGGATTCACCACTGGAACTTGGACAAGCTTTCTTGGAGCAAAAGACAAGAGGAGGAGAGGAAGAAGAGAAGTGAAAAACGCGAGTTTGCAACGGATCTTCAGATTTTCCACTGTTTTGTCATGAACTCTTTTATTTTCTGTTATTTGTGTTATCTTAGGAACATGAGTAGCTAATTTACTTTGTTTCTAGGGCTAAGATGTAGTTTCTAGTTTGGTTTTGTTTGCATGCTACTTGGATTTTGTGTTGAATGCTTTGTTTTTACCTTGTTGAGTAGTATTTTGATTGCTTTATTTGTGCTTGCTTGAATTGATTAGTCATCCCGTTAGATGAATGCGCACATCTAAGTGTTAGGAGCCAAGTCTATGACATTTAATCCAACCGAATAAAGTATATGAAGTAGGGTTAAACCAAGGAGTACCCGAAAGGTGAAACTTTCCTTGAGGCGAAAGTCCTTGGATACTTTTAGTAAACCAACAAGTAACTTAGATAAATTAGGCCAAAATGCGAAAGTTGAGGTTTAACGCATCTAAGAGGGAAGTATTTGAGTCCGGTAATCGGGTACTAGGCCAAAATGCGAAAGTTGAGGTTAGGTATCTAGATCTGGTCGATAGAAACCCTAAACATTAGTATCAACACAGAAAACAGTAGCTGCAGCATTAACTCGGGGTCCCCTACGGGCCGTATGGGAAGCCATACGGGCCGTATGCCTCGGGGCTGAACAGAAATGAAATCTTAACCCTGGAAACGCCTTTTTATTAATTGAAAACAACTTTAATTCTTTTTATTGCTTTTTAAACTTGTCATAAATCATTAGAATTGTTAGAACTAAACCAAATCAATTTCTCTACTTCTAGAATCTCAAGTAATTTTAGGATAAGTCCGGTCATTTTCTTCCGTCCCTGTGGATCGATACCTGAGCATACTCATCGATAGGATAGTGCACTTGCTATCTGATTTGACAGAGTATAACAAAGGTTTAAAAGGTATAGCTTGCTATACTGAAACTTTGTAGCATATATTCTGTGCGAACACGATTCAACTTTCTAAAACATTCACACTTTGTGAATTTTATCAATTATGTTACTCGTAGATCCGAAACCAAGAGAAAGGTACTGTTGTATACTTACAAGAGGAGAGATCCACTTATATTTTTTTTTGGATATTGAATTACATTCTACATTGTTAAAGTTTTTAAAATTTAAATAGTCGATCTAGACCGTTCAACATGATAGATATATTAAAATATGCTTGCGAATCAAATTATACATTTTCTTGAATTTTTTTACTATTTAATTATTCAGTATTTTACAAAATCATTATTTTCAAACCATTGAATTTTTAAAATATAAAATTTGATCTCCAAGCACATTTTAATATATCCATCATGTTGAACGGTTTGAATCGACTGTTTGGATTTTGAAAATATAAGATGTAATCCGATGTTACCAGTAAAGAATGTACGTAGATCCCTTCTCATATAATCTTATTTATATTAGATTGTTTTTGGACTTCTTCGTATAATTTTTTTTTATTGAAAAATAAAAACTGTTCAAAGTAAGCTTCCATTAAAATATTAAAAATCACGACACAAATAGCTCTGAGATATTCTCACCAAGGAACCATAAGGTGTATTACTAAATTTTTCTCTTACATCGTATACGCATGAAAAATATATTTTTTAAATGAGAAAAGAAATATGAAAACATCATATCCAATCAATAAAGACGGAATTAGAAAATTTAGATAGGAGGCTGAAACGAAAAATGCAAAAATATTTAATTTTTTATAGGTGGGATTTGAACTAAAGTTTTCACAACTATACATAACGTGAAATTCTAACTACTAAACCATAAACACACTTTTGATACTTTATGAAAGAACTGAACTATAAACTTAAAAAAGAAAAATTCAATTCAATTTTATTTTATTACAAAAATTATAACTATGGGATGACTAAGTACCCTTTGAGATGCATTAAGATTCGCCACTTAATTAACCAAAATTAATAAATAGAGAGAAGCGTATGAATTTTGTGAGACGAGTAAGAAATTTAAATTCTTACTTCTCCCTATGTATTTTATTTTTTTCAATTATTTTGCATTGCATATAGATGGCATGTCAAACTACTAGATCTACTCAGTAGAAGTGTTCTGCCGGTTTCTCTCACTTAAAATGTACTCAAAACAAAAGTTGCAAGTAAATAATTACATCAAAATCTTCAGGAATATTCCCCTGTAAAAAGATGGTGATTTCCTCGTTTGATTACTTGCATAGTTTATATACATGATACAAGTAGAACTAGGGTGTTTCTAAGTTTACCAAAGTTCTTTGTGAACTTTAAATCTATTGAATTAGCTTTAAACGATGAATTTAAACCATTGAAATCCTTCTACCTTATAATTGATGCGTCTATATGTGAAAATTTTAAAATTTTGAATTAGTTTAGTATAAAGTCAAGTGGTCAAAATTAAAAAGTTTATAAATTAATTTAATTGCATTAAATTTTTGAATGCCTTTTGATTATTTGATTCTATACAAAATTAATTTTAAAATTTAAAATTTTCGCATGTAGACACATTACTCATAAGGTAGAAGAATTTCAACTGTTTAGAATTATTGTTTGAAACTAATCAGATAAATTTTAGAACTGACTTCACAAAAGACTTAATGAATTTAGAACCACCCTAGTTCTACTCTACATGATACATCAAATTAGATGGCCAGCGTCACTAATACATCGGCCTAATTAGAAAAAAGAACAATTGAGTCTTCTTTTTAAGGATCAAAGTTCAAAAGCTTATTTTTTGTTATAAGGCCCAATTATCAAGAAGCCCAACTTTATGAATGGACGGCTCTCCATCGTAATATGATATGAGTTGAACTTTGAACGAGGCTGTTAGCTGTAGGTCGAAGCCCCGGTTGAAGTCGAGTACAATTCTATGGATCCAGAGGCCTTGCATCTTTCATACTTGAGGTAGGAGGTTATTATTTCACGATATTTGAAACTAGAAATTCAGAGATAATTGGATTCGACTCAAAATTGCATGCCAGAAAGAGTAAGGATTCTGGAATTATATAGTTGAGAATTCCATAATTAAATTATAGAGAATTCAATCTTTCAGATTGCACTTGGTTACATAATACTGAAAAAATCAAACTTGACGAAAGCATGCAATTGCCAATAGTTAGAATAGAATCTATGAAACAAACGATACTGATCCCAGAAATAAATCTGCTGTTACTCTCAAGTCTCAAGGAATAACAGGTTCCAGGAACTGTTATTCCAATCCCAACCGTTAGTTATTGTTAAAATTCGTGCATGAAATTAAAAAATGACTTCATTGAAAGTCGCACATGGAAAATATGAACAGTTTAGGTCGGAATAACAGCAGATTTATTTCCTACTAATCCACACCTCAACAGTAATTTGATAGCTCAAACACAAATTTACAATCCAACACTATAAATATAAAATATTATACATGCATTTTCAATAGACTATGAGCAATCAACTCGATACAATTTAATGTATATATTGATATATTGTTGATAAAAACTAGTCATTTGCTTTGTTATAATAACAAGGTATCCTTTGAAGGTTTGATCTTTATCCTTTTTTTTTTTTTTTAAAAAAAAACCCAGTCGGCAATTGTGTGAAAATTTCCAGACAATCGGTCTAAAAGATATAGAACATAATTCACAATTATTAAAAAAAAAAAATACAATGACTCGAATTTTTTTCAGAACATATACATATTTGAAATACATATGTTTCGCTTTAAGATTCGTAAAAATTTAACTTAAATAGTCCAGAACTAACTTGACAGAACCGGTCAACCGGATGCGGGATACCTCATCCTTTATTTTTTTTGACAGTCACAGGATACCTCATCTCATCTGATTTTTTTTTTTACACCGGGGGGGGGGGGGGGGGGGGGGGGGGGTGCAATTCGTAGTGGCGAGAAGACAATAAATCATTGCTGAATTATTTCATTCTATACGTACCCAAGCCACACACGGTAGCTGTTTAGCTCGTGGCGTGAATGTTCCGTCCATGAATTGCAATCTAGCCTTGAAAAACAAACCACAAAAATTCACAAAGTGGTCCCATAAGCATGCAATTGTTTGTTGTCGACTTGACTTGTTGTAGCTTACAAAGCTATGAGAGGCCCGTGATTTCAGAAAAATGATGGGGCGGATGTTATTTGAATCATTCAGATAATGTGCCTACTCCCTTTTATGAACTGATTCAGATCTCCCAGTTCGAGCTCCCATCTTCATTCCGATGATACAAATTGTTCGGAATGAAAATTGCAGTTGGTTCCGATGAACTGATTCACAACTGTAAAGCACAGATGACCGTTCAATCTCCAATAGACGGCCTACTGTGGCTTAGAGTCTCCTATTTGTTTCTACCCGGTTGTAGAGGATCCTACTCTCACTCTTGATACAGGTCAGCAGCTGGCAACGGCCAACACGACACCAAATCACCAATCCGTGAAAAAAAAGGCGGGTCCCACGGTCTCGGTATGTGGTGGGGACATATCCCACGAGAGAGAATCTGGTCGCCTCGGAGACTGCGCTAAAAGCGCCTGTCCTTTTCCCCTAAGCTCTGATTTTAACAAATAATAATACTCAGGTTTTCATTAATTAGCGCTTGTCCTTTTCCTCGTAACTTGATTTGAAAACATAACTATGCTCAGATTTTAATTAAACGTATTAGGTACAACAAACAACACAATCAGAGCCATCGCTATTCGTGCGAAAATAAAAACCTTTACGTCGTAGGAACCGAATCGTCTGCCTCTCTGGGAACATGAAATTTCTACCCCCAAAGTCACTGCAGAGTGGGCTCTCTATATAACCCTAAACTACTTTAACCCTAAACCCTTTAAGAGTAACTGGATCCACCCTACAGTGACTCTGAGGGTAGGAATTTTCTGCACTCCAGGAGGCAGGAGATCTGATCTCTTACGTCGTATTATATTTACTATTTAAATTCATTATTGGACTTCAGTTATCATTGCACAGGGACTGAAAGATTTGAGATTCTTTTGCTTTAGCTGAAAAGCAAAATGCTTTAAAATGATTTGGATTAACATGACATTGATATTATTTAGAGGAGGGATCAAGTTACAACAATTTTTTAGTTACAACAAGTTACAATAAGCATTTTTTACATTTTTAAAGTGCAAATCTCGATCCAAATCGTTAAATGTGATCTCTACAATAAAATGTGCTTAGAGACCAAATTTTACATTTTTTAGAATTTTCTTACTATTTATTAAGATGGGTACAAAATTAAATGGTCTGAATTTGACTAGTTTTTGTACACATCTTAATAAATAGTAAAAAAATTTCAAAAAATATAAAATTTGGTCTCCAAGCACATTTTATTGTAGAGATCACATTTAATGGTTTAGATCGAGATTTGCACTTTGAAAATGTAGAAAATGCTTATTGTAACTTGTTGTAACTAAAAAATTGTTGTAACTTGATCCCTCCTCTATTATTTATAAAGGAAATGTGCTGAGGGTTTTTTAAGTGATTGTCTTAATGTATATTTTGAATGTGTCCGGCACTTAATTTTTCAATGGATATATTATATGTTCGCACAAAATATATGCTACAAAGTTTCAGTATAGCAAGCTATACCTTTTAAACCTTTGTTATACTCTGTCAAATCAGATAGCAAGTGCACTATCCTATCGATGAGTATGCTCAGGTATCGATCCACAGGGATGGAAGAAAATAACCGGACTCGTCTTAAAATTACTTGAGATTCTAGAAGTGAGAGAAATTGGTTTGATTTAATCCTAATAATTCTACTGATTTATGACAAGTTTAAAAAGTAATAAAAGAGAATTAAAGTTGTTTTCAATTGATAGAAAGGTGTTTCCAGGGTTCAGATTTCATTTCTGTTCAGCCTCGAGGCATACGGCCCGTATGGATTCCCATACGGCCCGTAGGGGACCCCGAGTTAATGCTGCAGTTACTGTTTCCTGCGTTGATGCTTATGTTTAGGGTTTCTATCGACTAGATCTAGATACCTAACCTCAACTTTCGCATTTTGGCCTAGTACCCGATTACCGGACTCAAATACTTCCCTCTTAGATGCGTTAAACCTCAACTTTCGCATTTTGGCCTAATTTATCCAAGTTACTTGTTGGTTTACTAAAAGTATCCAAGAACTTTCGCCTCAAGGAAAGTTTCACCTTTCGGGTACTCCTTGGTTTCACCCTACTTCATATACTTTATTCGGTTGGATTAAATGTCATAGACTTGGCTCCTAACACTTAGATGTGCGCATTCATCTAACGGGATGACTAATCAATTCAAGCAAGCACAAATAAAGCAATCAAAATACTACTCAACAAGGTAAAAACAAAGCATTCAACACAAAATCCAAGTAGCATGCAAACAAAACCAAACTAGAAACTACATCTTAACCCTAGAAACAAAGTAAATTAGCTACTCATGTTCACAAGATAACACAAATAACAGAAAATAAAAGAGTTCATGACAAAACAGTGGAAAAATCCGAAGATCCGTTGCAAACTCGCGTTTTTCACTTCTCTTCCTCTCCTCCTCCTCTTGTCTTTTGCTCCAAGAAAAGTTGTCCAAGTTCCAGTTGTGAATCCCCCTTTTTTTTGGTGTGTAATTCTCCCATTTAATGCCCTAGATCGCGTCTGCAGAGGCTTCCTTTTCGGCCTCCTTGATTTCAGCTGATTTCAGATTCCAGTTGGATTTGCCAATTTAGCGTCGTACGACCCGTAGGGGACCCCGTACGGGCCGTATGCCTGTGCTTTGTCTTGGAGACTTCGTGCCTTTGTTGTGGAACCTTCTGTGTGGTTGGGCGGATCCTGTACGGCCCGTAGGGAATATCATACGGGCCGTATGAAAAATTGTCAGATCCAGTTTTTTGCCCTTTTTCCTGCAAAACACCAAACAAAACATAGCAGTACCACATTTCTTCGAAATACAAGTAAAAAGTCCACATTTATAGGCTTTAAAACACAGGTTTAAGTGCAAATTAGGGCTGTAAATTAGACATAATATGGAGATATCATTATACACGTAAATACTTAAACAATTATTTTTTAATAAATAAATTGCTTTTAACATAATAGTAAAAAATGACACGATGATAATATATTTGTAACAACAAAGATTGTGCATTAAAATTATCTCACACTTTAAATTATGTGAAGCTCACATCCTCTTTATTTTTCTCTCTTCCGCCATTATTCAAAATTTATAGTTCTAGCGTTAAAAACGGAGTTAGACTTTTAAGTTATGAAGATTAAATGTGAATGAAAGTTAATTATATAATTTTTTTTTACTGAAAATAAAGATTAATTTTAAACTATGTATAATATTTTACTCTAAACTATATAAAAAATAAAGTACAAGTATGAATTTTTGAAAAACAAAAGAGGTTAATTGATCACCATTATTTGAAGGTGGCTCTGCCTATGTCTGGAGTAGAAAAATATCTGATCAAACCCTTGTTTCCCTTCGCTTTTTTTTTTTCTATCGCACAACTCCTTTAAGCTAAGTCTAATATAATTTTTTGCAACTACATCAGCTACCTCTCATCTTAAAATGATTAGGACCAAATCTCTTGTTTTGTTATTGTTTGAATGCATATTCAATCACTACAGAGTAATAGAGGGATCCGAATTTACTGTAATTCAAAATCAGTAAATAGTAACTCTAAAATCTCTGCAATCTGAATCTAGATGTCCAACTTTTTTTTTTTTTTGATTGTCAGTGGGTTACCCACTAAGAAATATATTGATGATAAAAAAGTTTACAGTGTCATGGCATAGTCGAAGTGGACTTTTACTATGATGGTCTCCTAACTATATATATTCAATTATTATTTACATCATATTAAATTTGAAGGAGGTCCCTTAAATCCAGATAGGTTTCCCTACTAATCTTTCTCCTTCTAACCAAATAGGATCCAGTTGTGGACATCCATTGCCACTGCATCTATTAACATATACTCTGGCATCCTCTTTTGAGAAAATATTCTCCTATTTCGTTCCTTCCATAGTGCCCATGTGCCCACTGCCCAGGCCACGTCCCAATGTTGCTTGTCTCTTCCTGACATGCGTTGTCGCGCCTCCCACCATACCTCTGTTGGATTATTGCCAACCATCCTTGGAAGGTTTAGTTGCGCTCCCAGACCTCTCCAGAATCGGGAGGCGTATTCGCATGTCCACATTATATGATCTCTTGTTTCTATGCTACTATTGCTACACATTGCACATCCTTGTGTTACCACACAGCCCCTAGCTGCCAGTGTCTCCTGTGTTAGGATTTTATTCGCACTCATTAACCATAAGAAAATTTTAACCTTGATAGGTATTTTTATTTTCCGCAGTATTCTATGGTACGGCGGCGAGCTTTGTCCCGTGTCATGCAGAAAGTGATATGCCGAAGAGCATGTGAACTGGCCTGATGCCGTCCATTTCCATTTAATTTCCCGCGTGGTGGTCGACACACCTATTGAATCTATGAATACGGGTACCAGCTGTGAAAGCTCTTTGAGGAAGAAGGAGTGGTGTTGTGTGTCCGTCAGCTGTGTGGCCTCTCTAATATCATGTAATGCCTGCATCGTATGTGCCCATAGTCCGTCCCTATTCGACTGTTAATCTTTAGTCCCGTTAATTCCTCGTAAACTTGCAGTATTCTTGTGATCATTTTGAGTGTAGTGGGATTCGCCTCCGAGATAATTACCGTATCATCGGCAAATTGGATTGTTTTTAGAGATAGGCGTACATTGGGTGGCATGATGCTTTGGGCATTCTGTAAAAACCTGTTTAATGAATCCGCTACTATGATAAAAAGCATTGGGGATAACGGGTAGCCCTGCCTCAGTCCCCTCTCATGTTTGAAAAATCGAGTCCTTGATCCATTTATTCTTACTGTCGATGTTGCCGACCGTAGAATTGCCAGTACTGCCGAGATCCACATTGGAGGTAACCCCTGTTCAATCAAGAGATTAACTAAAAAACACCAGTCCACTATATCGAATGCCTTTTCAAAATCCATTTTATACAGTATTGCCGGTAATTTTTTCGCGTTGCATGAAGCTATAAATTCTCTTGCCACTAGAAATGATTCCATCATCAAGCGGCCTTTGATAAAAGCTGTTTGGTTGGGAGCCACCAGGTTTGGCAGGTGTTGTTATAGTCGATTTGCTAAGATCTTGGTGATTATCTCGACAACAGTGTTGATAACACTAATTGGTCTGTAATCAGAGATCGTCACTGGTGCTTCCTTCTTTGGGATCAGAGATATTGCTGCCCTGTTTATTGGTTTCAGGTTGAGACCCATGCTGTGGAAATCCGAAATTACTTTAGTGAGTTCTTGGCGGATGATCGGCCAGAATGCCCTGAAAAATTCTCTCGGTAACCCATCAGGGCCACTTGCTTTGTGAGGTGGCATGTCTTTTATGGCTTGAAAAATCTCCTCTTGCGTTATTTCCATATCTAGTTCTGCTAATTCCTGTGAGAGGTTTGGGCCCACTTTACCTGTTAGGTCGAAAGGGCGCTGTTGTAGGGACCCCTTTTTCCAAAGGTTGGAGAAGTGGTCTGCTATATGCTGTGGTAGTTGATCTTCTCTCTTCAAATTTGCTATAGTATTTCTGTTTTTTCTCCCATTTGCTACCGCGTGAAAATATTTCGTGTTTTTGTCCCCTGATTTCAGCCATGCGCATCCGGATCTTTGTTTCCACCTGAGTTCTTTATCTCTCGCTAGCGTGAAAATGTGTTCTCTTATTCTTATTCTGAGTCTGAACTCAACTGAGTTGAGTTGTCGCAGTTCCTCGAGTCGATCCAGTTGCCTGAGTACACATTTAGACCTTTGGAGGTAGGTTTCGCTCTTAGCAAATTTCTTCCTTGCCCATTTATCTAGCTCCTTTTGCACCGCAAAGGTTTTCAGTCTAAAAGATTGCACCGGATTAGTTCTGTCATTAGGGGTTGCCCATGCCTCGGCCACAATATCATGAATTTCCGGATACTTTAACCAAAAAATTTTGAATTTAAAATTCTTTCGATTTGGGTTAGAGTGTGGTTTAATTTGTAGTAGCATCGGAATATGGTCTGAAGCTGTGGCCGGTAAGTCTTCCAGTAAGATTGTTGATCCGAACGAGTTCCAGTGCGAGGAGAGGAAGATTCTGTCCATTTTCGAAAACGTCGGATTCGGCCTCTTGTTTGACCACGTATATGTTCTATCGTGCAATGGCACATCAATCAAACTAGTATGTGCAATTAAGTTGTTAAACTCAGATAATATACCCAGGTTCCTTATGCTGCCCGTGGTATCCTCAATGTCCCGCATAATGTTAAAATCCCCTGTTATTAGCCATGGCAAATCTGAACGTTCCCTAGTCCCTCTCAATTCATTTAGAAATTCAATTTTCATTCTATCTTCTTGAGGTCCATACACAGATGTGATCATAAATTTTATATCACTTCTTTGTAGTATCACAGTAACTGAAAAATTAAAGGTGTATATATCTAAGAGAGTAAATCTCGGTTAGGGATACAAAATTTCTTCGCTGATGGTACTATCAGTTCAGTTAGGGATACAAAGCATTGCTATTTACTAAAGTAGTACAAATATATTTGATCATTTTCTTCGCTGATGGAACTTCTAATTTGACGCCTCATAAAGCAATGAAATGGATTCATTATGCTTTTTAATAACTCCTAAATTGAATGCAAGTGTAATCAATTGACGATTAGTATTGAATGCCCAGGGCAGTAATTAAAGCTTGTCGCATCCTATTCTCATTTTATAGCTTCGGAGCTTCTCTTTGGCTCTTTAATTATCTCTGTTTCTTTCGTTTGCTTTGGTGGCTGTTTTATATTTTTTATATTTTTTTTGCGACTTGTGAGACACAGCAGCAATTTGATGATTCAAATAACATGTTATGCGAAATTAAGTCTTGATTCTTGAATAGAGAACCTTTGAAGAGAAGCTAACTTAAATGGTTAAGAACTTCAGTTTCCCTTAGCAAAAGAGATTGAGCTTAGATGTGAAGATGAAGAAGATGAAGCATCTATTTTCATTCTCTTATTCAATTCAATCATATTATTATTTAAAAATGACATTTTCATTTAAAGTAAAGAGGTATATTTGTCTAAATGACAAATTTTATGAATAAAAGGGGATAATGAAAATAATGTTAAATTTCTACGGGATATTGGATATTAAGATATTTTTATGGAGAAATTGGCTATTTCAAAAGTTTGAATGGGTACACTAGAAATTTTCCCCTTCAAGAAATAGAACATTGACAAAAAGGAGATTGATCCAACCTGACATCTGATCATCGAGTTTGATCTGAGCAGTTTTTTCACTCATCTTAAGACATACTTAAAACAGTTATTAATGGATGTCATTCACGTTTTTACTAAATTAAAAATAAAAATTGAATAGCTGTCAACAATTGTTTTGCACTTTTATACACATTTTAAAATCATTCTAAAATGAAAACTTGTCAGAATCCGGACTAATCGTTCGAAGTTGAAATTCATGAAGCTTGTGTAATATTTATGCGGATTCTGATGCCTCCATTTTTTGATGCGCCAATTAAAGACTTCAAAAACAACTTCGTTCACGCTCCATATCAGAAAACGAATAAGAAAGAAGGATCTTTTCTTCTGGCAAGTTGTGAAAAATAATTTGACAGTTTCACAGTGCCAGTTCTAATTTTCTTGGACCAACCTTCCCTTTTCGCCAGCACCATGAATTGTCGCGCCATGTCTTATTCTACATGGCTCTGTTCTCCGGATGCTCCTGCTCTTACCCCCACTCTGTTTCTCTCTCTTTCTCCAGTAATAGCTAGCAGACGGCGACCATACAGTCTCCAATAACGTGACTCTCTTCTCCATGACCCTTTTTGTTGCTTTCTGTCTGTCCAACCTCACTCCACAAACAGCCCCGTGTTAACAGATAAGAAATAATGCCTACGGGCCTTTCCCCTAAAATAATAAAATAAAAACAGATAAGAAATAAATGGATGTTTTTGTTTAAGTGGCGCCTTCAAAATTAAACTACAACGATGATACTATTTACTTCTCCTTAATTGCTTCCGCAACTCTCTCGGGCGGGTGTTAGCAGAAACACATTTTTGACGGTGTAGACTAATAGTAGTCCAATCATCAGAAGAAAAGTAAGGTCCTAATGAACCGATTTTTTTATTAATAAGAAAAATAAAAAATAAATATCAATAATAGGATACAGTTTCGTAAAAAATTTTAAAAATAGAAACCTCCAAAATATTGTATCTACATATTATAAACCATAACGTCTAGTTAATCCAGTCGTTAATGATTATTAATTAAATAAAAACACTGAAGCGGAATGTTATAAACCATAACGTCCAGCTACAGTATATTTTTTTTTTCTATGGTTTGGAATTTTTTCTAAGAAGAAACCTCACTTTTTACAACACTAACGAAAACGAAATAAGAACTGAATTTCTACAGGAACGTGATTTTTTTTTTAAAATAAATAAATAAATAAATAAAAATAAAAATAAAAATGTAGCTGGACGTTATAGACCCAGCTACAGTGTTTTTTGTTAGTTAGAAATTATTAGTGATCAAATTAACTTGATTTATAACGTTATAGACCCAGCTACACTGTAGCTCTCAACGTGCGTTTTTTTTTTTTTTTTTTGAAATCTAGCGAAATTGTTCTCCATTGTGGATATATTTTTTTTGTTTCTCATATTAATAAAAAAAAATGGCCCAAAGGAATCCATCTGGAGGGAAGTCACGTAGCAGTAGCACAGCATAAGAAATTTAGCTAGCAAGCAGAAAAACCATGAAAGCCTCACTTTCACCCTCTTCTGTCAGAATAAACATGTGACCCCTTCTCCATCCTTCTTTCTCTAATCCCTTTCCATTTTCCAATCTCTATGTCCATCCCAATCCAGAACCGCACCCACATAACAGAAATATAAGGAAAAGGATTGACAGAGAAATTAGTTAAACCAGAAAACCAACTCAATGAACACCTTACTTCAAATCCTTCTACTCTTCTCCCTTCTCTTCTCTATTGCATCACCCACAGAGCTACCAGTGCCATTGAATGATGAGGTTTTATCCTTAATAGTCTTCAAATCTGCCATCACCGACCCGAATGCAGCTCTCGCCACGTGGACAGAATCTGATGCTACGCCATGCAGCTGGACGCACGTGGAATGCAACCCAGCCACGTCGCGCGTGGTTCGTCTCTCGCTCGATTCTCTCGGCCTTTCGGGTGAGCTGCCACGTGGCCTCGACCGACTCACCTCTCTTCATTCTCTTTCTCTTTCTCACAACAACCTATCAGGCCCTGTACCGGTTGGTCTGTCTCTCCTCCCTAATTTGCACTCACTCGATCTCTCGTTCAATTATTTTTCTGGAAATTTACCTGAAGATACATCTCTAATGCCTTCCTTGCGGTATCTGGACCTGTCTTTCAATTCATTCTCGGGCCCATTGCCGGGTTCGTTTCCTTCATCACTCCGTTTTCTCTTGTTATCCGGTAACCGGTTTTCGGGTCCCCTGCCTCCAACATTGTCACAATGTAGCTTCCTTCTTCACATAAATGTGTCAAGCAACCAGCTTTCGGGTTCGCCTGATTTCTCTAATGGTTTCTGGTCACTTACTCGACTAAGAGCTATTGATCTTTCAAATAACCAGTTTTCAGGTGTACTCCCAGAAGGCATGTCACATCTCCACAACTTGAAGGTGTTGAACTTGAGCAGCAACCGGTTTTATGGGTCAGTACCTGGTGGGCTTGGTCTCTGCCCTCATTTGACCATAGTTGATTTGAGCTACAATGCGCTCGACGGGTCTCTACCTGAATCATTCCGCTACCTCACCTCTCTACTTTCCCTCTCTGCATCAAACAACCGGCTATCTGGTCAAATACCAGAATGGATAGGTAACATGACAGCATTGCAGACTTTGGACCTATCAAACAACAAATTAACAGGAAACTTACCTTCCTCATTTAGTGGGTTAAAGGATCTGAGTTATCTCGGTTTATCCAATAACCTGTTATCAGGAGCAATTCCTGATTCAGTCTCAGAGTGCACCCGTCTAACAGAACTGCACTTAAGAGAAAATGGGTTTAATGGAACTATTCCACAAGCATTGTTCAATCTCGGACTTGAATTACTCGACCTTTCCTCTAATGGGTTATCAGGCACGATGCCACCCGGTTCGGCCCGTATGGCAGAGACCTTGCTCTGGTTGGATCTGTCAAATAATCACATCACCGGCACAATACCAGCCGAAATGGCATTGTTCTATAATTTGAGATATTTAAACTTATCATGGAATGATCTGAAGGCACAACTGCCACCAGAGCTTGGGTTATTTAAGGATTTAACTGTCTTGGACTTGCGTTCCAGTGAGCTGTATGGGTCGATTCCTGAAGAAATTTGCGACTCGAGTAGCCTTGCAGTTCTTCAGTTGGATGGGAATTCCCTTAGCGGCCCAATTCCAGATGAGATAAAGAATTGCTCCTCACTCTACTTGCTGTAAGTGATGATTTCTTATCTTCAGTTGTTCTGTGAAATAACATAGTTTTCATATTTACTTAACTCTGCAATGCTCCTAATGTCGATAAATATTTGTCTAGGCCGAGAATTTCAAACATACTATGGATTACTCTTCTATGATTAACTTGGCAAAATTTAGACAAAATCAAATGCAGTATGCTTGTAGGAGCATTTTCTAAAAACCAAAACTATTGTATGTTTTTTTGAATTTTTGCACAATTTTTTTTTTTGAAGGTTGGCAAATTGCCAACAATTGTATTAACTAAAGAAAAGTTTATGTACAAGGTTGTCACCTCGTCCTATCTCTATTTACAAATTTGTAATGCTAAATACTAAATAAATTAGCTATCATAAGTCATAACCGCAAAAATGCAGTCATAGTTATCTCCTCCAATCTCAAACTGCCCATAATTTTTGCACAATTTATATATTGATTACTTTTTAAGATGGTTAATCCAGTTAATTCTTTTCCTTCTCTTTCTTTTTTTTCCCCCAAATAAACAGGAGCCTGGCTCACAATAGCTTGAGTGGCCCAATTCCAACCTCCATATCCTATCTGAAAAGACTTGAAATTCTTCAACTAGAATACAACAACTTGACTGGCGAGATACCGCAGCAACTCGGCACATTACAAAACCTCTTAGCTGTGAACATTTCGCACAACCGGCTCGTTGGCCGGCTACCAACTGGTAGTATTTTCCAAACTCTGGATCAGAGTGCCATCGAGGGCAATCTCGGCATCTGTAGCCCTTTAGTTTCTGAACCATGCAGAATGGATGTTCCCAAACCGCTAGTTCTCGACCCGAATGCATATCCTCATGGAAACGGAAATGACCTTGTCACCTATGGAAACGGGCCTGCCCTACCAAAAAGACGCAAATTTTTAAGCATCTCAGCCATAATTGCGATTTCAGCCGCACTGTTAATTGTACTTGGGGTTTTGCTTGTTACATTGCTTAATATATCAGCCAGAAGGAGGATCAGTTTGCTAGATAATGCATTAGAGAGCATGTGTTCTAGTTCCACTCGGTCTAGTAGCCCTGGTGTGGGAAAGATGGTCATTTTCGGGCCAAAGAATAATTTAAGATCAGAAGATTTGGTTGATGGGGCTGAATCATTATTGAATAAAGCTACGGAATTAGGCCATGGTGTGTTTGGTACAGTTTACAAAGCGTCAGTTGCACAAGGCAGATTTGTGGCTGTCAAAAAGTTGTTTACAGCGAATATAATTCAGTACCATGATGATTTCGACCGAGAAGTAAGGATCCTTGGCAAGGCAAGACACCCTAATTTGATGTCACTCAAGGGTTACTACTGGACACCCCAAATGCAACTCCTCATCTCAGATTACGTACCACATGGCAGCCTCCATGCAAGGTTGCATGAAAATCCAGAAAAGTCAACGGGTCTGACATGGCCTGATCGATTCAAGGTTGCACTTGGCACAGCCAAAGGACTTGCACATCTGCACCAGAGTTTCAAGCCACCGATCATACATTACAACATCAAACCCAGTAATATTCTCTTGGATGAAAACTGCAACCCTAAAATATCTGATTTTGGTTTGGCAAGATTGTTGCCTAAACTTGATAAACACATTATTAGTAGCCGGTTTCAAGGAGCGATGGGTTACGTGGCACCGGAGCTTGCTTGTCAGAGTCTAAGGGTAAATGAAAAATGCGATGTGTATGGATTTGGTGTGTTAATTCTTGAATTGGTGACCGGTAAAAGCCCAGTGGAGTATGGAGATGATGATGTGGTAATATTGATCGATCAAGTTAGGGTTCTGTTAGAACAAGGCAACGTGTTAGATTGTGTTGACCCGGTTATGGGTGAGTTTCCCGAAGAAGAGGTGTTGCCTATGTTGAAATTAGGATTAGTTTGTACATCACAGATCCCATCTAGTCGGCCGTCAATGGGAGAGGTGGTGCAGATACTGGAGGTGATCAAGGCACCTATACCAGAAAGAATGGAAGGTTTCTGATTTAAAGAAGTAAAATGTATTTTCATGTATTAAAATGGGTGTTACTCTTTCTTCTTCTTATTTTTTTTTGTTTTATCCTTTTAACTTTGTTGCTGCTTTTAGGTTTAGTTTTCTAATTTCTACTTTTAATGTGGATCATTAAGTAATTTTTGTTTTTATTGCTCAAGTCAATACTTCAATGAATGCAAGTTATGATGATTTGTCTTTTTTACGGTGTGCTGTCGATTATTGTTATTCGTAGAATCTCAATTAATGCATTTGGCCTACGGGCCATGTAACAACAAAAAAAACAAAAAACAATGCATTTTCTGGATAAAGATAAAAATCTCAATTAATGTCTCTTCGGAGTATGTTTTCTGTTTTGATTGTACTAGGCCTGACACTGAACTCAGTGTTTTTACATTTCAAAGGCAGATGATGCTAGAGCTACGTTATCTTGAGCAGGAACCATGCATTTTGAATACCACCGCATAAGGATACCAGCAGTTGAGCACTCAAAGGCAGCAAAGACCGGTTTATCCGGAAAATAAGAAAAGGCACTCCGAAAAATCTGGGGTAGGAAGCATGTCATCCCTAGAATCAAAACTTTTTTGTGGAGAGCCTTGCATGATGGCATCCCCACAATGGCAGAAATGAATAGGAGAATTCGCACGTGGAGTCCAAAGTGCCCAAGGTGTGGACATGAGAACGAGTATCTCACACATGCGTTATTTTTCTGCAATCTACCTCGTTCTGCATGGGGAATATCGGATTTGCCAATTAGGGTGGATCATCTACCTCTCAATTTCACAGAAACATCCATCCACCTAACTGAAAAATTGGAAGAAGGGCAAATTATGGTTCTCTGCAATATAATGTGGACACTGTTGAAGGCGCGCATTGTGGAGATTTTTACTGGTAAGAAAACAACACCACAAGGGGTATTGATACAGGCTAGGATGTTCGGGATGGATTATAAGGCTAGACATGTCATGAGAGAGGTTGTTCAAGTTTCACACAAATTAGCAAACAATGCAAGGTGGTGTGGGGGTAAACATTAAGTGAAATAGCAGAACAGGATTCATGTGCAAGATCAGGCATTGGTGATATGATCAACAACAGCTACTTTGAACGGTCATCATCAGAACCAGTGCTAGATTTACAAGAATGATGAGCTTGAAAAATCTGGTAAGTCAGATTGATGAAGTTAGATGCATGTAGTTGGGCACAATGCACGAACTGTAATACAACACAGTATAAAAGACAAGGATCAGTTACTGGTAAAAAATCAGGGCTGCGGAGGCATAATAACGAGCTGTGCCTTTTCCGTTTTTACTGGTAAATGGAAAGAGCTGTCAGAGTTTTGAAAAAGAAAAGTGACAAGCGGACCCATCACCTTTTTTTTTTTTTGCAAACTTAAAAGGAGCTGGGTAGGTGGAGGTCTCTATTTACTTTCTAGGAATTTACTTTTCCAGTTGAAGTACTTCGTTTCTTTGTTTTTCACTTTATGGCATTGTAACCGTTTTATTTTTTTACAATTTAATATATAACACCTACGGGTTTCACATAAAAAAAAAAGAGACTTTCATTTTCTGTTAGTTCAAGTCTTCAAGATGAAAAAAAGTTCTCTTAATATTCTCTATTCGGTCATCGATCCATGCGACTATACATTGCACTATTTACGACTGGCAATGCATGCTATTATTGCAAAAAATAGAAAGAAAAATACATTTGATTTATTACTTCTACAATCCAATAAACTGTTTAAACAACCTTTTATGTATCTTTGATTCTGGTACTTTTTACTCTGTAACTTAAGAGTTCTGTTTCTATAAATTGTGTTAGTTTCCAATTTTCAATTATCAACTATATACAAATCTAACTAGAAGAAGAAGAAGAAGCAGCTATTTGTCCTTGCAAAGGGACCAGCACCAACTTGATATCTAGATTAATAGATCTCAAATTTAGACGAATCTTTTGCATGCCCAGGGCCTGGTATGCTTGGTCCCTTGTCACATTTCGTTTGTTTTAACACTTGTTTAGCATTTCATTGTGGTCCCTCTACTCACGAGTATACATTGACGAATGCAGAAATAGTAAAAGCGTGATGAAATAGTACATCTAATTCAAAAAAAGTCAATACAATATCAAGGAGCTTGGATCATTCAATAATAAAAACAAGGATGAAAATGTAACATTGAAATGTGAACGGTACAAAAAGCTTATCAGCATTGGAAAATATTCGCCCCTTAGGTACAAAATATTGGCACCTACAAGGACTTTATTCATGTCAGGTACTGTGCAGCACCCGTGCAAGATTCGCACTAAACACCCCCTCCTAAAAATTCAAAATTGGTGCCTGGTACTGTGAACTAGAAGCCATATAATAGAAATTTTTTCATAAACCATAATTAAAAAAATTAATGTTATGGAACCAATATGATTACTTTTTTTTTTCAAAAATCATAAAGACCGTGGGGTTCCCACGGTCTCAAATTTTTTTTTCAGACCGTGGGATTCCCACGGTCTCAATTTTTTTTTTTTATAAAACATAATTTTTTTTTAATTTTTAATTTTTTGTATTAAAATATTAGAAATGTTGAATATATTTCTTTGAAAATAGATGAAATACAATATAATTTAATTTATTAGAAAAACTGCAATAAATAATCCGGATCAATATTTTTCAGGTCGGGTTTTTCGCGGCTGTAAGAAAAATTAATATATTTCTTTATGTGTTATTAGAAAAAAATAAAAATGCATAGATTCTGAGTTATTGATCCCGGTTCAAAAGTCACTTCTAGGTAATTCAGAAAATATTGTGATCCTTCTAGTACATTTAATTTATGAAAAGTTGTATCTATTTTTGAAAAAAACAAAAACTTTTAAGTTATTTAATGATTGTTATTAAAAAAGAATTCTCAAAATAGATATAACTTTTTATAAATTAAATGTCCTAGAAGGATCACAATATTTTCTGAATTACCTAGAAGTGACTTTTGAACCGGGATCAATAACTCAGAATCTATGCATTTTTATTTTTTTCTAATAACACATAAAGAAATATATTAATTTTTCTTACAGCCGCGAAAAATTCGACCTGAAAAATATTGATCCGGGTTATTTATTGCAGTCTTTCTAATAAATCAAATTATATTGTATTTCATCTATTTTCAAAGAAATATATTCAACATTTCTAATATTTTAATACAAAAAAAAAATTTAAAAAATTCTGTTTTATAAAAAAAAAAAAAAAATTGAGACCGTGGGAATCCCATGGTCTGGAAAAAAAAATTCTGTTTTTTTTAAAAATAAAATAAAATTTGAGACCGTGGGAACCCCACGGTCCTTATGGTTTTTGAAAAAAAAGAAGTAATCATATTGGTTCCGTAACATTAATTTTTTTAATTTTGGTTTATGAAAAAAATTCCATATAATACCCGTACAATTATAAGTTGTTTAACGCGTCGACCAATTGTGAGTTGTAAGAAAAATATATTTACTTGATATATAATAAGTGCGAGCTTAATAATAAAAAATGGGGAAGCACTGTTCATCTAGTAGTATAATCATAGCAACAAATGCTACAGTAATCTTGTGACACCAGTTGCAGAGCTAGGTCGAATTGGAAATGGAATGAATGAGGTGGACAGAAGGGCCGGTACGAAACCAGCTAGGCTACCTATGGTACGGTTTTGTCTCGAGTTTCCCATGTTAGTACAAAACTACACGTCATTGGTTTCACAATATTCTCCCTGCACAAATAAACGACACAGAGCCTGGTATTTCTTGGAAATTGGTTGTGATCGTTGTATAATTTTCGCTTATTAGTTATGTATTAAAAACCGAAGTGTTTGTTTTATAGTTCAGAAACAAACATTTTGATATTAGCCAATCTCTTTCAATATATATATATATATATTAGAGTAAAGCTAGCGTGTGACATGCTCACCAAGAAAGTTTGGTGAGCACAACTCCAAAAGTATATCGGATCGACGTCAAATGTCAAATCTAAACCGTTGAAATCCATGTACTTCATGAGTGATGCATATACATGCAAAATTTTGAAAGTTTCGAGTTTATTTGCTACACGGTCAAGTGGTCAAAGAAATAATAAAAATTGAATATATAAAATAACTTATAATAAAATGTTCATTTCTTTGACCACTTGACCGTGTAGCAAATAAACTCGAAACTTTCAAAATTTTGCATATATATGCATCACTCATGAAGCACATGGATTTCAACGATTTGGATTTGGCATTTGATGTCGATCCGATATACTTTTGGAGTTATGCTCACCAAACTTTCTTGGTGAGCATGTCACACGCTAGCTTTACTCTATATATTATATATATATAGTAGAATATGGTGTTTTTAAATTTATCAAATCTCTTTGCGCCAAAATTTATATATATAAGAAAATAAATAAATAAAATATTAAAAATAAGAAAGGTACCGCGAAAATTTTAAAAATGGAAAGGCAGAGGTTGCCATAGCGTCCCAGCGGGACGCCATGGCATACTCTAGTCCAATAATTTCAGCTAAAAAAAAAATTAATTAATTAAATTCTAGGGACGCTGATGAACCATATATTAACGCATTATTTGACACATAGTTGATCCAAAACTTACCTTAATCATCATGTTTTGTTGCATTTTATCTATCATTTCGTTTAATTTTAGTCAATGTTAGTCAAGACAAAAGATACTGCACAAGTTGTTAATTATTACAGGATTGAAACACGAAACCGTACGATTTGCATGTGCACAAAAGATCCAAGCCGAATGGAGAAACAAATGGAGGAAACAATCTTTTCTACCGAAATAAAATCCTTTTATTTGGCTAATTTCACCCGCTGATTTGGTTTCCAAATATGAATGGATGTGCATTGCTGGCTGATGGGGGGCCGAATTAATTGATTACCAAAAGTTGAGATTTGATTGGGGGAAAAACGTGATATATTCGGCTCTGGGAAATTAGAAGGCATCTTCACTTTTGCATTTTTTTATCATTTTTTCGTTGCTTGTAATTTTTGGGGAGAAGTCGGCCAGAGGAACTAGGAGGTCAGAAGGTTTCATCTTTGCTAGTTGGAGTCAGAGGCAAACCGAAGGAAAAGAGGAAAGCTGCAGCCTGATTCTTCGAATTTGATTTTAGCAATCCTTTTTATTCTTCTCATTTTCTTCTATTTCTATGAGTTTAATGGAATCAAATATGACTTGTTAAAACTGAATTCGAAGAATCGGGCTGCAACTTTCCTCTTTTCCTTCGGTTTGCCTCTGACTCCAACTAGCAAAGATGAAACCTTCTGACCTCCTAGTTCCTCTGGCCGACTTCTCCCCAAAAATTACAAGCAACGAAAAAATGATAAAAAAATGCAAAAGTGAAGATGCCATCTAATTTCCCAGAGCCGAATATATCACGTTTTTCCCCCAATCAAATCTCAACTTTTGGTAATCAATTAATTCGGCCCCCCATCAGCCAGCAATGCACATCCATTCATATTTGGAAACCAAATCAGCGGGTGAAATTAGCCAAATAAAAGGATTTTATTTCGGTAGAAAAGATTGTTTCCTCCATTTGTTTCTCCATTCGGCTTGGATCTGTTGTGCACATGCAAATCGTACGGTTTCGTGCTCCAATCCTGTAATAATTAACAACTTGCGCAGTATCTTTTGCCTTGACTAACATTGACTAAAATTAAACGAAATGATAGATAAAACACAACAAAACATGATGATTAAGGTAAGTTTTGGGTCAACTATGTGTCAAATAATGCGTTAATATATGGTTCATCAAACTCCCCCAAACTTAAACTTTGCTTGCCCTAAAAAAAACAAATCCAAACTAGGGTTCGCGGTTGATACCTAAGCTAATTCTATTACCATGAATTCATTGAGAAAAATGTGTGAGTGGAAAAACCTAGAAATCTTGTTTGGGAATCAAATGTCTACCACTAAATATCAAAGAATACTAAAGATGTAATTAGGGTAATTTTGGTTCACACCACACATGAACAACAAATTTGTCATAATTATACTACAATACAAATAATAGACCTCCCAAATTATTTTCTTCTAGATCATGTAATTGAGAACTCTAAATTCTTTTACAAATTGACTTTTGGGGAATTGTTTCAAGGTGGGGGCATAATAAGATACTATTTATTTATTATTATTTTTTTTTATATGACACAGGCTTCCCTATTCTCGATAAATTGACAATAATTAGGGTGCTTTGCATACTCATAATCCTTTTTTCCCTTATCTTCGCGCGAATGCAAACATGGGGCACATGAATGCACCCGGCTACTTATCGGGCCGAGATCAGCGGAGTAGTGTGTCATTTTTTTTAATTTTTTTTTGGTGCCCTTTTCTGTTTTTCTTACACACACCCTTTCTACTAATTCCAACATGTTTTTGTAAAATCATTTAGGTTCTCAAATCCTTGTTCTTAAAGAAAATGAATTCCAAAGAGCTATTAATCGAGCAATTTAATCAAGACAATTCGAATGTGTATTGTTGTGTTAGTAAAACATCCCCTCACTACGTCCCTTGATATCCCTTAAAATTCAATAATAAACATCCAATACCAAACATAATTCCTAATTTTTTTGTCATTTCCACATTTAACCCAAAAGAAATCATAGTTTAACCTAAATGCAATATGAAAACTATGAAACCTAAATAAAACAAAGAAAATCAAAGAGAGACTTTTAATTCAGACACCATGGCATACCCAGTCCTATATACAAAAGCTGAAAACGAAACTTTACTTAGCGTTTTTCAGCTAAAAAAAGAGCTTTCGTGAGGTTTGTATATGGGACTGGGTATGCCATGGCGTCCCTAGAATTTAATTATTTTTTTTTTTTTTGCTGAAATTCTTGGGCTGGGGTATGCCATGGCGTCCCATGAAGATTAAAAATAGCATGGCATCCCTGGTTTTTCAAATTTTTTTTTCGTCGGACTTGAATTTGGCATGGCGTCCCTCAGGGACGCCATGGGCTGTGTACCCCTTCCTGTTTTTAAAATTTTCACGGACCCATTCTTATTTTTAATATTTTGTTTTTCAATTTTTCTATCAATAAAAATCACGGCTCTTTGGGAACTCAATTCTAAAATTTATTGGATTAGTTTTAAATGACAAATTTGTACTATTAAAATCTGTTTATCTTATGTAGAGCTGGCAACGAGCCGGCTAGGTCCGAGCTAGACCAAGTTCATGGTTCGCTTGTTTTAACAATGAGCAAGTCATGAATGAGTCAACATTTGGATCCGAGCTGAAAAAGTGGCCGTGGCTCGCTTGTTTTGACAACGAGCGAGCCGAACCAACTCGTGAAAGCTCATGGGTCAAAAACCCAAATGTATTAAATAATATATTATAAAATCAACTACTAGAAATTAAGTTTGTAACTAAATTCATAAATACTAAAATACTAAATCTTCAAATTTATATAAACATAGTTCACAAAATAAATTCATGCATACTAAATTCACACAAATTCACATCAATTCACAATTCATACTTGGATCAAGCTGGCTTGCCAGCTCGCGAGCGAGCTAAGCTCTAGCTCAAACTTGTTAATTTTGGATTGAGCTAGTGATGAGTTGGCTCGTTAATAGCTCGGTCCACTAATGAACGAGTTGTTAGCGAGCGAGTCAGATGCAAGTCACGATTGATCCACAAGAGTTACGAGCTTTTTTGTCACCCCTAATCCTACGAGTGATGCGTCTATATGCGAAAATTTTAAATGTTCGAATTAATTTTGTATAAAGTCGAGTAGTCAAAACACGTTCGAAAAAATGAATCCATTAAAATTAATTTATAAACCTTCTAATTTTGACAGCTTGATTTTATACTAAATTAATTTGAAACTTAATTTTTATTGCATGTAGACGCATTACTTGTAAGATAGACATGTTTTAACGGTTTGAATTCGTCATTTGAAATCAATTCAACAAACTAATTTTGAAGTTGAGTTTACAAATACTTGGTAAACTTAGGAACACCCTAGTTTTACCCCCTCTCTCTTTATATAGTTTATACTTAATATGATTTGTTTGTTTCTTAAGTTGTAATTTTTTAAGGTCTAATAAAGGGAGTTAAGAGTAATAGCTACTTTGAGAAAAATAATAGAAGTATTGGGATAGTTGGAAAATGCTTTATACGAAAGAAAATCATTTTAATAAATATAGTTTTTTTTTAGTAACTTGAGCTTATACTTCGTGATTTTTGGGTTTAATTTTTGATTTATTTAAACTCTTAGCAGCAGTCAGCCAGTCCGTGATGGAAACTTTTAATTATTAGAGGGTTTGAAATTAGGTGCTAGCTATGTCATAGATAAGGTTCCAAAGTCAAGAAAAGTTAACTATAAGAAAATCATGACCTATGTGTGTTTGTTTATATGTCAAATCTAGTTTTAGATAGGTTTCTGATTTCTGACCATGTGCATTTGGCACTACATTAAAAACTAATTCTTTATATTTAAATAATATAAAGTTCAGTAAGTTTTTTTGTGTAATTTTATTCCACGTATAATAGAGTGAAAGAAAAACTACAGATTATATTCAGACATAATAAAACATGATGAAAGAAATTGCTCTCAAAATGAAAGAAAGAGATCATATTTTTCTTAAATGAAAGGATTTCATCATGAAGAGATAGCTCTCTGTTAGTTGTCTAACGGTGATTTTATTTTGACAAAATGCTCCACAACAAATTATATTTGTAGTTCATTATTAATATTTTCAACGTTTCAATTAAAATTCTTCTTATTTCATGTTGCACTAACTAGTGTAATTTATCCAAAAGACCAATCTTTTTTTTTTTTTTTTTTTAAATATGGCCGTATTCGGCTAGACAGGTATCTAGAAATTAGTAAACAAGAGAGAATCGTGCTTGTTTTGTACCGACTAAGGGAATGACCGCATAGTGCATACATTTTATAATCCTTTTCATGCTGCACTAGTCCAATTTACTGTGATATATTGAAACCCAGAGTTTCGACTGTAACTATTCTGTGCACGGTGCACCCCCTCCAAAATTTTTTGCCTTGCGTTTACAGATTCATTGTGGGTTTGGATCCTCTCCAATTTGACAGACAAAATTGGCAAGCCCGGCATCTGATGTTGTCCATTCAAGATCAAGCTATACATATTAATATCTTATTATGCTAATAACTAATAACTGTCAAATACGTACGATAATGTAGGGCTCTGGCAGAATCTGGACCCTGTACTTCAAAATGAACGGACCAGATCTGTATGGAAAAGTTGCCCTGTAAATAATGGAGGGAAATTGAGTGACCTTTTTATCAATACTGAAGAGAACTGCATAGTGAGTCACAGAAAGACAGGTCCCACCACGAGTGTACTCTGGTGTACTTTATCAATCGTTTTTGACTCGTTACATGAAATATGTACATTAGCAAGGATGTATGTAAGCCAACTCTCCTGATCTCCTCTCCATCAAGGCATCACCAATTCACCGTGGTGCTTATTATTAAATTATTCGTGAACAGCGATGCTATTTTGTTGCTAAACGAAGGGGGGAGAGGTGGAAGGCACATGGAGGGGCGCAAAGAACAGCGTCTTTTTGAAGAGAAAACGACAGAGCATGGAGCATCTTTTAAAGATGAGTGGCACCAAATAATCAATTTTTACCATTCTAGGAGAAAATAATTTGTGTGCACATACTGCATGTGAATGCCTCATAGACGAAAATGCTGTGAAAATGTTTACTTTTTGTTTGTGGATTAATGATCATAAAATATCCACAAGTCTCTTGAACGGCTTGCATTGTTTTTTCGGAAAAAAAAATAATAATAACATAACTTATGTATCATTATAAGTATTGATTTCTAAAATACCTGAATCTGTGTATTTACGCTTCACAATTTAATTCTCACCTTTCTTTTACTTATTTTTCATTTTTTTGTTTTGGTAAACGGAGAATGCAAGAAGCCAAGAACCTAGCTGCTACGTGTACATTCAAAGTTTCAGGCCTTGGTTGCATTTGCTCAGTCCATCTCCATTTCATTGCCAAAGGATGATATTAACCCAGGTTAGTATTTGAGTTTTGGGCCTACTTGGGTCGGCCTGATCCTAGAATTTTGGGCTCAGTTTTCTCTGAAACAGTTACCCATCAGTGTATCAGACTATCAGAGCATTGAGTCTCTCTTTATTTTTTTGTACAGCTGTTACGAGCAACATTGCCGCAATAGGTACCAAGCCGACACGTGTCATCTCTCTGCGGCAAACCAAGCTACCTGTCTTCAAGCCCCTGATTCTGATTCTGTCCCATTATGTTATCCTCTTCAGTCCTCCCGGCAATAGAGAGTACAATTACGTTCTTGTTCTGTATTAGGCTATTACCAAAGCTATTAATTGTGTAGTCCTTGACTGCGATTTTGTTAGGTTAATGTTCTTTACTATATGAGAACAAAAATGATTAACGTCGATAATTTCAATTTCAAACCATATGATAATGGACATGTCTGGCACTTAGTTAAAAGGAGATGAGTCTAAACCTCTAGGATGGATAGTGATAGCGATGATCTTCTCTTCCTTTGCTAATTCGCTTTCTCTATTCTCATGCGACAAGCCATCCTCTTCACATATTTTCTCCATAAATTCTCCTACCACCTCCTATAATGGAGTCAGAAATCCACCACCTAATGCAAGAACCCTTCACCAAAACAACTAACCATCTACTCTCTCTCGACTCTCCCGCTGGTTGGTTCATCCAGCTGGTCGCATTTATTTTTGACCTCATCTCTAGTTCTTTTCTCAGTATCATCGCCCCTTTCATCTGTCTTCTAGAAGAGTCGCATGCGCTCCCGTCCATCCTCGTACGCCGCTTTGTCTTCTTTCTTCGACGTGTCTTGTTTGGATTTGTTGGGGCACTCTCTGCTGTGGCAATTCTCGTTGTGGTTATGCTAGTTTCGATCTTGATCGGGGTTTCAATTGTGAGGTTTTGGGTTGATGAGCCAGTTAGAATGGAAGAGGTTATTTATTTTGACTATACAATGAAGGAACCGAGTGCGGTACTATTCTTTGGTGGGCCCAGAAGACGGGGGATACCAGCAGGCCATTCTGTAGTAGTGGTGCTTGACTTGATTTTGCCAGAATCAGAGTATAATAGACGACTGGGAATGTTTCAGGTATATATTATTAATTAACAGGGATTTTACGATCTTATTAATTTTAAGTGATCCAACTAAAAAGAAAAAAAAAATATAATTTACTTTCCCTATAGTCAAACGGTATTGGTCTGGTCCCACTTAAGTTATCATAATTGTTCCACTTGGCTAAGATAATCTGATATGTATTTATAGAATAAAAAGATTATAATTTATAACAGAGAGAGAGAGA
Organism: Carex rostrata; assembly: GCF_964058835.1. NCBI lineage: Eukaryota > Viridiplantae > Streptophyta > Magnoliopsida > Poales > Cyperaceae > Carex > Carex rostrata. The sequence goes on from NC_135918.1 coordinate 5,986,584, forward strand.
GAGAGAGAGAGAGAGAGAGAGAAATGAATGGTATTGTATTGATTGATTGAATTCTTAGTACAAGAACACTGTGTATTAATACACAATAGATACAGGTTTACAAAACATAACAGCCTAGTTAACTAACTAACTAACTAACCCTTCATCTGTTGATTTTAATATGCACCAGTTGACTTGGTCAACTCTGGGACTTATTCTATCATAACTAATCCTTCTATCTGATCCTCTATTAGTATTTGTCCAGAGAAACATGGCATCAGATTTATTGTACCAGACTAGATAAAAGATATGAAGTCACATGCACATATAAATTTGTTTCTTAGGTTACTGCTGAGGCCATCTCGCGCAGTGGAGAAATACAATCGGCATCAAGCCAACCCTACATGCTTCGTTTTAGGAGCCTGCCGATCCGACTGATGCATACCTTCTTCATGAGCCTCCCTATTTTACTTGGTATACACACCGAGACCCAGAAACTATCTGTCGAAATTCTTCGGTATACAGAGAGCCACCACAGAACAAATACCATCTCAGTCAAATTGAAACCAAGAGCTGGCTTAGCAGACCTGCCACAACTGTATACATCACAGGTGAGAATAAGAACACAACTTCCTTGGATGAAGCAATTCGTGTATAATTGGAAGTGGACCTTGTATGTATGGACAACATTTTATATGTATGGGTTTATTCTGATACTGATAGGATGCTACCTGAAACCCTCTGTTTTTGGGTTGATGTCGTGGTTGCCAAGAGAGAAGCCTTCTGATCTTGAGAGAGGAAGGAAGAAGGTAATGGAAAGGGAAAAGGAGGAGATGGGGGAATTGACTGAGAGGCTTAGGAAATGGAGGGAGAGAATGAATAAAAGGAGACAAAGGATAGAGCACAGGAGAGTGTCTGAGTCCAGCATGACAGGTGGAGAAATCGGCGAGGTGATCGATGATGATCCAGGTGAATTTGCGGCCTCGGAGTCATCAGAATGTATTTGAGGTCTTAATTTAATTGGAAATTACTATGTGAAATGTTCGTTTTATGAAGAAGAAATGGTTAATTTCTTATAAATTGAGAAAAAGAGTTGCTTTGCCATATCAAGGTATACTTTACAGAGAGAGAAAAAATAATAGGCCAATGAATTTGCATTGCATTTGTTCCTTGTTGCAAAAGGTACATGGAGTCATGGACACATAATCTCAAGTCCCAACACTCAAGCCCCATCATCACCTACTCAACTATTTATCTGACTAGTAGGGAATCAGTACATATTTGGTTACAGCATGAAGTTTTGTGGATTTATATATTGAGTTAAGCTCACTGAAGAGCTTATCTTTGATGAATTTAAGGACATCATAGGTTTACTCATATATATTAATTAATATACTACTTTTTTCGTTAGAAATGAAAGTAAAAAATGAAGATAAAATTAGGATGTTCGGTGAATAAAATATTTTTTTATCATGCTATGTCATTAAAAAAATTATACATCTCGTTAGTAAAAAATTAATCATTAACATTGTTATTTGTGTGGATACAAATGCGGAAATTATGTATATTCTTATTTTTTTGAATATATATAATTAAACACAAAAATATTCTTCCCTCCAAATATATATAATTCTAAAACAAATAAATATTTGAATTTAAAAAAGAAGAATATATAATTTTCGTATTTGTATCCGTACTAATAAATATCTGAAATTTTAAGTATATAAATATAAATAATTATTTGTATTCCTACTGTATTTATATATATTTTTTAAACTGAAATTGTATATCTATGTTGCATAAATACGGATACGGGTATCGTATCGGATACGATACGGGTACGGTGATACGGCAATTTTGAAAAATATAAGATACGATACGTCTATTATATATATTATTTTTAATTAATTTATATATTGTATTTAGATAATTATAACTTAAATCAAATTTGTAGAAAAATAAAGACTTCATGAAAGTTTAAGATAAATATTATATTGACTAGATTTTATCACATGTGATACTGTAGTGTAGTGGTTAAAGCTTTTGACCCACACTTGGGAGGTCCCAAGTTCAAACCCAGCTTGGAGCGGAAAAAAAAAGAAATCTGCTTCGGTCCACTGGCGCAGTCCACACGCTCGGGCTGGTGTCCATGGGCGCGGTCCACACGCTCGGGCTGGTCCACGGGCGCGGTTCACATGAATTATATATGTCTTTGTATCCTAATCTGCAAATTGTTTATATCGAAATATTTGAATCAGGCTTCTAAATAGCTAGCTATGGCGGCGCTATAGCTACGCTATAGCTGTTTCGGACCATAAACGCTAAGCTATGAGATAAAATTGCGCTAACTCAGCTACAACCGCTATAGCTATAATAGCTGACCGCTATTACCGCTATATGAGACCCGCTATAGCTACCGCTATGCTACATGGTTTTTTTTTTGCAATTTATATGGACTTCTGTACTTCTATTTTTATTTCTAATACTACATGGTCTTCTACGATAAGTATACTAAATCAAACTATGTGCTTCTATTTTTATTTGTGATTTATTCTATCATTCTATATCGAGAAATATTCAAATACTAATTATTCATTTTGATTACTCTTTTTATAGTATTCGTTTGTAAAATTATTATCGTTCGTTTCAATTGAAAGCTGATTTTGATTATTATTATAATTATAAAATGTTTAAATATGTATATTGAGTATTGACTTCATTTACATTATAAAATTAATTGCTCTTTGTCTATTATAATATGTAATACCATGAAGTATAAACTATTAAATAATGTTACTTTTTAGATTTTTTTTCATTCTTATTTGCGTAATTGATAAAAAGTATAGATTTAGATTAGTTGTCATTTAGTTGTTACATTAATTCTCTAATATTGATATGTTGATAATTAGTAGAAATATATAATATAAAGTTTGAAAAGGGAAAATCGCTATGTGTGATAGCTTCCGCTATAGCTACGCTATTCGCAATAGCTTTTTTTTTTTGTCTCCCCGCTATGCCGCTATAATCGCTATTTAGAACCTTGATTTGAATCCGTAAAAATAAATTACATTCAGATACGAACATATAATATCAGATTTGTTTGCATGCCTTGGTACATGTCCTTAATTATTTGAGTTAATTAAAAATTGTCAGAAGACATCTTTGTACAAAATGCATGCCGCTGACACCTAGTTTCTTTTGGAAGAACCTTAGGCTATTTATGTAGAAATGAACGCTTACCTTTTTACATTTTATATCCTTCTCAAATTCGAAACAATTAATTAATTATGTAATTTCCTACAGAAATCTATTCATTTAAAATTTAAATTGATGTGTTATGGAAGAACTCTAATTTAACAAACGATTTCTTTCTATATTTAAAACCCAATTTTGCATAATTCGTACAAGATTTCGACAAACAGATAATATTCTTCATTTGAGAAGATCTTTCAAATTAATTGGTCTGATTTAATGATTTTTCTTTGAAAAAAAAAGTTGGAAAGCCAGTTTTATTCACGAGTGTATTTACATATTAAATTTATAAAATTTTGAATTAATTTAGTAAAAAATTTAACCGAACCGATTATTTAAACCAAAAAACAGAACAATTTAATTTGAACTTTTTCAGTTCCTAAACCGGACACTCCCAATTCATAAATGAAAGCGTCTAATTGTCCACAGACATTTGTCCACTATTTGTCCACAGAAAAACTGTCATTTGACCTGTGCGAATCCTGTAAATTTAATAATTCAATGCTGTAACTTATAAAAGCAATCTTATAAAAAACGTAATAAAAAATTTCAAATATCCAGAAACTTTCATTAACGGTTTGCAACTTGGCCAACTTGGCAAACTAACTGTACTTCGTGTGGGACCACTTGGCAAACTAATTATACTTTTCTTACTAACGGTTAATGGAAGTTATTTGCGGTTAATATATAGCAATTTTACAAAAACTTCTAGAACATTCCACAAAAACTTATAGAACATTCCAAACCCGGACAACATCTACAACTGGCATTTTTTTTTTCAAAATAAACCTCAAAAATAATTTTTTTCGCAAAATTATAATTTTTTATTTTTTTTAAATTTCATAATTTTTTCTTTCAATACTGTAAAATTAGAAGTTGTAAATAGTAAAATAAACACATGTCACTATAAATTTCAATACTGCAAAACTAGAAGATGTAAAAAGTCAAATAGACATATGTCCACTGCAAATTTCAATACTACAAAGGAAAATTTACAAGATCAATACTCCATATCACCTCTCTATCATCTCTTTCCTCAAGATTTCCACAAATTGAATACTGTAAAATTACAAGATGAATACTGTAAAATTAACAGAGAAAATACTGTAAAATTAACAGATCAATACTCCATATCGCCCCTCTATCATATTTTTCCTCCAGATTTTCACAAGATGAATACTGTAAAATTAACAAAGAAAATACTGTAAAATTAACAGATCAATACTCCATATCGTCTCTCTATAATTTCTTTTCTCCATATTTCCACAAGATGAATACTGTAAAATTAATAGGGAAATACTATAAAATTAACAGATCAATACTCCATATCGCATCTCTATCATCTCTTTCCTTCAGATTTCCACTAGATAAATACTGTAAAATGACAAGATGAATACTGTAAAATTAACGGGGCAATACTGTAAAATTAACATATCAATACTCCATATCGCCTCTCTATCATCTCTTTTCTCCAGATTTCCACAAGATGAATACTGTAAAATTAACGGGGGAAATACTGTAAAATTAACATATCAATACTCCATATCGCATCTCTATTATCTCTCATTCATGTCGCCTCTCTCAGATCATCTCCTCATATCTCCTCCATATCAAAATTCAACAGAAATAAAGAAATAATTACGAGATAATGCGAGATCCGTTATTGAACAGTAAGTGATACAATTAAAATTTAAATCAATGTTCATATAATGCATACACACCTGAGACTACATCAATTCAAATGAAACTTCAATAGAAGCAAAGAAATCATGAATTCAAATCAATAGAAGAAATAAAACTTAAATAGATTAGTAAATAAACAAGCTGTTTTCAATACTGTAAAACCACAAGATGCATATTGTAAAACTACAATGTGAATACTGTAAAATAACCTGATTATGCTCCAGATTGCCTCACTCTTATCTCCCTTCTCCAGATCGCCTCGTTCTCATCTCTCTTCTCCAGATCGCCTTGTTCTCATCTCTCTCCACTAGATTGCTCCTCCAGATCGCCTCTCTTAGATCGTTTCTCTCCATTTGAATCTAAGAGAGATGCCGGAGAATTCCGTCGAAGAGAAGAAAGCGCCGGCGAGCGGTAATGGAAATTGAAGGAGGAACAGAAGCCAAAGGCTTAGGTGTGGTTGAGACCGGGACGGAGATGGCGATGGTGGCGCGAGGAGGCGATTGGGGACGGGCGGGATGAACAGTGGCAGAGGTAGCGGTGTAGATGAGAGACTCGATCTCTTCGATTCAAAAAATAGAAATAAACGATCGGGGAAGAAGAGAGGTTTAAATAGGCATGACGGTGGTCTAACAGTGGAGAGCGATGGTAGTTAAACTGGGAGTGGATAATGTTTGTGGACAAATCTTTTTGTCCACCATTTGTCCACAGCTTTGACTTGCGCGAATATTGTAAAATTACTTCTACATGCTGTATAATTATACAATATATCACATAAAATGTATCAGTTAATCACAAAACATCCAGCAACTATTTGAAGTGGTCTTATGATAGTTAGAAAAAGATTGCAACGAGAAAATAAATGTACTTTCAAACTGTATTTTCGGAAATTGCAATTATAGGAAGTTATTGACAGTTAGAGTTAGTTATTAGCGGTTATTAGCGGTTATTGGCAATTAGACTTAGTTATTAGCGTCTGCACTCGGTTGAATCTTGTATACTGTAAAATTGAATCTTGTATACAGTAAAATTTTCGATTGAATCTTGTATACTGTAAAATTGAATCTTGTATACAGTAAAATTTTCAATTGAATCTTGTATACTGTAAAATATCTAAATCTAAACCATAAAATAATACCATGTATACTGTAAGATAAAATGTAAAAAATGCTACATTTCAGCTTAAACTACAACTTGCAAAGAATCATGTATACTGTAAAATTTCAAAATATAAACTATAAAATAATACCATGTATACTGTAAAATTTCTAAATCTATACATCCATCCATCACCTGTTCAACAAAAATCTGTTCACCACACAAAAAATCTGTCATTTCACTTGCACCAATTCTGTAAAATTCATCATTCAATGTTGTAACTTAAATAACAAATCTTATAAAAATGTCATTCAAATTTTCAAACATCCAGAAACTTTCATAACAGATTGCAAAATGCACAATTTCACAAAACTAACAGTACAATATGAAAACATTTCAATATGCACCAATACCGTCAGTGCAGGTCGCGAGAAATCAATACATCTTCACGAGAAATCAGGTCAGATGTGGTCACCGCTGGTTCTATCTCAATCATGTTAGATAGATCAAGCGAGAGGTGGAGGCGAGACCCGTCGGAGAGGAGGCCGTCGAGGGGAGGCCGTGGAGAGCAGGCCGTCGGTGGAGACCCGTCGGAGAGGAGGCCATCGAGGGAAGGCCATCAGTGGAGATCCTTCTCTTTGATTGCCTTTGAGTATGTCTCTCACCACTTCATCGGAGTTGGGAGGAGAGGAAATGGGAGAGAGTAAGGCGGAGGGAGCAGAGAGATCAGATCTAGCCAGTTTTTGTTTTGGAGAAGATCGGTAATTTATTTTGGAAAAAATGGAGAGACGATTTATAAAAGGAAGGTAGTTAGAGTTCAACAGTTAAAAAGCATTAGAAAGTAGTTTTGAATAAGGCTGTGGACAGATGGTGGACATAAACCTTTTCTCATAATAAAACTATTCTTTGTATTTTTTTTCTTTTCATTTTGATTGAAGTAAATTGTACAAGAAAACGAGTAATGTATAAATTAATTCTATATCTTAGAGAAGTACGTTGTATTTAATGAATCTTATTTAATTAAAGTTATATGTGTACTAATTTATTTGTCAAAAATGTGTTAGGTTGATGAACAAAAAATTTATTATTTTGCAGTACAATTTAAAAAATATTTTATTTAATTATTTTGTTGATTTAGAAAGTTATGTCATTTTAAAAAAATATTGATTCTATAATTGATAAAGTTATAAGTTTCCTTATACGTAAATGAAAAAAAATGCTTTATTTATATTTTTTAAAAAGTGATTAAAAATAATAAAAATAATGAAAAGTTAGGTCTCATATTCAATTAAAATTAAACCACCTAAAGAGTCGGTTTAGTTTAGACCAATTTAGTTCGGCCTAAAGATTGACTTATTCTGTCTTAATCCGCCTCAATTAAACCACATTTAGTGCAATAAGTGAGGCTTAAAATTCTTATTCCATTGTTTAGTCCCCAACCAAACATGACCTTATATAGTGCAGGAGCCGGGAGAATGTACAAATTGCCCTTTATTTTCAAACCAACAAACAAAATACCCCTCTTCATAAATTATTAACAAAATGCCATTGGGCTCCACTTTCTCTTCCATTTTCTCTCTCTCTCACTTCTCCTCATTTACTCTCCATCATTTTTTATTTAAAATGGAGGGTTATGCAACATACCAACAAATATAAACACATTTCCTTGTTGCATAATTTGTCATGTTTTATTTAATAAACCAATCTCTTTATGCAGTTTTTTATTTCAAATGGAGGATTATACAACATATCATAAAATATAAAATTCATCAAGATTGGTTTATTATTTAATGTTGGACATTAAATTGCTTTCAATTTAAAAATTGTAATAAAATTATTTATTATTATGTTATTAATATTTTCTACTAGATTCATGAAGTTTGTAGCGAATATTATTTTCTTAATATTTTGTACTTTATCCATAAAGTTTGTAGGATGTATCATATATTTATTAAATTTTTTTTGTTGCTGATTAAATTGTATTGAGTTTGTTTCATGATGTGTTAAATTAGTTTATTATTTTTGTAGCAAATATGAATTTTTTTGTCGCAAATATTTTGTACTTCATCGCATCAAGATTAGTTTATTATTTTTGTTATATCATTTTTCAAGCTTGCGTACAGAGCAGGAACAGATGCGTTTTATATCATTATTTATAATGTTTTTAATCATCCTTTTAACTATTGTTGTTATGTTAAATTCAACTATTTAAATTTCAATTGTCGTTTCTGGTAAAAAAAAAAAATTTCTAGTGTACATTTCAAACTGGTAGAAAGAATGTATGGGGGTGTCATTCATTTTAATTCGTGTCATGGAGCTAATTTAACACTTCATGAAACGATCTCAATGCAATTTAATCAGCAACAAAAAAAATTAATAAATATCTGATACATCCTACAAACTTTATGGATAAAGTACAAAATATTAAGAAAATAATATTTGCTACAGATTTCATGGATCTAGTAGAAAATATTAATAACATAATAATAAATAATTTTATTACAATTTTTACATTGAAAGCAATTTAATCACCAACATTAAATAATAAACTAATTTTGATGCGTTTTATATTTTATGATCTATTGTATAATCTTCCATTTGAAATAAAAAATTGAATAAAGAGATTGGTTTCTTAAATAAAACATAACATATTATGCAACAATGAAATGTGTTTTATATTTGTTGGTATGTTGCATAACCCTCTATTTTAAATAAAAAATGATAGAGAATAAATGGGGTGAAGTGAGAGAGAGAGAAAAGGGAAGAGAAAGTGGAGCTCACAATGACATTTTGTTAATAATTTATGAAGAGGGGTATTTTGTTTGTTGGTTTGAAAATGAAGGGCAATTTGTACATTCTCCCGCAGGGCCTATATTATTTGTGCTTTGAGATACGTGCAGAAACTATTTAAACGGTTAAAATTTTCGGTAAAGTCACGCAAAGTTTGAGAGATCTCAGAGGATACGAATTAAACTTTGACGGGGGGTTCGGTCCGGTCTAATTAAATCTAAACCGTAGATGAAATCCGACGGTAGAAGCCCTTAAACTCAAAAGTTACGTTAATGCAGAGGATATGGATTCGGTTTCACGCACCTCAAAGAGAGGTGAGGGGGTGCGTTTCCTCTGAAATATCTCAACTTTTGCGTGACTGACGTGTCCGGTGCCTATTCGGAGGTGATGTAGGGGTCAGTATTGTGTGCTTTGAGATTCGTGCAGAACGTCTTTAAACGGTTTAGATTTTCCATAAAATCACGCAAAGTTTGAGATATCTCAGAGGATACGAATTCCCTCTCTTTCGCAGAACGTCTCCGATTTCCCTCCCGTCGAGCTCCCGCTCTGATCCCACGACGAAGCGTCCTTTCCTCCTCTCTTCACTAACCTCCATTGCTAGGTTTGCTATCTCTCTCTCTCTCTCCAAAATATGAGCATGACCGACCTAAAACTGTGTTTTGCACAAAGGGACACTTCGTTCAACTCCCTAAGTATCAATATCCTTCTCTACACCAACAACACACTACAGTTTTTACATGCCCAATCACTACCCACCACCCCTATATTACTGTATTGTTTCCAATTACCCTACAAATGCCAACCCAAATGCAGGTACTGGAACGGTTCTGGTTTTCTGCTGCACACAAGGTGCTTGTGGTATTGTCTAAGTGAACTTAATCACTGGTACAAGGTTCCCAACAGTTTCATGGTGAATGAAACGGGCTTTTTAGCCTTTTTTTTCAAGTATTTTTGGAAACACAGTCATACCATATTTTAATCCGGCAAAACTCAAAAGTAGCTTAAAATAACCCAAACCTTAATCCACAAATTTCTGGTACTTCTACATCCCCTCAGCTTACCCTGCTATGACCCATGTATGCTTCATGCTCAACCTGACAGACGGGATTTGAAATCCTTATTGACTGCATCAGACACCGTTTGAATTCTGCGTATGATAATCAGGTACCTGGGCAGACAGGGTTTGAAGTCATCAAATAAAACTAGTCTGCTGTTCCCTCACAACAGGATGCGAACCATGGCTGCGACATGGGAGAACATAGCAAGGACACTAAAACCCACTTCTCTGATCCGATCGACTCTTCTCCACTATATACTTCCCGCTTCGTTCTCCAGTCGGTGCTCCAAATCTCATAATAGTGTATGCCATTTTATCTCTTCAATTCCTTTTCAAAATAATTGTAGTAATACTAATAAGTTGCACAGTTCTTAAGGCTAAGTGAAGAAAATGCTACTTTTTATCTATTCTTTGATTCTTTACTGTTTAGAGTGTGGAAAGCTTCTTTGTCTGATTACTATCCAGCTTATGAATTGTACAATACCTATACTTTATCTGTATGAAAGTGAAAGCATCATTGCAATAAATTTCAAATTTGTTCTGTGGAGTTGTGCTGTACCAACTTCTCAAACTGCAATTAAGCCAAATTTAACCTTAATCAACCTCCGCTGTTCAATTTAAACATCAATTTTTAACCTAATTTTTTTCATTTTACCAACATGCAAATGATGCATCAATCAACCTCAAGTAACCCTTGATAGTGCAATTTTTCTGTCAGCCAGCACCGTTATTATTAGTGTAGATTCAATTTATTTAACTAAGCACTAAATATATGTAATCACCATTTACCCTTAAGTTCAAACTTATGCATTGAATAAACCTCAATTAACCATCATGCTGTAGTGTTTGAGTCCATTACCATTAGTGCCCATTCAAATGCAATTATGTATTAAACAGATGCAATAAGAACAACAATAGCAATAACTCTTGCTGGTACTTTTACTGGTCAGTAACAGTAACAATAATATGTAATAACAAAATCTGGTCATAGTGGCACTGGTTTATTACTAGTTAGTGTGTGCTAATCTAAAACAAATTGAGACACAATTGAATGGTGCCACAATTAGGAAAACTAATCTTGTTTTGTATTTAATCTTTCGTTAATTATTAGACTAACTATATTATTGCTCACCTCAGAAAGAAGGGAGAGACCAAGAATCATCAAAGGTATCTGCATGCCTTTCTTTTTATTTCTTTTAGGTGTGTAAACTCTTCATCAAAAATTAACCTGTAATTGTAGTAAAAAGGTCGGCATGGGTTAAAATAGGAAACATTTTCCATGTACCCTTTTGAAAAGAGTGAAAATATCACATTTGCCCCTTGCTAATAAGACCAAGGAGTCTACTTCTACCTTACCTTGCACATCGGTGTATCAGGTTAAATTGAGTAACAGTTGAGCAATTTGCATTACGCTCCCGCAATATAGTCAATGAATTCCACTTATTGGCAGAGCTAGATGTAATAAAGTAACAAATATTTGTATTATGATTATTTTCTGAAGCAATGTGATTTCCAATACTTCTCATTGGTGTAATCTAACACTTGGTTTCAGCTAGACAAAACCTGTTAATTGCGTAGGCATAGTTGCAGATACGTAAATTGTTGTGTTGTTCTATTTTTTGAATTATTAGTTATTGGGTGCAAAATGAACAGAATTCCAAAATGTTGGTCAAACTTAAATTTTTTTTTTGGAGATGACATGAAATGCTCTTATTTATTAATATATATTTTTTATTTCATTATGTATAAGACATATGTCAGATATGCTGTGCGTCAGAAGCGGGCTGATGCAAAGAGTGCACTGAAAAACCTTCTTTTCGATGGAAAACCAGTTCAGGTAAGTGTCTCTTAATCTATTGAGATGCCAGCTTTGATAGTAACTGGGTAACTAAATTACTAAGGACTAATTTTTTTAATCAAGCCTTGATAACCAAAACAGTCTGAACTTACTCTAAACTGTGCTAAGCTTTTTAAATGGCATTTAGCGGTCCTTAGCGGTAGGGTGTCATACACTGTATAGCATTTGTCAGATGGTGCAAATTTATTTTAGTCTGTTATTTTGTTTTTTGTTTGAGAGAACTAATAATGGTAAATCTTGAAATCAAAATTTTGAGCAATAGCAGAGTGTCCAGGATCAGACTCAAAGACAGAGAAAATTGAAGACTCGCCATTTGAATTCTATTAAAGAAAAACGTGAGCTCTCTCTTTCTCTCTCTATCTAACTATACTGCACATCATTATTATAATATGGATTTGGAGGAGTCCAAAACAACTCAGCCTCAGAACCAGCAAACTGCACATTCCAAGATCCCTGTTGCCAGGCCTCTGCCGCTGATATCTCCTGTCCAAAAGTGAGCTTCAGCTGACTGACAAACCTGTCAGGTCGGGTCTACCTATGTTTGGTTGCCAAACATGTAAAGATATGCCGCCTGAGACAAGATTGTTATCCATTATGTAACCCTTGATGAGGGCGGTTGTTTGGTCACTATCAATTGTACGATACCTCCCTAAAGAACATGCACATGATACATTTGCTAAAATGACAGGTATGAAAAAGAGAGGACGCATGGATGAGGGAGACGAGGGTAATTTCACATGGACTTGGGCTGGAGAGACCTTTACCTTTCCAAATTCTGGTCCTAGTGGTTTTGAATGGAGAGACAACTCAAACTGGCATCAAAATAATAAATTCTATAATGAGAGTGACGTAGAAGATGAGTGTCAAGAGAGATCGAACGCTGCAGATCTGATGATCCACAGAGCCACACTTGGGTTGCCACGCACTGGTCCATTGATACTGGATCACATCAAATCTGCGTATGATTCTGTTTGTCTATATATTTATTTAATGTGCCATATATTTCAGGGTAAATTATACCTTATTCATTTTAATTGGGTTGGCTGGAAGCCATTTAGCATTGGTTTGATCTGAGGAAGATTATAACTTTGTTGTATAGTTAGGGGGGTATATAAATTGGTGTGTTCTATAAATGATTTACAGATTCAGGTCCGCTGCTTTGAAGTGGCATCCAGACAAGCATGAAGGCCCTTCAAAGGTTATTTTCTAATTTCATTTTCTCAGGTTCTAAGTTAATTTATTAATCTGAAACTAAATGAACAAACCTAAGTAATAATACAATAAGGTAAAGATTAGATTGTACCACCAGTACTCCCAAGAAAATTATGATATGCATGCTCCAATTTTAACCGTTACAGTACCAGTAATCATGGATTGGTGTGCCAGTTGTATTGTATGCAATTTAACCCCAATCGACAGTAAACCTTGAATGATATTGCCATGTAGTGGTTTTGCCTTTTCTTTGTAATCCTACTTGCATTTCCTGAAAAGCCAATTGATATCAATTTGTTTGGCACTGAACTATTTGATGTGGCCTGTTGGGATTTACCACTGAGACATGCTTGTTTTTGTAGGCAATTGCAGAGGAGAAATTCAAACTCTGTGTAGATGCATATAAGGCTTTGTCTCTCTCCTTAACTCAACAAGGATGAATGGATCTTTTCATAATTTACGTTTGTCTCAAGTCTGTTCATGAATAACTTTTTCATAAATTAGTTTTTGTATAGTTGTTTTTGAGCTGATTTTGTAAAGCTCGTTTTGTTGTAAACTGTAATGCAAGTGAAGCATGGTTTCGCTACTATTGTTTTAGCAGTCCTGCCAAAGATGTATCCAAATTTATTGTCACGAGCAGCAAAGCAACGGCCAAAATTCTGCTCGGGTAAAATACGAGGATCCGTTTTATTATTTCTAGACTAAAATGTATGCCGAAAGAAATCTCATTTTGAGATCATTCGATTCTGTTTGTAGTAATATTTTTAAATCCCTTCATGTGTTTATTCTATACGAAGTTTTATGACGTACAGACCAGATTCAATCTCAAACGATGAGGTACATTAAGTAATATGAATTCTTGGAGAAAAGGGGAGGCGCCGGTCATATGGATGCAAACGGATCGTATTAATAATGGTAAAGTCATATTTGTATTCGTATTTGTATCCGCTTTTGAAATTTAAATCGTATTCGTATCCATACTCAAATAAATCTTATCTGTATTCGTATCCATATCTGCAAATTATTTGTATTGAATCCGCAAGAAATTTAATACGGATGGGAATACGAACAAATAATATCCCATCCATTTGCACCCCTAGCCGGTCAATTCAGATCATCCGTCGCACTGCACTGTACAGCAGAGAGTCTGATGGATCAGATTTTATCAAGAATTTGTACCGAGTTTGTTTAGATCTGCGGTCAAACACATTTCTACCACAGGCGCGCGGGACACCATATAACAAAGTAGAGAATAAGCGCTTAACATTGATTGGGCCGTTGGGGTGACTGGTTTGTCTAATTTCTAATCTATAGTAATATATTTGTATATGTTGAATTCAAAATAATCTTACTTGTATTAATATTTGAGGCGAATAATTATAGAAAAAGAATTGGTAATTAGTATCTTGTAAATTAATCTGCACATCGAGCTAAGAAATGGATCAAGATGCACAAAATAAATAAAAAATCAGAATGTATCAAATTTGGTCATGAATATATATATGGAGAATGAAAACTTCAAGGTATAAAATTCATGAATCAAATAATTTCATGACCAGACATATTGATAGGTCTAATTAGTATTACCAATAATCAAAATCGTTACAATGCTCATTTGATAATTAAAATTAATATTGAATGGTTTTGACTTTTAAGTATTTCATCAGATTTTTACTCTTTTTTTTGAATGAAATTAATGGGTATCCACCATCTGTTTCATTTAGAAACCATAATATTGTTCATTACAAAATACAATGGGTCAGAGACCTCATTGTGCCAGATAAGCATCATACAGACTAAAACAAACTAAAACACTGAAGGTGTCACCTAAAGAGTTCAGCTAGGACCATATTACAAAACATAACAAAGTTCTACTAGAAATAAGTCCAATTATTACTACTAAGAAGATGCAGAATTAGCATATTCAGATTCAGTGGAACAATCCATATAGGAAGGAGTCTTGAGAGGGAGAAGAAGCAGGATCTGGATTAACTGGATGAGAGGGTTCTGAGTCAGAATCCATTCTGGCTATGAGGAAGTCCGACAAGTCCAGCTCTCCTGATCCAAGTTCTACGTCCCCTGTAGCTTGAAAAATCTGCTCTTCTTAGGTATCTGTAACCGGCAAAAGTATCAAACTGCCTCCTTGATACAAATATTCAACATCCATTGGCATGATTAAGAATAATTTGAAATAAGATTCATCATTCCTGGATTTGCACCAGTAAGCAACTAAGGAAATAATATTGTTACCTATACTAGTAAGGGGGGTATTGGTGAATTATCAAAACAAACCCTATTTCTTACTAGCCAGATAGACCAAAGTGTAGCAGCTCATACTAATTCTACAAGTAAGTTGTCTTTAAGGGGATAATGCAATCTAAAAGCCATAAGTCATCTATAGTCTCACAATTAAAATAAAAACCATTGTGTTGGGCAATCCAAGACCATAAGGCATGAGCAATAGGACAAGTGATTAGAGGTCTTCATCTCCACTGAATATATAGACAAGTTGTATCTCTTTGCCAACCTCTATGGACTAAGTTTGTTTTTGTTAGAATTCTATCTTATTGTTTCAACAGCCATAATTTTTTTTTTTCAAAGTGATATGTGCTTTCCAGATTGTAGTAAAATATTTGTTTTCATATCCCCATACTCTAACCATTTGTAAATGAAATTTACAGTAAAGAGGCCATTAGATGTCCATCTCCAAATGATTAAGTATGAACCTAGTTTAAGTTTAAAGGAGATAGAGTGTCTCAAGGATGTCCATTAAGTGAGTAAAATTCCTGTTAATTGTCTATTAAAAGATAATATTAATTGTGAGGTAGAAGAAAATGCATCAGCTACTGTTATATTAGGGTTAATTGCTGCTTGAAACAGGTTGGGGTATATACAGTATAAACTACATTCACCAATCCCCCTGTCAAGTCATAAAGATGTTTCTTGTCCATTGTTGACAATTCTATTAATCCCTAGTTCATAAATATTTCTAAAAGTAAGGTCATCAGATTTTTACTAATCAATAAATAATTTCAGATATTAATTTTAGACAAGAAATAAACATGCTAAATTAATTGAAAGATGTTAGTAGCCGTTTGCAATTTTGGAGGTGATTAGATAAAAGAAGACTTGGATAACATGTGACGTCCGAAAAATAAGTCTGCTCAACTCAATTCTTTAACGGATCCGCATCATAAAATTCTTTAACAGATCCAAAAAATAAGACTGTTACCTAGATGCAGAAAAACGGGGATGATTTTACAAAATGAATAATAGTTTATGCATATAATTATCCACCAAACTTTTGATTAATTTTAAACAATTGTTATCTCTTAATTTCTAGTGTTGATTATTATCAGCAAATATGTCAACACTACTTCAAATGAAAGTTTATTGCTGTAATCTTTTATTTCATATTTAACAGACAAAATAGCACACATATGCAATTACATGTTCAACATGAGTTCATGCACATACATCATGGATGCAAACAAAAGCAAACTAAATATCCCCATTGAGATACCGAAATCAAACCAGAAAACACAAATCAATATACAACCAAACCATATAAACTCATTATCCATAGTATCTTGATCTCCTGGCTCCTTGATAGTCGCCCTTGTTTTTTCGCGGCTTGATCACTTTTGCCGGGCTAAGCTGTAGCTCATAGTACGGCTGGAACTGGTAGTCTCTCTCCTCCACCACTTCTTCTCCGTTCGGATCTACATACTCCCTCCTCACTGTTCCCCTCCTTCCGTACCCCAAATTTCCCTGCTCAACGACAAGCTCATGTTTTTTTTTCCAAAAGAACTTTGACTTGACAATCTGCTCGTTATTGTTTGTGGCATTATAATGGTCTATTTGGCGGCCTTCGTTGTATGCCTTATTTTTGTTTTTCTTTGGTTTGTTCAGGGAAGAGCTCGATGGAATTGGAGTTGGTGGGTAGTAATACCGAGCTGGCTGGACATCGGAAGGACCGTAGGTATAGTCATCATCAGAAGAGGGTTCATTGTAAGAGTTTGTATTGGTGGGGTCTTGATTTTCTTCAGCCTTGTTGCCGGTAATTACGTTGGAGATTACCGCAGCAACAAAGGCCGGGAATGGGTGGTGCTTGGCGAGGATATCTTGCCAGCCCATATCTCTCTCTTTCTGCTATGCTGGGAAAGCTAGGCAGTGCAACGTGGGTATATATATTTGGCTGTGAATATGGGTTTGAGAAATGACAACTTCAACATGACCTGCTTGCTGATGCAATTTGAATCCAAAGTTGGATTAATTAGTACTCTAGTAGTGAGTTTAGGATTTGCATGTATTAACATGTTACATGTCCATAGCCCGGACCCTGACTCGTGACAAATTGTTCATTTCGACCTATCGGGAGTCACTTCTCGGTGCATTGATTCATTTTGGAATAATTCTCTTCTTTTATTGAGTAAAGCTAAGGTGTGATGTGCTCATCAAGAAAGTTTGGTGAACACAACTCTAAAAATATATCAGATTGATTTCAAATATCGAATTCAAACCGTTGAAATCTATATACTTCATGAGTGATGCATGTACACGCACAATTTTGAAAGTTTCAAGTTTATTTGCTATAAGGTTAAGCGGTCAAAGGAATGAACATTTTATAAGTTAATTTATAAGTTGTTTTATATATTTAATTTTTATAATTTATTTGACCGCTTGACCTTGTGGCAAATAAACTCAAAAATTTTAAAATTTTGCGTGTACATGCATCACTCATGAAGTACATGGATTTCAACGGTTTGAATTCGATATTTGAAGTCGATCCGATATACTTTTAGAGTTGTGCTCACCAAACTCTTTTGATGAGCACATCACACCCTAGCTTTACTCTCTTTTATTTATTTTCTTTCGTGTGATTCTTGATAATGCTGGTTTCCTTGCCGTGTAATGCTGAGCTGGATGTTACTGACACCTTATTTTCATAATGTTTCATGGTTGACTACAAGAAGACTTCTAAATGTTAAATAGTAACTAGGTCAAATTAATAGTTAAGCAATTGATCAGGATCACTCTCCAGTCTCCATTCTTAGAAAAATGGAGACCCACATTAATAAACAAAACATATCTCCTATATCAACTTATTTATTTGGCAGCAGTTGAGATTTTTCTCCAGAAGTTGGTTTGATAATAATATATATTACGCATGACATGATGAACTCACCACCAGCACGACTCCTGTTATGTATAAACTGGAGAATTACAGAAGTTTAATGTATCTTTTTATTTCATCTTAGGCAAGCAATTGCTCTCCCCAACAACTTCCTGGGATAAGGAGATGGAAGACCTTTCAATTTGATCAACAAAAATCTTTCACTACACATATTAAACTACAAGTTGCAATTCAGTACTTATATATATAAAATATCAAATCTTGCATTTGAATCTCATGTAGATATTTGCTGAGCGTTAAAAAATCTCTTTTTAGATAAAAACTTGAGCATCGATAATTAATTAAATAAAAATTTAGGTTATTTTAAATTTTGATTTTCTATTCATGGCTGATTAGTGACTAATAGTTGCTACTTTTTTTTTTGATGGTTAGTTGGCAAATGCCAAACTAACAAATATATTTATAAAAGAGTTGATTACATATCTAGCACTATACACGGTATTTTGCCCTGTTTTCCTCCCCCTCACCCTCTTGTCTCATTAACTATTTGTCAAAATTTGCTTGTAACATTATACTATAGGTGCTTCCATGCCCTCTATCCCTGACCCCTCTGCTATCCCTGACCCTCTTTTGTCAAAATGAGCCCTCCCCCTCACCCCTCTGCTTCCATGCTCCAGGCATCCTTAACTATTTGTTCTACCTCCCTGTATTTGAGCCAAAAAAGTTCAAACCTGAATCGACGTCTGGCCGGGTTATTATGGGGTTTGATCTTCAACAGTAGAGGGACATGGTCTGAGGCCGTGGATGGAATAGTTGCTACTTTAAATTCATTTAGTTATATATGAAGTACAAGAAGCAATAAAACAATAAAAAAATATAGTTAGATCATAAATCTTGTTGTAGCAAAACACACAAGTAATAAATCAAAAATAAAAATAAAAAATATCAATGTCAGTTTCTATTTATTATTAAATTATTTATTTACTGATGATGGATTCATCAAAAGTTCAAAACCGGAACTTAACAAATAAATGACGGTTCGAGCAAAGAACTTAATAATTAAAGTCACGCACATGAAGATGATTATGAAGTGTGCAATGCAAAATGAGAAGGCAAGTTTTTTTTTAGATGCAAGTTTTTATATGTGAAAATAAAATAAAAAACACGCTATATGAATATGTTATAATTGAATTTATTTTTTATTTTTTACTTTTTATATGTGTAGGTTTAATTTAGTTTGTCAAAGTTGATTTTTTAATTTTTCAAACTTTTTTGAAGAAGAACTATAAATAATGTTTTGAATACTTGTGTAGTTTTTTTAATATATATGAAAATTATCATCATAAATATGGTTCAAGCAAAAAAAACTCATAATAAAAGTTAGGCATATGATCACAATTATAAATTATGCAGTGAGTTTAATGGTTTAACAGTTTGAGTGCAAAGTCAGGAGCAAATGTAAATATCTTGATCCATATGCTAATATGCTATTCGTAATAAATTTTGATCTAAATAATATCAGCTAAATCTAGAAACTAATAAAAACATAGCTTAGTGAAGGAATTAATTAATATAAATTAAATTAAAATGATTGGAGTGCAAATGTGCAACTCGATCCACGTATCAGTGTGCAAATAAGAAATAATTATCAAATAGTTGCTATTTCAAATGTGCAAAAAGATAACAACACAGAGGGCTTGCCCTAGCTTCAGCGGAAATAATTAAGCAAGATATATGTAAGAAATTTAAGATAAAGATTTAAATCATATTCTTGACTTTCTCCACAAGTCGGAAAAGATAAATATATATAATGCGTACAAGTTTGAGGTCAATATCTAGTTGATAATGTTCATACGTAATAAAAGTTAAGTAAAAGTTTATTTTTATTTGTTTATTTCATTTCCAATTAAGTGAGACCTAATTAAGAGTAATATAAACGAAAGACTAATTTCCCTTTTTTTACTGGTAAGAGGATTCTTTCACTATCACATGATCGATCCGTTAATTTTCATAGGCGTTGATGTGCAAAATATTTAGAAAAACTACGCTTAATTCTAGAAAAATCATTATAAAGGACATCAATGTATATTGTATCATATATAATTCGTTGTTGTCTACAAAGGACTATAATCAAGAGACCAAGTTTCATTTTAGCTCGTTGTGTGAATCCGCACACGTTTCCTACTAACGAAGTAAGCTTAAAGGATATATATCATCATGTGACAAGAAAAAATTATATACAAGAACAATAGAACCACATCTAGCTACTATCATCCTTCTTTAATATATTAATTAGTCTCATTATCATGTTATCTGTAGTGTCGAATTTTTTAAGTTGAACGTCTCAATTAAAGACCGGTTCAGTATAGGTAATTCTCTTTAAATATACTCTCGGCTGTGGATACTGTGATGGCACGAGGATTGACAAAAGTACCAATGATAGTGTTAAATAATTGAGTCAGTAGCTAGATATTTTTAGAAATTTTACCAATCCATCTCACTGTTTGAATTATATCTTGGTATACTTGTTACATCATACTACAAGTTCTCGGTAATTTCAGCATGAGACAACTATATAAAATAGCGACACCAGTAAAAACAGATATCACACTGCATTGCTGTATAATTCATTAATTTGACATAACAAAATTTATCTAATATTATGACCGAGTGAAGGACAAAATCACAAAACGGCATTTCTTCGATATATATATGCTGCCACAGTTCGATATATATATACTAACAATGAGCCACTCTGAAGGACCTACGGGTGGTTCTGGTCACCTGCTTTCATTCCTTAAGATGAAACATATGTCATATGTGCCTGAAATGAGGCCGAGAAAAGAACAAAGGGTCTCCTAATTCTGGCTCATATATTTGTCCAACCACTGTATACATATTTTTACTGCAAGCATTTGTACAGAGACTTTTGCTATTGGACATTTTTATTACTAATTTGGTATGCGCTTGAAGTGAGGCCGAGAAAAAGCTGGAGCCGGGTCGTACCATCCATAGTCGTTTGTTTTTGCCATAAGTATTCTTGCCCGAACAGCATCTTCATCTAGTTCAGCATCTTTTGTATCCTGAAACTAAGCAGACAAAATAAGAAATTCGAAGAATTAACTTTTTATCCTTTTAATAAAGAATGATATTGGCTCGTTATGTTATACCTCTGTCATTGTCTGACCTTCAGGTACTTGATTTATTATATTCCTGTATGTACCTGCAAATGGAAAATATTAAATTATTGGTTGTTTGCATAA
The DNA here is from genome assembly GCF_964058835.1 of Carex rostrata. Classification (NCBI taxonomy): domain Eukaryota; kingdom Viridiplantae; phylum Streptophyta; class Magnoliopsida; order Poales; family Cyperaceae; genus Carex; species Carex rostrata. The sequence continues at coordinate 6,007,910 of NC_135918.1, forward strand.
TATATAGCTTTTCTGAGAAAATCCTTTTGCAATATGAGCTCGCTTCACTTGAATCTTATGAATTACCTAAACTTAAGATTCAATTGTAGCTTGCTCAACACAGTCCCTTCTCTCTTTTTTTTGATGGAAGTTCTCTTTCAAACAGTTGCTTGAGCTTAAATATAGATAAATAATTATGTTTGTAACCACAACACATGCTGAAAAAGAGTAAATATATGGAAAAGTTTGTAACCGCACCTGTTGCGATTGAAGCTGAAAGCAATGAAGCTAAGATGAGAAGGAACAAAGCTGATTTCTTCAATTCCATGAAGTTATTAATTACATTGGAAATGGAACAAGCACTAATTATAAAGGGTTCTCTAATTGTACTGGTTTTGTACTTAGAAGGCATTAGATAAGCCTGCCATGTTTTATAAGGCTAAAGAGAAAGAGGTACTTAGTGCGCCTTTGCAAATTATACTATCATGAAAGAGAAAAGTTAATGGTGAGCACTTTCTCAAAGGCCTCTGACTGTGTACTCAACACTGGTGTTAGTGGAGCTTGAATAATAATGCTTGATAGATGTAACCAATTATTTGTGATAATCCCAAAACAATCAGAAGTTAATAATTACGTCGTCCTTGAAGTTTCATTCAGTTTATATTTTTAATTGAAAATTTTCACAAGACGTACATTGAAACTTTTAGGCGCATTAATGTGCAAATATTGTTATTTGAATTAATTAGCGAGAAGATTCCATTAGCAACGAAGGAAGATGACAATTAATAGAGAATTCTGATACAATAACAAAAACCTGATTTCAAGAACAACAGACATAGCCTACATAAACCATAGATAAGAAGCATCCATATATATGAGTTAATTAACAATGATCGACCAAACGTTGATATATGGCTGCATAAAAATTATTATTTAAGAGCAAAACTAGGGTGTGATGTGCTCATTAAGAGGAATGAGCACACCTCCAAAAAATTATCGGATTGACTTCGAATTATGAATTCAAACTGTTAAAATTCATGTACTTCTTGAGTGATGCATGTACATGCAAAAATTTTAAAATTTCGAATTCATTTAACACATGATCAAGATCAAAACAATGAACATTTTATAATTTATTTTTTAAATTGTTTTGTGTATTTACTTTTCATCATTTTTTTAATCGCTTGATCATGTACTAAATGAATTCGAAACTTTTAAATTTTTGCATGTACATGCATCACTCACAAAATATATGAATTTCAACTGTTTGAATTTGTAGTTCGAAGTCAATCCAATAACGTTTTGAAGATGTGCTCACTAACCCTCCTTGGTGAACACATCACACCCTAATTTTACTCCACCTACATATATATATATATATATATATATATATGAGGAGGGTTCAAATGCCTCCATCATGCCTCCATTTTTAATAACTCAAAATTTAAATCTTAAAATTCAAAATAAAACCGTTGGATATGAACTATATCATTTTAACTATGCACATGTAAAAAATTATGGCATTTCAACTTTGTTTTGATTGTCATCTTGAACTTGTAAAAATGTATACAAATGTGGATAATTTCTAGACGTTGATTTTTCAGCTTATTGATTCATATAAAAACAAAATCAAAATGTGATAATTTTTTATGGACACATAGAGAAAATAACATAGATTACATCTAACGGTTTTATTTTGATATTTAAGTTATTTAAGTTTTTAAAAATGGAGGCATGATGGAGACACAAAAAATGGAGGCATTTGAATCCTCCTCTATATATATCCGGTTTTCAAAACCCAGAAATAAATAAGACAGCCAATTAATCCTATCTATCCCTGGTTCAATATGGCTCTGCCACCTGTTGTATGGCACTTAGGATCAAGTGTATACTGCCAAAAAGATTAGAACGTGTCAGGGCACTGATCAGATTCATTCAAAGTGTCAAATTCTTTTTGGCATGCACTGTTTACATGATTACATTAAGAATTTTGATCTGTCAGGACAAGACTGTCTATAAAGCTATGCGACATGTTTTTTTCTATAGGAAAATAAATTAAGGGATAAAAGGAGCTTTTTGGAACCTTAGTGCTCCAACTTGTACTGATGAAAAAGACATTGTACCAGAATTAATATAGCACGCAACTACAAGACAATTTCAGTGGTGTTTAAATAAAGTGTAGCAATTACAAAGTTAATTATGCGCCGATCTACATATAAATCTCCATAAAAATCCTATAGCACTATGCATGTGTATAGAAATTGATTCAACTTTGGCAACCAAAAGCCTTGAAAAAAGGCACGTCCTCTTTTGGACCACCTCTAAATGATGTTCCTTTGTTCAGGTTTAGTAACTGTTAAACAGGGACCAGTTAGATATGGAAACATCGGCAGCGGCATTATGAGAACAAATTTGATGAAGTTATTGCAGAATTGGTTAAGCTAAATTAACAAAATTAATTACTGCAGGTGTAGTAAGTAGAAAACTTGAAGAGTTAGTATATTTTTCTTTTTCTTATTTCTGAACTTATTTGTCAATCTCCTTAATTTGAAGGTAATTTCTTCTCTTTGAACCTGTGTTTCAGTGTTATTAGCAGTTTACCCTTTTGCTTAATTGATCATTTTACCCATTAAAGACACTAAAGCAATTCAAAATGGAAGTATTTCAACCAGATTTTTTCTGAATTTCATCCGACAAAAAATTAAATAAAAAAGAAACAAGAAACTTGGGATTGAATTTTTAATCATAATTCGGTACGATTATTTACAAAAACAAGCAGGGTAAAAGATATAGATTAAATTCATGCAACAGCGAGCTTGTACTCATTATTTGACTTACGAATTTGTATAAAAATTAGTAGCATCTTGTTGGGAAATAGAAATTAGGCCTCAGAAAACCATCAATGACCATTTAGGAAGGAAATTAATTAGCATCATGAATTTAGCTCTTAGGCTTAATTAATTTAGCGCCTAGAATAATTTTATGAGATTAGGCAAATATAGAATAGAATATTGAATGAGTGAGTCTATGGTACTATGCATAGCACGATTTGGTCCGTAATATGAATTAATGTTTTTGTTTTCAAAATCCTAATGATTGATCCGAACCATGCAACATAATTTTCATATGAATATGTACTTGCGGACCGAGTTTTATGTTTTTTAGAATTTTATTTACTATTTTTTAAGATTGGTAGAATATCAATGTTTTTGGATGGTTAGAATTTTCAGATCAAATGATTTTCTACTTATCTTAAAAAATAGTAAATTTTTTTAAAAAAATATAAAATTTGGTTTGCAAGTACATATTCATAAATATATGGGGATCATGTTGAACGGTTTGGATCGACCGTTGGAATTTTAAAAACGAAAATATTGATCTGTATTACGGACCAACCTGTGATATGCATACTACCATAGACTCACTCTTTTAGGAAAATGACCAACGGACACTCTGAGTCTATAAAACCTTGAGAATACTGTAAGATCAACACATCTGATACCCATCAAAATACCGCTACACTACAGTAATAATTAACAATGTCTATTTCAGGAGCAATATCCTTGTTGTTATTTAGCCTGATATCTTCAATATTTTTTCATTAAAAGAAACCGAGAAAGGAAACGATTAAAACCCAAGGTATTTACTAGTCAAAATTTTGGGCCCATTTCCTTGGGCCTCAATTCAACAAGTCACGACCAACAGCTAAATTTTGTCTAAGAACAAAGTGTTTACAATATTTGACAAATATCACATGTTCTTTTCGGCTTTTCCTCTCTTCTTTTCTTCCCATTTATATAAGAATAAGGGTTTGTAACTTTGTTTAGATATTTAAAATTCTAATGTCAATGAGGGAGAACATGAGATATAGGACCAACGTGCATGCTCCAATTGTAGGCATGGAGATGGAGGTCATATTTACAAACTTATGATGGTAGGTACATAATATTTTAATATCGTGCACATAATTCCATGACATTAACTCTGTTTGGTAACTAATTATTCATTGTGGAACTCCAAATTCTTTTAGCTTTTTTTTTTTCATGGGAATTTTTTGATATTTATTTCACACCACTCATTGAACTTTTTAATAACCACAGACAGTCCCGGATTCCAGAAGCGCCTCTATTGTCATGACTAACTGGAGAGGATCCAATGAAAAGAAGAGATGCACCACATGTTTTTTTCACGGAGGGAGATTTTCATTGTGTTTTATTTTTGTCTTACAAAATTTAAAACATAACTGGTTTTGTCATGTCCAGATTTATTATCTACCGATTTATTTCTTTTCTTGATGGATTAAAATTTTACTTTTCAAGTTTGGATTGACCTGTTTTACAATATTTAGGCCCAAACATTTCACATTTAAAATTGCTGATATAGCAACTCTTAATGCATTCTATGGTTATCGTTCATTTTCATAATCTTTATCATTTATAAAATGTAAGATAGCAACTGTTTAGTATTTTGTCAGATTAAAGTTAAACCTGTAAAATTAATGAGTAAAGCATACAAAATCAACATGATAAGGCTTATTGATAAGTCCAGCTAGTATGACATCAGTGTCATATGACACCAACTACAAAATTAATTAAATAGAGTTTAAATGATTAATCCAAACTGTTTAAACCGATTTACTTTATGAGTAATGCGTTTACATGCAAAAAAAAATATATTTTCTAGTTATTTTAGTATCAAATTAAGAGGTAAAAAATGTTGAAAATAAATGCATTAAAATTAACTTAAAAACTTACACATTTGACCACTTGACTTGATACTAAATAAATTCAAAAAATTATAAATATTGCATGTAAACACAACTAATAAAATAAATTGGTTTTAACGGTTTGGATTCTTCGTTTGAAGTCGATTTTTGATAAATTTTGAAGTTAATGTTATATAGGCAGAAATATTGTACGACTTTTGCGTTAATTAGCACAGAACTTCTCTGGAGATAACTGTTTTATCGCTCCAAGTTGAGCCCCAATTGTTGCATCTGGGACGACATTAACATGATTCATTAGCCCCTTGTGTCTAACCAAAAATTGCACACACTCTCTTCGGATTCGGATTATTGAAAAACAAATTATCCATATCCATATGCAAAATAATATAAAAAGTTCAAGTGGTACTGAAGAATAAATAGTTTATGCATAGTCAGCATATTTGACTTTCAACTACCAAATTATACAGGCGCTAACATGGATTGACCCCGGCCTAAGGGCCTTTTTCCGCAAAAAAAAAAAAAAAAAAAAACATGGATTGACCCAAGTGGGTAGGAACAAAAGGGTAAATATATTAACAAATGAGATTTTACTTCATACAGAGCACGAGTCATATGCAACGCTGTTTTTAACTCTATTGTCCGTGTGCTGCATGAAATAAAAACTTTGCTGTCAATATATTGACACGTAATAAAAGAGGCCCTCCGCCCCTCCCCATAACTGTGCCGGTGGTTGCAGTCCAAAACAGACTCGCAAAAGGAAAAAACCAAAGAAGCAAAGCAAGTAGAGAGAGAGAGAGAGAGAAGGGAAAAAAGAAAAGTCAGTGGGGATCTTTTTTAATCATGTCGGCCTCTCTGTCTCTGATCCAAGCCCCATCGCGCCTCTCACGTTGTTTTTTAAAATCAGCAGCTCGTCGATACACAGTGCCTAATTATTGCATATTTGCTACTCCCTTAGCTTCTTCTTCTTCTTCGTCTTCTTCTTCGCGTTGGTTTGTTCGCCCATTGGTGCCTTCATCCAGACCTTTCACCAGTTCAACGGCTGCGATGGCGAAAGCCGATTCGGCGGTTGTTGACTCGGATGCCTCCATGGACGCGGTCCAGAAGCGGCTTATGTTTGAGGATGAGTGAGCCCCTCGTTCTTTCTTTTCAATCTCTCGTCTTCGTTTTGTAAATTTAATCCATTTTGCGTTCTGATGTTTAATTGGCTGATAAGAGATTTATTCAAGGTGTTTGCTGGAATTCCTGGGTGATTTTTGGTATTCTAATTATCTGATCCAAAGAGAAATGAAATGGGAAGATAAATTATAGTTATGCAATAATTGATTGGGTACTGGGATTTCCCTTCTTTGGGGTAATTTAAGCTGGCTATCTGGCTATTTTAGGTTAAGGTGTGGAATAATTAGTGTGATAAGATTTGTAATTTTTATCAGTTAGGTAAAATGGACAGAAAAGAAGAAAATATATTTTGTATATTGACTAAGCAAAACTTTTGGTCGCACGAAAATATGATCCTTAAAGAGTTGTACAAAAGAAATACATTGATCAAGAGTATCTTGAGTTAGGTCTTCGAGTAATTTATGTTCTTATCACGGTTAACTTATGATTAGGTTTAAACCATATTTTAAGAATGATAGCAATTGTGGGGACCTGATGTTAATTAAATTTTATATCATGCAGGTGTATTTTGGTGGATGAGCATGACAATGTTGTGGGACATGAATCAAAGTATAATTGTAAGAATTGGAAAATATCTTTACATTTGTCACATCATGTAGATGCTTGTTTGGATATTGTCTTGAGAATATTTTTCTTTGAAATCTGCAAAAGCTAAAACTCAAAAAAAAAAAAAAAAACTCTCTTTTATGTAAACTTTTTGTCTATTCATTTTTTGATGTATTAGGTCATCTAATGGAAAAGATTGAGAAGGAGAACCTTCTTCATAGGGCTTTCAGTGTTTTTCTCTTCAACTCAAAATATGAACTGCTGCTTCAGGTAATGTATAAAATTTCAGTCTGTTTTTGTGAAGAATATTTGCAAAAGCATAATGTGTTGTTGCGAAATTGTAGAAAGTTCAGTTGTTTCCATGATGAAAATGTTTCACATTGTTGTCATAACCGTGCAACGCATGTATTTAAGTAAAGACCAATAGGAGACCTTTACTTTGATGTTACTTTTGCTTAAATACCTTTTTTCTGAGACATCCTACCCTTTTTCAAAATATCCTTAATTTATGCTATAATTTCTTGAAATCTCTGTGTCATTTTGACAGCAAAGGTCGGCAACAAAGGTAACTTTTCCTCTTGTCTGGACAAACACTTGCTGTAGCCATCCTCTTTACCGGGAATCTGAGCTCATAGAGGAGAATTACCTTGGTAATTTCTTAACAGTAAAAGATGCTTCATATATATCCTTCCATACAAGTACCATGTGAACAAATTAATTTCTATTTTTTTTCTTTACAGGTGTGAGGAATGCTGCACAGAGGAAGCTATTTGATGAGCTTGGCATACCAGCAGAAGAATTACCAGTTGACGAATTTACCCCTCTTGGACGTATACTTTACAAGGCACCCTCTGATGGAAAATGGGGCGAGCATGAGCGTACGTTTTTATATTAAAATGCTAGTAGTGAATTGGGTTTTTACCAAAATGACCCTACATTTCTTTACCTTATGCCCAAATGAATTTTTAACATCCAACAGCTTCAGGTTACTTGCTGATCTCAGTGAACCATTAGGCTTATATACTGGAAATGGTATATTCAGCTTGAACCATTACTTGCTGATGAAAGTGAACCATTAGGAGCTCTCTCTTAGAAGAATCAAGCAAACAGGGAACTGATTGTTAGGTGCTAATTAGCAAGTTATGGAGAGAGAAGGCAATCCATTTTGGTCATTTTCTGGCATGGTTCTATGTTTCTCTAGTTTGTACAAAGAAGGCAATCCACTGCCCTTTGAATTTGCTAATTTTTCTTTTAATTACAGTTGATTACCTGCTTTTCATTGTACGTGATGTGAACCTACACCCAAACCCTGATGAGGTGGCAGATGTGAAGTACGTAAATAGGGAGCAGATAAAGGAGTTGCTAAAGAAAGCTGATGCAGGAGAAGTTAAACTCTCTCCTTGGTTCAGACTGGTCGTAGACAATTTCCTCATGGAATGGTGGGACCACGTGGAGAAGGGCACACTTTTTGAGGCATCTGATATGAAAACCATCCATAAACTGTGATATAGCAGTTACATTATCTCTGTGCCTTAGACAGTGTTTAAGTTGAATAATTGCACTCGCTTGATATCTTAATATTAGAAATAAATGGTATCATTGTTATCCAAAAAAAAGTAGAAAGAAGGAAATGATGTTAATTATTAGGCTATGTTGGATGGTTAGATAGCTTAAGATGTGAAATTTTGCATAAAGTTTTCACAATTTGTTCCTAGTTTTTAACAAAAACAAAAGATCACCTTTATGTTCTTGCATGGAGTAGGTGAATTACTACTACACGACCCTTTTTTTGCAAGTATTACATTTAATTATGATTGACATTTTATTTAGTTCGTAAGCTTGCAGCATTATAAATTGCTTAAAGGGGTTAGATTGGAATCTCAAGATACTTTGTTAATCAAGTTCTTGTAATTAGAACTCCAGGCTATGATATTAGGAGAAAGTTGTGTTGTTACCAAAATGAATTATAACATATTTACAATAACATTTCCACAACGGAATTTTGTATTTCCCCTTCTCATGATTGTTTTTTTGTGTTGGAATGATTGTAACACGTTCAACGGTCCATGGCGAATAGTAGTAACAAGGAACAACGGTCCGCGGCCTCTTTATCTCATATGAGTTCGGATCTCTGGATACAACTGACAATAAATTTTGAGTTTGAATACGGACTGTCAGGCCAATCTGAGGTGGAATGTAGATGTCAAATATAAAGGACGGTTTAGATTTAAATTCAAATTTAAATTACCTCAGGTGATCGGACAGTTTGCAACTTTGCATAGAGGATTTGAAGTTTTCATATATTACCTAGAGATAGTTCAAATACCTCCTCTTTCGATCTCTACTATAGCTCAATTTTAAAACTTTAATAACTTCAATTAAAATTTAAACATCAAATAAAACCATTAGATATGAGCTAATATCATTTTTGGTTTATAAAAATGCACTGATGTGGATAATTTCTTAATATTGCTTTTCAATTAAATTGATATATATAAAACAAAATTAAAAAATAATAAGTTTTTTATAAGTACGTCAAAAAATTATTAATTACATCTAATAATTTTATTTTTATATATAATTTAAAAGAAATTATTAGAACATTAAAAAAAATCAAGTATAACGGAGACTCAAAATATAAAAATAATTGAACCCTCTATTATATAAATCCAAAAATATTTTTGATATGAGTTCTCCTCCGAAACATAATTATTTTTAAATGAAATGAAATGTAAACATCAAAATTTTAAATATCTTAAAAATATATATTTCATCTCAATTTCGAACTACCCCTTCATTATACGAAACTAAGTCCCGTATTACAACTTGGGCTAATAACTGTGTTTTTTAGTAAATATTGAGAATCAAGTTATTCAACTATTTAATATTTATAAAAAAAATTATTCAGATAAACATACAATCTCTTACACAAAAAATATTTATTTTTGTTATTAGATCAAAAATTATTTCTATAAACTAATAAGTGTGTTAGAAACAATTTTCTGATAACTCACAATCTAATAATAATTCGGTCTGTCGAAATTTTTCATATGTTTTGGCTTTTACAAGCGTGTCATTCTTACATTCAGATCCAGTGCAATACCTGACTGAGTAAAATTATATCTGAGTCGTCAGTTTTAAGTTGACACGAATCTCCAAACCGACCCTTATATCTACATAGCCACCGAATTTCAATCGGTCGGCTGGGAGCTCATTGGAGCTAATCTCTCAACTGAAGTCGCCATTTGTTTCTTTCTTTTCCCAGTTTCCACCGTGGTCAAATACAACCAAACGACTCAAAACCTCTCTTATCGCTTCGTACATCGCCTTGAAAACCAGCATTAGGTAGGGATAGAACGAGAGATAACTCGACAATATCTCCACATGGCGACTTTCACTGGCGTCGTGTCCCGCTCTTCTCTCCTCCCTATCTCTGTGAAACCTTCTACAAGTAGGTCGGGTCATCGCCGGGCGTCGGTGGTGGTTAGAAACGCGGTTTCAGTTGAGAAAACAGCCAAGTCTCTGAAGCTAGATAAGTCTGAAGAAATCTTCACTGCGGCTAAGGTACCCAATTGATTCACTCTTCTTTTTTGCTAATTGATTGTCATTATTGTCTCTGTTGTGTTGAAATTGGATTTATTCTAGGAAGACCTCGTTTGTAACTCTGGAACCTGTAATACTCCTTAATTGCTCAAGCTGTCAAGCATTTAAGACATTGTGAAACTTTCTGTAGAAATTTAGATAATTTATTGGGATTCTAAATCACACAGAGATCAACTGGTTGATGGTGTTTGCTGATATATTTGAGATGGGTCAGGAATCAAAGTTTCGAGTGATCTGAAATCTGACAAAGCAGAGAAAAGAAACAAGAAAAAGTTTAGACCACTACAGGTTCAACACAGATTGATAGTTCAACAATATATAGAGTATAATTAGAGCTAGTTCATACAGTACATTATAATCAATCGAAATAATGTTGTAATTTAAATAGTAGGACCTGTGTTCTTGTAAATAACCTTTTTTATAATCAATCGAAATGTCAGATCTTTTCTGACCTTCAAAAAAAAATACAGTACATTATAGTATAGTATAGATTGAGATTCCCTCACCAAATCACATATTTTATATGATTTCCATGGAATTTACTCCAACTGAACCCGTTCAATCCCACTTTAGCTCTTTAAGCGTTGTCATGGCAGAACTGGAGAACTATCAGTAGCTTAGTCTAAGCATCCAGTGTGTATTCCCCAAGAGTATGAAATATGTTCTTTTCTCAAGAGCTTGCACTAACTGGTTCATGTATTTAGGAATTAATGCCAGGAGGGGTGAATTCGCCGGTCAGAGCGTTCAGGTCGGTTGGGGGACAGCCCATTGTGTTTGATTCGGTGAAGGGGTCTCGCATGTGGGATGTTGATGGCAATGAATATGTTGATTATGTTGGGTCGTGGGGGCCCGCTATTATTGGCCATGCAGATGACAAGGTAAATACATTTTTTTCCTTGCTGTAATTTCTTCTGTCAATTTTGGGATGAGACATTTTACTTGTGGAAGGGACCTTCATCTAGTAATGAGGATTGTTGTGTAACTTGTGTTGACTAGTCTATCTTGGTACTTGTCTGTAAATACCGGTATGTTCTGGTTGGCTCAATAGTATGTTCTATCACTCATATGGTTGTTTGAGAAAAACATGCATATACAAAAGTTTCAGTGAACGATATTTGAAATCCTTGATTATTGTTACAACACCTTATTTACAGGTGAATGAAGCACTAATTGAAACCCTAAAAAAAGGCACAAGCTTTGGCGCACCTTGCTTCCTCGAAAATGTACTTGCGGAGGCAGTAATTGCTGCTGTTCCAAGTGTCGAAATGGTACGCTTTGTCAACTCAGGTACTGAGGCGTGCATGGGTGCCTTACGCCTGGCCCGTGCCTTTACTGGCCGTGAGAAAATCATCAAATTCGAAGGTTGTTACCATGGACATGCTGACCCATTTTTGGTGAAGGCCGGTAGTGGAGTCGCAACCTTAGGCCTGCCCGATTCTCCAGGTGTGCCCAAAGGTGCCACTTCTGAAACTCTAACTGCACCTTACAATGACATTGATGCCATCAAGTTGTTATTTGAGTCTAACAAGGGAGAAATTGCTGCGGTAATACTTGAACCAGTAGTTGGTAATTCTGGGTTTATCACACCCAACCCTGGTTTCTTGAACGCATTAAGGGAGATAACTAAAGAGAATGGTACACTTTTGATTTTTGATGAGGTCATGACTGGATTCCGTTTAGCGTACGGTGGGGCCCAAGAGTACTTCAACATTACACCAGATTTGACTACCATGGGTAAAGTTGTCGGTGGTGGCTTACCAGTTGGCGCATATGGTGGTAGGAGAGAGATAATGGAGATGGTGGCACCTGCAGGGCCCATGTACCAGGCCGGTACACTAAGCGGCAACCCATTAGCCATGACAGCTGGTATACACACTCTGAAAAAATTGACCGAGCCGGGTTGTTATGAGTACTTGGATAACATAACAGGGCAGCTTATTAATGGGATATTGGATGCGGGGAAACGGGCTGGACACGAGATGTGTGGGGGCCACATTAGGGGCATGTTTGGGTTTTTCTTTACATCAGGTCCAGTAAACAATTTTGAGGAGGCTAAGAAGAGTGATACTGGTAAATTTGCAAGGTTTCATCGGGGAATGTTGGAGGAAGGAGTCTATCTTGCGCCGTCTCAATTTGAGGCAGGGTTTACTAGCTTGGCACACACTTCAAAGGATATTGAATTTACAGTTGAGGCAGCTGAGAGAGTACTCAAGAGGATATGAGGTCATGATTTTGGGGGTTTATGATTTAGATGCTAGTGTTTTTGTTGCTGCTTGTCTTTTTGGCGTAGAGATTGTATGCTTGAGTTTTTGCTGGTTTCCCATATTTAGGAGAATTATTATTGTGCTTGTTGTAACTTCAAAATAAATATGCTCTTTTGTAATTGGTTTCACTTTATATAATCTCTTTTGGTGAGGTTCAATTGCCCAAATATGTCACAAATACTTTGTAGGAAATCGGGGACAGTTTTAAGATAAATGCAGCAAGAGTTGTTCCCAATTGCGAAAGCTTAGACCAGAATGAATCACAATTTTTTTGATATATATATTTTTATAATTAAGTTAATCAAGAGATTATAAAATACTGCACGTCTTTTTGGTAGGATGCTTGAGTTCAAAGGCAGATCGTGCAGTGTCTCCAGTCTCTTTTTTAATGATGTGTAGTCTAAATTAGTATTCTTTGCGTTCATGCTGGTAAAGGTAATATCAGCAACTTGTTATGTAAAAGATGAAGCATGGTAAAGTTCTCTTTCACTGCCACTACCAACAGTAATTGGTTCAGTTTTTGATCTTTTAAGCTCCAGTATATAAAGCCTAGGTTGTGGTAAATTTTTATTATTCAAATGTTTTCTCAAAGTACTGAGATAGGTCAGCCTGACAGTGCAACTCATTTTCAAATCCCTGAAATAAAGTTCAGTCAATTGAACCTTTGATCATTCAAAGATTTGTGGTTCAATTTTGTCCAAAAATTAATAAAAGAATGATTCAGTCAGACCGTGATTTTTCAAGCTTTTTTTTTAAGCAAAATATATAGATTTTAATACTTCTTAATTTTAACAAAAGAAATCTATGTAATAGCTACTTTGTAAAACATTGGATCAATGCAATCGCTTACGGACTTTAAACCAAAAAAAAAAAAAAAAATAAGGTCCATAACATTGCGTGGAGAACTTGGCAACTACTTTCCGCTCTTTCTTTGGGAGACCATTATTCTCAGAAAATTAACAATTTTCTCAGAAATTTTAATGGGAGAAATTTTAAAAATAGTTAACAATGAAAGAAAAACAAATTAAACGAAATATGTTCGAATTCACGGAGACTTTTGTATGCACGTGGTGTTTGGGTCTTAATAAGGTTGAGAATTTCAGCAAGCATACACGAATCTCGATAAAGACTGCATATCTGATCCGGGCTGCAATCAGGTGATTTCACTTCCTTTTAAACAGCCCAAAATAATTTGATCTAATGGTCTGAACTGTTTAGGAAAATTCTCTTGAATTTATATATTTCTCACAATAATTCAAATCAAACTTTTGAAATAACATGGTCTAATTGTTCAATACGGGTAATTAGCAAAATAGAAATGAAAATTCAATATAATCATATAATATATTGCTGATCACTGCAACAGCTTTTAGAAACTGGTTGGACATTGCTTTGTTTATGATAGAACATTGCTTTCTTTATATGATTGTTGGCTACTTGGCTTGTTGGACATAATTTACACACCATGCTTATATTTGGGCGACACGAGACTCACAGTCACAGCCATCATATTAAATAAAACATTGACACATTAAAAAGCTTTTTAGAAATTATGATTTTAAAGTTTCTAACTCTCACATCTCTGAAACTCATTTTAGAGTTTCTATTAAACCACGTCAGCAACAAATTAAAAAGGAGAAACAATTTGAGCCAATATAGAGTTTATAAACAGTTTCTTATTAAGAAACTTTCTTGCATAGTTTCTAAATAAGAAACTCTCCCACATCCCTGAAACTGGATTAGAAACTGCCACGTCAGATTAGAAACTCTAATAGTTTTAGGGATGTAGATGCTCTGGCCGAAATTTTTATTAATAGGAAATATATTAAATAAATATCGAGATTAGCGAACGTTTTTTATTTTTATCGATAAATAGGGAAAACGTGATGGAAAATCACGGCCTCTGACTGTTATTGATTATCACAGCCAAGTTAGCACTTAATTAACAAGATTAACCATTCTAACTGAACTATAAAAAAAATCGAAAAAAAACCCTGTCCGCGATAGATTGGAACGGGCAGAGAAAAAAAAAATCCTGTATGTGATAGATTGGAACGCCCCAAAAAAAAAATTCTGGCCGTGATGAACAGTAACAACTAGACGCGAAAATAAATAAAAAATCTATTTTTTTTAAACCTCTGGTCGTGATGGGCTATCACGGCCAGCCCTTTTTTTCTTTTTTTTTCCGCCTCTGGCCGTGATAGATAGTAACGGCCAGGATTTTTTTTTCCGGTTTTTCCCTTGCGTGGTTCAGTTAGAATGGATGGTGATTAATTAAGCATTATTGCTGGCCGTGATAATCCATAACGTCCAGAGGCCGTTATTTTTCATCAAGTTTTTCCTATATCTCGAAAAAACCCAAAAGCGTTCTCCAATTTCAATATTTATTTAATATATTTCCTATTAATAAAAATTTTGGCATGAGAGGAGTTCGCAGACTCGCAGTTCAATGGAACCACGTCCTCTCAGGTGGGTCCGGATCCTAGATAATTGGTTTAGGATGCGAGCTTCGTTCTGACTCTGAGATTTTTTTTTTATCCAAAAAAATATATATTTTATTATAAAAAACCACGGTTTAGCAAAATTTATAAAAATGCCCAAACCGTATAGAATATTTGCGGTTCATTTTTTTTTTTTTTGCTTTTTTCAAATAGCCGAGGCAATTTTTGAGTGATGATATCTCACGATCTGTTTAGAGATTTTGTATGAAACTTCACAGTCTTGTTCTACGATGTGAAGACTACATGTTAGTTAATTTTCATGATTTTTGAAGATGTTTTCCTATGTTAATCAGAGATGCAAAGTTGGACTCAGAAGCACTTCTTCAGCAATTCGGGTAATTTTTGAGTGATGATATCTCACAATCTGTTTGGAGATTTTGTATGAAACTTCACAGTCTTGTTCTAGGATGTCAAGAATACATGTCGGTCAATTTTCATAATTTTTTCAGATGTTTTTCTATGGTAACCAGAGATGCAAAGTTGGACTCAGAAGCACTCCTTCAGCAGTTCGGGCAATTTTTGGGAGATGATATCTCACGATCTGTTTGGAGATTTAAAATAAAACTTCACAGTCTTGTTCTACGATATCAATACTAGATGTCGGTCAATTTTCATGATTTTTAAATATGTTTTTCCTATGTTAACCAGAGATGCAAAGTTGGACTCAGAAGCACTCATTCAACAGTTCGGGCAATTTTTGAGTGATGATATCTCACGATCTGTTTGGAGATTTTGTATGAAACTTTACAGTCTTGTTCTAAGATGTCAAGACTACATGTTAGTCAATTTTCATGATTTTTCAAGATGTTTTGCTATGTTAACCAGATGTGCAAAGTTGGACTCAGAAGCACTCATTTAGCAGTTCGGACAATTTTTGAGTCTTGACATCGTAGAACAATATTGTGAAGTTTCATACAAAATCTCCAAACAAATCGTGAGATATCATCATTCAAAAATTGCCCGAACTGCTGAAGGAGTGCTTCTGAGTCCAACTTTGCATCTCTGGTTAACATAGAAAAACATATTTAAAAAACATGAAAATTGACCGACATCTATTCTTGACATCATAGAACAAGACTGTAAAGTTTTATTTAAAATCTCCAAACAGATCGTGAGATATCATCTCCCAAAAATTGCCTGAACTGCTGAAGGAGTGCTTCTGAGTCCAACTTTGCATCTCTGGTTAACATAGGAAAACATCTTCAAAAATCATGAAAATTGACTGACATGTAGTCTTGATATCGTAAAACAAGACTGTGAAGTTTCATACAAAATCTCTAAATAGATCGTGAGATATCATCACTCAAAAATTACCTCGGCCATTTGAAAAAAAAAAAAATCCGGACCGCATATAATATATGCGGTTTGGAATTTTAAATAAAAAAAAAAACCGGACCGCAAATATTCTATACGGTCTGGTTTTAAATCCGGACCGCAAATATTTTGTGCGGTTTGGACATTTTTATAAATTTTGCTAAACCGTGGTTATTTATAATAAAATATATATTATTTTGGATAAAAATAAAAATCTCGGGTTCTGACTTCTCTGAGTCCAACATTTTTATTAATATTAAACTTTAATTATAAATTATCAAATCTTCCTCCATATCCTAGTTTTTACTAAAAATAACTAAATCGGTCAGTTTGAATATATATATTTTTTTTAAATCTTGGCAGCGGCCATGAATAATTTTTATTAAATAAAATATAAAATTATATCCATCATTCATCGTTTCACATCTACAACATCAACAACATCAACAACATCAAATAAATTCAACAACCTAAAACTCATAACATCAATACTTAACAACACAACATCAACATGTAACAACAACATCTAACAATGGAAAATATAAAAAAAGCATAGAGACGACCGAAGAAAGTAATATAACGACAGGAGATGGCAAATGGGCTATGCCTTTTTTCCTCGACCATCCCTTTTGCTATTTCCAAAAACTGAGCTCTAGCATAAGTAACGGCTAAAGAAGACAAATGCGAGAGACGACTTGGAGACGGCAAATGAGAGAGACGGAGGGGCTATGCCTCTTTTCCTTGATCATCCCTTTCACTATTTCCACAACACCGAGCTTTAACAGAAGTCGTCGAAAATCCAAAGTTGAAGCGAAGAAACGTCGGAGCTGACAGCTCACAGTTCTCAACGAAGAGGAGAAAAAAGACGAAGAGGACGGAAAGCTGGCCAGTGGAATGGACTAAGAAGGACTTGAGGTGAGCTGGTGAGAGGGGAGGGAGAGGGGTGTGGGGTTGTTGGCGGCTAGGGTTCTCCCTCCCTCATAATCGTCTCCGGTCAGTTTGAATATAAATATCACGTTTCTCTCTCTTCCCTTTCAAATCCATCAGAATTGAAAAAGTGAAAGAAAGAAAGAGAAGATGATTTCGAAGACAAAAAGAGTGATTTTAAAGTGATTGTAGGTTTATTTTTTTAATTATATTCTTTTTAATTGTTTATTTTTTATTTTATTTTAAAAAAAACTTAGGAATTGTTACAAACTGCTCCAGACAAATTATTAATAATTGTTATGAATTGTTTGGAATTAATACCAAATGTCTAATCCATCACTGTTATTTAAAATCATAGTTCTTACCAATAGCATGTGAAGAAAAAAGAACAATTATCAACAATTTTTGGACGGGTGAAGCCCCCGCGAGGAGGCATTTATAACGTTTTTTTTTCACCCGAAGATGTTGAAGAATTCATGAGTGGTTTTGATACTACTGTTAGAGAAATCATTGACGATGACAAGGAAGACGGAAATCCTCCAACTGGATGGGGACATTGCGGCTTATGTCAGGTGAAGGAAGATGTAGTGGATATGTTCTTTGGTTTTAACTGTGGTATAGTTGTTTACTCCAATTGTCTCGACAAGAATGCGGATCTAGAAACAGAAGGAGATAATGTGAATTTTGTGTGAATTTTGTGAGAATGAATTGTGAGAAATTCGACTAATCCTCCGCACCTATATATAAATCTCAAATTATGAGATAGTGGGTATTTTTAATAAAGACTAGCATATGAGAGCATATTTAATAATTTATAATTAAAGTTGGATATTAATAAAAATGTCGGCTTCTAGTTAAGGAAGACTTTAACGTAGAAGATATAAACAGACTTAATATTTTCCTCGGCAAGTGAAAGATCTTCGAGCT
Organism: Carex rostrata; assembly: GCF_964058835.1. Taxonomy (NCBI): domain Eukaryota; kingdom Viridiplantae; phylum Streptophyta; class Magnoliopsida; order Poales; family Cyperaceae; genus Carex; species Carex rostrata. The sequence continues at coordinate 6,025,873 of NC_135918.1, forward strand.
GCAAGGAAAGAAATCAAAATAATGATGCAAGGTGAAATAGCATTCGAGCTGCAAGTCGAATTAATAAAACTTTAAATAAATAATCACGTTAAAAAATATAAACAATATTTAACTTCTAAATGATTTCAAAGATTCAAGCATTAAGCAAGAGATCTGCCTCATCCGTTCATCCAACTCTATCGAGCATGTAAATAGAAATTAAACATAGCGAGAAACAAGGTTTCAATAGAAAAATTCATCGGACTGGTCATACACATAAATGAACAAGTAGAGTTTATATTTTTGGTTCATGTCGTATTATAATCAAGCCAGTTTTTTCACGTATCATGTCATGATTAAAATATTGAGAGGCGATTATATATAGTACGCAACTAGTCATATCGTGATTTAAGTCATGCTGTAACTAAACATGTTTTGTCAAAATGTGTCGTGATTAAAGTGCCGTAACCAGTCACATTTTATCACATTTTACTGTTTTTTTCGTAATTTTAATTTGTTTATTGAAAAAAATCATAGAAATATCCAAAAATATATGGAGTGTTTGTTGGGTCCAATTTAATCGATTTTTAATTAAACTGAGAGAATTCATTAAACAGTTTGATTTTTCTGATTAAATAGATCGTTTCGGTTTATAAAATTTTAAAATCGGTTACACCAAACTGAATGAAATTTTTAAATCCATCTTAAAATATTCAAATAAATTAACATTTTTTTTATGATTAATCTTCTTATTTGAATTAAATTGAACAAACTGAAATTCAATTCGATTTGTTTGATTAAGATTTAATTAAATTGATAAGTTTATTTTAATCGATTTAGTTTTATTTTTGAAAACAAAATAAAATTTTAATTTATCTATTTTATTTCGATTTTAATCTATCCGAACTGAACCGAGCTCATGAACACCCATGCGGCGCAACCTCAGCAAGCGACCCATCACCCACATGTTGATAACCCGCTGCAGATTTTTTTTCATGGACATTTGGTAGAGTATTCGAACTACTCTCCTATTGGGCCACGACACCACGGCACCACCACTGACAAGCACGACGCCTATTGTTTTTTCCTCTCTTTTCTCTCTGTCGTTCCTTCTACTTTACCCAACCATCACCGTCTCATTTCTCATTTTGGGAAGATTAATTAGAGGCAGGCCCTGTAGCCTGTTACCTGTTCCACCTTTCCCACGCCCTTATATTTACACCTCCATCTCATCAATCTCTTACCTCGCTCTAAACTAAACCAACACGCATGGCTCTCTCCGTCTCCTCCGTATTCTCATTCTTTCTTTTGGTTACCCTTCCATTGTTGACATTAGCTGTTCCTGAGAGTGCGCTCATCACCTACCTTCCTGGCTTCAGTGGCACTTTCCCATCCAAGCACTATTCTGGGTAGGATACTTACAAATTAAATGGCTCGGTTCATCATTGTCTGTAAACTGTAATTACTAAATTATAGATCAGTCCCTGCGTTTGTAAGTATTTATATTTTAAGGCCGAATCACTAGATTATACAGTGGTCCCTGCATTTTTCAGTTAAATTTGAGGCCTTGAGTATTGCAAGACTGGTAAGATATTTATAATCACTAAATTATTGGTGCCTGTAAATTTAATATTTTGATCCGTGACTGTAGTTCTCATGTATTATTTTGGCACCTGATTTATGGGCCTGTAAGTTAACTATGGTTGGCTGATGCCTAAAACTTATTTGTTAGAAGTACCAAAGTACAAGGACACCAATGGGAAAAATGAACCTTGACAAGGAAATAAAAGGAACAATGGTGAACAAGTTTGTAATTGTAGTTATTTCAATGATTGCATTTTCTAGACTATCCTATATGTAGTGATGCCAAACTCAACTGGTTCAATGGAAAACCTGACTATTGTATCTCTGTTGAACATCTAACATTCTTTATGACTGAAGCCATTATATCATCCTAATATTAGCATAAGTAATTATTTGGTTATTCTAAAGGTATATTACAGTCGATGAGGTGAATGGGAGAAATCTTTTTTACTATTTTGTGGTTTCTGAAGGGAACCCAGCCAAAGATCCAGTTGTACTGTGGCTAAATGGAGGGCCTGGTTGTTCTAGTTTTGATGGATTTGTTTACGAGCATGGTAATATTTGTTAATTGTATTTTTCATAATTATTTTATTTCTTTTATTTAATTATTTTCCTCCATAGTAAAAGACATAACCTCGTATGGCAATTAGTCTTGAGCTTAGTATTGTACCCAATAACAATGATTTTTCTATTAACAGGACGTCACAACTACAGACAGATTTTAATACCTATAACTGCATCTTACTATGTTTCACAGCTATTACTAAAATTTATCGGCTACAGTTTAATAATGAAAAACTTATGGTTTCATATGCAAAGTGAAAATTGATAATATTTGTCATTTGTCAATTAATATTTCAGGCCCATTTAATTTTGAATTGGGAGGATCTACTGGGAGCCTTCCAAAGCTGCATCTCAACCCATACAGCTGGTCCAAAGTAAATGAAATTGGAATATCTAAACCTCTGAAGTTTGCATTTGTATATAATCAGTTGACACAAAACAGATAATAATGATGTCTTTGTTGTTCAGGTTTCAAATATGATATATGTGGACTCACCGGCTGGTGTTGGTTTGTCATACTCTAAAAACACATCAGATTATGACACTGGTGACTTAAAAACTGCCACTGATTCTCATACATTTCTTCTGAAGGTAGTTCTTAGATTATTTTCCACAAAGACCTAATGTTTCTCATATCTACAATAACACCCAACACCCTCTCTTGAAACTTTTGCAAGTAAACGCAACTGAAGATTACTAGTTTTTCTGTGATGAAAAAATATAAATATTGAAAATTGCATCTGAAAATGTGATAAAAATTTCTGCCAAGTACAGGTGGAACTAAAACGAAATACATGTATTTAGAATTGGGTATTATATTTCATTGAGCTAGTTTATCAAAATAATTGGACCAAAATGAATGCACCTACTGAGGAAAAATTGACTAAGTTGATTGTAAATGTTCGGGACACTCTAGCTTTATTATGGTTGCCATAGCTAGGGGACTGTTTTCATTGTCCGGTTATTTTCACTTTAACCAAACCATATTATTTTTTGCCTTTTTGATATAAATTGTCTGATTTTAAGCCTGTTCATTTCAGTTCGGTTCAAAATTCTTCCTGACTTTAATATTTTTGTTCTTTTTTTCCCCTTCTGTAGTGGTTTCAACTCTATCCTGAGTTCCAGCAAAACCCATTTTACATAGCTGGGGAGTCATATGCCGGGGTCTATGTGCCTACACTTTCATATGAAGTTGCAAAAGGCATAATTTTATGTGGACATTTATATATATTCTGTTTCTTTTTTTGGCAAAAAGGTGAGCTCATGTTTTACGTGTTGTAGGGATCCAAAGGGGAGACAAGCCTACCCTCAATTTCAAGGTTACTATTTTAAACATAACATACATTGTTTACTGATTCCAAGAAGTTAATGATAGGCGAGTGATCTTATTTTTTGTCATTTGTTTTACTTAGGGTTACATGGTCGGAAATGGAGTGTGTGACACCGTTTATGATGGGAATGCTCTGGTGCCTTTTGTGCATGGAATGGGCCTCATATCAGATGATCTCTTTCAGGTATGTTTTGTTCTGAATTTTGATATGCACTTTCATTATAATATTGAGAAATTTGAAGGAAAGGTCCGTGCATTAGGCCTTGATTGCTAGAATTCTCTTCATTTTATACAGAAGTCAAAGCACTCCCTATTTTTGAGCTTGATTAATTCAAGAGCAGTCTTATCTTAAATATATTAATATGTTACCCACTATATTTCTGATAGGTAATTAATTAAAGTGGTTTTCCAATTATTGTATTATACTTTCCAACTGAAAGGTAGTTCATGCGAGCTTCTTAAGCAAGTACTTAAGCTGCAAGAAGTACTATAAAGTAGCTTTCCCAATCAAAATTAGTAACATGTAGTCACGTCTATTATGCTAAAGTTGGTAATATATAACAATCTAATGGAAGTACCTCTAGGCTGTTCATGTTTTTTGCTAAAATCACTAAGTTTTGAGTACATGTACAAAATTTTAACAAAAAAATATTATTACTGAAATCACAAACTACGATTGGTAGCTGGGCTATGCTCCCCCCATTGTCAAGCTCAAATGACCTAGAAGAAAAAGATCATGAACTGTCCTCAAAGATATCCGCTGAGAAGTGAACTGGACAGTTGAATCTTAGGCATAATGAAATCGCTTGCTTAGGAGAGAAACACTCACTTTAAATCATTGTTAGAGGGTCGAAGATCAATAGGTGGGCCAGTAGAGAGCTTTAAATATTTAGAGAAAAGAAGAGAGGCTCTTGTTACTTGTGCATAAAAATTTTCTTGGGGGTAAGCCATGAAGAACTCTGGGATAGACGGAAGGATTTGCAATTAGGATATATTGCAGGGATCTATTTTGCAATTGCTCCTAGTAAATCTAGATTTATGTGATATGTATTTATGTCTAAACTTCGATGTATCACAAGCATGCGATTTTTTCTAAATAATGTAGGAGGTGAATAATGCTTGCAAAGGAAGCTACTGGAATCCTGTTAGCGATGGATGTGAAAACAGTTTGAACAAAGTTGATTCGGTAAGTTTTTAAATTGCTTACAGAAACTAAAAGAATTAAGCTTCTTATCTCTTTTTTGGGCTACCGAAGTCCTGAAATAAGTAGTTTTCTAAAAATTTACACAAAAAATCTTTGGCATAGTCAGTCATGGAATTGTTTTTAAAAAAAATGTGTGATAGTTTTTGTCATTTTCAACATCTTAATGCATCTCTTATTGTTTCAAAACACAAAATGTGACATATGAAGTTTTTCTGGCTTCACTAGGAAATCAGTGGCTTGAACATATATGACATCCTTGAACCCTGTTATCACGGCTCGGAGATAAGAGAAGTGGCCCAAAAGAGCAATTTGCCTTTGAGTTTTAGGAGACTTGGTGAGACCAACCGACCTATGCCTGTTAGAAAGAGAATATTTGGTCGCGCTTGGCCTTTGCGAGCCCCAGTTAGAGATGGCCGGGTCCCATCTTGGAATGAGCTTGGCAGCAGGGTTCCTTGCATGGTAATGAATTTTCTTCTGGTTTTTTTTTTTTTTTTTATGTTTTAAGTAAGGTCAAATTGCCAATTACACCTTCTGCCGTAATGTTCACGTAATAAGTCGCATAAAAACAAATAACTTTTTATGTGCCTTAAATAATTTTGAAGTTGCTAAAATGTACGTCTGTTTTAATTTCTTGCATCAGATAGCACTCTTTTATCTAGAATTAAGAAAGATTAGCTACTCTTAGTGTTGTAGTCACATTCATGGAAACACTGCAAATTCCAATTTTTTTTTATCCTTATTACAATATTCTACCTCTGCACATTTGTGTTTCATTTTACTTGATTATAAATAAGAAAAATTGTTCAAAAAGCCCTTAATCCCTAGAAGTCCAAGAAGTGCTAGCATTCTCACTTTTCATCATTTGCGTTATGTATGTATTTTGTATTGGAAGTAAATCAAGTCCCTACTATTAGTTGGGATTTTGACACAGTCAAGTGTTTATCTCTTTGTAACCCAGGAAGCTTTTGTTGTACCTTTATGTAACATTGCATAAGAATACAAATTTTCTTGAGAAACTTAAATTAACCACGTAGCAGTCTCAAGGGTGAATAGATATGAGTTTAGTCGTCAACTGTGTTACTCTTTGGGGTTTAACAATGTGTTACAAACTTACAATGGCAGAGTGATGAAGTCGCATCCACATGGCTGAACAATGAGGCAGTACGATCAGCAATCCATGCACAACCGGTAATAATTATTATGCTTTTAATTTCAGGTGTCATAGGTTTTCTTTCATGCACGTTCCTACCAAATCATCAAGATACCATGTATACTCCTGCAAAACTAGAAATACCTTACACAATCCCCTCTTAAATATGGAAAGATCACATACTCCTTACCTAATTTGGTAGAGATGCCCAAATAAAATTGCTTATAATCCCCTAATTTGCTAAGGAAAACAGCCAAATTGAAGGGATAAATTTGAGAATTTTTGAAAGGACAAAAGGGAAGGATATATAGGATGTAGGGTAATTTTGCTGGAGTTTAAACTCTACCTAGGTGATTTAATAAGCTGGTTACTTAACTTCATCATGGTCCTCAGTTATGGGTGCAAACAGAATCGAGTCCGTTTCCGCACAGTTTTCTTAAAATAAATTATTTTATATATTGTGGATACGGATAAGTATATTTTATAGTCTCTGGTAACAAGATGCGGATTTCTGAAATGTCAAAATTTATATTTGTACATCCCACAATCTAGGTTTGTCTTTTTCTGTTGAAATACTTGCATATTTTATATATGTGTTATTTATTATGCATATCAAATATTTTTACTAATTTTGTAATTAGATTATTTAATTATTATTCCAATATTCTTATTTATTTTTTCATAGTATCAGTTAATGATCTGTTTTAAATTTGTGTTCGGCTATTAATGCTTTTAGTATATGTATCTGTTTAGATAAGGATTGGTTTTGATATTTGATATCTGTTTAATTCCGTATCCATATCCACTAAATGAAAGGCAAATACGGATATAGTTCAGGTACTGTCTATTCTGAGTTGGTTTCATTGATACCCTATTCTCAGGTACAACTGAACATTCATTTTTATCCCAATTTAAAAGTCTCAGCCTTTGTCTCCCTTTTGTCAAATAAGCCAAGAGGACTATTTTTATGTGTTAAAATATATTTTGACATGGATATGAGTAAATTTATTCAGGGACTTGTTTTGTAGGGGTATGAGTAATATTCCCTATTTTTATGGGGTGTGTGATACTTCTCATTTGACAGAGCTTTAGGTAAGCTGTTGATATTTTGCAGATTAGAGGGCAAATTGCTTCTTGTTAACATTCCTTCTTTCTTCCTTAGGTAGCCTCAATTGGGGAGTGGGAACTATGCACAGGCAAATTGGATTTCCATCACGATGCAGGGAGCATGATTAAGTATCATAAGAACCTCACTTTGCTTGGCTATCGTGCACTTATATACAGGTATAAAATTACATTATTTGCTTTCATCCTAATGTGGTCATGTTATTTATCTTACACGAACCAAACATACAAGCCTCTATTGTCCTTAGTCTGTGCCTGCTGAGAGGATACAAAGGGACGAACAACTGAAATATTTAAGCTCCAGCTGGTACTGGTTCAGTACCTTTGAATAATGTAACAATATAAGGTTCGATGTGGATAAGAGACTCTTGGGCATAACTATACTAAATTTGACAAATTATTCCCTGGATAATATGTAGCATTTTTTACATCTGAGTAACTTTGTTACACCTTTACTTCTGTGGTTCTGGTACTTGCAGTGGGGACCATGACATGTGTGTTCCTTTCACCGGGTCAGAAGCATGGACCAGGTCTTTGGGCTATAACATCACTGATACATGGAGGCCGTGGTATACAAATGATCAAGTTTCGGGGTACTAATTTTCATGCCTTTTTAGTAAAAGCCACCCTAGTTTACAACATTCTCCATATCTGCAACTAGCACCCTGACCTTCTTATATATTTGTAACAACACCCATTCTTCTAATTGTTATGGAGGCTATTTTATATTAACATAACTTGCTTCTTGACTCCGGTAGTAGCTTCTTTTGCTTAAAGCATTAAATTGATTTGAAGTAAAGCCAAGCACATCAATACGACGACAATACCAGGGCTGGAGCTATGTTTGGGCAAAGTGTGGCACTTGCCAGCCCCTAACTCAAAAGGAAGTTGTTAAAATATACCTGAAGAAAATACCTTTAACAAAATTAATTTTAAATTTCTTTGTTTCTAAAATAATTGCTTAAATTTTACCTTATCCTGAATTTTGGCCACTATACCCTTTATGTTGGCTCTGCCCCTAATCTATATGCTTGACATTCAATTTATAACCTAGTTGTGAAGAGGTTTTGTTGGGTCAATAATATGAGACAGCTTGGTCATCTTTGGTTCACTTAACCTTAGTTTGCCAGCTGCATGTCATTTGCAAAATACATGGTGTGTATTGCAAGTACTGTGCCAATATCAGGGATCATTTGCGAAACACCTTTAATAAAAAAAGAGTGTGACCTTTAATCAGGGATCAAAGATTCTTTGCTTTAATTCTTTTCAGTTCTGTTATGTAGGCTAATTACAGTTTTTAATTCAAGTCTCTTTTCTGTGCTCCTCTCAATAGTGATATCTATGTTTGACTATTTTGAATTCTCACAGGTACACTCAAGGTTATGCCCATAGTATTTCCTTTCTCACAGTCAAGGTATGTCCACTAGGCTATCACCTTTCCAAGTATATCTGCTTAATATGCATTTTTTTTTAAATGAAGTTACTAGCACTAAAATTTCAAATTACAATGCTGCTTTTCAGGGTGCAGGGCATACTGTTCCGGAATACAAGCCGCAAGAAGCATTGGCTTTCTATACACGTTGGCTGACTGGGCAGAAAATATAAATAACCAATTAAATTAACTACTAATTTAATCACAGATGAAAAATGCAATTCTCTTTTGCATATAATTCGGTTCTATGTGAGAGAGGGGTACTCCTGCTTTCTTTTTATTTTATTGTTAGCCTTTTTACATGTCTTATTTATATACAGAATAATCCGATGAGCTACGTTTGAAATCGAAATAATCTTTAAGATTTTGATACAGTGTGTCCTTCTCAGACAAAAAATGGATGGTACATATACTGCACATGTAGAAAATTAAGATGGTACGTATATCGCATTTATAAAAAATCGATGACATTTTATGCGTACTTTTATTGTTCAAGGAATTTGAATTTTGAATGATTTGAAAACAAAAAATTTTGGGGCGTCATCAGATAAAAATCAAACTATGTAATGGTAGTATGTCCATATATCCAACGATATAAAAATACTTTTAAATTTTTTCACCTTTGTTTGAATTTATTTCAGAATATTATCAATGCTATCAAAATAAATTATTGTCCAGTGACTAGGTCTCCAAACAAGTCCAATTTGAACAAATTAGCTTCAATTCAATTTGAACAAATTATTCAAGTCAAGCTAAGCTAGCTCAAAACAGTGTTTGATTTGGAACTAGTGAATTGTCAACGAGATCTCTACTAAGCTTTTAAAAAAGAAGAAGAAGAGAGAATTGTAAACGAGATGTGCCGTGTTCGACGGATCACGGATGGTTATTATACGCTAGAAAACACCGATGACTGAGCACAAAAACAATGGACAGGACAGGACAAGTCTAAGCATACGGTACCACCCTCGCTCCAGCTCCAAAGTCTGCAGCCTCCGCTCCCAGCACCGCAACCCCTTACTATCATTTTCTTCTACCTTTCCCCTTTTCTCTGTTTTTTCTTTCTTTGTTTTCTTCCGAATTCTCCCAAAGGAGAGAAGGAACGGGAGGTTGTGCCGTGCCTTTTCTTTTTGTTTTCTTTCACTTTAGTCTTCCTAATAAAAACAATATTACTGAATATGAATTATTACCGTTGATACCTTAGTTTCAAAAATTTCTTGTAAACATGTTTTCTCCGTGTCAAAACATGTTTAACCACAGAGACAGATCTATATTTAGTCTAGACAGATCTTTTATACCGTTTAACTTCCTTATAAATTATCACATTTATGTTAGAATTTTAATTTATCATAATGAAAACTTGAGTTAAAGCTCCAATTATATATTATGCATTTTAAATTTTAACTTTCTCTATTTAAATTTTGTTAGTTCCGCTTCTGTTTAGTTGTGTTCATGCTAGACGTGCCGTGCCGAAATTCATTAAAATAAACACAACATCCACCAAAACACTGCACGAACACATATTAATATTGCACGCATAACACCGAATTTCTGTTGTCTCAATCTGTATATGCTTTCAAGCTACGTGATTTTATCATTTCATGTTTGGAGTTAATTTTCTTTTACTTAAAATCGATTCGTTATAGCTTGAGTTAACCGACCTGATTGTTACCAAACCGCTTTCAGTTTCAAACTCGAGCAATTTCAACTTACATTTTATGTTCCAAATTTCTCCATGGCGCATAGTACAAATCCAATCTATTTTGTTTTTTAATTACGAATGAGACTGTGATGATATGTAATGTACATCTGTTTAATATGTTTCAATACAATAATTATTGAATTTGTGTCAAAATACGTGATAAATAAAAATTAAAGCACATCCAATAATTATTTATTGAAATACATGAAATAATTAAATAAGTGTACATTATAAAGTATTACAAACTCACTTTTTAATAATAATAATAATTATTATTATTATACTTTTTTTTTTATAGGAAACCCCTCTTGTAAAAGTAATTAATAAAAAAAATATATATATAACAAACTCAATATTCACTGGATTACTCAAAAAGACACTACGACCGTCAAGCCAGGTCAATCATTCAAATGTCCACTTTTTAATATTGAGCTAGTTTTAAGCAAGTCAAAGCTTTAAACTGAATTTGATTTTCAATGCTCAATAACTCGACTCGTAACCTGAAATTTAATTAAGAGATTTTTTTAAGTAAAATCAAGTCATCTAACTATTTAAAATTAAATTTTATCATTTAAATTCAAAACATGTAGCTCCTACACAGAAGGTATTTCACTCGACTAACAAGTGACAAAATGAAATGTGAAATTGAGTAAACTGTACATCAAATCTTTTCATTTTACAATCATATTTTTTTTATATATTTGAATCGAATGATTTTTTTTTTATTCCACTGGAAGATGAAGCTACTTTATGAAAAAAATGGAGGTGGAATCAAAGGTGCTCCTCATATTGCAAAATGTACTCTATTTCATTTTACTAATACACGATTAAATATAATAAAAAACTTTTAACTTTTTATTTCTAATTTTACTCCAGTCGAACATCATTTCGGAAAATTAAAGAAGAAAGAAGGAACTAATTTCAACTAATATCGGGAGTTTGTAATAAAGTACAAAACTACAAATATCATTCGTCATTGTCAAATCGAACTAGACAGCAAGCATTTGTTTCTTAACCACCTAATTAAATAAAGCACGTGGCGGGACCGCGGGAGCATCTGCATCTCTCATCACCCGTGTCCCCGTGGGTTAGTCGAATTCGCAACCTCTGAGATATCTCAAATTTTGAGTGTTTTCTGGGAAATATCAACTGTTCAAATAGGTTTTGCACGAATCTCAAGCATAAATAATACTGGCCCCGTGCTATCCCCGAACCACGCAAAAGTTGAGATATCTCAGGGGATATGCACTCGTGTTACTCCTCTCCAAGCCCAGATCCGCTGGTAGATCTGATGGTAGCACCGCAGCAGCGTACTGTTCTTTCCTTTACTGTCCGATTAAATATAAACGGTTTGTGATAAAAAAAGACAAACTCACAATCAAACGCTATCTTCGGCCGTTGGTGACGATCGGACGGCTAAGTATCGTTAGGGACGTGCCTTAACCTTTATTGACAGGCGTCAGCAAATGCGGCTATCGTCTCCACCGGCCAAAAGCCAGATTATTCACCTGCACCTGGTTCATAATATACACCTCTGCTAACTACCTTTTCTAGATCTTTTCAGTTATTTTTTGTTTAATATTAGCAATATTCAGAGAAGTTCACGTAACAAAATAAGAGACATGTCTATCTAACATAAAAGGTACTTTCGGTGGGGGGTGCAGATGTGTTGGTGCTGATTCCCTTGGAACAAACTTGTGTTTCGACAGCAAATCTATATTATTTGTGCTCTGGGGCCTACTTTTAAGTGACTTTCTATACAGAGTGCCCTAAAGAGTTTGGTACAGAGAATTCTAGCTTATTAGGTTATTCTCTGGTTTTCTAAAGGAAGCCAATCTCTTGCCGACTTCTTTCTCTCTTTTTTTCCTTCTCTTTCTCTTTATTTGTTCGCGTCTCCGTCCTTCGAGTTCTTCGTCGGTCCATTAGATCTTTACCTGTCTTGGTTTATGAGGTAATTTTTGTATTGACTGCTTAAAAGTTCTATCTTTTTTTTGCATTTATTTAGCTTTACATCTTTGTAGGGTTTTACTATTCGATTTGTTGATTTTAGACAACCCAGAGGTATAATCTGTGTGTATTATTGATATTTCCGTCCTATATTATTAGATCAAGCTTAGTTGTTAAATGTATCATCACCTTTCGGATTAGGTTTATTAATGTTCATATAGGTGTATGACCGGTCAGATGAATTTTTCTATTGGAACTTCGTTTCTTGCAATGTTAATTTCTATTTACATGCTCGAAAGAGTTGGATGAACAGATCAGGCAGATCTCTTGCTTTGAATCTTTTAGAAGTTAAATATTGTTTATATTTTTTTTGTTAATGCGAGTATTTATTTAAAGTTTTATTAGTTCGACTTGCAAATGCTATTTCACCTTACATCAATATTTTGATTTCTTTCCTTGCAGCTCGAAGGAGAAGCCCACTCTTGGGTAAGATCTTTTCCTTGCACCTTCACTCTTATTTGTCTAGGTTATATACTTGCTAAGGAAAATATCAAGTCTGTTTAAATCTTCTAAATTAAAGTCTTGCTCAACTCAGAACCAAGCTAACATCCTTATCCAATTATCTAAGCCAACTTGTCCATGTTGAAGGAAAGATTACCACTTTCTGTCTATTTTATTAAGTTCATTTAATTGTTAAAAGTGAAGATTCCTTTGGAATGTTGTCAATTTGAAGCTTGTAATAAAATTACTTGAAGATTCTTTTGGTATATATCTTCTGCTATTGTTTTAGTCTCTGTGGAAACCACCACTATTTGCTTTTGTCTTATGTGGGAACCACCACAGAGGATTTCTGACGTTAGTATCAGATGAATTTCTATATCCATGTGAATTGAGTTTGAGAAATATTTTTTTGTCCATTATAATTTCAGAGGCCAGCGGATTAAGACCCGCAAACGGAATATAGCAGCGCCTTTGGACCCTGCTGCATTTGCTGATGCAGTGGTCCAGATCTATCTGGATAATGCTGGTGATCTGGTATGGTTATAAGTTTTCTATATTGTGTTGTTTTGCCTTCTATTATGTATGTTCTTCTGACTTTATTTCTGAATTTCATTCTAATTTATAATTTGTTTCTTGTAGGAACTTATTGCAAAAAGCATTGAATCTTCAGATCTCAACTTCTCTCGTTACGGCGACACCTTTTTTGAGGTTCCTATCATTTGACGATTTTCCCTTGATTTTTCATTAGGACTTGTGAAATATATTGATTTCTTTTAATACAACTTTTTTTTTTTTTGTTGAAAACTTCCAGGTTGTCTTCACAGGTGGCCGTGCTCAACCAGGCACTGTAAAATCGGATGAAGGAGAGAAGCACCCTTACGCAATCATAGATTGTGAACCCAAACGCGAGGCTATCCTACCTTCTGTGCTTTACATACAGAAAACCCTACGCAGACGCCCTTTTCTAATAAAGAATCTTGAAAATGTTATTCGCAGGTATAATAAAGAACATCAATTGAACATTAAGCTTAGAGTTGCTTTGCATTTGTATTTCATTTATTAAAAAGTGGTTGTCAACTAATTAATTATTATTATATACTCAGTTACATTTATATGCACAGATATAAAGTTTGAAGTGCTTTCAAGCAGTATTTCTCCTTTTGTTTTACTGTTTATTTGGATTATTTCAGGTATACCATCAGTCTGCAAGCTATTAACATGTGATAGATTATCATTGACAACCGTGACAATCAACCAAAATACCAAATGGTTACCAAATAAAATTACACAGAGCTTCTTTACAGTCTAGATTGGTTGTATATTAAATTTTGTGCTATGTGACAATCAACCAAATTGTTATCAAATCAGAAAAGCTCAAGCCACAGTTGTCAAATAAATGTTGTTGCCAATATTTCTCTTTCATGCTAATATTTAGATACTTGTTCCTTTCAAATTTTATTAACTGAGTTTAATGAAAATTATTGTCAGGGGTAGCAACTTACATGTCAGTAGATATTTAAGTTCTGAGAGTAAATTTTCTCTTACTTTTGCATTGATTCTATGTTTTGTTCAACTTTGAATATTGTATAGCTCATTATTGCCTTGTGGAAGGACAGGTTTCTCCAGTCACTCGAGCTTTTTGAGGAGAATGAGCGAAAAAAGATGGCAATCTTCACTGCCCTCACATTCTCTCAGAAGCTGGCGCTTACGCCCGAGACCGTGTTCCAGCCACTGCTCAAGGACAGCCTTGTTGCCAAAGGGATAGTGCTCAACTTCATTACTGACTTCTTCAAGGAATACCTGAGGGATAACTCTCTCGACGACCTCATTTCGCTTCTTAAGAAGGGGAAGATTGAGGATAATCTGCTTGACTTCTTCCCCACTGCCAAGCGCACTCCTGAGGCCTTCTCAGAGCATTTCACGTAAGTGTTTGTATGAGTTTCTTGATATTTTCGGAATTTGCAGTTCCCTGTATGTGGGATAATTGATAAGTTCTCTTGCCTGCTTATTACTTAGTGTAATTTCAGTTGTAAAATATAATTGCTGTGGTTATCAGTTACTTTCACTTTAATTAGCATAGTATAGGTGGGTGGTTTCCTGTTTATGTGATCCTGTGGTAGTGTTGTGTGTTAGGGCAGTTGAGCTCTGCATTTACTCTTTTTTTTTTTTTTGAAATGTATGCTGTGCGACATTCTCTTGATGGGCGATGAAAATGAGTTGTCGAGGCCAACTTTTTTTTTTTCGTAATGAAGCACTCTTAGCGAAGTATATTGTCTTTTTGATGCATGGTATTTAAGGAGGAATGGCCATAGATTTTGAGGCGACAGAGGAATAAAGGCATCTGCAGTTTGAATAACATATTATTTATTTGTGGTTTATTCAGGAAGGAAGGTCTGGCTTCAGTGGTGGAGTACAACATGAAGAAAATGTTTGAGGTGAAGCTGAAGGAGATAAAGTTGACACTGACCACACTGATTGCAGAGGAGACGGATGTGGATGAAGTGATAGATGCTGTGAAGCAGCAGGTAAAGGAGGCAAAGTTCCCCGACATTGAGGTTGTGCGCATGCTTTGGGATGTCCTCATGGATGCTGTCCAGTGGTCTGGTAAGAACCAGCAGCAGAATTCCAATGCCGCCCTTCGTCAGGTAGGAGTTCCTTTGTGATTTGATTATGGGACTTACATTTAGCAATTGAACCATGCTTTGGCATGGATTATAGTTTGGTAAGCAGGGAGTTCCTTTGTGATTTGATTATGGGACTTACATTTAGCAATTGAACCATGCTTTGGCATGGATTATAGTTTGGTAAGCAGGGCAAGATCGATCCAGTTTAGTTTTGGTTCCTATAATCAGGTTTTAGTTGCAGTTTTGAAGACAACTGCGTCTTTATTCGTAAATATGCAAAATTTGAGCAAAATTTTTGTGATACATTCTCTTGTTCTGTCTTGTTTGCATTGTTCTCCGTCTTTTTATACAGTTTAGCTACTATCCATTCATTTTATTGAGTTCTAAATTTGTATAATAAGTGAGAAGTTGCAGGCTTTGATTTGGCCGGACCCTATATGGCCGTATGGAGTTGAGAAATTGCAATCAGTGTCCAAACCAGTGGGTCAGGTTGACCTGTTGGTTGAGAATTAAAGTGTGGATTTGCATTTGACAATGGTTTAGTTTTTTAAAATGCATCTAATGATCTAATTTGTAGTATCTCGATTATATAAATAACTAAAGTAAAGCATAGTTCAGTTGGGTTGGACCTGTATGCTTTTTGGGTCGGACGTGATGTGACCATCTCCCTCAACCCACATTAACAACAACAACCAAGCCTTTAGTACCAAACAAGTTGTTTCAACCCACAATAACCCACAGTTATTTTTATTCTGGTCGGTTCAAGGTCTCCCTTTCTAAAATCAAGGGAATTATTTGACTGGCTTGATTGATTTGGGACATTGGGCTTGTGTCACAGCTTTCTTCATGGACAATTAGCATGCAACTTATATGTGACTTCAATTTCTTTTCATCTCTATTATCAGGTGAAAGCATGGGCAAAATTGTTGAACGCATTCTGCACTAGTGGGAAGCTGGAGCTGGAATTGATATACAAGGTTCAAGTCCAGTGTTACGAGGATGCCAAATTGATGAAGCTTTTCCCTGAAATTGTCAGGTCTCTTTATGATCTTGATGTTCTTGCTGAAGACACCATCCTCCTGTGGTTCCGCAAAGGTTCCAATCCCAAGGGCAGGTATGCATTTTTTAGTATATTATTTATTTATTGTAATTATTGTAGGCAAGGTTCTGGGATATATGCTCTGTTAGTTACTGCATATAAATTGCTGTTTCTGGGATATATACTCTGTGAAATGATTAGTTATTTTCTGCTTATTTGCATATAAATTGCTGTTTTTGGGACATTTTTACATTTCAATTTAATTGCTGGGTTACCTATTGTACCTGATGCAGTTCTATAAATTGCAACTATCTGGTTATTTTTGATGGTGTAATTTAAAACTTTAGCATAGTGAAAATTTTGTTTTGAAATGATAAACTGGTAGAACTAGTGATTACTTCTAATGATTTGGTAAATGTGTAGGCAATCCTTTGTGAAGGCACTGGAACCATTTGTGAATTGGCTTGAGGAAGCAGAAGAGGAAGAATGATGAATGTGTTGCTGTATCGAATTATGGATTTAATGAACTAGTGGTATTATGTTTTTCTCTCTATTATATGGAGATCTGTAGCATTATGATACGTGGTTAATGTTGTCAGGATTTGTTAATTTCTGCGCTACTTTGTGGGGAAGGATTAAGATTGGTTATGAAAAAACAAATTATATGACCTTAATATTTACCTTATTGGTAGAGCACCCGTTTGTGGAAGTCTGTGTTTTTATCTCAAATTCTGTATGACCTTAGTAGTACGTTATTGGTAGAGCATCGTTTTGTGTAAGTCTGTTTTTTTTTTTTGGTCTCAAATTCTGTTCTAGCTTCAGTGTACTTGTTGATCTCGGTAAACTTGATGTTGAGAGGAAAAAAATGGACATTTAGATTCGATTAACAATGAACTAAAAAATTGTATAGACTATAATGCAAATGTAAATGAAGATTTGTATATTAAAATCCAAGGTTACAATACGGATAGAGAAATTGAGAACTGCAACAGATGTGGAAATAGCTTTGTTAGCGGGTGCTGGCAAATTGAATATGCAGTCTGCACAAATTTAGAAAGAACTTTTGCTAAGAAAAGGTTGAGTTTAGAATTTTAAGAACGTTATGAAACCTTAAGTAACTTGTCGCACAGAATTTGCTGGTCTGTACTAAGTAATTATCAAAATAAATTCGTCCCCGTCTTCCTCTTTATGCGACACAACAAAGAGAAAAGAATCTCTCAAACTTGTTTGCTCTCGCTCTATATTCGCAAAATTATCAAAGCAAAAAAAGAAAAACGATGTTGCACTGGTTCGGTCAATTGATATGTATTTGAAGTTAGAAATGAAAGCACTCGTTTGATTTGTTTATGGCAGTTCTATGTTTCCATTTCTTCGTTGTTTCCTTGTTTTTGCCCTAGAATGTTTTGTTGCTGTCTTTTTTATTTTTTTTATTTTTTATTGAAAAGCTAATAGAAGCTATCAGTAAGGGAAAAAAAAACATCTTATAATTGTTATACCCAAAGGTCGAAAGTTCGATTCCCTCTCACAAATTTGTAGCTTCTACGAAGATTTTAAAAAGAAAAAAAAAAAGGGGGAAAAGAAAACTAAAAAACAACATAAACAACACAGCTAACAACTAATCAGCAATTTTGAAGCCATAATATAGCTTCCTTCAAAGCCCGATCAGCAGTTCTTCGTGGATCCACTATGCACCCGTCAAATATCTTGCTATTTCGTTCCCTCCACAGAATCCAACAAGTTGCTTTGTCTTTTGAAAACTTGGTAGTAGCTACCAAGATTTTTAAGGGGGAATCGAACTCTTGATCTTTGGATATAACAAGTCTAGGACATTTTTCTAGCCAATTGTGCTACCTCTCCTTTCCTCAAGTTGCTTTGTCATCTAGGCTCTTTATCTAACCGGGTATTACAACAAATAGTTAAACAAACAAATAAAGCGCACAAATTGAACGTTGTGTTACGTACGTAGTAGTGTATTTAAGTATTTTGCACTTTTATCCGGATCAAAATTTAAAACTTTTTTTTTCCAACACAGTACTGTAGCGAAATTATAACATCGTTGTAGAGCTACTGTACCATGGTGATCCAAAATTAATACTAATAAAATTTTGTCTTTGTTTAGTCAAATATGTCCTGTGTTGTTCATCTGTCTCAAATTTCAGTAAAACATCAGTAACGCAGATTACGCAGTAAAATTTTCCAATTTCGGGCTCCACACGGTGTTGAGTAATGTTCTGCAAATCAAGTTTGATTTCGTAAGCAATTGATTCGTTCGAGTTTGACTTGAATGCAACTCAGTATATATATTATTTATGTTAGATTCAATTTGGAACATTAACATAATATTAGTAACTAAATACTTATTACCCCAGAAAATAATTGTCAGTCGTGTTGCGTTATTCAAATAATCTAAAAGTAGATTCGAAGTTAATAATCGGAGCTCGAGTTCGGGTCGAGCGAATTTGACTTCATCTAATTTTCTATATGAGTGCGAGTGCGGATCGGTTTATTAAAAAACGAAATCAAGTTAGTGTGAAGATTAGTCCATTCGAGTTCAACTTGTGCAGAGTCTCATTGTTAAAAATAATGTTTTAAAATATGAGTTTGTTCATACATACATAATGTCATTGTATATCGCATATGCGATATGCGGCTGCAGATGCAGATGCAAATTTTAATTAAGACTTATATATTCGGATTTTAAAAGGAACTACTGCGGGCCCTAAATATTTTGGAATATGTCCAAAGAATTTATCATATTAATTTTTTGAAAATTGGATGAGAATAATATTCTAAAATCCCGATTTCTTGAAAGTCACAAATAATAAAAAATGATTTTCTGGCGTGCTGTCTCTAACAATCACAACTTATATGATAATCGCATCAGCCACCAACTTGGGAGCCAAAGCTCAATTAAGTTCTGGACTGATATCTGGCTCGGAGACTGTTCCCTGGCCATTACTTATCCTTTCCTCTTTGAATTGTGTAGTAATCCAAATATCTTACTACCAGATGTCATTGCGTCTAAAGGTCAATGTGTACATTTTATCTGAACCCTTACTGGGGTAGTGAAATATGAATGGCAAGAGGTTTTACATATTCTTACTACCTTTGATACACATGAGTCTCGAGACAGAATTAAATGGCTGTTGGAATCACATGGGAAGTTCTCTGTTAAATCCTTATATCTTTTTCTTAGTTTTGGGGGTATCCAAGAATTACATACACTGGAATGGTGGCAATTACCAATACCACCAAAAATTAAAGTTTTTATGTGGTTGCTTAGCAAAAACCGAATATTGACTAAAGATAACCTCGCTATCAAAGGGTGGCTGGGCAATCACAAATGCCAATTCTGTCTTGAGGAAGAGACGGTGGATCATCTCTTCCTTACTTGTAGTACAGTAAAACAGGTTCTGTTCTGGTTAGGCAACACTCCCAACTTTTTGCCTGATTGGCATGTTTTTCAGGATGTTCTTGATTTTGGATTTGCTTTACCATCAACACATAAAACATACTTTCTTATTACACTTAGTGCATTTGCTTGGACAATTTGGAACTCTCGAAATAAAATGTGTTTTCAACATACCCCTCTTGAATCTGTTCGTTCTCTGGTTACTCATATAGTTCATTTGGTTGTTTTATGGACAGGGTCCCTGACTATAGAAGACCAGCATGCCAGAGATGCTTGGCTGCCTGTTGATCTGGATGACATCCCTTTGCAAGAGTGGAACCCTGCAATTGCTGGCCAAATTGTTGACCTTGACAGTGATGCTGACAACAATGCTTACACACAGAGCTGATCCTTATGTTTTCTAAATCTTAGTTACTTTTTGATATATTCTGTCTTGCTGGAGTCTGCTTTATTTTGGTTGAACTTTTTTATTTTGGGCACTTTGATTTGGACGAATATATAGGCTGTAAGTTAACTTGGTTTTTATATGAAACAGGCTCTATGCCTTATTTCCAAAAAAAATAAAAAATGATTTTCATAAAATAAAATTCATGATAAAATACTACATAAAAAATCATAAATTTTTATATTTTGAAATTCCAAAAACTAAAGAGACATTTTGAAGTTTTGAAGACATTTTTTAGTGTACAAAATGGGGTAACCGTAATAGAAACCCTAATTAACTCAAGTCTCCGATATGCATCCACATATAGTACTATGTGTCTGCATCGACGGTGCCGCATGTAGTATTATGCGTCCGTATAACCGCATATTCAAGTTCGTATATATGTGACTGCATAACATTTTGAACACAATAGCAAACTGCATAAACTTATGCGATCATATTTAAAAATACCGATCCAAAACAAAGTTTCACAAGGAAAAAGAATCAGTCATGGCGTTGTGTTTATATATTTACAATTTTTTTTTATGTAGTGCCCATATGATAAAGTAAAATAAAAGAAATATATGACTTGTACATTTCACGAAATAAAAAAAAGCAATGTCATTATCTTTAATTCGTACAAGCTCGTACGTTCTTTTGTGATTAGCCATAGGAGATTAGAGCGTATTCCAGAAATGAGTATGTAAAGAGAGGAAACAGAACAAAAAAAAAAGGTAAAAGTTCCCTTATATATTTTTATTTGAAGGTTACAAAATTTGAATAATCTATATATAAAGATCATCTTCTTTCTCCTCTAATATAGTTTGCAATTTAATAAGCAATTAACGGGGATTATCCTTTTAGAATGGAATCAACTATTGGGGCTCTTCCCCTATCACTCTTTAAATCCAAATCAGCCAGATAGAGTTTACTGGAGATGGACTTCTACGGGGTCTTTTACTGTTAACTCTCTTTATAAATGATTATCATGTAGGGGTATTCCTAATAATATTTTTAATAATCTCTGGAAAGCAAAGATTCCTCTTAAGATCAAAGTTTTTGTTTGGTTGCTTCGGCAGGATAAAATTCTTACTAAATACAATTTACTAACTAGAGGTTGGCAAGGCAATATAGATTGTGTATTTTGTGGTGCCCCGGAGACTGTAGATCATCTATTTGTTACTTGTCCTTTTATTTCTACTTTGTGGTTTTGGATTGGTAATCATAATAATTTTGTTTATAATTGCACGCATGTATCTAATCTATGGAATTTTGAGTATTGGATACCATTAAAGGATGCATTATTGGTTGAATTGATTAGGGTAGCTACTTTGTGGATTGTTTGGTTAACTAGAAATAAAATTTGTTTCCAAAATACCCAAGTACCATCTATTAGTTATGTGACATCTTCTATTATTGCTATGACATCATATTGGTGTAAAGCGCGTTTAGATAATTCTTATTTCAAGTTATCATTAATTTTGCCTTTTGATGTTTCTTCTTTGCCTCAGATAAGTACTATGATAGTTCTACCAGATCCGGACTCACAGGACAGATCCAGTCCTCGATTGGATTCAGACGTGGACATTTCTCTTGGTTTCGAAGGATCGTCCCTTCTGAGTGATATTAGTGATATTAGTGACATTTAGTGGATTTTCTTGTGATTTTTTGCTCTTATGTTAATTTTGTATCTTATGGCCTTTTATGTTCTTATGTTTTGTGTTTTGTGGATGGTAGTTCCTAGTGGTTGAGGTTCTACTAGTTGGGTCTATATTCGGTGCTTTGCACTAATTTTGTATGAACTTTGTAGTTTCGCAATGAAACTGGTGGAATATTTCCACTTTTACCAAAAAAAAAAAAAATATTCCGAAGTAAATATAAATTAGTCAGGTTGGATTATCTCTCCTCTTGCAAGCAACTCGATCACAAGTGAACAAAATTTTCTTAATTTTTAGACTATCTGAAAAGATACATCCAACCATCTTATATAGGCTGTGAGGTTCAAAATAAAAGGAAATACAAATAAATACCTAAATAGATACACCCAGCCAACTCATTTAAGGTTGTGTGGGTTCAGAATAAAAGAAAATACAAATAACCGTCTAAATAGATAAAATAGGAAATGCATCCCTTCATCTGTTTTGGGCTAAAAAAATATTATTCTAGTGGGTAAATTAAATATCGAATGAAACAGATTTTTTTTTTTGAGAAAACACGAATTTTATTTCCTGAATTGTTTTTATTTTTTTACTCAAAGCCCCGCATCTCCCCTCTTTATGTGCCCTTTTCTTTTAGAGCACGCTCATGGACCATGGGCCTAAATTCAATTGTCAGAAATAACGAATAACGAATCGATTGTTGGGCCGAAATTGACCTTCTTTCCACTTCTGTCGCCGGGATCAGACGCACAACTGGAGTTACTGGACAAGTATCCTCTACAATGCTTTATTTAGCTTTGAGATTCGTGCCAAGTTAAAAAGAACGGTCCAGATCAAGTAATTGTAAAAGATTCCCTATTACTAAACCGGAGAGGATCTGAATTCCGCATAACTCCGGGTCGAACCTTGTATTTTTTGCTCATTTTTTCTTTCTTCTCGCTGAGACTTTAGATTTTGAACGGTCAGAACGGAGGACTACGAAGGTTAAAAAATGGCCTTGCGAAGGAGCGTGGGGAAACTGGGAAACGATCTACCCTCGTTTATTTCTCGGAGCGCTTCGTCTCTCCTCCATTCCCATGCCACTAGCTTTGGTAAATATAATCTCTTTTCCTTTTCCCCTTTCGTTTGGGTGAAGTACGGTGGTTTATGTATGTTCTTCGTGTTTTTAGCTATTTGAAGAAATTTTAGTCTCAGATATATGAAATTGTCAGTCCACGGTTCTATTCTTTGAACATATTCTCTAGATTGATTTTGTTTGAAGTGTTTCACAAGAATAAGCTGAGATTGACCTCATTCGTTTTTTTATGTGATTTTTTTTTTCTCATCAAGGCTTAAGTACCATATAAGAATAAAACAAATAATGCAATTATGCAGATAATGGAAATATAAAGTTGCATGTTTGTCGTCGTCTTATAGGATATAAAGAAGTGAGAGAAGAAGAGAAGAGCAAGCTGGTGGGTAATGTTTTCAGCAATGTCGCATCGAGTTATGATATCATGAATGATTTAATGAGTGCTGGGTTGCATAGGTTGTGGAAGGATCGGTCAGTCTCCTATTACTTTTTTCATTTTTCAATTTTGCATTTTTGGGTCGTTATTTTCTTTTGTTTATTTAAGTACTTAAATATATCAGGTTGGTTTCAAAATTGAATCCCTTTCCTGGAATGAAGCATCTTGATGTGGCCGGCGGAACTGGTATGCTCATGCTATTGTTCCACTTTGTTGAAGGTATACTAGTAATATTGTTTCTTTGTATATAACTTGTATAATATTTATTCAGGTGACGTGGCATTTCGGGTTCTGGATAGCATCAAGAGTGTGAGCCGAAGAGCCATTGAAGGCACTCTACCGGAAGTGGAAGAAGAAACACAGATCTATATATGTGACATTAACCCGAAAATGCTATCTGTTGGCAAGAAGCGTGCTGCTGATAGAGGTAACAACTATAACTTCCACCTGCTTTCTAACATAATTTGGTCTACATGTCTGCTCATTAATTCTAATTTTTCATATGTTAAGGATTGGGAGAGGAGAGGTGCCTCAATTGGGTTGAAGGAGATGCTGAGAAATTAAGTTTTGAGGATGATTCTATGGATGGTTACACGATTGCTTTTGGAATTCGAAATGTGACCCACATTGAGAAAGTTCTTTCTGAGTCTTACAGGTGGGCAATTAAATCAATCAGATCATTTCACAATACACTAAATCAGATCATTTTTTGTTTCTTAAGTATGCAATGAGTGCACTTATTTGCACATGCTGGCGACACCAAATTGTTAAAGGGAAGTTAAATTCAGAAACATGAACTGAATATGAACTTTCATTTTAATTGAATCAAACTATTCACTGTGAGAATGTGATTTTTTTTGTTATAATGTAGATTTTAGTTTAATTGGATTAATAGATACAGCTCTCAACTTCTCAAGAAGTGGGGGTCATCGTTGTTCACTGAACTGGTAGATCAACAGAAACCCCAACCCAATTTATATTTGCTTGTAAACATCTCAAGCCATAGGGCTAAAATATAAGAAATGTTATGCATTATTTCCAATAGGGTAAATTTTATTGAGTGGTTATCTGCAAGGAACTTTTATATTTGTATCTGGATGTTCTACTGCTGATTGTCTTAAAATGATGTGTATTTCAGGGTATTAAAGCGGGGTGGTAGGTTCCTATGCTTGGAGTTGAGCCATGTGGATACACCTATTTTCAAAGAACTGTAAGTTCATTATTAATTCTACGCAATATGCCATGATTCAAGTTAATTTGCCGTTCTTGATAAAACCGGGGTTGATGAACTAAGTGGATGCATGTTTTGTCGATGGGGACTATTAATGAAATAATATTTTGCTCTTATTTTCAAAATGCAGAGAGATTAGGGAGATACTTCGACAGTAGTCATTATTAACTAATTTTTTTTCGCCATGATGTGTCTCTGATCCTTTGTTTCTTTTTGTTTGCAGTTATGATTATTATTCATTTTCGGTAATTCCAGCTATGGGGGAGTTAGTAGCTGGGGACAGGGAATCATACCAGTACTTGGTTGAGAGTATTCGTCGGTTTCCTAGTCAGGTAATTTTGTTGAAAACTTCCAACATCATCTAGTAGAGATCAAAGAGAAGAAAAGGTGTTATGTTGTGGATTTTGAAAATTTTGCTTGTGCTTAGCTCTGACATCTGTTCCGATTGTAGGAGAAATTTGCTCGAATGATTGGTGATGCTGGTTTTCAGAAAGTAGAGTATGAAAATCTCGTAGGCGGAGTGGTTGCTATACACTCTGGACTGAAGTTGTAGGAAATCTAAGGACGGGTTTTTTTTATGAAAAGTGCATGGCATAATGGTTGTTGTTTTATTATTTATTTTTTGCTAAAATAATATGTTATAGGTACTAAGTTTGCCCCTGGCATCATTTTGGGGAATCATTACTTTTTTCATGGTCTGTATTATCAAGTTTTCTGTTTATCTTAACGAAATTTTGCAGTTTTCCCCTTTGTAGAAGTGACAATGTAAAAACTTTGATCTTTCTAAATAATTAAAAGAAGTATATTAATCTTTTTTTTTTGTTTTTTTGGTTTCAAGCTTTTTAGTTTGTTGTTTTATTAATTATAACTTTAATTGAAATCATGAGTTCGAAATTCGAATGAGAAAAATATTTCGTTATAATAATAAGAATATTAAATAGTTGGATGGCTTGAGCTCCAATTTTTACTAAAAAAAAAATTCAATTGAAGCCATCGTCAATTTCCATGCTATTTGAAGTAGCATTTTCTTGCCGATTCGAGATAAATTTGATCAACCCTCGAATCTTTTGTGTGCCGCGGTGCGTCCAGGCTCATCGTGTCGCAAATCACTGACATGAGGATTACCGCATGGCGCATAGTGTAGTTTGGCTGCGATCACGTTATTTCCCGTTTTCATTCATGAGGCCCAAGCCCAGTTTTAGAGGAGGCACCTGTACTTATCTCCGCTCCACGAAATCATCAGGGAAGCACACGTGGTCCTCTACTCCCTTCCACGTGTTGCTCTGCATGCACTTCCTCTCCTTTCCCTCTCTTAAAAAACTGGGTGAAACTAAGAATCTTATATTGCTTTCATATAGAACTCGAAGACGAGAGAGAGAGAACAATCCAAGTCATATAATGGCAACTTCACATGTGGATGTTCCAGGTGAGCCGACGGAGACTGGTACCGCTCTTTTGGAGACAGCTACCGGTGCCATCCAAGGCTTTCAACCAATCAACAGCATTCATCAGCACCTTTGCGCGTGTGTATTGAGTTTGATGAATTTCCATTCAATTCCTGACCTTTCGTGCTCCAAAATGCCATTAGTTTGTTAGATAACTTGATTAATTGACTCCCATCACCGGATCAATTTTTTGTAGGTTTCACTTCTATGCAGATGACATGACAAGGCAAGTTGAGGCGCACCACTTCTGTGCTCACCTTAACGAGGATGTACGCCAGTGTTTGATCTATGACAGCCCTGAGAAAGATGCTCGGTTAATCGGGATAGAGTACCTTGTGTCCGAGTCTGTGTTTCTGACATTGCCTGATGATGAGAAGCCACTGTGGCACTCTCATGAGTTCGAGGTGAAAGGCGGGTACCTTTTCATGCCCGGTGTGCCGGGTGCGGTGGCGAGAGTGGATTTGACGAAAGTGTGCAAGACATATGGAAAGACAATCCACTTCTGGCAGGTTGACAGGGGGGACCCACTTCCTTTGGGGATACCTCAGATCATGATGGCTCTCACACGCGATGGGCAACTCCGTGAAGATCTTGCTAAAGGTATTATATAGCTAGGTTTTACAACATGTCATGAAAAAATATTGTAAAAACTTTTTAAGTAAAAACTTAAGTGCCCGAGTTCAAATAATTTTTAAATTGTTATCGGAAAGATTTTGCCAGATGTAATTCTACTGAAGTATATATGCTGCCTGCTTGTGTTTAATCTGCATGTGCAAATGCAACCCATTTAATGTGGTGACAAAATCAAGTTCTCTTGAATTGACATAAATGTATACGGCGTTAATTTTTTGCTCTTGGTCGGCAATTTTTTGCTCTTGGTCGGGCTAAATGTCGGCATTGTTCAAGTAGTATATATGGATTTCAGTGTATAAATGAGAAGTTGACTTGATTGTAATAATTGCTTCATGCCCTTTTGAAAGATTGTACAGTAAAAAAAATAACATAAATTTTCTATGTAATTAATTTTCGAGTTAATCCTCTATAAGAACTTCAAATAAATGATAAATTATTTCTTAAAAAGCATGTATATCATTGATGTTCTTTGTGTGGCTTTTGATTGTTCCAGAGGTGGAGAAGAAGTTTGCAGTATCATTTGAAAAGGAGAGGGAAAATAGAAAGGATATGACTGGTCCTGATCATGGTATCCATCCTTTGGCAAATGCAGCTGGTAAGGGCTTGAAGACAGAGTTGCGAGAGGTCGATATCCCACCGGCAACTTCCATGCCTAGAGTCTTTGTTTGATAGATAATGTAGTGTACCAGTAGAATCTGGAACCCTATCTGTACGTTTGTATGTGTTTCTGTCAAGTAAAGTTGTACCTTTTGTTAGTGTGATGGAAAGTAATACTGTTTAAAATATTTTTAATCGGGAATATGTATGTTGGTTCCGTATTTTGCTTTCTCATTTTACTTGCCATTTCACCAGCTATTTTGGTTGGGGTTTATTTTGTGTGGGGATCTTACTGTTAGTTAATGATTGATGGTTTTTAATTAATGAAATGGGAAAATGTACGGACCGCGGCAGTATGTAACTATTTGTATAATTATATCTCGACAATATTTTATAATTGATTCGAATGATTAAATTCTTTTATACTTTCTAATTGATTCGACGATTGAGTTCGAAATCTCACATCTCCGATAATTTTGTCGTGGAACTTGATTCGACTAAAAGAAGGATGCATAGTCAATAATTAGAAAAGATGCTGAGCAATTAAAATAGAAAGAATTTAACACCAAATATAAAAAATACACCAGAAAAGGTACTTAGAACACCCTACAACTCTTAGTATTACTTAAACAGGATTACTTTCCATCACACTAACAACAGTAACAACTTATCACATTAACTCTTAAGTGTTTCTTGTCACATTTTAGGCCTGTTGGGCCATTTGTTTTTTTTTTGATAAAAAGGCACTGGGCCCGATTCATTTCGAAACAGAATTTAAGTTACAAATACCAGAACTCTGAAACAGATCTACAGATGCCTGAATGTTCAATATTCAACATTCGCCACTATTAGAAACTTCTTCTTCTGTTTTTTCAAGAGGAGAATAGGTATTTTCCTGCATGTGAAGGGTCCAGAAATGAAATTGTATTTTCTGAATTTATAAACTATTTCCAAGAGTAGGCATAGGCATTACCAGTAACAACATCAGCATCAGTGTACCAAAAATATTGCAATTGAAGGAAAGAACCAATTATATTAAGATGTATATCATAATTTTCCTTTTCATTTCTCATGAAACAGGATATCACTAGTGGGTTTGGGGTAGCTGAATTAAATCCTTCAATTTACACATATTCCATATTTGAGCATGACAAAAGTTGCTCAACGATTGATATTTCTGAAGCCCGAGTTGCCTTCAAGCCCAATGGTGATAGGTAAATTTACCATTACATCCTAGGCATAGAACTTGCTATTTTCAACATGTGAACAGAGTTTTTCAATTGAAGACATAACACCTATATTCAATATCCAGCTTCTAGAAGTTGCGTTTCTACAATAAGGAGCCAAATGCCCTTTCTTTCCACATTTGAAGCAAACTGGTTTTGTTTAGAGAAGACGAAGCTCGCAACGCTTCTAGTTTTTGTCTTGTACGCTCATCGCGCGAAGGGAGATGCTCTCCAGTACTTGATTCTTCATTTTTTCTCCAGTAATGAGCAGCGCAGTGTGAGAGACATGAGTGACATCTCTGCGGCGGAGCAGAGCTGATCGAACGACTGTATGTGATTCATCTCGATCGTTTCTTTCCAGATTAACTGGATCCCGTCTCTCCAGGCCCTCCTGATCAGTAGCTTCTTTAGAACCTCCACCCGTGTCGATCTCATAGAAGATCGTACAGAATCAAGACAATTGCAAAATCTCTCCCAAATCTGCCAGCAGCACGAAGCGATTCGATTGATTAGTCAGCCGAATCATTGCGCGCGACTTTTGTTTTCCTTTTCTAGATTTTGTTTGTTCCTTTTTTTTTGTTTTTCCGCCTTTTTTTTGTTTTGTTTTCCTTGGAATCGTCTTCGATTGCCTCGTAATCGTTTATTTTGTTGTCTCGCTCTCGTTTCACGTACCATAGATTCTATTGGCGTGTTGGGTCATGTCGTATGGTCGTCCCGAGTCCCATCGAATCTTTGGTCAATTTTTCGAATATTGATATATTGTATTTTAAGAGGAGGGTTCAAATGCATCCAAATTGTTGTGCATCTAAATACATCTTATTCTTTTTTTCCGTTTTCAAAGTCTGAATAGTCAATCCGAACCGTTAGATGCAATTTATATATTAACATGTGGTTGGAGACCAAATTTTACATTTTTTGAATTTTTTTTTTACTATATATTAAGCTACTTTGAAAATTGCTGATCCAATGGTTCAGAAAATGTAAAATCAGCGATTTTCAAAGTGGCTTAATAAATATTAAAAAAATTCCAAAAAATGTAAAATTTGGTCTCCAAGCACATTTTAATATATAGATCGCATATAACGGTTCGGATTGACTATTCGGACTTTGAAAATGGAGAAAAATGATTTGAAAGATAGGGTGTATTTGGGTGCACAAAAATTTGGGTGCATTTGAACCCCTCCTCATTTGAAGAGAACTTATCGTTGAATTTTATCTATTTTGTGAAATTTATGATATCAAAGACAGATACTTAAACAGAATAGCATAAATTAATTAATGCCAAGTTTAGAACCAGGATTTGTACCTAGTGCTGGTTTGGAAATTGACAAAAGAACGGGTCCGTTTACCATAGTTATTATGAAATATTACAGAAATGATCTTATATATCAAACCCTATTTATTTATTAGCTTATTTGCATAGTTCTGTACGTAGTATATATGCTTGTAGTTTTACATGGTTCACCTACAAGCATGCATAACTCTTAAAATCGGGAGCTGATATTAACACTACAAAATATATTATTGACACAACACAATTTAAAATTTCTATTTGATAGACAAAATTGCCCTCCACAATCAATTACTTATGTTGCTCCCTTAATTTGAAAACTTTTTAATGCTAATATATTTTTTAATGTACTTTCTTAATCTGTCTATCTTCTTCATAGAGAAAAAAAAATAGATTGGAGCTTTCAATGATTCTATTGTTATTTATCAAGCTATTAGAAGGTTCTTTTTTGGTTTTCTACTATTTTCTTTTAGAACAAACTGATTTTTATGGATTGTCTTCTATTATCTAAATTGAAATATTGTTTATCTAAAAAGCACAAAAAACATATATACTCCCTTACTACCATCCCATGAAATTCCCCCACCCTCTCCCCATCCAAAAATAATAATAAAATTAAAACTTGTGTATATATCTATTTTCTCAACACCAAAATAATTTTTCGACAATTAATAAGTTTAATTATAATACAAATCTTCAAAATATTACAACATAGAGCATGGAATCTTCATTTAAAAGATATATTAATAAACGTTTTTCATTTTGAAAAACCCTTTTTCTAACATGTTTTTTCTTGATTTCTTCATTTAAATGAGTTTTATTATCTATAACAAATATAGTAATGAATATATTCAATGAAAAATAATTGAAAAGATCCTGTCTAAAAAAAATATTGTTGGTGAAATTTTACATATCAGTATCGATAGATTTATATCCAACAAAAAATATTTTGCCATTTTTTTTTGTAAGTAGATATTTGTGAATTTGGGTAAAATAAACGTATATAATGATAGATTTTCAATAATATAATAAAATATTTCATTTTTGTAATATATTTAAAAATCTTAAAAGTATGATGAAATATATAAATAACAAATATGATCAAATATTTATTTAATTTATTAATTTAACTTTTATAGAAAGAAAAATATATCATAATGTATGAGAGTGAAGGAATATTATTATTTACTAAGTAACTTTTCAGGAAAGAAAATACTATAATGGTAAATGAGAGAGATACAATTTCTAAAGGAAATAGTTAATGAAGGGTAAATTTGTCTATATATTAAAATATTTAGATAATGTTGTGTTAATAATAAGATTTGTAGTGTTGACATCATGACCCCTTAAAATCAAATCATACACGACATTTTTATTTTTACCCAATTAACAAATTATTTTAATATAATAACCAAGGTTTAGGAATAATTTTAAAAATACCCAAACCGTGGAATTTTAATTCAGCCCATGGAAAAATTCCATGGTTCCAACTTTTTTTTTTTTTTTTACAAATCAGAAATTTGTATTTATTTTTTATTTTTTGTATTGAAATATTAGAAATGTTGGATATATTTCTTTGAAAATAGATGAAATACAATATAATTTGATTTATTAGAAAGACTGTAACAAATAATCCGGATCAACATTTTTCAGGCCGGATTTTTCGCGAATGTAAGAAAAATTAATATATTTCATTATGTGTTATTGTAAAAAAAATAAAAATATTTGGATTCTGAGTTATTGATCCCGGTTCAAAAGTCACTTCTAGGTAATACAGAAAATATTGTCATCCTTCTAGTACATTTAATTTATAAAAAATTATATATATTTTGAGAATTCTTTTTGAATAACAATCATTAAATAACTTAAAGTTTTTATTTTTTTTTAAAATAGATACAACTTTTTATAAATTAAATATACTAGAAGGATGACAATATTTTCTGTATTACCTAGAAGTGACTTTTGAACCAGGATCAATAACTCAGAATCCAAACATTTTTATTTTTTTACAATGACACATAATGAAATATATATGTTTTTCTTACAGCCGCGAAAAATCCGGCCTGAAAAATATTGATCGGGTTATTTGTTACAGTCTTTCTAATAAATCAAATTTTATTGTATTCCATCTATTTTCAAAGAAATATATCCAATATTTCTAATATTTCAATACAAAAAAAAAAATAAATAAATAATTCTATTTTGTTAAAAAAAAAGTCAAAACTGGTTACTGATTTCAATGAATTCAACAACCGATTTTTTTTTTAACAAAACAAAATTATTTATTTATTTTTTATTTTTTGTATTGAAATATTAGAAATGTTGGATATATTTCTTTGAAAATAGATGGAATAGAATATAATTTGATTTATTAGAAAGACTATAACAAATAACCCGATCAATATTTTTCAGGCCGGATTTTTCGCGGCTGTAAGAAAAACTTATATATTTCATTATGTGTCATTGTAAAAAAATAAAAATGTTTGGATTCTGAGTTATTGATCACGGTTCAAAAGTCACTTCTAGGTAATATGGAAAATATTGTCATCCTTCTAGTACATTTAATTTATAAAAAGTTGTATCTATTTTAAAAAAAAAACTTTAAGTTATTTAATGATTGTTATTCAAAAAGAATTCTCAAAATATATATATATATATAACTTTTTATAAATTAAATGTACTAGAAGGATGACAATATTTTCTGTATTACCTAGAAGTGACTTTTGAACCGGGATCAATAACTCAGAATCCAAACATTTTTATTTTTTTTACAATAACACATAATGAAATATATTAATTTTTCTTACAGCCGCGAAAAATCCGGCCTGAAAAATGTTGATCCGGATTATTTGTTACAGTCTTTCTAATAAATCAAATTATATTCTATTCCATCTATTTTCAAAGAAATATATCCAACATTTCTAATATTTTAATACAAATTTCTGATTTGTAAAAAAAAAAAAAAGTTGGAACATGGAATTTTTCCACGGGCTGAATTAAAATTCCACGGTTTGAGTATTTTTAAAATTATTCTTAAACCTTGATTATTATTATTAAAATAATTTTTTAATTGGGTAAAAATAAAAATGTCGGAAATCATACTAAGGTTTGTAACCCGTACGTTGTGGCAATTTTTCTGTTGAATAGCTAGATCCTTTCTGGGATAACATTATTTTTAAAATTGTTTTAGGTCTTTGCAGCAAAATTTAAATATTATAAAAAAAATAAACAATGTATTTGATTTACTGCACAATGGATATTTAAATGCGCACAATATGTATTCCATTATCGTTCTAACAGGCGGATAATTAATTTTTTTGCATCATAATTAAGGTGCCAAAATCGAAAATTATTTTCTAAATAAAAGGTATTGTGTGATAAAAATTAATGAAGTGGGGATTCTAAATCTAAGGAACACTGCCTTGATCCTTGTCGAAAAAGCAGCGCCAATCTTGAAGGAAATTGATGGTGTGGATCCATGCGCATGAGATTGCTTTCCTGTGATGGGCTCCGAAATTATTTTTGTTAGCACCCTAATAAACCTGAATTAAACAATCACAACCCGATCAGCTATTTTTCCATTCCTACCACCCACGCATACTCAATCGATTGGCACATCAAATTGAACTGGTACACAGACTAAGAAAGCGCACCAATTTGGTGCGCATATTGTGTTGACACACCAAATTACTACAGATGCAGATATAAGGAAATTTTTTATCCATAAAAATTATAAAATTCGGACGTACATAAATAGAAAGAATATATCGTTTGCATCAAATATAGTAAGATCGGACTCATTGAGTCCGATCTATAGATTTTTTTTTTTTGAACGTTGGTGGAGGGAAGAAGAAAAATTTATGAATCGGACTCAATGATATCGATCCATAAAGGGATTGATTTTCTGCGGCACAAAATCTTTTGTAACCATTGATTTTCTACAGATACAGAGGCTTTTGTGCCGCAGAAAATCAACCACTTTATGGATCAGAATCATTGAGTTTGATTCATAAATTTTCTAATTGATTTTCTGCGGCACAAAACTCTCTGTATCCGTAAATACAGAGGATTTTGTACCACAAAAAATCAATCATTTTATGGATCAGACTCATTGAGTCTGATCCATAATTTTTTTTTACAAATTTTCTGTGCGGTTTTGAAAAAAAAAAAATCTTTAAATCAGATTTATTAAATATGATCTTACTGTATTTAATATAAACAAGGTACTTTTTTTTTTTTTTACGTCAGAATTTTATACTTTTTATGAAAAAATCTCAGATATAATGAGATAAACTTTGCTTTTAATATATGTTTTGATTGTTAGCTATTATTCCAATTTTCTTTTTTTCGAGGAGGTGAGGGGGGTTCCAGACGAGAAGCATATATGTATAAGTCAAATCACCAATTGGAATTGTCTGCTCTGTTTGTTAGAAATTGCGAAACAATGAAAGCATATATTATATAAGTCAAATTAAGCATTGGTGTGCTATTTCAGTATGCACATCAAATTGGTACACATTCTCACTATGTGCATCAGTTTAATTTGATGTGCGGACTGAGTATGCGTGAGTAGTAGAAATTAAATTATGACAATTTAAATGGTGATTGTTTAATTATAATTTATTAGAGTGTTAACTAAAAATTTTTTGGTGCTGGACTGGATGTTCTCCCAGCCTTAAAGGGGAAGCAACTGTGACTGCCTGCAATCGTTATTTCCGGGCAGTCCGATTTCCTGTCTATACAATACAAAACCTCAATATCATATCAGATGTAATTTCTAGCAATTATTTCTTTTGAGAAATAATGAGGGTGAAGCCCTTATTTTTATATTAATTAACTTCCTGCAATTATTATCTCCAGTACAATTTTCTGCGATTATGATTTCTTCATTAATTACTATAATAATATGTTTTATCCGTAATGACTGACTATCAGTAAGAAATTATGTTTTATCCGTAATGACTGACTATCAGTAAGAAATAACAATTTATGTTGACTTATTCTCGCCAATAATCATTTATCACCCTCACAGGTAGAACATATTCTTGTAGACGTTGGACAACAGGGGGCTATTTTGCAGCCCTCTAGTTGAAAAAAACCCTTAGAGGCTCCATTATTGTCCACAAAATACTCTACTCTCCTACGCATGTGTTAATCAGGTACTATTAGCCAAAAAGAAAACCATTAAAAATTTCTTTCCATGCATTATGCATATCAAATTAAAAAATGTACGTACGCATGCAGCAGTCGCAACAGGATTAACATTAATTAACACATTATGTTCTTTCATTAAAATAAGCAATTAAACTTATTCGGCTGCTGTCAGAGACTACTTTAAGCTAGCAAAGTAGCATGAGTCTAAGATTTATCTTCCTCGATCGTTTCCATGCACAGCATAACCACCACATATCAGACAATTTAGGAAATGAAGTACCAGTTCAGTACTACCAGTTCATCATAGTCTGTTACATTAAGAAAATAAAGTAGAAATCTATAACACAATAACTTTGACTAAATTAATGGCCTTAATTTATTACTCCTAATTAATCTGTAAACTATTCATTTGAGAGTAAACATGAAAGAACTTCAATGCAACAAGGGAAAGATTCCTAGGTACTTATCTCTGTTAGTAGAAACGCCATGCACAAGATATTCATGGTCTTCAAGGTATAAATTAAGGATTGGGTACATTGCCACCGTACAAGGCCAAGAGAAGAAGAGAGGGGGTACAGCTTGACCTTTCTCCTCAATTCTCATGTTGTTGTAAATTAGAGTAATTAAGCTGTACTCTCTCTCTTCTCCCATTAGCATTGATGGCTCCTCACAAGAGATCGATAAAAGACTTGACGCCTCATTGCATTTATATATGAAGGTAGCTATGTGACTATTTCTGTCGGTTAGCTAGCTATCGTTTAGGTATGTTTGGATAGCTACGATAAGTTTTATTTCCAAAATAGTACCATTATATTTTATGTATATATAAGATGGGCTAATGTATTTTATGAAGTAAAGGTCATGTTTACTTCATGCTCAAATTTCTGTTTAAATTTCTATTTTTAAAATCCAACAGTTATTATGAGTTGTTCAACATGATCTCCATATTAAAATATGTTTGAAAATCAAATTTTATATTTTTCTTTAAAATTTTATTTTATTTGTTTAGATTATGGTCAATAATCTCCTGATTCACTGTATTTTATACCAAAAATGAAAAAAAAAATGAAAAATGAAAATTTTGGTCTCCACACACATTTAATATGGAGATCATGTTTCAGATCGAGTATTTTAACTTTAAAAATAAAATATGAGTGTGAAATAAAGTATGATGATCTTTACTTCATCAAGTGCATTAGCCCCACTCATATACCAGTTACAATCCAAATGTTCAAGAGAATTTTTTTTTTTTTTTTTTTGGATAAGCATATTTTGATAATTTAGTTTTTCCTTGAAATAACATTTCATACAAGCTAGATTAATGCGCCACTCAAATTATATAACTCCAATAATATTTATATTATTCTGAACAAATTAATACAAACTTAACACTCCTTTCTATATTATTGGAGTAACTTTTTTTCTCACATTATTTTAATAATTTAATTCGAATAACATTAATTGTTTTTGTTCTCTTCCTGCGGAGACGGGAGATCCAATTGCTCCCTTAGTCTTTTGCACATTAATGCCTAAATTGATTGTCCAATAATTGAACAAGTTGGTGACCTGGGCCTTGTAAGTTGTAATGATCGATGTGATAGCGTAGCCGGTAGCCCTACCCAACCGCCTTCAAATAAGAACGCTGTTTTGTACTATTTAATTTCTTTGTGCATGTTATCCTTAGCTAGACTTATTGCACCACTAAATTTATAGATTTTAGAACAATTATTGTAACTGTGTATTTTTACTACATAATTTATTGTAGTCACGCATTGTATTCCTTCAATTTCCATAACAACTTAACAAGAACAGTAATACCTGTACATATGCCATCCTCCAAGTAATCATCAAAATGACATAGGTGATATATACTTGTCCCATAATGATTTTATAGAGCTTTTAGTACATAGCCCTATATTGCTAAGGGGTTTGCTAGTTGTTTAATACATCCAAAGTGCTTCGTGTGACTTTTGATGCCATTAATTCTTTCTTTGGAAGCCTGAAATAGCAAATTAGAAGATCTAAACTGACTAAACATGCACACTCTAACTTTTATTTTTATAAAAATAAAATTAAAAAAAAAACTATGAGTAATTTAATTTGATAAAATAAGAAGAAATTTTTTATGAGAAAAAGAATTCAGTAGAGAGTAAAGGAATTCCAATTGGCAAATTAGAAACTAGTATGTAAGTCTAAGAAGTTCGGAAGCTTTGGAATTATTGACTTACATACACTCAATGTGGCACTACTGGCAAAATGGTACTAGCTTTGGTGTAAGCCAGAGCTGAGATTGTGGAAATCATTATGCATTAACTCATATGATAATAATGATTTGGGGGAATTACAAAATTGTAATTTCTTTAAGCATACATTATACAAGGCAAAGGTATTCTGTGAATGTTTCTTTACAAGAATCATAAGCAATGGAGAAAAAAACGAGATTCTGGTCACATAATTAGGGCTATGGTTTTTTAAAGGATGAATTATCCAAATTATAAAGTCGGGAAAATGACCCGGATATTATGGTCAAAAAGGTTTTTCAAACTCAGAATGTATCAACACTTTTTCAGCTATTGGATTCACAAAAATGTATACAATAGTATAGACATTTAATCACAATTTTGACCAGGCAAGAGCCGCTGAACCAGGATCAAGATGATATCTCTTGGAACCTAACTGTTACAAAAGATTTCAAAGTAAACAGTGTGTACCTGGGAATGAAAAATGAACCAAGATTACAGGTTTTCATTCACAGAGTCTGGAAAACGAAGGTTCCCCAAGGATGAAAATATTTGCATGGCTTTTGTATTATAAGAAGATACTGACAGCTGAAAAGTGAAAACCTAGCAAAGAGAGGATGGAACCTGCCAAGCATGTGTGTTCTTTGTAGATAGAACAATGAATAGGGCATATGTTTTCTGAATGTTGCTTCTCTTTAATATAATATACAATGGTAACAAATCAATCACAGCCAACACCTAGAAACTGTAGGAGGAAGGAGCATCAAGATGGATTGTTTCAAAAAAAAGGAGATGTAAAGTCAAGATAATTGCTATTAATTTCTCTATTTGTATATTGAAGAGAAAGATCGATGTTCAAGAATCTTCAAAGAGGAATACAAGATGATAGAGGAACTGACAAGAGAAATACGGGATCAATGAAGTGTTATTCAATCAATTCCATAAAAATTCTTTAGAATTGTTTTAAATTATTGTTTTTATTGCTTTATTTTCATATTTCTTTAAAAAACCCAAAATCGCTCAACAAGGTTGAGTAACGTTTTTACCCATGTAATAGGTTCAATTTGAAATCTATATCTTATTTTAAATATCAATAAATCAAAATAAGAATTTGATCCTTATTTTTACTAAAAAAAAATGTTAGGCATTGTAGATAAAAACGGGTTGTGTTTTTATCTTCTTCTTTTTTTCTTTTGTTTTTGAAAGTTAGTGACTTTAAATGTCTACTAACAATTTCATTGATAAAAAAATAATTTACAACGGATCAAATGATCCTCCTAAGTAGATCTAAACTCATTTATTCTCAGTAAATTACGTAAACTACTCTAATCAATTAATCTTACTTATCTACTCTCAAAAACACCTTATTACCACTTTCTCCATCTCTCCACAACCGGATCCGTTTTTGATGAAATATTTCAATGACATTCTTTGTGTTTATCGGATTTCGAACACTTGTAATTTGTTGAAAACCAATTATATATATATATCAAATATATAAGCAGTATCTTATAAAGCGCCAAACGCATCTTTACGTCGATCATCAATCATCACAGGGTATTGATACTGATACTGATGTACTGATACGCCTGTTGGACTGAGCGTACCTACATCAATCTCCATGACCACCTAAATAGCACCTAAACAGTAAGCCATGGAGCTAATAGCTAGGGAGTGTTTTTGGAAGGTTATGCATGGTTACTGTGCGGAGGGGGCCGGGGAATTAATTAACTGGGGTGAAATAGAATCAGACGACGTGTCGGTAAAGTTAACTGCATGTGCTCTTTCCAGGGCTCATGATCTAGAATTTTGCTGCTCTGTACTAGTTTTTATATAGTGGGTTGACTGTATGTCTGTATGCTGCTTTGAGATATATAATTTGATGCTTGTTGGCGGAGAAGTATTCACAGAAATATAGCCTTCCATGAGAGACACATGGACCTGAATCGTCTATATACATCCATAAAATCTATATATAACACCATTCAATATAATTAAAATTATAAGTCGCATTAAGCTATCAGATAATCGTAAATCGCAATTTAATTAGATGATTCAAATTAAGTGCAATAATTAATGACTCAAAGAGTTCATTAATATTAGTTAATTAACACCATGATATCATGCAAATTTTCATGCAAAATAGTTCTGCATCTTAAGAAGCATTAATATCATGTATGTACTTTTTAAAATTATATGAACGTTAATTTTGAGACAATAGAAGAGAAAAGAAAAATAGACGATCATGAGGTATAATCCAGCAAATTAAATGCATAGTAATAAATCTTTAGGCATAACCCATAGACAAAACAAAGACTGATTTTTCTACAACTTATAAAGTACTGTTGCTGTATCTTGTATGAATATATGAAATATCATAGTAATAAAATTATATTTAAATAGCATAATAGATTCATAGCTCTCAAGCATTTTTCATAGCAGATATAGTTGTTATTGTGGATGCTACCGATTCAGACAATACGTAATTATTTTCATTAGATAGTTATAAAGTCAAAATATTTCACTAAAGATGATAAAAAAAATTAAAAAATAACAATAATTAAATGGTGCTCAATGATTAATTGTCAATAAATTTTCTAAGTTAAATTTCAATATGAAACACCAGTATTTTTACCCAATCCACATTTTACTTATTAGAAAATTAAGACATATTTTTTAACTGTTTGCCGATACTTTGACAGGTAATTCACCGGATTGGTGGAGTGAGTGTGCTATTAGGTACCTGACCGTTTAGCATACTCACAATAAAATTGAAATATAATAGTTGTTTGTTTGTCACGGAATTACACGGGATGAGATTTAATAGGATGGAAACTCACTTTTGAAAAAAAAATAAGAACTCATAGATACAGATACACATAGAATTGATTATGAGAATGAGCTGAAATGAGTGTTTGGTTGTACCGTAGAATTAGTTATAGAAAATTCTATTTTTCTTTCTAAAATACTTAGATTAATACATAATTGTTAATGTAATAAAATAAAATGAATTAAACAATAACATAACAATAATTATTAATTATTATTTTATAACGAGACTTTTGCTTGTAAACTTGTTATTAATTATTTTGGTAAACATCTTTTTTTTTTCTCTCTCATATTTATTTTCATATATATATATATATATATATATATGAGATGGACTTGGGTGAGACGCGGAGCACCACGCGTTTGTACTTCACGCCATATTTTCATTTTGAAAGTCCAAACAACCGATCCGAACCGTTAGATGTGATCTCCATATTGAAATGTGCTTGGAGACCAAATTTTACATTTTTTGGAATTTTTTTACTATTTATTAAGCCACTTTGAAAATCTGAAAATCCGGATGAACAGTATAAACAGTAAAAATTTCTGGACCACCGGATCAGCGATTTTCAAAGTGGCTTAATAAATAGTAAAAAAATTCCAAAAAATGTAAAATTTGGTCTCCAAGCACATTTCAATATGGAGATCGTGTTGAGTGGTTCGGATCGGTTGTTTGGATTTTCAAAATGGCTAAAATGTACCATGGAGCACCAAACGCGTATACTTCGCGTCTCACCCAAGTCCATCTCTCTCTCTCTCTCTCTATATATATATATATTGACTAGATAGTAACAAATAAAAAATAAAATTAATAATAAAAAGTTGTTAAAATAAGAAAAATTGATAATAAAAAGTTATCACTTTGACATTAATAACAAGGAAGAAAGAGAGTTCCAATTATTGGAAAATAAAAAAAATTAAGTTTGATCCAACAATTTTTTTTCCCCACAAGTTGGGATTTAGAAGGAAATTTGTTCTCAACCCAAATGAAAAAAACTGTCATACGAACGCGTGATTGGAAAAAAACAAAAAAAAATCAAATCCCAAAGAGTGTTTGCTTTGAGATTCATATCAGATTAAAATTTAAAACGGACTATTGAGATCTCATTTTACACGGTCAGGTATTGTCACACCTCAAATCCCGGGTATGACAGCATGCCGTGTATATTTATTAAAACATATATATACGCAAGACAGTGGATCTTTTATATGCATTACCAATAACACCATTACATAATAACCACATCCCTATATTCCTTACAAGATTTATCTGACATAATACGGCAGACTACAATTTAGAATTGTCTCCCGCATCATGTCAGTTTCAACCACCCAAATCCCAAATTATGTGTGGTTATGCTGTCATTCGCAATCCAGAATCGTCTCTCTGTATCCGTGTAATAAACCTGAAAATGACCCAAAGGGAGGGGGTGAGAATAAATTCTCGGTGCGAATTTGCCACAGTTAGATTATTGGACTTGCAATCAAACTCCATATTCAAAAATGAAACCCAAACCATAGCAATTCAAATCAATTCATATTCATAATTATAAAAAGGAATGCGCATGCTCGACAACAAATAATAAAACCGGATCACGGTTCACGGAATTTCCAAGGTGAATTTCAAACACAATATATATTTGGCTTAACTCGACACATTAGGGCTTGTAACAACTACAGATGTTCTTTCGAGCTGGACCCTTTATCAAACCCACATCTGTAGGGTTACTGGCACCTACAGATGGCCCACCGAGCTGGACCCTTTATCTGACACCCATCTGTAGTTGTTTGGCTTAACCATTTCCTAAGGTTTGGTTACAAGTCACCTATACAGGTCAACTTGACAAAAATGCAATCACACGGAATCAAAGTCAGCCATACTGCTCAACTTTGCAATTTCATTCAAATAGAACCAAAGTCGGCTATCAGCCTTGCAAAATTCATTAAACAGGTCAACGGATAGGTCACCGTCACCTTATCCAGCCACCTAAACAGGTCGGTCTGGCAAATTCATAACAGGTCAACGCATAAGTCAGCAGCGTCACCTTAATCCAGCCACCTAAACAGGTCAGTCTGGCAAATTCATAACAGGTCAACGCATAAGTCAGCAGCGTCACCTTAATCCAACCACCTAAACAGGTCGGTCTGGCAAATTCATAACAGGTCAACGCATAAGTCAGCAGCATCACCTTAATCCAGCCACCTAAACAGGTCGGTCTGGCAAATTCATTCACGTATAGAACAATTAATAGAACTAATCAATTAATAACCATACCAACATGCCAAATAACCTTAACCGAACAATTCAATCATTCTCATTTATGCAAGAATCAATATGCAGCATGAATTTCAAAGTATGCAACAATTAAGCATTCAACATGACAAACGAATAAACAGTTTAATTCCTGAAAATGAAATATCAAACAAGTCCAAGAATCCCGCACTTGATTACGACGAGCGTACCGCTTAGTTATGGATCAGACGTATCGAAATGTCCCGCAAAGTCTTGCTCGACCGAGCCTACACCTATATTACATGTACCCTTGGTTTAACTTTTGTTCGAATGCTAACTTGAGTTGTATTAATCTCTTTATACTTTCCTTAACGAAATTCATATATTTTGGTGTCAACCCTTTCTTCATTGGTCTTAATTACTTAACATCTCTTATCAATTCTCATATTTACGTTTGGGTCCTCTAGACCATACACAATTCCAATTTGGTAACAATTTCTTTACCGTCTCACTATTTTGGTTCTCGTAATAATTCAATTTGCCGATTAATTAAACCCTAATTTGGTCAAATTTCAGATTAACCGTTAGATGTCACGATTGAGGGAGAGGTTCACTGATTACAAGTCTATTTGGTCGGATTAGGCTCAACAATTCATGATAAAACTAAATTTTGGATTTGGTACAAAAACCCTAAAAACTCGAAATCCAAAATCGAGACAAAATCGGAGAAAGAATCAACAATTAACAACAAAGGAAACTCAAGGAGTTCGATTACTAGCCGTGCATGCACAAATGTCGGGTTTCTAGCAAAAACCCTAGAATAGTGAAAAACCGGATTTTGGAGAGAAGAGGGGAGAGATAGGAGTACCTATTT
Organism: Carex rostrata; assembly: GCF_964058835.1. Lineage (NCBI taxonomy): Eukaryota > Viridiplantae > Streptophyta > Magnoliopsida > Poales > Cyperaceae > Carex > Carex rostrata. Next base: position 6,068,806 of record NC_135918.1, read on the forward strand.
GGAGAGCTAGACGAGATCTACGATCAATTTCTCGGTTCCACCTTCAATTTCACGGGCTATAGTGAGGTTTGGAGGGAGAGAGAGTTGTTTCACTTTTCTTTCCTCTTTGGGCGGAGCTCACATCAGGCAGGGAAAGGAAATGAAGTGGGAGAGGAAGAAACACAGGATTTAGGCAAATAAACCCTCAGAATCGTTGTATAAAACGTTATAACGTTTTGGCAAATCGTTATAACAATTCAGCTGGTGAGAAACGCAGAAAATAGTGTATAAAACGCATAATTTAGTGTATAAAACGTTATAACGTTTTCTGAAAACGTTATGACGTTTTAATTGAATTCAGCTTTCATAAAATTGTCATTTTATCAAGTTTTACAGTGAAAAACGTTATAACGTTTTAGGAATAATTTTTTTTTTTTTTTTTTTTTTTTTTACAGATGTAACAGGTATTATTGCACTGGATCTGGATTAATTGGTGTGGGCCGTGTATGTTTGTACATGGACTAACAAGTAACAATTGAGATGAAGAAAAATAAGAAACACGAGACAAAGCACAGTAGTTGTCACCTTTTTTCCAGCACTCTTTGCTCTCATTTTTCTTTTACGGGTCATCTCAACCTCGTCCCCACATCACATGCTTCCCCTTAATTCTCCTTCGCTTTCTGTCACTTCCATCTCACTGAAATTAAATATTTCAATTGGTGGGTCGTCTTACTCGTCTATGCACTCCAGTTAATAATATAATTTTGAGAAAAATACACTTAAAATATATCAATCAGATCTTGATCTTCATTAATAGGGGTCTGTAAAGTTGGATATTCAATTTTTTTAAGGCGTTAAGACAGGAGCAGAGTCAAATTTTCAGATTATGAGAATCAAATACAAACATATAAATTTTTTTTGCATAGAATGAAGATCAATTTTACAATACCAAATTATTTTACTCACAATTATGTAGAAAATAAATATAAAAAAATTGAAAAAAATATGGGGATCAATTGAACCCATTCATTCTTTCTCATTCTACAAGGAGAATATTATTTTTAACTACTAAATCAAAAATTAATTCTTCAAACTTCAATATTAAAATAAAATATTTAAATTTGATCTATATTATTTTCTCTACACAAAAAATATATAATTTTCAATTTTGTTGTTATATATATTAATAAGTTGAAAAATCATCATTCAGAAATTATTCACATATCAATATATTTTTACTAAATCTTAGCTAATATCAATCAAAATAAAATCTAAATATTTTGATCTTTTATGTATGCATAGAGACATACATAATATTGTTCAAGAAAATAATATAGAGTATATCTAACAATATTATTTTGATATTGTAGTTTAGATTTTAAGTTATTATAACTTAAAATTTTATAGATAGAGACATAATGAACACACAAAAATAGAGGTATTTGAATCTTGAATCTATTCCACGGTAGTAAATAATCAAGCTAAATGTTTCATTGTGACTACTTCAGAGAAAATATTCTTGTGATTACATCGGTTTTTGAAAATTTGAAAAAAATTCATATATAAATAACATATATTTGAAAATGTGAAATTAGTCCACATGTGAAACTATTTATGACTGTATAACTAACTAATTATTAAAAAAGTATTATATATTCATGTGTAAATTTGAATTTTTTTTAATGTTGTAATTTGAACTCAAATGAAGATTACACCGCTGCAATTTTGATTAAATAAAAGTTCGATAATTAATCTCGAATATAACAGAGTTGAATTTAAAAAAAATTAATTGAGGGATGACCTCTCATGATCGAAAATGAAATATATGTTTTCTATTTCTGTGAGATATTTAAATTACTTGGTATTAAAATTGTCCATAACATTGACTATAATCCAGTTGACCATGACACCGATTTTGATGCATGTTTTGGACCAATTTACGCAAGCTTTTATGCATTCAATCATGAGGCATATATAGATTTAAAAAAATGGAGAACTAGCGTTATTAGAATATATAAAAAAAAATTGAATTTTTAGTCCGCAATGTTTCAAATGCTGGTTCTTTATCGTTAGAGAATTTTAGCACTTTTTATTAATATCCAAAAAAAAATATGAAATTTCAGAAACTATTCAGGTTTTCGTGTTATTTCGAAATCTATCCAAACTGCAAATTTTTTTTGCGGTTTTAGACTGAGTTACCGCAATTTTTTTTTGCGGTTTCAATTTTTTTTTCATTTTTCAGATTTTTCTTTGTTCAAATAGAAATATTTATAATTTATTTATTTATTTATTTATTTATTTATTGAAATATTACAAATATTTAATATATTTCTTTGAAAATAGATGGAATACTATATAATTTGATTTATTAGAAAGACTGCTACAAATAACCCGGATCAACATTTTTCATGCCTGATTTTTTTGTAGTTGTAAGAAAAATTAATATATTTCTTTGTGAGTTATTGGAAAAAAAATGCTTGGATTCTGAGTTATTGATCCCGGTTTAAAAGTCAATTCTAGGTAATACATAAAATATTGTGATCCTTCTAGTACATTTAATTTATAAAAAATTGTATATATTTTTAGAATTCTTTTTAATAACAATAACTTAAAGTTTTTTTTTTCAAAAATATATATGATTTTTTAGAAATTAAATGTACTAGAAGGATGAAAATATTTTCTGTATTTACTTAGAAGTGACTTTTGAACCGGGATCAATAACTGAGAATCCAAGCATTTTTTTTTTTTCCAATAACACAAAGAAATATATTAATATTTCTTACAACCACAAAAAATCCAGCATGAAAAATATTGATCCGGGTCATTTGTAGCAGTCTTTCTAATAAATCAAATTATATAGTATTCCATCTATTTTCAAAGAAATATATTAAATATTTCTAATATTTCAATACAAAAAATAAATAAATTATAAATATTTCTATTTAAATAAAAAAATCTGAAAAATGAAAAAAAAATTGAAACCGCAAAAATATTTTGCATTTTTTTTTTAAACTACAATTTTTTTTTGCAGTTTTGGAATTACAAAACAACAATTTTTTTTGCGGTTTTAGACTGAATTACTGCAAAAAAATTTTGCGGTTTGGGTAGATTTCGAAAAAACAAAAAAACCTGGATAGTTTCTGAAATTTCAAAAAAAATTTGGATATTAATAAAAAATTCGGATTTTAGGTTTTAGCATTAGAAGGTTACTAACACGATTAAATAATTTAGTGTCAAGTATAATTGCATTTTTAAAAGCTTGATTCCATGTGATAGGAAGCTCTATCCCTGTGTCAAAAGAAATAAGGATCTCAATAAACCTGATTAGTGGGAAGAAAAAACATGTAATTTATTAAAAAAAAATTAACGATATGATAGCTATAGACAGTTGAGATTCATAACAAGATATTGGTTTTGAATTTTGATAATATGAATTATTTTTATGAGGAGGGATTGACTTACAAAATTTGTAAGTTACAACATCTTACAATAATTTGGTTTTGTGATTTTCAATGTCCAAACAATCGATTCAAATCATTCAAAATGATATCTATATTAAAATGTCAAGACATTGTTATTAAAATAAATATGAAAAGCTTTTGTGAACTGATTCTGTCCCTTTTTTTTCATTCTGAGGCCATGTTCGTAAACATGGAAATTTTATGGGAATATAAATTTTTAGGGATGAACTAACTATTCCCAATTCATTTCCTCCATTTATTCCCCAGTCAATAACTGTCTTTGTTGACCACTAATTAAGAGAGGGACCACAACTTCCAACACTAAAAGACAAAATAAAATGCGTCATTATCGATTATTAAGTTGAGGGACCGCTCATTTACTGGATGGACTACTAACTACTTGAGGGACCGTTTAATATTAATAGATTTTACAACTGGCGCGCGCAAATATGGGTACATATGCACGGAAGTGTTACATCACACCCATCTTTTATACGTTTTTAGATATGAGTTTTTTTCCCCCTTCAATCTCGCCAATATTTCTGACGATCTGTGATGAAATTTGTGAATCTAATATCACGAACGTCTTTTACGTAATTTTCTCTTTCAAATGAGATCCATGATGACATACTTTCGAGTCGTCCGTTGCATAAGTATTCATATCTTGTCATGCAGTTTCATACCTCGTCGGGCAAGTATTCTACCACGTCGAGCAAGTATTCATACATCTTTGTACAAGTATTGATATTCGTCGAGCAAGTATTCATTCCTCGTTGGAAAAGTATTCATAAATCGCCTGTGACAACCTGCCTTGTTGCCGGCGGATCGGTAGGAGCCGATGGATAGGAAGTCGAAGGTGATGCAGTCTGGATCGAGATTGCAACGAGTTATGAATACTTGCATGACGAGTTATGAATACTTACACTACGAGGTATGAATGCTTGCGCGGCGGACAACTCAAAAGTACTTCATCATGGATCTCATTTGAAAGAGAAAATTACGTAGAATACGTCTGTGACTTTAGATTCGCAAAAAAATTCACAGATTGTCAGAAATATGGGCGACATTGAAGTAAAAAAAAAAGCCATATTTAAAAATGTATAAAAAATAAGTATGTGATAAGAAAAATTGTTTAAAAAAATACTTGATATCTTACATATGAATACTTACTATATTAGATGTTAGTACTTGCGTGTATAAGTATACATATTTACGTGCATCAGTTGTAAAGTTTTTCAAATATAAGTGGTCCTCCAGTTAATTAGCTATCACACACATTATTAATGACTGATACACGTTTTCTTTTATTTTTTTGTGCTGGAAGTTGTGGTCCCCTCATATAATTAATGATTGGGGGATGGATGAGGGAAATAAATCTTTATTCAAATTTTTAATATAGAAATGGTAATTTGAATTTGTCAAAACCAAAGATATTTAACTCGTGAAATTTTTTAAAATAAAGGTGTTCGACAAATGCATGGAAAATTTTGTTAAGATATTGGTTGTTTTTCTTTTTATGGAAGATGTAATACTAAAATTGAACTATATTAAGTGCATTGACATTATGATCAATATAATTGTATATATCATATTCTAAAAAAAATGAGCAAATTGACAATATTACAAAGTGGTATCAGATTGAACTGACCATACACTGCAAAGTGAAATTAACCACACACAGCAAAATAATTTCAAAATGAATTGACCACACTGCAAATTATGATAGACCGTAGACGGCATAATAGGAACTTAACTTGAAAATGAGTTTTATAACAAGCTTCCAAATATTTCATAAATAAAGATACCAAAAAAGTTAAAATACCTAATACCAAAAAAGTTAAAATACCTAACAAAACATATTGGAAACTGCTGTCACCGTCTCACCGAGCAGAGCCTCAGTGATAAATGACTATTATTGGGATTCTAGAAATTGTTGGAAGATGGTGATTCCAGAGAAACCACGTCAAATAATGGATGCATTATGCATGTGATTTTTTTAGGGTAGACAGCCCTACTCCCCCAGGTTTTGTCCGTCTTGCACCAGATCTCGGTTTACTTGTATTTTATTAGTACTTAATGCGCAGGGCAGGGGACGATGAAACAGTATGTTGCTACTAAATAGTTCAATACTTTGATTAAAAGTTTTGGCAAAGCACGCACGCGTGCCGATCGATTCTATTGTGATATATAAAAGTAAAATAAAATATCTTCCTCAATGTAAAGGTAATCGGAGACAGATTTCGTATCACTCTTGAAGATGCTAGTCTTTACTATATATAATAAAACCAAAAACAAAATAGAAGGCTTATAATTGCATTTAAGTTTGCATTCCGAATATTTTTATAAGAAATTAAAAAAAAAAAAAATGACGACATTCATCTGAAATTGAAAAATCACATTTTAAAAAGTAATACTAAAAATTTCAGCTTCCGTGAACTCCAAAAAAGTGGAGGCCAAACAATCCGGCATCATATGGTTATTACCAAATTATTGAGCGTATGTTAGTCGTACTACGTACGCTTTTCCAAACACAAAATTAAATGGAGGAGTGCTGTTTTGAGAACAATGTTCAGCGATAAAAAAAAGTTTTTATTATTAGACCTTATATGCTTTTATAGTTTTGTTCAATGCTCTTTCTTTTTATGTTAGAAATATTACAACGACATACTTTATTCTTTCCTGTTTAATTAAGTGAGGTTTCTATTTTTTGGGAAATTATTTTCTCAAAGTTTTTAAAAAAAATTGTAATTGAGAAGATAATAGCATATGAAATTCCACGAATTGGAACTTGCAAAAAATTCATCATCTTTATTGTTATTTTATCAAGGTTCTAAATAATACTTATTGTGTCATTGAGAAAAGATTAAAAAAAGAGTTGTCGCGAATAACATAATTATAGCGAAAGCTTTCGTACATAATTTTTTTTTTTTTAAATTATATTCTATATTTTTACTAATTATCAACATTATGTAAAGTCTTATAGAACAATAAGTAAAATCAAATTGATTAAGGAATTATAATATCCATATTGAACTAGTAGAAAATTCAAATTGGTATTTAAAATATCTCCAGTAACATATCACAAACTATCTATCATTTTCTATTCAAAATAACTTAAGCATTATAACATAAATTATCTATCTATTTCTATTCAAAATAACCTACGCGTAAACTATTGAAATTCATAATTTCGAATTTGAAATTGGGGAATTGAGGTGGTGCACATCACAACAGATAAGGAGATTAGAAAGGAAGAAATGTCGGAGAAGCAACAATTCCTAGAGGAATATGAGAGATAGGCTAAACTAAAAGCAATATGGGTCTTGAAAATATTTTGGTCCTTAAAAAGAATTTTGAGTTTGGACCTTTAAATAAAAGTTTATGTAGCACAACATATGCTATTTGCACTACGTGCTTTTTGGACTGCTATGTAGCCTATGTAGCATAAGCTGAATTAGCACACTTTGATCACATAACTTAGCTTTTAATGTCCAAAAATACTATGACACCGCTATTTAGAACACTGTATTTTGTCAACACTTTTTTTTTATCAAATGAAGAAGTAATATTACGATCATGATTTGTTCAATCTTAACGAAATACATTATCACTAAAAAGAGAGAGACATCTACACAAAATTGTAATAAATGATAATTTTCTCCTTAAATTCTTAGGATAAATATGTAAATTTTATCCTAAGAATTTACATAAGTTCTATGTAATTTACGGATAAATATGCAAATTTCTTCAGAGCTAAAATTAATAGAATGACTATTAAACAAATGAAAATTACTTCGTTTTTGGTGGTCAATTCTTCATGTATGGAAAACAGCGACAAAAGATAACATTCCTTACAGAGCAGTCCATTTCTTACTAAGCATTAAATGTTTCCAGTGATAATAATATATGTTGAGATTTAATGTATGTTTATCGCATTATCGCATTAATAGAAGTTATAGGGTCTTTTTGGTAAGAAAGAGTTTATAAGAAAGTATAGGGTTACGGATGTAATTTGTGATGCCTATAAAGACCCAAGAGAATCAAAGAATCAAACAATTCATTTTTGAACCACTTTTCTTGTTGGTATCAGGTTCCAGGTTAAACCCTAGCCGTTTTTCTATTTTTCTCCATTTTTTTCTCCGATTTTACTGTAGCTACAGTAATCGCCATACCTGATCGCTAGAGAAGGAGCTCTGCCCAGCCTCTGCCTCTGCTGGGATGGTCTGATCTGCTCCGCCTAGGTCAGAACCACCTTGTTTAGCTCTGCCAAAGTCAGATCTGCTCCGTCTAAGCTCCGCCAACCACCATCTCCGGTCACTGGCCCCTTAGTCCGACCACCTAGCTCCGCCTCTCTTCTTCAAAAACCGAACAACCCTTCTCTCTCTCTTTCTAAGTCGGTTTTTTCTTCCTTCTAGCCGGCCAAACTAGGTAAGGGGTTGTTCTTTGTGTGATTTGGCCGGCGTGGGGGGCCTTTACCCCACGATACCCGAGATACGGGTTTGATCGGGTTCGAGCTCGAGTCTTGATGTGCTAAATCAAGATTGGGTCAAGAAAAAAAGGAAGAAAGGGGAAGATGATGAAAACCTAGATCTTGAGGGTGCAAGATCGGGTTTGGAAGAGGAGGAAGGTGTTTGAGGATGTCAGGAGATGGCACGGGAGGTACGGGATTGGAGTGTCTGGGCAAGATCGATCCTGAGGTTCTGAAGGTCAGTAGTAGTAGTGGTGAGATGCAGCAAATGGTGAGTGTAGGGGCTATGCCTTGTCCAGTTGTGGTGGAGTCGGCAGTTGTGCTGATTATAGAGTCGGTCGTTGTGCCGAATCAGGGGGAGACTGATTCCGAGGGTGGTGGACCTCAGGCTCAGGGGGAGCTGAGAGTGTACACGAGGAGACGAAAGGAGAATGCGAAAACAGTACCTACAGTGCCGCTTGTGCCAAGTCCATTTTCCTTGCCTACCTCGACTCCTGAGACACCTTCTCCATCCACCGCAGACTCAGAATACACAGGTGATATGATTCCTCTCTCTACTCCTCCCACTCCTCTATCGGTAAGAAGGACTCCTCGCGAGAATGCAGGCATTCCTCCTGATCGATATGGTTTTCCACATGACATTGCCAAATTTGTCTCTTACTCACACATATCACCTGTACATGGATCATTCATTGCATCTTTGGACATTGTCTCTATTCCTAAATGTTGGCAGGGTACTAAGGAGGATCCAAAGTGGGAAGCAGCCATGCTAGAGGAACTTGAGGCCCTTGCCAAGAACAAAACCTGGGAGCTCGTGTCACTACCACCTAGCAAGATGGCCATTGGATGCAAATGGGTCTTCACAGTGAAGCAAAGCCCAGAAGGAAAGCTCGAGCGGTATAAGGCCCGATTGGTGGAAAAGAGGTACAGTCAGACCTATGGTATAGACTATGATGAGACTTTTGCACCCGTGGTGAAGATGAGCACAATACGAACGCTGGTTTCCTTAGCCGCAAATAAGGGGTGGAAGTTACACCAACTCGACGTGAAGAATGCTTTTCTTCATGGTGACTTGTTGGAGGAGGTGTACATGGAGATACCACCTGGTTTTGGCACGAAAAGGACAGTAGGTAAGGTGTGCAGGCTCAAGAAGTCTCTTTATGGGCTGAAGCAATCCCCTCGAGCTTGGTTTGACAGGTTCAGGAAGGCTATGGTAGGCATGGGGTATCGGCAGACCAATGCAGACCATACAGTGTTTTTTAGGCAACGAAAAGCTCACATCACTATGCTTGCCGTATATGTGGATGACATGATTATCATTGGCGATGACGAGAGTGAGATTGCTCAGCTGAAGGTGAAATTGGGCAAGGAGTTTGAGGTAAAGGACTTAGGGCGACTTAGATACTTTCTCGGCATTGAGGTGGCACGTGCCCCCGAAGGGATTGTTCTTTCCCAAAGGAAGTATGTGCTAGACCTGCTCACTGAGACAGGCATGTTGGGGTGCAGGCCTGCAATTTCTCCAATTGATGTGAAGGGCAAGATGAGTGCAGAGGCAGGAGAACAGGTTGATCGTGAGAGGTACCAGAGACTGGTAGGCAGACTGATCTATTTGACGCATACTCATCCCGATATCTCATTTGCAGTGAGCGTGGTGAGCCGCTACATGCATGACCCCAGGAAGGACCACATGGACGCAGTGTATCACATTCTGTAACAACCCGAAAATTTGGAGTTATGATTATTTATTATTAAATATTATTTTCATATAATATGCAAACCATTGATACGTCTATTGAAAATAAATAATTAATGAAATAAAAAAATCATCTTTGGTTAGATTTTGAAATAATTAATTAACTTAAATTTGTTTCCATTAATTTGTTTCTTTCCTTGTACTTTGTCGGTACACTGTATTCATTTCCATTGAATGCTAGTAACGCCACTCTGTTTATTTATATTTATTTCCATGTATTAAACTATTCATAACTGATCTTTTGAATTCTATTAAAAGAGCAGAATTGCAAAAAAAAAATGAAACGACGCTAATCACGCAACCGCTGCCATATAATAACTTCCCTTTTGTTTTATCCATGATTTCTATCTCATTCTCTTCGGATAAGAAAAATAAAACCAAACAGAAAGAAAAATGTCAGAGAAAAGGAGAAACAAAAATAGTAAAGAAAATTATATAATCCGCCTGAGTGGAATTTTGATCCTATGTCGTGATTAATTTGTACAACTGATTGCAATCTGATTTCAGTTTCTGAAATATCTCGCTATCAGGTAACCAGACTTCTCTATAATCTGTGTTTTCGTTTTGTATGGTTGATTTGAATATTGGTATTGCATATTTGGATTATGATGGCATATTTAACGGGATAGCGGGTCTGAGGTTGGAATTTGATTTATCCGATACACGGGGGTTGCTAGTCGTGGTCGGGACCGATATGCGGGGAATGCTAGTCGCAGTCGGGTTCGATGGTTGAAGATATGATGTGACTTTTTTTATGGATAACCTAGACCGACGTGCTATTGCCGGTTAAATATGCATGCATAATTTGATGTGTATTTGTGTGGATTAATCCGGCCTATTTAAATAGTTGTTAAATTAAGCCAATTGTAGAGAAGCGCGTCGTTAAATAACCGGTTACTAAGCTTTGTAGCTGACTCCGTTTTGTTATTTTGTTTTTCTTTTTGTTGGCGACGTAGGTTGACGGGCCAAGGAAAAATGTGAAGATGCTTATATAATCACGCTCCGGATGATAAAAATCTGGGGTGTGACACATTCTGAGGTACCTGAAAAGTGCACCGGGGAAGGGCTTGGTTTTCAGACAGAATGAACACATGAACATTAAGGGCTATTGTGACTCCGACTGGGCCAGTTGTCAAGATGACAGGAGGTCCACATCTGGCTACTGCATGTTCGTACAGGGCAACTTGGTCTCCTGGAAGAGCAAGAAGCAGCCAGTTATTTCGAGATCGACAGCAGAAGCCGAGTACAGGGCTATGGCATTGGAAGTTGCTGAGATGGTGTGGCTGAAGAGGTTATTGGAAGAGCTCAAGGTGAATCATGGAGCTCAAATGAAATTGTGGTGTGATAGCAAATCAGCGATCAGCATTGCAAACAATCCTGTGCAGCACGACAGAACCAAACATGTGGAGATCGATAGGTTCTTCATAAAGGAAAAGCTAGAAAGTGGACTATTGGAGCTGAGTCATGTAGCTACTGGAGATCAAGTAGCTGACTGCCTCACCAAAGGACTTAGCTCAATAGATCTAGATAAGTTTTGTGACAAGATGGGCTTGATGGATATCTTTTGCCCATCTTGAGGGAGAGTGTTGAGATTTAATGTATGTTTATTGCATTATCGCATTAATAGAAGTTATAGGATCCTTTTGGTAAGAAAGAGTTTATAAGAAAGTATAGGGTTACAGATGTAATTTGTGATGCCTATAAAGGCCCAAGAGAATCAAAGAATCAAACAATTCATTTTTGAACCACTTTTCTTGTATATAATTAGATATTTAACAAAACAATGACGATATTCATGAAGAGCAAGATTGGGTATAAAGTAGGGCTGCATAAAAAATTCGTAGTTCGTGATTCGATTCGAGTTTGATTCAAAAAAGTTCGTAACAAATTCAATTCGAAATAGTTCAAAATTAATTCAAACTAAATTCAAACTGAACTTGATTCGTTCGAAATAGGCTCGCAAACTATTCTAGTTCGAATCTCAAAGTAACGTGAACTGTTGATTTCTGCTGATGACTTAAAAGTTGAAGCATAAGGCGCCCAGCCATAAGTCATAACTCGTAAGTCGTAACTCTCAATCTCAATTCTAAAACCCTGTAGGACTTTTACCTCTCGCTTTCGGTGACTACGATCGCTCTTTCTTATCGTAAAAAAGTTTGTAAAAAATTCGATTCAAAATTAATTCAAACCAAACTTAATTCGAAATTAATTTAAACCAAATTCAAACTTGAGTAAGTAGAGTAAATTCGATTCGTTTGCAGCCAACTATAAAGTATAAACGCAAAAGAATTGTGTCAGTGCTAAAAGTAGAATTCATGGCATGCCAATGATTTTGTACAAAATCTTCTTCAAAGGTCAACCGACGGTCTGATCAATAGTCACATAAGTGGTTTAGGTTTAGGTTTAAGAAATAATTTTAATTCGTTCACACAAATCTTAACATAAATCGAACTTTAAATAATACAATATCAAAATAAATTAAATACTTCGTGCAGGCATAAAAAAAAAATCTTCAAACTTCAAAGTAAGATGGAGGACAAATTATTACATTATGATAGGTCTGCCAATTATTTATTTCGAGAAATATTTGTATTTTCCATATTATCCATCAGCCATTCAAGCGCACTAACAACTCGAGGTTTTATTTTACAACTCGAGGTTTTACTTGTAAAATAAGAGAATTTGAAAGAATTGCCAAAAAAAAAATATATATATATAGAGTAAGGCTACGCTACAATTAAATGGGTTGTTTTAATTCGCGCTCATATCTCTAGTTTCGAAGTCCAAATAGCCGATCCAAACCGTTAGATGTTTAATCTATATTAAAACGTGCTTGGAGACCAAATTTTACATTTTTTAAATTTTTTACTATTTATTAAAATGGTTTGAAAATCGCTGTTATTTAATGGTGCAGAATTTTAATAAAAACAGTAATTTTCAAACCATCTTAATAAATAGTAAAAAAAATTTCAAAAAATGTAAAGTTTGGTCTCCAAGCACATTTTAATATAGATTAAACATCTAACGTTTTCGATCGGCTATTTGGCCTTCGAAACTAGAGATATGAGCGCGAATTAAAACAGCTCTTTTAATTCGTGAAGTAGCCTAGTATTACTCTCTCTCTATATATATATATATATATATATATATATATATATATATATATATATATATATACCAGAATGGCAAATGCATTTGTAACGAAAAAAATATATTCATAAAAAATACTGAAAATAATATAATTTTTATCTATATGCATTGCACCATTTTTTGTGTAATCAAGATTTACTAGAGTCATAGGTCTTTTAAATATTACAGAAAGAATTTGAAGAAAAAAAAAAAAAACAAGTTTACCTTCAAACAATACTGCACTAATACACAACACATATAAATAGAGTTACCAGGAGCTCACACCTCCTCAACAACAGGACTACTCGTACCTGATAAATCAAAGTTGCAAGTGAGGCTAAAGGGTGCTTTTCGATATGCAACATACAATAATTTGGTTTCTGTATAGAAGTTTGCTTGTTGGATGTGCTGGAATTTTTGCCACTCAGAACCCCCTTCGCCTTCTTTTACAATCTTCAGTAGGAGCGTGACATTGCACCAAACAGTGAGTTTTTCAATTTTTATTTCTTGCAAATACTTGGGAAGAAATTCTTCCCAGATAGTCAACACCATACTTCTTAATACAGGTACATCATGCAATACTTCTAGATCGGGGCAATCTCTTATCCAAATGGTCCGAACTTTGGGCAAGTTACAAACCCTCTCTAAATTAGCATTTTCATAAATGACTAATTTTTCAAGTGAAAGGAAGTTTTCAATAACCTTGATTTTGCCTGCATCGATAATTTCTAGATACTCCAAGGAAGTTTCATGGTGTGCAAGACCGCTTGGGAGATAGCTTAGTTCAGGACAGTTTCGAATGACTAGCTCCTTCAAATTAGGCATTGCTTCTTGCCCCTTTTCCCACTTCCATATTTCCCAATTATGCATCCCTTCAAAAATTATTCTTCGCAAACTAGGAAATGGGGGCGAATGACTGCCCCTGAGAAATTCCGATCCAACACTCACAACTGAGTGTGCATCTTTGATATATAAGAATTCCAACTTGGGAAGATGCCCCAATGCCAGAAGCTTTAAATGTGAAAGGTATCTTACACTCAGATATCTCAAATTCTGAAGGTTCGTCCCGATGTTTAACCAACTTGGAAGCTGACAGCCATAATAACCATTCATCATCAACTGTTCTAGGCAAGAGGGAGGAGAAAGCTCATTTAAAACATCTTCAATTATTTCTTTCTCCACATTCTGTTCTTCATACACAAATGTTAAATGTTTAAGATGGAGTTTCTTGCTGAGGTTTGCTAATCTTGCCATAGTACTATTGCTCACATTCTCCATGTTTTCTAAAACAAGATTTCTCAGCTCTAAGAGGGGTGCTAGTTCATCCAAACTGCTAAAGACCTTAACAGTATCCCCGTGGGGCCTAAAACCCTGCAATTCCACCAAATTGCTTAGTTTTCTCAAACCGACAGAAATCCCCATCACCTCCGTTCTGCAAAGATTGAGGACCCTCAGTTTGACTAGATTTACAATGCTATCAGGGATGCGTGACAGATTTGGACAGCCTCCAAGGCCCAAAAACTCTAAATTTTTCAGTTTTCCTATGACATTTGGTAGAATTGCAATAGAGGAGCCACCGGCTGAAAAGTATCTGAGGTGTACAAGGAGACACAAGGAATCAGGTAGACTTGAAATGTTGGAATAGCTAAGGTCAAGTACACGGAGGCTACAGAGAGTGTTGAACACATCAGTGAGATCAATCTCTGGACTCTTAATTAGCAACAAAGACCTCACTGATTTTTGCTCTTTGATAGCAGTCATGTCCCCCTCTTGTTCTTGTACCAATAAGTGACGGACCTTAATCAGAGATGATCTTGTACTCAAGTTTTGACCTTCTCTAGTTATGAAGCATTCGTTCTTTCCCAAATAACGACCAAACAACAATAGAAGATCATGCATTTTACATCTTTCTTGGTCAAAAAAGTTAGAATTTGCTTCTAGAAGATTCCTCAAAACTAGCTCTTTATAGTACTCGAGTCCCGTCTCCCAGAAAGATCCATCGACTTCCAAAAATCCTTGAGCATGCCAAAGATGGATTAAGTTGACTCTGCTAAACTCCCAGTCTTCGGGATAGAAGGAGCAATAAGTGAAACATTGCTTTAGGTGGGATGGCAAGTCTTCATAGCTCAAGTACAGTGCAGCATGTATATCATTTGGAAGCATGGATGTTGACCACAAGGTACTAGAAAGAACTGCTTGCCAATCACTTTCTGTTCTATTTTTCGTGCAAAGAACACCACCGATCACCTTTATTGCAAGAGGCAAACCGTTGCACTTTTTAACTATATCAAATCCGAGGGCCTGGAGATTCTCAATCTCGTGCTCTTTCCCATCCAAAATTACCTTAAAAAAACCATACCACCAAAAGATTAGGAACTATATAAATTACAATAGGTCAATAGCTTTAGTTGAGGATGACAGTAATGACAGAAAATTACCATTAACCATATAATCATACTTCACAGGTCAGGTCTGGTACAAGAACAGTATGGAGTCCGGCTAGTATGACATCAGTGTCATATGACACCAACTCCAAAATTTATTGGATAGACTTCAAACGATGAATCTAAACCGTTCAAACCGATTTATTGTATGAGTGATGCATTTACATGCAAAATTTATATATTTTCGAGTTATTTTAGTACCAAGTCAAGCGGTCAAAAATATTGAAAAATGAATGCATTAAAATTAACTTAAAAACTCTCACATTTGACCGCTTGACTTGATACTAAATAAATTTGAAAAATTATAAATTTTGCATGTCAACACACAATTAATGAAGTAGATCGCTTTGAACGGTTTGGATTCATCATTTGAAGTCGATTCGATAGGTTTTGGAGTTAGTGTTATATAGACTGAAATGATACTTGATGTCATACTGGTCGGACTGCACAGTATGAGAATACAAAAACTGGTTACTTATATTATACAAGTAATTTGATCCTATTATTATGACATTTTCTGGGGTTTATTTGGCTTTTGTTACTGATTCAAAATGAATGTTAAAGATAAGTTGTAGCGAAAACATCAAAATCAGAATAGTACTGTCTATATACTGTTCTCGTGTCAGTTCATGTAGATAGTCTCTGTATTCATAAAAGCGGCAACAATTTGAAACTTTCTTGGGAGTCCTCCAACCCAAATCATGGAATCTATATCAAAATCTTAAGAAGATGGGTGCACCTTCTTACTCTTTACATTTTGATTTCATCTAAGTTGAGTTATAAGATCTTAAATTGGTCAATTTCACCATAGGCAAATAGACTATACCTCTCACCTCAAAAAAAAAAAAAATAGACTATACCTCATGTTTTTATTTGGTCACTTAACTTTGCAAGGTTTTGTTACTCCAGTTGGGTTTCATTTCTAGCCTACCCCACCTTGTTTGGGACTAAAAGCTTTGTGGTTGTAACTTTGCAAGGTCTGACCTACAGGCTTTCTCTCTCTTTCTCTCTCTAATAAATGAAAAAGGGAGAATACAACCTTCAACAGTTTCTCAACATCCACTCAAGTACACTGTTGATCTGCATTTGGTATTTCTATTATATTATTACAACATTATAAAATGATCTGTTAAGTGACTAAACTTACATTTCCCTTAACAATAAATCGAACAACCATAGTTAATATAGTGATATTGGTTAATTTGACATCTGCAATTATACCATAACAGCTATTCTGGCAAACAAAATTGTTTCATTAGCCTTGGTCTTCAAGGAATCTTAGATCCACAAATTCAGTAGCAGTAACTGTAAGAAAGTGTATGAGAAAGAGGTAACTGTAAGATGTGCTACTTAGAACCAACCTGCTTGACAAGCAAGGACCAAGCATCATCATCCTGCAATTTATCGACATGAAGAGAGTGAATTGCTTTCATCCTCATGGCAACTATTTCATCCCTGGTAGTAACAATTATTCTGCTGCCTTGAGCACCACTCATAAGAGGTTCACGAAGCAGCCCATGCCAAGCTTCCTCACTCTCACGCCAAACATCATCCAAAACCAGGAGGAACTTTTTCCCAGCAATAAGCCTCTCAAGTAGAGGAATAAGCTCTGATCTTTCTTGAGCCGCACTATGAATACCCCCGGCTTCTCTGATAACATTATTTAGTAAATCTCTCTCTATGACAACCTTTGAGACGCAAACCCAAATTTTCACCTGGAATTCATCCTTAATTCTTTGATCATTGAACACCTTCTTTGCAAGTGTGGTTTTCCCAATCCCACCAACACCCACAATTGCTACAACTGCCATGTTATTGGTTACGTTTGCATCTTCTTTAGTAATCAAATCCACCAAAGTATCTGTATCCTCCTCAATTTTTTCCCCCACAATATCAGACTGCACAATCAAGGGATCTGTTCTGCGATTAACAGTAGATACACTTCTACTAACAGTGGCCAACCCAACTCTATGTTCAATCAAACCCAAAAGGGAAATACGATTAACAATACCCTCCAGCTTGTAATTGAGAACATTAATTCTACTACCAATCTTATGGGAAAAAACCGGGTTGAACAAACACGAATTTAGAAAATAACAACTTGAAACCGATAAATCACTGTGCTCGTCGGCCTTGATCTGGCAGAGGTCAATTATATCGTCGGCATCGTACATGAGATCCTTGAGCTCCATGATCCACTGGCTGATCGTCTGGCTCTCTGCCTGCCTCCTCTCGGCATCTGAAAGGACGCATCTGATGTCGCCGACCAAACGACTGAGCTTGTCGATCTTGCCGGGGATGCCGAGGAGCAGGCCCACCTTGTCCTGCGCCATTTTTAGGAGCAAGATGCTGATGTTGGATATGAAGGCGTCCAGTATCACCGCCATGTTAGTGCCAGATCTGAGTCGACACTCGAGAGTTCAGAGAAGCAATCATGCAAGAGTGATATTATTTGGACGAGCGATTATTGGCTCTTCGAATTCAAAGTCAATATATCAATATGGACTGCGGACTTGAATACTTGATGGCGCCGAAAGTTTTTTTCGTTGGACTTCTAGATGTGGAGTCAGGTAGTGGGACAAGTAGGGATGGCAATGGGCCTAGCCCACGGGTATTTTGTCAAGCTCAGGTCTGACTTGTCCGTAAAAAATTAATGGCCCCCCTGCCTGGTCCAGTTTGACGGGCTTGAAAATCTAGGCTCGGCCTGCCCATAGGCTTTTTCTCCAGGCTCAGGCCTGCCCGTGCCTGCCTGCCTGTGCCCATGGGCTGCCTTGCCTGGCCCGGCCCGGCCATGCCCAATTCATTTTTTGAGGCCAAATTTCTCCAACTTTTTATTTTCTTTTTCATAAACTATAGCCTGTTGGCTGTTGCACTATGCATTAATTCCAAATACAAGTATAATTGTAAAGATAATTTTTACGACGAGAAAATTAGAGACAAGGCAGAGACCCATAAGCAGCCTTACACAACTTTTAGCTCTACAATCATGGAAATAGCACCATAAGCTTGACATGACGACAGAAAAATAACAAATAAGTAGACAAGACTGGTTCCACTACAAAAATTGGATTCACAAAATTGTCTAGTTCAATTATTACATTTTATTTTGTTCAAGCCGACGCAGATCATCATCAGACATCCACTTGATGCTTCAAGAGCATTTCACTCTTAAATGCCCCAATAATTAATTATCATGCACTTAAATTATTCCCTTCATTACTCGTCTGTGACGCATCCTTGTGACGCTGATTGCACACTCTTTATATACTGTGCAGATTAAATTCAGAAAAAAAAAAAAACATATCAAGATTTAGAGCCAACATTTAATCTTAATATAAAATCCCTTTGCGCCAGTATTGGAGCCATAATTTTCTATTCTTGGTTTTAGTTGTCTTTTTACTTTAGTTCCTTGTTTTAGTTTTCAGCTGTGAAATTGTGATCTAGTGTACCATGTTTCCTTGGTACTGGCAGGTACATCGTGATACAAGGTGATATGGTATTGGTTGAACATTAACTTTGGCCTTGGTTGTTTGTTGGTGCCAGCAGGTTCTAACAGAGCAAACCATAGTAAATTTTGGATTGAGCTAAACCAGGTACCTTATAAAGAACACCTCGGTTGGCTTTGTAAGATGGTGAGGTCCACCTTTTTCGTCTCTCTTCCAACTGCTCTTCAGTCAAATTAAAAAAATTTCAGCACAATTCAATTGATATACTCACTTCATATCAACAAAATTAAAATCAGAAAATATTAGCCTATTTGAAGAAGTACCTCCTCCCTTTTTGTGCAAAAATTAGAAAATTAAATGACAAAATCAGAAAATCAGAAAAGTACATAAAATTCATGAACAAAATGTTAGTCTATTTGAACCAGTACGTCCTCCCTTTTTTTTTTTCAAAAATCAGAAAATTAGATGACAAAATTTTGCAAAAATCTGATTTGAAAATATTTATACACAAAAATCTGAATTCTACATTATCATATAACTCTCTGAATTGCCACGTACAAGAGTAACTTTGTCAGCAGCTAGTGCTTTTGATGCCTTTTAACTCTGATTGCTTGTGTTCACTAACCATGACTGTCACTTTGAGTTGAGCACAGCCTTATAACTATGGTAACTCCCTTATACATGAACACAAACCTTACAATAACCAAAAATGAAAAACTACAAACAAAAACCCCGAAAAAACCAGCACATACATTGTAGTTGTTATAGTACAGCTATCGACATCATACATACATAGAACCAGTACAAATACCCCAAAAAGAAACAAAATGTAAAACAATGAAGGCAAAAACAGTACCAGTGAGGACAAACCCTAGCAGCAGTACCAGTAAGGTGAAGGATTGGTGGCGGAGGAGCAGTGGCACCGTGGTGGTCCTGGTGAAGGACTGGTGGCGGAGGAGTGAAAGAGACAGAGAGAGAGCTAAGCCCTAGCGGAGAGAGAGATGGAGTGAAGGAGAGAGATCGCAAGCCCTAGCGGAGAGAGAGACTGGTGGCCGAGGAACCGATCTGGTGGCGGAGTGAAGGAGAGAGAGGAGACTTAGGAGAGGGACAGAGAGAGGCGAGAGTGAGAGAGAATGAGACGCAGAAGGAGCGGCTGCTCTGGCTAGCCAAAACCCTAGATTCAATTTGTTATTTAATTTGTTATATTAAAATATAAGCCCAACGGGTTGCCCGTGGGCCTGGTGTTAAGCCCAGGCCTGGCCTGGACTGTCTTTAGGCCCGGCCTTACCTGGCCCATCACAGTGCCGGGCCGATCGGGTAAAGGGCGAGCCGGGCGGATATTAATGGGCCTCCGGGCCAATCGGATATTAAAATTTTCACATGTAAACGTATCACTTATAAAGTAAACACATTTTAACAGTTTAAATTTATCGTTTGAAATCAATCCAATAGATTTTAGAGTTGAGTTCACAAAAAAGCTCGATAAACTTAGAAACACCCAAGTTCTACTCCAAAGATGTATGTTTCTTTCTAGGACTAAAGATATATTATTGTTCATGTACAACTTTGATTCCCGCCAATAATATATTTTTGTTCATTTTAAGTTTTGATGCCTTTATTTTTAAAAAGTTCTTAATAATAAAATTTAAAACTCAAATAATAAAATTAAACTACTCTGGTGATCTGGTCTACATGTATATGAAAAATTACTTTTTTTTAACATAGTTTTGATATAAAGTAATAACTTGAAAAATAAATATAGAGAAATTGTATACATCAGTGCAAATTTGAAGTCTTTAATATCAATCAAAAATACAATCAAAATATTGATATTTTTTACTTGCATGTTGACAAAATAGATCATTTAGTTTTAAATTTTAAATTATTAATTTTTTAAAATGCAAGCATAGTAAAATATAAAAAATGAAGGTATTTGAACCCTCTTTGAAAATAAAGAGAAACATTCAAAAATTGTATATGCATGTAGAAAAATAAATATTTAACAATTTTATTATAATATTTAAATTATATTTTTTATTATTAAATAAATGATAGAGAGGTTTTCACAGAGAAAAAGAAACCGATGAATGGAAATTTTCACTTTTATAAAATAAAATAAAATAATGAAGGATAATTCAATAGTACCACCAGCTCCTTTCAAATCCTTCTATTGACACTTTGACAGAGTCATCATGAGTTGATGGTTACGGGTGAAATTGCACCACCGATTATCATGGTACCCGAGAAAGGGGAGGTAGCACAACTGGCTAGGAAAATGTCCTAGGATTGTTATACCCAAAAGTCGAGAGTTCGATTTCCCCTCACGAATCTTGGTAGCTACTACCAAGTTTTCAAGATTATCATGGTACCCAATTTTCATTGTAAACCAATAAATCTGAATTTTTATTCCCTCTATAATAAACCTTAATGATATGTCATCTCCTGCAAATCTATTTAAACAGATTCTAAATACGGAGTATTTATTGAGGCCATAGTAATTAAAATGTTAAGATTGTTTAGAAAGAGGAAAGGGCCCTTTCTGATCTTCTTACATATCCTTTGCCATATAGTCATAGCTACAGTGATCTAAATGTGTTGAACCCGAGATCGGCGCCGTCCTCTCCAAAATCTAACTACTTGGTTTAATTCGCTTATTTATTAAACGAGTCAGTTCTAACTTCAATTGGCTGACTCGTTTAATAAATGAGCTGAGTTTGAGCATACTCCAACTCGCTCATTGTCAACTCGAGTTACATAATAAATCTCCATGTGCTGTCAAATAACTCTTAAGTTGTTGTTTGAATTCTTTTGTTTTGTTAATTATATTTAAATTGTGTGTTTAGATAAATTTTTACTAAATCATTTGAATTGTTTTTGTTAAGACAAATTCTTACTAGTATATAACTATAACTAAAAAAATTAACTGGTCAAATAAGTTGTGAGCTAACTCAAGTTGGTAATGAGCTGAACTCGAGTTAGCTTTACAGCTTGTTATAGACATCCCAACTTGAGTTGACTCGCTCATTTAATAAATGAGCTGAGCACAGATTGGAGATAGCTAGCTCAAACTCGGCTTATTTATAGTCCTAGTTGGAACCTACCCTCATGAGATTCATAGACATGAAGTGGGGGCTGATAAATGGGATTGGGTTTTGTCCAAAGGGCTTTAGACAAAGCCTCATTTAAAGCTAAGTTTAAACATCCGATTTACGTTGAAATTCGTGCAAACATATTTAAAATTTAATAAATTTAAATGACTTTTTAAATCTAAATGTTTGTACGAATTTGAATACAAATCAAACGATTTAAGTCCAATTTTAGATGAAATTTTGTCAAAAACTGTTTGGACAAAACCCCGACCCCTCATAAGTATCACACTAAATTCAGTTTAATATTCAGCAGAAACTGTTCCATCTGTATTAATATTTGTATGCATTTAATTTACACAAACCTTGATGTGGATAAAATGGCTCCAGTCGAACACTGGACCGAATTTGATAGGCACCGAACCACCTCTGAAATCTGAATCCATAGAACCAACCGGACCGAACGAGTTGTTTGACCTGTTAATGTGAATAATTATGGTCTGTCCAACGCAGGCCCATATTTGCCTTTTACGAGCTTTTGAGCCGTATACGGACTTCCTGGTCTATTATGGCCCTATCAATCCTTTACACCTAAAATTAATAATTTTTCCGAGAAAAGAAAAATAAGGCAGACGACTGAAAACTTTTTATTCATAGTAATTATAACATATAATATACGAAAACAGATAGATATCGTCAGCGCAGATTACAATCTAATTTTTTATGGATCGTGAACATTCACAATGATCCATCTTTTCTTATCTTTCGTACATCTATTTTAATAATTACTATGAATAAAAAAATTCTCCGGAAGACTGCACCTCACTAATCAAGTTCCAAAGCAATAATAAGAGAGGCTAAAGCCTCGTGTCCCACTTGTTCAGGCTTCTACCACGCGTCACATCGTAACCTCATGCACAGACACGTGTATGATGTATCATAGTCCTCATTTAACGCCTCCACTTTCATTTTCTCTCTAAGTCGTCACTCTTTTCTATTCAAAATAGTAGTCTCTATCCCCGTATCAACCGCTCCAGAGATGTCCACTGAATACACCACCGCTGATGACCCCAGTGAAACACGATGGGCCCAGACGGGTCTAACCCTTCTCCGGAGCGGATGGTCTGTTGGAAAGAAGGTGGCGATAGCCGGTGCAGCCATCAGTGTGGCACCTGTGGTAATTCCACCTTTCCTGGTATTTTCAGCATTCGGTCTTGCATTGTCAGTGCCGTTTGGGATTTATTATGCTGGTATTGTTGGTACTGAGCGTCTCATGCAGTCCCTTTTGCCGCTCGATCAAGGCCAAGAGGTGAGACAGGGAAATCAGGAAGAGGGAGATGAGATTGTGGAAGAAGAGAAAGGTTACGTAGATGAGAGAGATTTTAAGTCCGAGGAAAATTGGGAGATAAAAGGAGTTGATGATCAGATTGTGGAGGAAGGAAACGCTTATGTAGGCAAAAGGGATTCTAAAGCCGAGGAAAATGGAGGGGAGGAAGAAGATGATGATGCAATTGTAGAGAATCCAGGTGAAAGGGACGCTGTTACCAAAGAACATGAGGAAAAATGTCAGGGGAATGTGAGAAAGAGAGGCTTTAAGCCTGAGAAAAATGAAAAGACACAAGATGATGTCGTTGTAGAAATCCCGAAGGAAAGAGTTGCTGTTGTTGAAGAAAATGGAGGGAGGAAGAAAAATGATACAAGGGGAGATGTTGACAATAGCAAAGTTGTTGTTGAAAGAATAATTGATGTAAACAGTGTCACTGTCGACAAAAATTTCATTACTATAGAGAAAGTTGAGATTAATCTCGAAGAGACCAAATCTACCACCTTGACTGAAGAAGGAAGAGAAAGAGTAGGACAGGAGGCGGTAAGATTTGAAATAGGAGACACTGACGTGGTGGAAGGGAAAGGGATGGTCACAACTGATACTGATAGTAAAGTTGATAAGAAGGAAGGGAATGAATTGAGTGCAGTTAGCTCAGAGGATGCAGTTGTGTCGGAGGTTGAAAGGAAGTCTGATTTGGGAGATGCTGAGAGTCAATCGTTGGTCGAACATGTTGATGAGGTTAATGCTTCCAATGCACTTGCTTCAGCTAGTGCGGAATCGCCTGTGGCTTCTGATGTAGAGGTAAAATAAATAAATAATCTTAAAGTATGTTTTTGTATCTGGTATGCAATTTGTAGATTTGAGTTACCAATACATTAGGTGGTGACTGGTGAACATGTTTTTGTATTCGTGCTGACCTAGCTACTAGCCTAGACTCCGGTAATATACTGACATTTTCAGAAATTGGCCTACAAATATACTGGTTTTCTTAGAGGTTCTCGAGCAAGAATAAACCAAAAACAAAAGAAACCAGCAACAGAGGAAGAAACTGCTACTTTTTAATTAAGTCGGTACACATGCCCTTGTACCCGCCAGTGTACAGGCTTATGTCAGTAATCCACATGATTGCACCCACCTATTAGCTGTAAATCTTGATCCTCATAACTCATCTTCTTAAAATTTGGCAGGAAATCTACACCAAAGAGGAGCTATGGGACCAGTTGCATGCTCTGCGGACAGTTGTAGGGTACAAAGCTACCATTTCCAAGACACTGCCAGGTGAACTGAGAGCCCTTTATGTGTTCACCGGAGTCGAGCTGCCATCGACTGCTAGAGATGCCTCCAACCTGCTGGATCTCAACTACAAGCTTCAATTTCTGAAATCTTTTATTGGTATCAAATAAAGAAGCTCATTCAAATTGGCTAATTTTTGTAGAAGTTTTAGACTTAAATTTGGTTTGTTTTGGGTTTCCCATTGCGAAGGACTTGTTTTGGGTTTAGACATGTTTTGCTTTGGTTTTGAACTGGGTGTTTAATTTAGACTCTGTTTTGAGGTGTCCATGTGTTTGATGTCGTCTGGGTCTAATATTTCGCATTAGTTTTCTACTTTTCTTTGAAGTAAATACATGCTTGCTTTCGGTAATAATAATCACAGTTTGAAACAGTGGTGAAATCATTACCAACTTAACAAGGAATCTCACCTTGTAGATGGCGACGGAGGGTGTTGAATTTCCTTCTTCCAATTTGTTTATTAGTCAATATTATCAAAAACAAAGGATGTCCGTTCCACTAGAAACTGAACTTTATGCGCATGAAGATTTAAACATGATACTTATCAGTAAAAACGTTGAAAGTTATTTTGGGAGGCAAAGTTTTTTTCAAGCGCAGTTTTTATCATCATCTATTTTAAATTATCATGGTCAAATCATATGTCATGTAATCTAATAGCAATACTTTGTAATTATTTTTTTAGAATGACTAAAAGACCAATATGATAATTGGATTGGCATCGTGCTACCTCCGTACGGTAATATTCTGGCTCGTGAAATTTAGTATGCAGGCTATGTGCCAGTCCGTATAGAAACCTGCAGTATGTTGCATTGCTGTTCGAAATTATTCTGAACAAAAAATTAACAAGAAAACACGCCGGACTTAAATGTTCTACATTAGAGATGCTTGTTAACGTCACCAGCAAAACTAATTCCATCCTCCGTACCAGAGATGCTTATTAACCTCTTGTTTGTTCAACCATATGATACATGAAAAAAGTAAAGGAACAAACGAAAAACATTTTCCCCTAGTTAAGTACATCCAGAGTTCACTCTCTCTAAGGCTGAGGTCTACTTTGGACTATAAAAACATCTTTTCCAACAGCACAACCCTCAATATCTTGTGGGCCCCCGAACTTCTGCTCCAGAAAGCACCCAATTGCAGCCAACCTCTGGCCCAACTGTCTCCTGAAGACAGGGTCCACTGTCAACAGTTGCTTACTGTAATCCACTGTCAGTTTGACAATCTCACCATCAGCAGGACCTGCTACACGGACTGACATCTCCTCGCTGAAATTTGCGAAGGCCAAGGTATTAATATCATCATCAAATTTCCCACATGAAAGCCGCCATGGTGTACCACGGGTGCCAGATGCCAGTGTTTCACCTAGTCCTGGTGCCACCTCAGCCTGTAATAGGCGAGGGTCCTGCTCAGTTGGACTAACTGTGTGGAGCACAAATGAAAGCTCTGGATGAAGCATCTCTTGTACAAGCACAGCCATGGATGCCTCCAGTTGGGGCACTTTTGCAGCTCTGCGGCTTAGTATGGCACGACGGGTGTACAAAGAAGCCCATACTTGGGCCACAGCAGATCCAAACTTGTCAGGGTTTTGGAGGCTCACATTAGGGATGGATTCATAGAGGCCAGCAGCTGACATGCCAGCAAGGTCTTCTACATTGGCACTAGATCTCACTATGAGTCGAGTGTTAGATGGGACAATATGGGTTAGTTGATCTAGGGTCTCTGCTGATGGTCGGATGGTTGATATTAGGTTTTGTAGTTTAGTTGACAGCATGTCAAGTTGGCCATCTTCGAGTGCAGCATTCTCAATTTGGTCTACTAAGGTTTTGAACAATTCCATAGACCCGGTATTTTCAAGTGCAAGTTCCATTGAACCAAAAGGTATTACTGCACCAGAGGGGACATTAAATATAGCTGGTACTCCTTGGTCACTATAAACTGTAAAAAAGTACGTTTCTATTAATGACTTCACATTTTGCAGAAGAAAGGTAAAACATAGTGAACAATTATTTTGAAAATTAGTCCACATTTTGCAACGCTTGTAGATAACATGCAATATCTCTTACATCTGAAAGTTGAAACTGGGACATTAGCATCAACAGTTCGCACAGGTTGCAGACGAATCTTGAAAACTACTCATAGTTGCAACAGATGCTCATTATAAGATATTTTGAAATAATATCCACCGCTAGTTTAAGGCAACCAATATGGTCTTGTTCAGCTAAATGTTGACAATTTTGTCCTACTCATAATAAGCCACTATCTACATTCTACAAGCATATTTCTTAGATTCAGATATCAAAACCAGTACATTAGCACCCAGCAATGCACTGATTGAAGATAACTAAAAATTTCTCCACAGTTGTGAGTGACACTCAAATTTTAGTGAAATATGTTCAATTAACCCCCTGCCCTTAAACAAAGTTAAACATGCTTCGTTCGGTTCATTGTTAACAATTTGTCCCTACACATAGTAACCACTATCACATAGGATATGGTTAAGCTTCAAATCAAAGAGGATTCAAATGTTCGGGTAGAGGTTCATATGCACTATAATAGTAAGCAAATTGGTCCAGTCAAGACAACTTTCTACTGGTTGCACGTTAATTGCCCATAACCTCCATAAATGCAAGTTATCTGTTCCTTACATATGAAAAAGCTTGAGTGTAAGTTTCTAAATAACTATATATACCTTTCTCCGAAAGAGAGGAAAGAATAGCAAGGCGACCACACGAGGAAGCTTTTGCACCAGCCAATTCTAGTGTTGCTTCTGAGAGCTTAAGAACACTATGTGTGGCACTTACAGAACCAAAAAAGCTACTTCTCTGTTTAAAAGTTGCAAATTGAAAATCATATACATCAGAGCTAATACAACTCAAACAAAACAATAAGAAGGAAATAAAAAGGAGGTATGCAGGTACCTTACTAAAGGTAGGTGACGTTGCGGGTGTCTCCTCAGAGGCATTTTCATACTTTGGAGACAGTGCATCATTGCTGGAGCCTGAAGAAATGGACAAATCAACAGTGCTAGCTGTTGCTTCCAGTCTGAAAAGGCAACAAAAGAAATCAGGATGCAGTTGTCAGATTGATTCAAGTCAGTAGTGAACTAAGTTCAAGAATTTAACCTTGCATATTTTCCATTAAGGCTTTTGACAAAATCAACTTTATCATCATCTTCACATGTCGCAAATACCACCTTTTCCTGCACAATGGCAATAATCTATCAGTTTCCTCCAATTTAACAGTAAGCAAAACTAACAAAGATGAAGGAACAAAAACTGACTTGTCGGGCTCTGACACCAAGATGTGACAAGTGAGGCAACTCTTGTAGAAGGATGACTCCAGTTATGTTTTCACCGGCAGCTTTAACCTGTCAAAAAATTGTTTCAGTTTATATCAAATAGACATTTTGATTAAGAAAACAAGTTGAAAGATGGAGAGGAAAAAGAGATTAGTTTGTACCTCCTCATCTCCATCAGCCTTGTTGACCACTAAAATCACAGGGCCTTTTACAGAAGGCAGTGAACCAGGAACTATACTATCCACCTAATACAGTAGTTCAATAATATAACATAAGCATCTTTCTCTCAAAAATATAACATATGCATCTCAAAACTTAAATGTCATATGGCTACTGAACAGTTAGATATCAAATAATACCTCGACAATAGTACCGTGAGCTACTCCTGGAACAAGCACATCCCAGCCCGACGATCCCAATATAATTCGAACAGCTTTTAGAAGCATGGTGCAAAGCTTTGAAACCTGAAATATAACACTAACAAGTAGCACGAAGCAACTTAAGATGCATTACATAAGCTGATGTTTCATAGCCAAATTTAAAAGGAAGAACGATCTGTTACCCTGCACGAATCTCTGCTTCAGTGTAGGTCCTGACATTCTCCTCTGGAACTCCAAAAGCTTTTCCTATAATCTGAAATTCAGAACAAGAAAGAAAGATTAATATACTGTAATATAGGGAATTTTTGTCAAAGGATCATCAAGTAATTTACTGTAATATAGGTTCTGAAAGCAATTTAGGATTGCACAAGTCATACTATAGTTTTCAATCAATAAGCCTTAATTCAGCCTCAACTGAAAAAGAAAAGAAAAAGAAAATAGGCAATACTGCCAACCTGAACTTTGTCTGGGAAAATAGAAAGGAGTGCTTCAGAGTACTCTTCTGTCAATCTCCTAGCTCTGTCAAGCGTAGCCTTCAGTCTCAGTGCCCAAATGTACTTCCCATCTTCACTTCCTATCAAATTCATAAATGACAATAGAGAAATTTGAGAATTGCAAAAGAAAACCCTTCATAAATTGGAGCTCAACTCAATTATTGAAGTACCTTCTTTTTCAGATAAGCCTTTGTCTTTCCATGCATCAAGTTCACTAGATATTGCACTACACTCATCGGGCCTCCAACCTGATAGCCTTACTTGCTTAATTCCAGCTATGAGCGCATCAATTGGGTCATTCCATGGCCCAGTATTTACTGACTCAATGCTCTGAGATAGCCAAGATGAGCCACCGGAGGATTCAATAGCATTGATGAACCGGCTCAAGAGAACAAAAGAATAATCCTCCAGACCAATTTCACATAGGCGCCATTTTTGTCGCATAGCAATGGCTGTGTCTGAAGCATCATTTCGTAGGCCGCTTTCAAGGCCTTTTGCAATAGCCAACCTTAGAGTAGTCAGAGATTTTAAGGTCTTCATTAAGAGGTCAATGCCGGTGGTTGCAAATTCTTCAGATTCTTGCGTCTTGTCGAGACTCTATATAAAGGTTTAATAAATTAGCAATTAGTGATTAAAAAAAAATTACAAAAGCAAGGTGAAGGGAGATACCTTTTTGCACTCTAAGAATAAGTCAAGAGCCTCTAGGTTCTTCTCATCAAAAGATTCTTTGATTGATTCCAACTGCTCAGCAAGGCTGTAAGTTGTACATCCAGAAATTTCACATAAATTCAGATGCGTAAGCATGTGTTTTGTATTTCACTCTCAAAAGTGCATAAAAAAAACAATCACAAGTGAATAAACTGATAATATAGATAGAGATAGTAAAGTAGTAATAATAATTAGTGAATTAGGTTAGTGTTCATCAAACCTCCCAGCATTGAAGAAATCCTTTAGTTCCCCATAAAATATCTTAAACTGCTCGATGAAACTTTCACTATATTCCCCAGGGTTCCGTGTAATTCGAGCCAGCATGGCCTCTGTAGCAATCAAATCTTCTGGCCCAGCATTACGATGAAGTTTATTTTGAATGGTATGTTTTATTTCTTGCTGAAAAAAAAAAATCATAAGAATTAATCCGCATGCTGTATTATTCAAATTTGAAAATGTACCCTCCAGTTTCATTAACATCAAAGTTCTATCGCAAAATGCATTGCATCTTTTACTCTTATTTGCAAATGACACCATAAAATTGGACTATTTACAAAAGTACCAAACCACTGAAAATATGACCAAATTGCCCCTGCATTGTTCTTCACTTGAACTCAACCAAATTAATTCAAATCATGCAAACTTGGGGACTACTCCTTATACCAACTTAGCTTACATAGCTCAATTAGGAGTTGCACATAATATTATGAATATATGGTGCCAGCTTCATATCTGAGAAATATTCAGTTACATATGCAATCTATAGTAAAACATGGGAGTAATTTTGATCAAAATTAGAGCTAACGAATAATTACCTTCAGATCATGGGGGATATCATTACGATGTGCAATATCACGAATTCTCGTCAGAGGAACAGAAGCTGTAAATTCCGACTTGAAAGATGGTAAACAGGGATGAACCTTCCTAATGACAAGTAGCTCATGAGGAGTAACATCTTTGCTGCTGTAAATCCGCTCCAGTTCACGAAAAATAACCCTAGATATCTCAGCATGACGGTTTGGCCTATGATGGCCACCGCCTTCAAAGCAGGGTATTTGTCCTGTGTTGATCCACTTGAGGTAAATGGAAGAGTATATAAGGGCCTCCATACGATTTCCCTTAGCACTGCATCCTGTCACGAGATCTCGCACTACCTCTAGCTGAAGTTAATCAATGAATTACTTAATTAAATATAGCACAATCAATCAATCTATAAGCAGGAAGCTAACCACAATTCAATGGAAGTCCTAATCATTGTGGTATAAAATTGAACATCCAAATCCCACCAGTAGCAGGCTAAACAGGGACGCTATCCAATCCTATTCTCTAGTGAAATGGAAATTGTGGGTTCTTTAAATTTAGCATACCTTACGCCACCAATTCCTTGAATCTTTATCACCCTTCACTAATTCCAAAGCTACTCCTTCAAGCCCTTCCAGGTTCCAAACTCTCCCGACCTCTCTATTTCTGTGATTGTTCGACTGCATAAATGCGGCTTGTTGTCCTTTCCACTCCTCCCCAAACTTGGTCGATTCACTTGCTTCCATTTCAACTACTGCCTCATCGGCATTCCCATCCTCACTCTCCTTTTTGACTGCCACTCCACCAACTGGCTCGGTGCCAAAGGGAACAAGATCAAGGGACTCTCCAGCCTCATTCCAATGGCAAACCATATTGAAGCTCCCTTCTCCTGGTAGATCCAAAACCCTGTTAGGACCATCCTCCCATTTTTTATCCTTGTTACCCTTTCTAAAGATCACAAATTTATACTCTATTGAGGCTCCTCCAGGTAGTTCGAGATCACAAATCCATCCATCAGGGCTCCAATCTAATTTGACTTGTTTTTCCCACAAACCAAGTTCTTCTCCTGAACCAATAATGCCTATATGCTCTCCAAATTCTACTTGGTGGTTCAACAGAACCCGGATTCGGATCTTTCCTTTTTTCTCAGATGGCTTTTTCTCTTTTTTCTCAGTCCTGGATTAATGTATGTTATAGAATTATCAATTAAGCCAAAGCTGATTGAAATTTCAACAATTAAAATCATTACCTTTCTATTGGTGGGGCGCTAGTGGCTCGACAGAAGAACCGCCGAGCAGGTACAGGATCTCGTCTTCTCACCTGCTTCAGGGGCAAGAATCGATTGAAGGAGAAGCTGTTAGTATGTGAATTGATTTTGATCAGGGAAGGGTGCATCTGCAAAGCGCGGATCGTAGACGCCATTTTCAGAGGCAATTCGTCGAACGAGTGATGGATTAGCTTAAACGAGATGCATTTATGCTTGTTAACAAAAGGTTTTCGTGGGGAGTGTGTGGAAGCGGGGTGTCGGTCGCGCGGTGTCGGCGAGGAATATAATTTTTGAGTAGTGGGAGTGAGCAACAGACAGTCGATGAAATATTTTATAGTGCTTCTGTTTCTAAATTTAGTTCAGATATTGAGAGGAGGCCAGGGAGGGGATCGGAGTCCGGGGGATCAAATCACCGTGCGCGTATTCTGAGGTCGAATCTAAAATTAAGTATTCTGTTACCTCAGAGGCTCAGAGATACGGACTCGGCACCCTCAGCCGTGTAACGCGTGTTGGATTACGAAAAAGCAAGCAGTCCATATCTAAAGGACACGTGTAGGGTGCCTTCGGAAAGTGAAATTTCTTATTTGTTTGAATTATTTTAACAAATAATATGTTTTAATGAGCCAAGGGGCTGAAAGCTGAACGACACGTGTACGGTGCCTTCTGGCCGACATTTTTATTTTTACTCCATTAAAAAATCATTTTAATAATAATAACCAAAGTTTAGCAATACTTTTAAAAATAACCCACCCGTAGAAATTTTCCACCGGCTGAAATTTTAATTCCCATTTTTTTTTAAAACAGAAATTTGTTTTTATTTTTTATTTTTTGTATTGAAATATTAGAAATGTTGGATATATTTCTTTGAAAATAGATGGAATACAATATAATTTGATTTATTAGAAAGACTGTAACAAATAACCCGGATCAATATTTTTCAGGTCGGATTTTTCGCGACTGTAAGAAAAATTAATATATTTCTCTATGTGTTATTGGAAAAAAATAAAAATGCTTAAATTCTGAGTTATTGATCCCGGTTCAAAAGTCACTTCTATGTAATCTAGAAAATATTGTGATCCTTCTAGGACATTTAATTTATAAAAAGTTTTATCTATTTTGAGAATTCTTTTTGAATAATAATTATTAAATAACTTAAAGTTTTTATTTTTTTTCAAAAATATATACAACTTTCCAAGAATTAAATGTCCTAGAAGGATCACAATATTTTCTAGATTACATAGAAGTGACTTTTGAACCGGGATCAATAACTCAGAATTTAAGCATTTTTATTTTTTTCCAATATCACATACAGAAATATATTAATTTTTCTTACAGCCGCGAAAAATCCGACTTGAAAAATATTGATCCGGGTTATTTGTTACAGTCTTTCTAATAAATCAAATTATATTGTATTCCATCTATTTTCAAATAAATATATCCAACATTTCTAATATTTCAATACAAAAAAAATATTATGTTTTCCAAAAAAAAAAAAAAAAAAAAAAAAAGCAAAATCAATGTGGCCGCTGGCCCCCAAAGCGGCCCAAATAAGTGCCCGCTTCCTCCCGAAGCGGCCCGGTTCCAGGTGCCCGCTTCCTCGGGAAGCGGCCATGCGAAAAATATAATTTCCAGCCGAAATTGGTGTTTTGGTTTAATAATTTAAAAAAAATGGTATTTTTAAAAATTTCGGTTTATTAACTGAGTTCGTCAATTTGACAAGATAAAGGGAAAAAAATGTACAGGTGCTGCTCGGAAAGGAAGCAATTGAAAAGGCAAAAAAAAAATTGTGGGAGAAAATGTTAGTTTGTAATAATCTAGAAGTCAATAATACGATAAATTATCCTAAAGTTTTGTTCATGAATTGAATGTTTATTTATATATCATTTTGTTGCCTTAAGTATTATTGAATTTATGGATCATTTCGAGTTCATGACTGAAATTGTGAAACTCCATAATATAGATAATATATACTCTTAAAAAGTCACTGACCAAGGTAATTAGCAGGAACATTAATTACCGCGATAAGGTTAGTATGTGGATTAAAAGATGGTTAAGTTTTACAAACCACCTGACACGAGATGTCATTTTAATCACATAGATACATGTTCTAGGAACATGGTATTTGACAGACCCCGAATGAAACATTAAATAGAATTGTGTTCGTATCATTAATGTTTTCATTCAGTGTTAAGTTCTAAAGTATGAGGTATTCATCTTTCCTACTAAAAAATGTATATGTGTGATTGTTATCAAACGCTGTCGGTAAAATGCAGTTATAACGGTAGCTCTTCGGTACACATAGCTTAGCTGAGGTAGTGATGGTTTACCAAGAATACTATTTCTCCCTCGTATCTGTTGGGGTTTCGGGGTGCTGTAGCCAAAACCCGTTTAGGCTTAAGTTGCGGAATGACCGTAGAACAAAAATTTATACGGCCAACTTAAGCTCAGGATTAAACGGGGTATGTCAGGAAACTTTCCAAGGCGGTCCACCTTCAGTATTCCTTTGGCATCAAAACCCAATTTAATCATTTTACAGATCTACTCCATGATTGATTTCTAAAACTTTAATCTACTTACCAATTAAATAGATTAATATAGCATATTTATACCTTGTTTCCAAATCACAGTTGGAATGCAGACCGAGCGAGTAGAGCCTCACCAGGGAAGGAATCGACTCGGAGTATCACACGTGTGATACCTCTATCGGTTATCCACCAGGACTAACCGGAGAGCGGTTTATTTCTTCTGCCAGAAATACCGTAAACCGCGAAATTATGCAAAAACACTATTCATGGGGAAAAAGATGAAAACCCGTAAACACGAATTTTCGGTTGCTCAGTTTCATCAATATGCAAAACTGACATACCGCGAAATTCGGTAAAACACTATTCATCGATCCCGTATATATACTTCACAACAACCCGCAAGATTATACGTCAACTACGTATAACTTTCTTTTCTCAACCGAAACACTATTTGGGAGAGAAACCGAGAAAGAGAGAAAATACCGATTCGTTTCGACACGAAACGGTACGAATGAATTAGTGATTTTTCTCTCTACCCCTCCACCCCTATTTATAGGGTTTAGGGTCGGTTGCCAAAAGATCAAAATGCCCTCCAAGTTCGGCCTATTTACAATATATGCCATTGAATGGATAAAGATGACATGTCATGTGGATAAGATCGATGACGTGTCATCTGGATAGGATCGATGACATGTCATGCGGATAAGGACGAATCTGAAAAGACCCGAATGCCCTCGGTCCGAATACAAATAATATTCGTATAATTATTCTGAACAATTATATATATTTTTCTTCGGTTGTTCGTTTCGGTATCGATGACGTGTTATCTGGATAGGATCGATGACATGTCATGCAGATAAGGACGAATCTGAAAAGACCCGAATGCCCTCGGCCCGAATACAAATAATATTCATATAATTATTCTGAACAATTATATATATTTTTCTTGCAGTTGTTGTTTCGGTAATTTATACAACGTGTCCAGCACATTTATAAATTAACCGGTTAACTTTTATACAACGTGTCACACGCGTTTATAAATTAACCAATGTTTTTGCTTGTTATTTTACATAACATTTATAATTTAATTATAACACGTATAATTAATTATAACCATCTTACTATTGATCATAACCAATTTATAATCAACCACAATAAGATTCTCCGATTAACTCCTATATGGTGTGACCCAATAGGATCTGTGTTATGTTGGTAAATAGAGTTAAAACTATTTTAACTTCTATAATCATGAGCGGCATCTGGCAACACATCATGACCATCCAATTACACAGATGATGTTGTACTGTACAATATCACGATCCAGTAAACAATTTACTTGTGTCTGTTCTTCTGTCTCATAGCTATCAGATTAGTTTCAAGGTAGATGTGTGTCATCCTTGCTAACTGAATCTTTTCTTGATCTTGAGTAGATTATCAAATATAATTACTCTTGTAATTATACCGCTAGCAGATAATCTTACTCTATCAAGGGACCTAGTGATGCTATAACTCGTATAGAGATACGAGGGACAAATAGTATTCTTGGTAAACCATCACTACCTCAGCTAAGCCATGTATACCGAAGAGCTACCGTTATAACTGCATTTTACCGACAACGTTTGATAACAATCATACATATACATTTCTTAGTAGGAAAGATGAATACCTCATACTGTAGAACTTGACACTGAATAAAAACATAAATGACACGAACACAATTCTATTTAATGTTTCATTCGGGGTCTGTCAAATACCATGTTCCTAGAACATGTATCTATGTGATTAAAATGACATCTCGTGTCAGGTGGTTTGTAAAACTTAACCATCTTTTAATCCACATACTAACCTTATCGCAGTAATTAGTGTTCCTGCTAATTTCCTTGGTCAGTGACTTTTTAAGAGTATATATTATCTATATTATGGAGTTTCACAATTCCAGTCATGAACTCGAAATGATCCATAAATTCAATAATACTCAAGGCAACAAAATGATATTAATCATCCAATTCATGAACAAAGCTTTATGATAAATTATCGTATTATTGACTTCTAGATTATTACACTAACAGTATCTCTATACGAGCTATAGCATCACTGGGCCCCTTGATAGAATAAGATTATCTGCTAGTGGTATAATTACAAGAGTAATTATATTTGATAATCTTCTCAAGATCAAGAAAAGATTCAGTTAGCAAGGATGACACACATCTACCTTGAAACTAATCTGATTGCTATGAGACAGAAGAACAGACACAAGTAAATTGTTTACTGGATCGTGATATTGTACAGTACAGCATCATCTGTGTAATTGGATGGTCATGATGTGTTGCCAGATGCCGCTCATGATTATAGAAGTTAAAACAGTTTTAACTCTATTTACCAACATAACACAGATCCTATTGGGTCACACCATATAGGAGTTAATCGGAGAATCTTATTGTGATTGATTATAAATTGGTTATGATCAATAGTAAGATGGTTATAATTAATTATACGTGTTATAATTAAATTATAAATGTTATGTAAAATAACAAGCAAAAACATTGGTTAATTTATAAACGTGTGTGACACGTTGTATAAAAGTTAACCGGTTAATTTATAAATGTGCTGGACACGTTGTATAAATTACCGAAACAACAACTGCAAGAAAAATATATATAATTGTTCAGAATAATTATATGAATATTATTTGTATTCGGGCCGAGGGTATTCGGGTCTTTTCAGATTCGTCCTTATCCGCATGACATGTTATCGATCCTATCCAGATAACACGTCATCGATACCGAAACGAACAACCGAAGAAAAATATATATAATTGTTTAGAATAATTATACGAATATTATTTGTATTCGGACCGAGGGCATTCGGGTCTTTTCAGATTCGTCCTTATCCGCATGACATGTCATCGATCCTATCCAGATGACATGTCATCGATCTTATCCACATGACATGTCATCCTTATCCATTCAATGGCATATATTGTAAATAGGCCGAACTTGGAGGGCATTTTGGTCTTTTGGCAACCGACCCTAAACCCTATAAATAGGGGTGGAGGGGTAGAGAGAAAAATCACTAATTCATTCGTACCGTTTCGTGTCGAAACGAATCGGTATTTTCTCTCTTTCTCGGTTTCTCTCCCAAATAGTGTTTCGGTTGAGAAAAGAAAGTTATACGTAGTTGACGTATAATCTTGCGGGTTGTTGTGAAGTATATTTACGGGATCGATGAATAGTGTTTTACCGAATTTCGCGGTATGTCAGTTTTGCATATTGATGAAACTGAGCAACCGAAAATTCGTGTTTACGGGTTTTCGTCTTTTTCCCCATGAATAGTGTTTTTGCATAATTTCGCGGTTTACGGTATTTCTGGCAGAAGAAATAAACCGCTCTCCGGTTAGTCCTGGTGGATAACTGATAGAGGTATCACACGTGTGATACTCCGAGTCGATTCCTTCCCTGGTGAGGCTCTACTCGCTCGGTCTGCATTCCAACTGTGATTTGGAAACAAGGTATAAATATGCTATATTAATCTATTTAATTGGTAAGTAGATTAAAGTTTTAGAAATCAATCATGGAGTAGATCTGTAAAATGATTAAATTGGGTTTTGATGCCAAAGGAATACTGAAGGTGGACCGCCTTGGAAAGTTTCCTGACATACCCCGTTTAATCCTGAGCTTAAGTTGGCCGTAGAAATTTTTGTTCTACGGTCATTCCGCAACTTAAGCCTAAACGGGTTTTTGGTTACAACACCCCGAAACCCCAACAGAAAATTGGCTAATTCTTCTCTTTTCTTATTACTGTTATTTGGTTCAATTTGAGACACAAAATATGCTACCAGTTGAAATATAATACTTATATAGTATGGCTAATATAACATCAGTGTCATTTCAGTCTATATAATAGCAACTTCAAAATCTATTAAATCGAGTTCAAATGATGAATCCAAACCGTTCAAACCGATCTACTTCATTAGTTGTGCGTTTACATGTAAAATTTATAAGTTTTTGAGCTTATTTGATATCAAGTCAAGCGGTCAAATGTTTGAGTTTTTAAGTTAATTTTAATACATTCATTTTTCAATTTTTAAATAGTAAATTGATTTGAACGGTTTGGATTCACCATTTGAACTCGATTTGATGGGTTTTGGAGTTAGTGTTATATAGACTGAAATGACATTAATGTTATATTAGCCATACTCACTTATATATTTAGTATCTTTGGCTTGTTTGAGATAAGAGTGAGGCTATGATACTTTGCAATGTGTGGATTGTTCTATATATTGGATTCATATTTTTATTTTAAAATTTTAAATAGTTAATTTGAACCGCTCAATATTATTATCAAATAAAAATATACTTGGAGATCAAATTTTAT
Organism: Carex rostrata; assembly: GCF_964058835.1. NCBI lineage: Eukaryota > Viridiplantae > Streptophyta > Magnoliopsida > Poales > Cyperaceae > Carex > Carex rostrata. The sequence continues at coordinate 6,107,039 of NC_135918.1, forward strand.
ATTTTTTTTTTGAAATTTATTATTATTTTTTGAAACAATTAGAAAATCCCTTCATCTAATAATAAGATGCAACTGGGAGAGGAAGAGAGGCGTCAAAATTTGTGGGAGGTAAACAAGGAAGAGTAGGAGGGAGAGGGAAGGGAGGAGAAAGTGAGGTCCACAAGTAGAATGGGAAAAATAGCACGGCGGAGCTGGCTCCGTCATGAAATGGCACGGTTATGTCACAACACGTGTGACTGTGCCGTGTCGTGACTTGTATGTTCCGTGTTGTGACCATTCGCATGTCGTGACCTATTTTTGAAAGCATGGTACGTCATGTGAAAGATCCGATCACGGCACGGAATCACGCAAGTCATATGTAATTAGGACCGTTAGGTTTTAATCAAATAGTGAATCTTGAATAAACTAACTTTAAATTATGAAAAAAATAGTTAAACGTGAGAAACGTAACCAGTTACGTTTTGACACATCACACGAATAGTCACGGCACGCAAGTCACGATATGACTCGTGTGTCGTGACCACCCCGCGATATTTTGGTCACAGCACAGCACGTGTCACTATTCACTTGGTCACAGCATGGTACGGCACGAGACCAAAGTCATGGCGTATTAGTCACGACACGGCACGACATAATACGTTTTTTCCACTCCACCATAAGATCATTTTGTCAAAGATTTTAGAGAGAGAGTATGTTGTTTGATGATTTGATAAAAAGAGATATTTTATAAATTTTCTCGTTTTTAAAGTTGTAGTAAGAATGACGTTATGCTATTCATAACACTCAAATCTTATACTAGAATAAAGTTACAGTCTATAGTGAATGAGGAGCTACGAAAAGATCTCATGGAGATATGGAGCCACTTGTAATATTTAATGACAAATTTAGATCTACATCCACCTTTTTTCCTTCCCTTCTCTATTTCAGTGTTCATTGGAACCGTCCATTTCAATAGCTTTTTGCATTTGTTTTTCATGTTTTCTTCCTATATTTTTCTTGTATATAATTAGTTTATTTTGGAATCAAATGTATTTTAGATACCAATTTTTTTATATATTTTTAGTACAAAACATGCGTGTGCCAAAAAATATGAGTTTTCGGTCCGATTCTGACTGATTTATCCGATTTTGATTCCACGGTCGAGTGATCGATTCCAATTCTGATTTTTCCTTCTATGTCTGAAACGTAAAAATGCATAATGGTGTTGTTACTAGAATTTGAACTCAAATCTCTACAACCACAAAATATGATTCTAATCACTAGATTATAAATAAATAAACAATTGATATTTTATGAGGGGGCTTGAACTATATACAATTTTTTAAAAACAAAATTTCAATTAAACATCATTTGACAGAAGGAAAAAAAAACATCTTTGGATCTACTGTAATTTTATTCACTAAGTAAGAGAGTTAGAATATGTTTGGAGTGCTTAAAGACTAGTAGGATGGTATCATCGTTATGGTTGTATTTTTCTGTTCTCTCTTTATTGTAATCATGTTTTTTCTAAGTTAAATTCTAATTCTTAGTGTTAGACTATAAACCATGTTACTACACAAAGTTTTAATATAATTTTATTTGATGTTGGATATTGCTTTTATTTGCTTTGATTGTTTTTGCGTATTATATATGTTCATCTTTATTTAATTTTGTTTGATAGATCTAGTCCGCTATGGTGGTTGTCACACCTGGATGTTTGATATTATTAGATCAATCAAGTTAAGACAAGGAGAATAAAAATCATAAATTAATGGTGAAAATCGTAGCAGAAGATATCATTAATTGTATCAATAAAAGTATATATAAAAGTCTTGACATGATGAATGTCACGTTGTCTTATCTCACCATGATGACCCCTAATAAAACTAGAAAGTGCCGACGAAGGACGTAGCAATGAAGTCTAGAAAATTTTGGACTAATTACATAATCTCTTACATCTATCAAAACAAGTCTTAGCCTGACCCCTTATTAGATAGGGCGACCATGACATGCGAGAGCGGATAGTTACTAAATTAAATTAAAAACCTTCAAACAACATCTGAAAAGCAAATACTGATGAGGTTGATTATCATGATGACCTAACTTTCTTTGTTAACTTTTTTAATTAATGAGACAGATATCAAGAAGAGAGAGATTCAAAGGATAAAACAAGTATTTAGAGAGAAAAACTTTTATCTCAACCTTCAGTATTTAGAATAGTTGAATCTCCATTTCGAGGACAACGCCTCCTCCCTCCGAATTCGTATCCTCTGAGATATCTCAAACTTTGAGTGTTTTTATGAAAAATCTTAACCGTTCAAATATGTTATGCACGAATCTCAATGAAAAATAATAGCGGTCCCCTGTTATCTCCGAATAGAAACCGTACACATTGGTCACGTAAAAGTTGAGATATCTCAAACGATACACACTCCCTCCCGAATCCAATCAGTCATACTTTTTTTCCAACACTCCAATAGGTACAACAGTATTAAACCCGCTTTTATGCTAAATTTGTCCCTCAGCAATCCTGGAGGCTATATATAGCCAAACATAAAATTGCCGCCACTTTATTTCTCCGCTCTTTTCCTCTCTCGCCTGCTCCAAGAGAAAGCCTCGCCGCTATTCTCCGTTCCTTCTGCTCTTGCTCTCCCAAACCAAATCAGGTTCTTTTTCGTTCCTCTTGTCTGAATACTTTAAATCTCTCGAATTCTCCAATCTTATACCTCTCCAATTTGCAATATCACTTTTCATTCCCTTGATTTTTTTTTCTCGTTTCGTCCAGAGCGAGATCGATTCCGTTCAATATCCATTTCGGTACAACGCCTCCTCCCGAGCCCAAACAGCCATACTCATTCCCAACAGGTACAACAGTATTAAACTCGCATGAGCGAGAACCTTCTCTCTAATTTTGCCTCGCCAAAATCCTCTCACAACATCTATTCAGATCTCATCAGACCAGTCAGCTCTTACTCACTAAAGATGCACCTCCATCTCTGAAACTTGTACCGTATCTCTCATCTCTCTAATTTGTTGCAATTTGTATCAATTTCGTCCCCCTTTTGAAATTCGTGTTTTTCTTTCAGAATTCACGATTCATTATGATTGAGTATCTTTGATTCCAATTTATAAGTTCAAAGTTCTTGGAATTTGAAGATAATATATATTTCTTCATTTTTAATTACTGAATTTCATTATTATACCAGTAAAGCAAAAAATACTTAAAATATTGTTATTTTGAAAAAACACTTTATACTCATATATAAAGATCGGTCCTCCTTGAATTCAAGTTTGATACTTAAGATTTGTTTTAATTGAATATATGAAACAATTTATTTGTTCTTTTCTATCTAAGATTGCCCGACTTTTTTTTTTTTTTTTTTTTATGTTTTTGAAGTCATTCCTTATCCATGTGATATTCCTAATAATAGGAGTGTTGAGCAGAGAACTATAAGATATTCTTTTTGATCGGTGACATGGTGAAGTGGACTGAAGAATTTATGAATACACACTTTTTTACCCTTCTTAAGGTATTTTGCGATATTTACATTACTCAATTAATCATATCCATTTTTATTTTTATTTTTATTTTACATAACTTTTCATCCAAATTCTTGATTAATTTTGTGTCTATTTAATTTGTAATGTTTTACATTCAGCTTATGCATTGCTAATATTTATGCCGAAATTTTTGTTGATAGGAAATAGGAAAAATAAATTGAAATAGGAAATGTTGGGTGGAAAATTCAAAAATGGGAAGGCAGGTAGGGGTCCCTGCGGGACACCATAAGATTATCAAAACCGGAAAAAAAAAAATACAAAGTGGGACGCCATAAACCACTCAAAATCGAATAAAAAAACAAAAAAAAATTGTGAATTTTGTGTATTCTGACAGCCTATTTTGTGGATTTTGCACAGGCGAATGTACAAGACCAAAATTTGTGTTCTTGGGTCAAAATTCTCAGGAGAGTGTAACCTTTGACCCTAGAAATTTTTTTTTTGAGACCTCTTGCTATGTCAGATGTTTGATTTTGTGATCTGTGTACCAGCTTGATACAATACCTGTTTTTTTTTTCTTTTCTTTTTTTAAATTTTCAGAATCTGAACTTTAAAAGGCTCTCAGAAATTATAGAAATATCAGAAAATATGAAATTTGTCTATCTTTGTCCATGAAGATTTTCCTCTATTAGCTCATAAAACAGTTTGATCAAATTCAAAGTGTAGATGTTGTTTTGGGGCTGTTTGGTACCAGCAGTTTGCCACTTTGTTTTCTCTTATTTGGTTGCTTGGTACATCACCTGGGGTGTAATTAGGGATTGGTATAGGGCATTTTAACACTAACATACACACAATTACTAACTTCAAATATGTTTTGGGGTTTTAATCTTGGGTTCCTCTTTGCATGAGAAGAGCAAAGATCAACAATCAAGAGATAATATATTCAGTTCCTCTTTTTTTTTTATCAAAGTCATTTTTTATTGTTTACAAAGTGATAAACTGCTGGTACCAAACAACCCCAAAACATCATTCTATACAAACCAAAATTAAAACCATATCTACACTTTGAATTTGATCAAACTATTTTATGAGCTAATAGAGGACATCTTCATGGACAAGCAAGAAAAATTTCATATTTTTCTGATTTTTCTACAATTTCTGAGAGCATCTTAAAGTTCAGATCCTGAAGAAAAAGAAAAAAAACTGGTACTGTACCAGGCTGGTACACGGGCTCTCACAAAATCAAACATCTGATATAGCTAGAGGTCTCAGAAAAATTTGAAATTTTCTAGGGTCAAAGCTTATAATCTCCTGAGAATTTCGACGCCAAGAACACAAATTTTGGCCTTGTACATTCGCATGTGCAAAATTCACAAAATAGGCTGTCAGAATATGCAAAATTCACAATTTTTATTTTGTTTTGAGTGGCTTATGGCTCCCACTTTTTTTTTCGTTTTTCCGGTTTTGATAATCTTTGAGAGATGCCATAACCCCTACCTGCCCTCCCATTTTTGAATTTTCAACCCAACATTTCCTATTTTTATTTTTTTTCCTTATTTCCTATCAATAAAAATTTCAGTATGATGTCTATTCAAAATTTTATTACTAATATGTTGAATTAATTATTTGGTACACCTTTTTTAATCAGGATCTCAAGGATTCAGATATGGAGGCGAAATATTTTGCTTTGTCATATATTAAAGAATACATGGATGAAATCAAATATGTATCTCTCTCTTTCTCAATTATATTTTCATTTGGTTGTATAACAAATTATTTCCTATTTATAATTCAGTTTTTTTCCCTTTTTCAAAAGGTGGATTCCTCAAGCACACAAGAAAGCTTGTCCCTTTTTAAGGTCTGTGATTTCTGTGATTATTGTGTAATGATTAATTAATATGTTTCTTAAATGATTTTATATAACATGATTATTTTTTGTCTGCATTTTGAAACTTAGAACAATATAACAGAAGTAATTGATGCAATTCTGTGCATCCAAGAAAGTATTGATGGGATTTATTATGGGTCATCATTCTGGTATTTACTATATTAGCTATTTTTTTAGTTGATTTAACAGTTAATTATTGCTATACATAAAATAAATTATACTTTTCAGGTTTAGATATCTAAATGGAAATTGGCCTCTTGAAAATTTAGACATTTTCATACCTCGAATCGTGAAGGTATGATTTTATTATGGATTTTTATTTTCTCAATATTCTACTTATTGCTAACTTTTGAGTGACATTATAGATTTTACTAGCAAACCTTCCTTGTGTGAAAGATGATGATGCACTATCCGATGTTGATATGTCTAAGTTGGAAAATTATTTTCCCTACAAGGAAGCAAGTGGCTACATTGAGGCAAGTGTCGAAGTCTTTTCTCTTATTTCACTTCTTTCAACTTTGAGTTTTGTTCGATAGCTTGATAAAAATAGACCAAAGAGAAAAGGAATATTGTGACAGATACACCCTAGTTCTAACCTCTTTTCTTTTTTTCTTTTTTTAAGTTATTCCAATACAAGAAACCAGCTATTATTGCTTTCTGAAAGCAATGGTATTCATACTTTGTCCAGTATAAACAATCTATATCCTACTGGATTACAAAACATAGAACATTAAAAAGTAACGCAATATTCACATATCAGCGCAGTATATCCTAAGTCAACACCCCTATCAGCATACATTTGTAATCTAGTTGCTACAATTGTTAGTTTTGAGTTAAAATATTATGCAAATTAGTCAAATATAAATATTATAACTAACCTCGACAATACTTATTAATATGAATATTGGTTTATTTTCTCATACATCATTACCAACCTCTTAAACAAGTTTGAGCTAGGTTAGCTGACAAGGCTTAATTACACTTCGTTGAAATATTATTTTAATGTTTTTTTTTTTTGTGTGCAAGCTTTGCTAATTTTGAATTTTGAACAGGGATGCCCTGTTTTTTGGACAGACCGCGAGCATAATGCTTATTGCCTTAGTAAATTAGCTATTGCATTTGGCAACAAAATCATCGAACCCTTGATACCTTTGATCAAGGTAGATGTGAATCTAAAAAAATATTGTAAAATACTATTTCTTTTAATTTTATTTAAGAGAATTAATCTCTCCTTCTCTCTAGAGAAACATTATGGACACAAATTGTGCTGATTGGAAGAAAGAGTCCGCCATTTTAGCACTGGGTATAGTTTCAGAATATTGCATGGACGGTCTTGGCCCACACCTTTCCGAGGTACCAACAGTTTCTTAGATATTCTAAGATTTTTATGTAGACATAGTGTCCATTATTTTGTTTCTCCTTAAAAATGTTAGCAGACTAGTTTCTATTTTTCAGTTTGCTTTACGAGTAAAGGTAATAAAGGATTCAAGGTTTCAGTAAGATTTGTGTCAACAGTACAGAGGCTAGGTTATGTTGTTAACTGTTAATTGATGTATTTGTTAGAAATTTGTATCATGGGTTTCTATTGTACTCTCCGTTTTCTAATTTCTGTATGGTGTATTGAAGTGACCATTAGACGCCAGATAAAAAACACATTCAGAAGTTGATCATTATCATATAGGGTCAGTATTTAAGTACTATAAATATCAAATTTTGAATCTATATCTTTTTTTATTATTATATTTTTGTAGCTGGCTCCTGCTTTGATGTCACTATCTGATCATCCTTTTCCGCTTGTTACCAAGACTACAAAGTGGGCGATTGGTCGCCACCCATACTTGATTTCTCTTACTCAATTTTATTAAATCGTAAGGGGGCACGACAAATGGCTAGTATAACATCTACAATGTAGCTCCTTTGTTTCTTTTTCAACTTAATGCTATCATCTTTTCTGTTTTTAGTTTCTTATTTCAATCTTTTTCTTATAGCTCAACTGTTCTGAGCTGCTTTTGCTTCTTTTTTTCCTTTTCTTTTTCAGTATGAATCTTTGTATAAGGGAACTACAATGAATCAAATAGGGACATGACCAAACATTTCTTCCTTAAAAAAAAAAAAAGGGGCACGATATATTTCTAGCAAAAAGTTGGCTTCCCCTTACCCTTTCCTCCTACGTTGTGCTTTTATCTCCACCACATACCTTTTAAATTTTTTTTTTTTTAATGAAACAGTTGTACCCTCACAGCATCATGCTCCTATAGATCAGGGACTGCCGCCTACCCACCATAATTTTCAGATCCTCCACTTTCCGTTTACTCAGATTCGGTTTTCACCTTGTTGTAGAGATGTAAATGGAGCGAATTTAAAGTGGATAATGTTAAGACCAAATTCATATGTATTTTTCAGTGAGCAAATACAAATAGTAAATATATGTTAATATTTGAAATCAAATTAACCTTAAATAGATACAGAATGATATGAAACAAATAATTAATTATCAAATTATCGAGTCATATGGATAATCTATCCAATTAATTATCTTATATAATATAATACAAGGAGCAAAACTAGGGTGTGATGTGCTCACCAAGAGGAATTGGTGAGCACACCTCCAAAAGACTATCGGATTGATTTCGAACTACGAATCTAAATCATTGAAATCCAAGTACTTCGTGAGTGATATATGTGCATGTAAAATTTTTAAAGTTTCGAATTCATTTAGTACATGGTCAAGCGGTCAAAAAAATGATGAAAAATTAACTCGTAAAACAATTAATTGGTCCACTTTTGCTTCTTTGTAGTACTCTATTTGCAAGTATACAACAAAAGTGTTATATAAGTGATTATCTAAATTAATTAGACATTTTATTGGTAGAGAGTACAGGACCAGTAGCATCTATTATATAATTATGTAAATTTAACTGGATATCAGGAGAAGCAATTTTTTTTTTAATGGTGTACAAGAGAATGTAATGGTGTGACTACGGTATATGACTTATCATTTGCTGGTGTTACTTCAGTTTAGACATTTAGATACGCTTACTAATTAGTGAATGTATTTGAGATAAATGAAGAACTTTAGATAAGTTAGCTAGCTTCCAAAAGTGAAGTTGTTAATATATGTTAGCATATATAACCCTATAGAAATTATATATCTTTTCATATTTTACAATAGAAATACTCATGTATTTTAAATTAATCTCTACAAAAGCCAGCAAAAGAATATTGCACTACAAGTTTAGAAGGATGCCAAAAATATTGTAAAAAAAAAAAGCATTACGTGCATGCATGATATCCATTTTAATGCCCATATAAGGAAATAAATTAAAGGGTCATGTTTTAATAATTACAGTTTCATTTTCATGCATCCCAAGAACTACATTTGAAGACCAGGAGAAATACTTTTGTAACAAATCATACCATGTTTTCTGTCGATGTCCCAACCAGATCAGCTTTCGTAGTTTCGTCCCAATTTATTTGTGAAGTCGTTGGAGAATAATTTGCAACAAATACTCTAGCTACCTATCCTGATTAAACACAGAAAAAGTAATACATATTTTGCTATTGAACCATGTAATAATTTATGAATTATTGATATGATTCCTTCATGAAGGTATCTAAAATAAATGAAATTCTTTCTCAAAATGTACATATATACCCTATGATTTGACACGTAGATTAAACTGTAATTAGTTAAATACAATTTTACCATTTACTTCAAATTTGGAAGTAACTAACAGTAGAAATGGACTTTTGTAGAAAAGAATTTAAAGCTAGTAAGCTACACTTAAATTTGGTTCGACAAATACAACTAGTTAGGTTTAAAAAAGAAACTGCAAGTTTGTCCTGTAATGCATGTACCCCTTGGACTGTTACTAAATCTTCTTCTTCTTCTTCTTTTTTAGTTTCTTATCTCATCGTCCTCCACCCCCAGAAGCAACCCCACCCACAAGAAAAATTATAGATTAGATGGAAAACTCCAATTTTGTTGAACAAATTTAGATAATTAATTTTTAGTTAAAATAAAAAAGAATTGATGTATCAAACTCAACAAGAAAATAGATTAAGCCAACTGAGGGAAAGAAAAAAGAACATTCCGTTTTGAAAGAAGAAGAATCATTCAGTCAAAAACTTGACTGGTTCATTTAGTGTTTGAAATAAGTTTTCAATCCAATTAGTAAACAAGGAATATGATCAAATATATGATTTTATTCATATATTTTGTCCCGCGAGAACTATATGCGAGAACAACGAAAAAACTCCATTAACAACATAGTTGATACTCATAGAAAATATAACACGGATGTTAATTAGATGCTAACCTTATTAAGAAGACACTTTTCAATGGCTGCTCTAGAAAAATTGGAACGAAAGGGAAAGATAAGTAGTGTCCAATCCTGCACTTGACAAGCCTTCTCAATGAGATTTGGTTATCAAAATCTATACCCCTTCTTATAGTCTTTAATAACGTATATGAATTACTTTTTGTCAATTGTGGGACAAAAAATTCCCAAATTCCTGTCATATACCTATGTTGATTTTAACAGTTGAGATCAGAGAGCTTTTTATGTGATGAAATATTGTATATTCATATTATCTCTTATACTGTGTACATGGCTTATATAGCCAGAGTTGTAACGGTAAAAAATCCTAACGGTACAGTCCCTAAAAAAGGTAACAGTACAGTCCCTAAAAAATGAATAAATAAATTGAAGCTCCTTAAATGTGAGCTCTTTATTTTTCCTAAAAAGTGCCTATGACGAAAATACCCTCACGGGTCTGAGGCCTTTATTTCTCAACACTCCCCCTCAAGCTAGGATTATAGAGATCATATAATCCTAGCTTGCATGAAATATTCTCAAAAACCTTAGAGCTTAATCCTTTCGTAAATATATCCGCTAATTGATCTTCACTCTTGACAAATGGAGTTTCGATTTCTTGAGTTTGAATTTTTTCTCGGATATAGTGACAATCCACTTCAATGTGTTTGGTACGCTCGTGAAAGATTGGATTTGCCGCAATGTGTCTTGCCGCTTGATTGTCGCAAAACATTTGCATTGGTTCATTAGCCTTCACATTCAAGTCGGTCAACACTTGCTTAATCCACGTCAGTTCACTTGCGGTTGATGCCATGGCTCGATATTCTGCTTCTTCACTTGATCGCGCCACGACATTTTGTTTCTTGCTCTTCCATGTGACTAAATTTCCGCCTACAAATGTGCAAAAACCGGTGGTCGATTTTCTATCGAAGCTACCGGTCCAATCTGCATCGGAATAGCCACATATTGCATTAGTACCATTTTTCCTCATCCAAATTCCCTTTCCGGGAGAACCTTTTAGATACCTTAATATTCTATCAATGGCATCTAAGTGAGGTGTTCTTGGTGCATGCATAAACTTGCTAATTTGACTCACGGCAAAAGCAAGATCCGGTCTAGTCACGGTTAAATAAATTAATTTTCCTACAAGTCTTTGAAATTGGTTAATATCACTCAACGGTTCACCATCTTCGGTATTGAGCTTTATATTGGTGTCAATTGGAGTGATAGCCGGTTTACACCCTATTTTTCCGGTTTCTTTGAGCAAATCAAGAACGTATTTTCTTTGTGATAAAAATAGCCCTTTTGTAGAGTGGGCAATTTCTATTCCAAGAAAATATTTTAATTTGCCCAAATCCTTTATTTCAAATTTTTGTTTTAAGTTTCTTTTAACACCTTCAATTTCATTTTGGTTATCTCCGGTTATAATTATGTCATCGACATAAACCAAAACCACAGTGGTACCGTTAGAATTATGCTTGGTAAACAAAGATGAATCGGCTAGACTCATTTTGAAATTACAAGATAATAAGAAATGGTTAAGTTTACCGTACCATGCCCTTGGAGATTGTTTTAGTCCGTAGATTGATTTTTTTAACCTACAAACAAAGTTAGAAATTCCTTCTTTTTTGTGACCGGGGGGTAAGGACATATACACTTCTTCCTCAAGTGTCCCTTGGAGAAATGCATTTTTTACATCCATTTGGTGTAGATTCCAATTTTTATTAACCGCAATGGAAAAAAGAATTCTCACGGTATTCATTTTAGCTACGGGTGCAAAGGTTTCATGATAGTCAATACCATATGTTTGGGTATAACCTTTGGCTACTAATCTAGCCTTGTACCGTTCTATAGTGCCATCACAATTATATTTAACTTTGTACACCCATTTGCACCCAACCGGTTTCTTATTTTTTGGTAATTCACACAACTCCCAAGTTTGATTTTTTTCTAAGGCATGTAATTCTTCTTTCATTGCTTTACACCATTTCGGATCCAATTTTGCTATCTCATAATTGGTTGGTTCTTCTATTTTTGACATAGAATTTAAAAAAGCATAATGATCATAAGAAATATTATTATAGGAAATATAATTTTGTATGGGATATTGTACCGAATATGTGACGAAATCCCTCAATCTTGTTGAAGGTTGAGTTTGTCGACTAGATCTTCTTAACGGTATTTCTTCCGTTTGGACTTCTCCATAATCCTCGTTCTCCTCGGTTTCTTCTGATGATTGCTCATCTCCTTCAGATTCTTGATTACCTATCTCAACATTTTCAAGAAGAATTTCTCTTCTTTCCGGATTAGTAACACAAGGTATAACAAACTCATTTGACAATAACTTATTAGAGTGGTTTTCTTCACTTTTATCATAAAATGATTTATTTTCTAGGAAAGTTACATCTCTTGAGATGTAGAGTTTTTTTGTTTTTGGATCATAGCATTTAAATCCCTTTTTTTCAAGAGAGTAACCAACGAAAAAAGCTTTGGTCGAGGTGAAATCCAATTTATCTATTTTATTTTTATGCACAAAGCAAATGCAACCGAAAACTTTCAAATGATCGAGATTCGGTTTTTTATTATAAAGTATCTCGATTGGACATTTAAAATCTAGAATGGCACTAGGCAACCTATTAATTAGATAAGTTGCGGTGAGAACTTCTTCCGACCAAAATATCTTTGGAACATTATTTTGAAATAAAAGTGTTCTTGTCATCTCAAGTAGATGACGGTTTTTTCTCTCGGAAATACCATTTTGTTGAGGAGTATAAACACAAGAAGTTTGATGAATAATTCCTTTTTGTTTTACAAAATCTAAGAAATTTTGATTTACAAATTCCGTTCCATTGTCCGTTCTAAAAGTTTTGATTTTTTTATTAAATTGAGTTTCTACAAAATTTACAAATGTTTGAAAGTGAGAGAAAACTTCACTTTTATTTTTCATTAAATATATCCAAGTTGTTCTTGAAAAATCATCGATAAATATAACGTAATATCTAAAATTATTGTAAGAATTTACGGGAGCGGGTCCCCACACATCGGAGTGAACTAGCTCAAAAATTTCATTACTCTTAGAATTTGAGTTACAAAAAGGAAGTTTTGTATGCTTGGCAAGCTTACAAACTTCACACTTGCTACAATCAATATTAGTAAAATTAAACATGAGTTTAAGTATCTTGTCGGAAGGGTGTCCCACCCGCTTGTGCCAAAGTTCACATAAATCTTCATTTTTCCTAGTATTGAAAATAAACTTGTTGCTATTCAAAAAATATAATCCATTTTCTAAGAAACCTTCACCAATCTTCTCCTTGGTGAATAGATCCTGAAAAATAACATTTTTTTTCTTTAAAAATAATTTCACAATTCAATTCTTTAGCAAGCTTGCTAATAGATAATAAGTTTACGGAGCAATTTTCAACGAAAAAAACATCTTGAAGAAATTTTTTAGGAAAAATGCTAACCATGCCCCAACCTCTAATTTTGATTTTCTCATTGTTTGCAACCGTAAAAAATTGTTCATTATTGATTGGTCGATAATTTTTTAACAAGTTTCGATTCCCGGTCATATGGTCGGTGGCACCAGAATCAAGGACCCATTTGGTACAATTTTGTGGTGCATTTTTGGTTGTAAGTCCTATAGTTAAACACCTAATTGTACAGTTTTCTGAATTAATCTCTAGGCCAACCAGACTATGACTTGGGCTGGTTTTAAAATTACTGTTTTGAAAAAACGAAAAATGACCTTGGCCCATTTTTTGGCCCAGTAGCGCAGATACCATGGACTCGAGTCGGTCGAGTCTGTCTATTTCACTCCGACCCGATTCGCTACGCGAGTCAGTGCTCCTCTCTTCTCCATTTTCTTTCTCTTTCGCTGAGACGAATCCCCTTCTCTCCCCTTCTTTCGGATCTAGGGTTTTGAAGAAAATTTTCTTCTTCGCCGCCTCTTGAGTCCGATCAGCCCTCTTGGGTCGGAGATGGGGATGAAGGATCCAGCACTTCTCCTGAGTATGGCCGTCCCTCTTACAGTGCGAGCATCTCTCGGTCTCCCCCTTACCCTTTCCTTTGGCGTTGAGGTGCTGGGCTGAGAAGGCATGAGCCTCCGGCTTCGGGTTCAAGTCGGAGGTCTTCATTGCAACTCGCCTTGTTGCCTCTTGCCGGATACGGGCTGTCACATCGTCAAATGCCAATTTCTCTTTGGAGAGGAGAATCTGAGCTCTAACGGCTTCGTAGCTTGAATCAAGGGCTGCCAGAAATGTGTAAATTTTATCCATCTCTTCTCGTTCTCGGAGCACATTAAGGTCAGTGGTTGGTGGTCTGTATAGTTTGAGCTCTTCGTATTTGGCTGTTACAAGTCCGATTAACTCTGGTATGTCTCTTGATTCTTGAGTAATTTGGATGATTTCGGTTTTTAGTTGGTAGATTTGAGAATGATTTGTTGGATCACTAAACTGCTTCTCGATGGCTTGCCACAGCTCTGCTGCTGTCTCGCAAGCCCAGAAGGAAGTGGTTAGTTGTGGATCAATTGAATTTGTGATTAATGTCATTGCTTGACTATCTATCACATCCCATTCTTCTTGATCATCCTCCCCCTGTGTGGGTCTTATTTTGCTGCCATTGACATACCCGAGCAATCTTTTTGCTTTGAGAGTAACTCTGGCTGCTTTGGCCCATTGTATATAGTTTTTTCCATCCAAAGGAAAATTGGTTAATTTTTTAGATGAATTGAAATCGACTTGATGCCTGATTATTGTGGTAGTTTCCCTTGGATCTGGAAGGATTTCTGCCATTTTGACAGTGCCTTTTTTTGAATTTTACTTGGTTGAGGGATCTTGAAGAGATTTTGCGGAAGCCTTAGTTTGGATCAGAAATGCTCTGATACCATGTTGATTTTAACAGTTGAGATCAGAGAGCTTTTTATGTGATGAAATATTGTATATTCATATTATCTCTTATACTGTGTACATGGCTTATATAGCCAGAGTTGTAACGGTAAAAAATCCTAACGGTACAGTCCCTAAAAAAGGTAACAGTACAGTCCCTAAAAAAGGAATAAATAAATTGAAGCTCCTTAAATGTGAGCTTTTTATTTTTCATAAAAAGTGCCTATGACGAAAATACCCTCACGGGTCTGAGGCCTTTATTTCTCAACAACCTATTTATCACCTTCCTTTGGATAACATAACTATATCTGAATCATTGGGCCTGTTTAGATTTGATGATTTGTACTACAATAGCAGGTCCATGAAATCTTGGTTTAGGTTGTGGAAAATATATATATACTGGGAACCCCAAACAAAAATAACTTGGCAAGTAATATTAAGACTTTGTTCATTCTTACACAGGTTGGTTTGAGGGAAGTTAATGTTTGACAAGTGCCTTAAAGGTAAAGTTACAAATGGAGTAATTTGTATTCTTAATTGGTTCATCTTTATCCAAATCAAATACTCTGTTTCATTCAATTGGTTCCAGAGCAAAGCATTATTTCTCACAAATGGAAAAAATCCTCATCATTAATTAGTGATTCAATTTAAATAACAGGGGTTATAGCTACAGATATACTAAACACTAAACAAATAAGATTAATATTATGGTTACGTTCATGCATTATTTTACAAAACTACAAATTAATTAGCTTGACAAGAGTTATTATTTGCACCAGAACTCTGTTTCGATGCATCAAGATTGATAATGCCCAACATAAACCCTAAGAATGCATCATTTATCGATCAGTTAGATATTTTGTAAAGGTCCTAGCCACAAACCGTTTCATGGCACTCTCACAAAATATTTCATCCTTCCAAAGTAATTATTTAGATTGGATGGTTATCTTGGTCTAGATAGATTTTACATAGATTGCGAGAATATTATCTACCTTTGGATATCGTAGGTAATCCTCTCTATGAGATAATTTTGGCTAATTTAACCTATAAAGTATAAACCAAAGAGAAAGGAATATTTTCAAGTTTAAATTGTTAACTATACACATATAGTAAGCCCAAAATGTCTGCAAAAGTAGAATAAAACAAATAAAAAGGTTGGATGATTTTTCTTTTTACCTGTGGCAGCTGCATCCAGTCCCCTCCTTTTCTAAATCACTCATTCTAAAATATTTACTTGTAAAATTTAGTAATTGAATATATATAGAATGAGAAATATATATACTATTTATGGATGATAAAACTCTGCATATCGCTACACACGGTTTTTCCCTTGCAATATGATGGGACTATATGGACTAACGCCACAGAATTCTGATCATGCTTCTTTCTCTTATATATATATTCTTTAGGAAAGCTTTATTTCTCTTATATTGTTTATCACTCGTCGGCAATCAATGAGAAAGAAATGCCAGCTGAAAAGTACGTACTAGATGAATATCTACTGGGATGGACCCTATGTTATAATCTATCAGTCAACACGTGCGTGTGCGTGTGCGTGTGTGTATGTATATTGTCTCCTCCAAAATCATGATGTTAAATTTGAAATTTGCAACATTTGATTCTTTTACAAAATGAGTTTTTTCTATATATATATGTGATATTGGAAAGAAGTAAAAATGTATGTGTATTATTAACAAATTAAATCAAGTGTCAATAAATCATTAGTGTTCGGAATTGCTTTCTAAATGCTATAAGTTGTCAAATTGCATCAAATTGCTTAATAAATACACTCTATCTAAATGGCAAAGAAGATATATAAAATTGTTGTCAATGTAACATAGCCCTTTCTTTGGTCCACATTAAAATTTCATTATATATTTCAGCTAAATAAACCTGAAAAGACATTTTCTAAGAATATGTTTCATGTTTTACAAAAGAAAATAAAGAAACAAAAATATAATTCTGGATTATAAATTTTAAGGAAATTAATCAAACTCAACAAGAGAATATATAAGGTTAAGAACACATTTCTTTGAACCTATGTTCTTAGTAATTTTGTTGGATAAAGTATTTTCAACGAAATCAAATGTGCCGCAAATAGGGGCGGATCTAAAGCCATTCAAAAGATGGTTAAGCCGCTCCTATGATTTTAAAATTTTAGTTATATGTACTCAAATATAATTGAATTTTATTTTTTTTTAAACATTTTATATAGAGCTAGCCGGCTAGTCCCCTCATAAATATCATGTATATATTTGTAGTCCAGTGGTTAGAGTTTATTTTGTGTTAGTGGAGAACTTAGATTCAATTCTCACCAAATACAATTTATGCATTTTAAGTTTTAAGACCCCTCTATCAAGATTTTTTAGTTTCACCCTGGCTGCATAAAACTTTTATAGAGAAAATGAAAGAGTATAGCACATATGTCAACTTTTCAAGACAAAATGTCAAGATGGCACTATTCAGATCCGGAGTCCATATCCTTTGAGGTAACAAAATATTTATGTTTAGATCCGGACCACTCGATTAAAATTCGAGTCAATTCAGTCTGAAAAAAATACAGAGAGTTTCTTTAATATTTGTGTGGATTCTAATCAAACGGTCTGAATCTTAACAGAAATTTTCTATAAAAGATGATATAAATTCCGCAACGTTCATCAAAAGTGGATAACAAAAGAGAGAAGAGTTCAATTGACCAAATTTTAGATATTTAACGGATTTCAATTCACATAGCATAAGTTCTATTGAATGAACTGATTATTAGGCTATCTTGAGCTTAATATAGATAAATTCGAACAACAATTTAGTATCTTTTAGATTAAAAAAAAAGGCACGATTAAAATACCTCATGTTATTCATGTTTTATTGTGTTTCATTTTTTTAGCAAAATTCAAATAGTTAATTTGAATTGATCAATATATATGATCTCTATATTAAAATGTGCTTGGATAACCAATTTTATAAAAAAAAAATTAATAAAAGTAGGAGGTCAAATTATCAACTATTTAATATTTATAAAAGATTTATTACCTGGGTATCGAATATAAGATCTTCCATATGGAGGATGACCTTTACTACTAAATTAAAGGTTAGTTCTCAATTTTTTTTTTACAATCTTTTTAGATAGATACAAAATTATTGTTTTAACAGTAATTTGTATAGTTTTAAATGATAGTAAAAATTAAAAATGTATATATATAATTTAGCCTCTAAATACATTTTAATATAGAGATAATGTTAATCAATTTGAATTACCTGTTTAATCTTTAACAGTAGAAATAAAAAATATGAAACACGATATGACAAGGAGACAATCCTTAAAAAGAATAACTTATTTATAAATCGTATCTGTTATGTTGAAATGAACTAATTTTTCTTGATTCCGGTTAAGAGCTTTTGTGTTTCAGTGAAAATTCCTTCAAAACGGGTTCTGGCTAGGGAACCCAAATTTTCGCCCACTATCCATTAATGGGTCGGGTGCTGCAACGGATATGTAAAGCCTGCAAACCGAAAATTATAACAAATATCTCCGTTCACAATCAGTTCAGTCCTACGAAAATATATTTGGGTCATTAGTCAGCACCCCCAGTTCTTTCTTCCACATTCTCCCAGTTTAAGTTATTTCTTGAAATCAAGAATTGAAATTCAAAACAAGCGCCACCATTCCGTTACTCTTGAGTACTCTCCAATGGAACACCAGCGGCCCTGGAACAATCTGTGCTCTGAGCTCCTCTCGATAATCATCTCAAAATGTAGTGCCACAGCTGCTGCCACTGCCTACTTCGGCACAGTCTGTGCTGATTGGCGTCGCTCCCTCACAAAATACTCTCCCATACCTCCCATCCGTTCCCCCCAGCCGCCCTTCCTTCTTCTCCCTTCCCGCACCATTCGCATTCCTTCACTCGGTAAGGTCGTCCGTCTCCCCTTCAAAGACCCCTCTATCAAGAACTATTCCAGTGACCCCAAATTGATAGAGCTGCCCCAGCTTGAGGAAGCTATAGGCTGCATCTGCATCGGCTCATCTCACGGCTGGCTTATAACTCTCAGCCAAGACTCCTCTGTTTCCCTTTTCAACCCTGTAACTCAGGAAACGATCCATCTCCATCCCCTCTCCTCAATCAATGATGAAATTCTCTCTTTCAAACGTTATCCTGTCCCTGAATACCATCTTGTGGGCAAGAAAATAAGAGACAGTCAGTTCTCTATAGTCCGCTTTGCCGTCTTGTCCTCTGATCCAGCACATGATAGCTGTTTCACTTTGCTGCTCTTCCTCTCCGGCTTGAAAACCCACTGCTTCATGTCGCAGGGCAGAGGTGGTAAGTGGAATCTGCATGTCCACCAACTATTTGAGAGAGAGGTCGAGGATGTGGTTTTCATTAATGGAGTATTCGTTACCATTGACCGGTTTTTTGAACTAAAGATATTTGACTTCAACAATCACGAGACTGGATTGGTTGTGAAAAAAGTCCAACTAAGCCAGATTCTGAAAAAGCCAATTGGAAACATTTTCTTGGTCAACTCAGATGGTCATTTGTTGGTAGTCTACACCCGCCGTCCCTTTACTGGCACAATGCAATCTTCCATCCTGAGAGGAAACATCAGCGTTTTTGACTTTCACAAGTGTCCATTAAATGGTGTCAACGTCGAAGGCAAGAAGATAAATAAGCTCAAGGGGGTTGTATTGTTTCTCGGTCATGGATGCTCTGTGGCTGTCGCAGTAGAGCACTTCCCATGGCTGAAGGAGGACGTGGTGTACTTCACTCGCGACTACACCAAATTGGAAAGAGAGCACAGGGGAGGAGAGAGAATGGCAGCTTCTAATCAGCGTACTATCAGTATCTGCCAGAATAATATTCGTGACAAATCGAGGTCAAAGTCAAACAAAGTGCTTGATGATGTGGGGAGATCGCGGTATGCAATTCCTGAATATTGGTCTTTCCCGAGACCCTTTTGGGTTACTCCTAATCTCAGGCGTATTAGTGGATTAAATCATAGTGCATTTCTTTTGTTAATTAGATCTTTTTTATTTGCACATATAATAACACACCTAAAGGCGTGCGAGTAAGCTTTAAAAAATGCTTCTGACGGAAAAGCTAGTGTTTTGTGTTTCTGCTATGACTTGTCTTTGATGTTGTTCAATGATAATAATCATTAATTGGCAGTACCAGATTTCTTCATCTTATTTAAGTTTAAACACAGAGATATGGATAGTGCTGATCAGAGCCTGACCAAATGCATGCTGAAATCTTATTTAATGTCTGTTTTGCTAAGAGCATTGGTTGAATTTTTAACTGGTAGCAACCAAGAGTGATAACCAGTTTTTAATATATCTTTATGACTTGTACATAAATGTCTAAAACCCATTGTTCTTTACGTAATTGTTTAGAGTCGACCAATACAATAGCTTAGGTATCTGTTTCCTCAAACAAGCTGTTCCATTTCCATACCTGCCGTACAGAATCATTCAACATACGAAAGTGTGCTTACTGAGGATCCATTAAGTCATAGATCCGATAACGATCAATCTAATTGGTACTATTTTGCTATATATATTCCTCTCAAATCAAAAAGAAAGCAGACCTTTTTTAAGTAAAATGAAAATTTGTTATTTGACCAGGATTTGAAAGCTTTAACGGTAGATAGTAGTAGTTCAATTTTTTTTTTGTCCTTTCTTATTAGGATTCTCCTTTACAGTGATAGTGAACGTCTCTAAGTCACAAGGTCCAAATTTATCAATGTAATTTCAAGGCAGTTCTCCACAAAATGCCCATTACTAGGTTGTGATACAAAAGGAAACAGTAAGGGAGTGCAATATAAAGGCTTGAACCTAAATCCTAAAAGGCCACACAACACAACTAGATAAGATATATTCACAAAATAACGGTTGTTTAAAGAAGTCAGAGATCTATTTTTTACCAAAATAAGAAAGCAGAGATAATTGACCGTCTTCCTTCTTCGCAGCCTTTTCTTTCTTCACTGGCAGAGAATCCACATCACTGAATTTCTTTACTTCGTCAAATTCTCTCTTAACTCCAGAAGATTGTCTTCCTTTCTCACTTGCATAACATTCTTCAGCTTCAAATGTTAAAGCTTCCTTTTTAACATCCTTAGACTCATTTGTTTCTTCCCTTTTAATATCACTAGACTCATTCTTCTCGTCCATTTTAGCTTTTGTCAACTGGTTGTTAAAAGGTTCATCTTTTTTCTCGATATCAACAACAGTGCCAGTCTCCTTTGAGTGTTCTTTTTCTGGCTTGATACCACAGTCAGATTTCTTTGTGAAAAATTTCGAAATAGGGTGGTTGGCGGTAGATTTTATTAGGATCTGCGGTGTCAAACAGAAATAATCGGTAAAAAGTTCAAACAACAAATGTAGGATTGAGGAAAAGAAATTATTTACAGTAATATAATTATATAATCTTGATGTACCTCTGTGAGGCACTCAGGACAATCAAATGACGTTTTGCCAACTTCGGCGGTTACTGGATGCCACACCTTGAGACAAAGTGAAGAACCAACAATCAAAAAATATAAGGAATAAAATAATATAACTGAAAATAATGTAATCCAACACAACTCAATTTATGAAGGTTTGAGTACCATGTACTAGTTTGTATGGTAGCCGACCATACCAAAAAAATTCATATTTCACTTTCAGACCTAGAACGAAAACAAGAGTAAAGATATCAAGTAGTAGATCCTTTTATAGACAAGAAAAGCACTGTTCAGACTTACTAAATCAGGACCTTCATAAGGAACAAGAAGGGATTCAAATTTCTGATTTGAATTATCCAGCCACAGGTCAATGGAGCTCTTAGAACCCAGAATTACAGGCATCCGATCTGAAATTAAAATCAAGTCAAAAACATAATGTTTACATACTCCATTAGGCATTTAGGCATGTTAACCACCGACTGAAGTAAAATACAATATGTAATACAAAAGCAAACCATGAAGCCACTCCAAACTGGTCGAGCATCGAGTTGTCAGGATGGTGAAGGTGTACAGGACCTCTCCTGTAAAAGAAAATAAATTAAAGATCACAAAATGTTGAGAGATAATCATTATTCCTTATGGCAAAACCATAATGCAGCAAAATTCATGTTCACAAACCCGCTGGAAATTGAAAATGAAAGGTGATCACAGGAGCTCTGAAGTGATAATAAAGTATAATTTTGAGTGGAGAGAAAGAGAGGGAGAGAAAAATTACCATCAGAGTTTGACCAAGAGTCATAAAGAGCAGCAAAAACAAGAGGCATATCATCCTTAAAGTGAATATAGTATGGCTGCTTTTTAGAGCCATCTTTTTTCCACTCATAGAATCTATAAGAAATATAATAGAAATAAGTCAATTACCACCAAAGGCTCTTAATGCAAGAAAAAAAAAATTACACTGTTATGTTTTATAATTTTCTTCAATCCTGACAATAGCTATTGAAATTATCTGAATATAATTTTCAAAACATGAAGAATAAATAACAAAGGGATTGAGAAAATGTGTATATATATACATACCCTTCTACTGCCACGAGGCACCTATTAGCAGGAATTAGTCGCCTAAATGATGCCTTCTCTTTTATAGATTCAGACCGAGCATTGAACTGCATATTACTTATTATTTCAAAATACAATCAAACAATGAAATGTATAACATCTCATACTATTGTCTGGAATTAAATGCAGCTAAGAGAGTCAAAACAGATTTTAACATAACACAACCAATGAGCCAGTGACTTCTTCATTTCTTCCCTTCTATGGCTCCATTCTAATTTAACATGAAAGAGGGAAAAAAGGGAAAAAAAAATTCATATGATTCACCAAAGTTAGCAAGTTACCATCCTGTAATGATCCAGTTTCTCAGTTTTCTTAGTGAAGCTTGGAACTAGGCCCCACTTCATACAATGTACTACAGGTTCCACCTCCTTTTCTCCATCCCCTCCACTATTGATCCTTTTCACCATTGCTACTGGTACATACATACCAGGCGATACATTATACGAAGGCCGAAAACTGCATCAAAATCAAAATTGTAATGGCAATCACATAGTTAATTAAAAGACCTTCAAACGCGTAAAAATATTGATAGAAATGACCACATGTTGGTTTTAAAACCCTACAAACTATATGAAAATTCCATGATTAATCACATAACAGAAACCCAGCAAACCTCAAGTAGCATTAGATACACTTTCGAGGGGGGATGTGGAAAAACGAGGGTTTGGGGAGTTTGAAAATACCGATTGCTGTCAACCGTACGGACGGAAGTTCGTCGGCCGCCGTCACCGGTAAACCCACAAGCGGCGGCGACTTGGTTAGGGTTAAGTGTGCACCGAGCTCTACCGCACATCCTCTCTCTCCAGTCTCTCTCACACTCGGTAAGCTCTCTTCCTTCTAGGAGAAGTGTCGAGGCGCGAAAAAATAAAGGCACTTGTCTTTTTATCATTTGTATCCTTCCGAGTGATTATATTAACGGATAACTCCTCAAAGTAGAAAACGAAATACGGTTCAAGTGAATTTTTCTAAAAAGTAGGTTCAATTATTGTTTTTATTTTTTTCTCACAGAAAATTTTGTTTTTCAAGGAATAATATGACAAATTATGACGAAATAGTATGTTGAACAATATTTAAAATATATTTTTCAAATAATATTATAATATGCAAGTATCACTTGTCAAATTATACTTGCAAATATTTTATAGACGAGTGTTAATTAATGTTTACAAATTTTCGTCTCCCTTTCGTTCAATATATGAGGTAAGTTTTTCACTTGAAATTTTGTGCAGAATTCACCATCGCTCATGCCTCTTCGTGCTAATATACTAAATGAGACTTAAAAAATTTGTCCAAACAAGCAAAATCATTCTTATATATTTTTTTTATTAGGCTGAAATTATGAGTAGAACATGCCTCCTTGTGAACTTAACTCTAATATTTATTGAATTTGCTTCAAACGATAAATTCAAATGGTTGAAAAACCCCTCCAACTTACGAGTAATATATGCGTCTACATACAAAAATTTTAAAATTTTGAATTAATTTTGTATAAAGTCAATTAATTAAAAAGCGTTTAAAAAATAAATGTACTAAAATTAATTTATAAATCTTGTAATTTTGACCATTTTACTTTATACTAAATTAATTTGAAAATTCGAAATTTCCGCATGTAAACTCATCATTGTAAGGTAGATGGGTTTCAATGGTTCTAATTTGTCGTTTGAAGCCAACCCGGAGAGTTCATTAAGAAACTTCATGAACTAAGAGCACCCTAGTTCTAATCCAAAATTATAATGTATTAGTGAGACACTCTAAACAAATCCTTGTCCTCACTTTTCAATAAAAAAAACTTAAAATATAACACTTATTGGGTCTTGAAAGACTTAATCACTAAACTCATTGCAAACCAGATTTATGGTTCTTGCCTTGTTTATAAAACACTATAAACCATGCGAAGTATATTCGATGTCAAGCTTTCATTCTCTTAATCTTATACAGAAAGTTTAAATTCATGAATATTAGCTTATAATGTTAACTTCTGATCTTCCAATGCTTCGGAAGTTTAAATTCAACAGCTTGTACACGCAATATAAGATGTGTAATCAACACCTAAACTGGTAGTCAAAATAACGCACAGTTGCAACAAAAAAAAAAAAAAAAAAAAAAAAGATATTGGGTATGCTAGTGAAAAGGTCAATAAATAATTAATTATTAGTTTAGTTTTAACAATTTTTATTTTAATTAATATTTAATCTCTGAGCCTTCATAGAAACCTTAAGGAATTATCCAGCCTTAACAGAAATTTTCTGTAACTTTAGGTGATATAAATTTCGCAACATTAATTGATCAAAAGCGGAGAACAAAAGAGAGAAGAGTTCAACCGACCAAATTTTAGATATTTAACGTGACTTCAATTTACATAGTAAAAGTTCTATTGAATGAACTAATTTTTTGAACTATCTTGAGCTTAATATATATAAATTCGAGCAATAATTTAGTCTCTTTTAGATTAAAAAAAAAGCAGAGTTAAAATATCTCATATCATTCATGTTTTATTGTGTTTTATATTTTTTTAGCAAAATCAAATAGTCAATCCGAAACGATCAATAATTTAATATATATGATCTCTATATTTAAAATGTGTTTGGATAATTAATTTTATAAAAAAAGTTAGTAAAAGTTGAGGTCAAACCATAAACTATTTAATATATCCATCATTCGAATTTCGAAAATACGACATTCCATATAAAAAGGTTGGTTCCCATTTTTATTTTACAATCCTTTTAGATAGGTATAAAATTACCGTTTCTAATAGTAATTTTGTACCATTTTAAATGATAGTAATAAAAAATACATACATACATGTTAATCGATTTGATTTGACTATTTAATCTTTAATAATAGAAAAAAAAATATGAGACACAATATGACACACGAGATAATCCTTAAAAAGAATAACTTATTTATAAATCATATATGTTATGTTGAAATGAACTAATTTTTCTTGATTCTGGTTAAGATAGGGGTGTAAACGGTCGGATACGGATCGGATAGTGGTTTTACTATATCTATATCCATTATAATTTTTTGGATACGGATATGGATACAGATCGGATCGGATATTAAAGTTATGGATACGGATCGGATATCAGACGGATACAGATATTTTTCATAATTAACTTGTTGGTTACCAAATATCTACTATATTATAAAAATATTAGCCACTAATTATGTCATAGTGTTATATCGTTAATCAAAATATATATCTATATGCAATTTAATAAATTATTGGTACAATATGTTATTTAATAAATCAATTTAATAACATATAACACATTTTTTGTGCTTTACAGTCGGACACGAATAGTTAAAAGTTTTATCGTATCCTTATCCGTTATAATTTTTCGAATACGAATACAGATATGGATACGGATACGAATCAGATAATTTAGGTAATTTTCTAGATTCGGATATGAACGACATCGGATAATATCCAATCCGTTTACACCCCTAGGTTAAGAGCTTTTGTGTTTCAGTGAAAATTCCTTCAAAACGGGTTCTAGCTAGGGAACCCAAATTTTCGCCCACTATCCATTAATGGGTCGGGTGCTGCAACGGATATGTAAAGCCTGCAAACCGAAAATTATAACAACAAACTACCTCCGTTCACGATCAGTTCAGTCCTACGAAAATATATTTGGGTCATTAGTCAGCACCCCCAGTTCTTTCTTCCACATTCTCCCAGTTTAAGTTATTTCTTGAAATCAAGAATTGAAATTCAAAACAAGCGCCACCATTCCATTACTCTTGAGTACTCTCCAATGGAACACCAGCGGCCCTGGAACAATCTGTGCTCTGAGCTTCTCTCAATAATCATCTCAAAATGTAGTGCCGCAGCCGCTGCCACTGCCTACTTCGGCACAGTCTGTGCTGATTGGTGTCGCTCCCTCACAAAATACTCTCCCATACCTCCCATCCGTTCCCCCCAGCCGCCCTTCCTTCTTCTCCCTTCCCGCACCATTGGCATTCCTTCACTTGGTAAGGTCGTCCGTCTCCCCTTCAAAGACCCCTCTATCAAGAACTATTCCAGTGACCCCAAATTGATAGAGCTGCCCCAGCTTGAGGAAGCTATAGGCTGCATCTGCATCGGCTCATCTCACAGCTGGCTTATAAGTCTCAGCGAAGACTCCTCTGTTTCCCTTTTCAACCCTGTAACTCAGGAAACGATCCACCTCCGTCCCCTCTCCTCAATCAATGATGAAATTCTCTCTTTCAAACGTGATCCTATCCCTAAATACCGTCTGACCAATACAGTATATCACAGTCAGTTATCCATAGTCCGCTTTGCCGTCTTGTCCTCTGATCCAACACATGATCACCATTTCACTTTGCTGCTATTCCTCTCCGGCTTGGAAAAGCGCTTCTTCACATCGCAGGGCAGAGGTGGTGAGTGGATTTTTCATTTTGACCGACTACTCCAGAAAGAGTTCGAGGATGTGGTTTTCATTAATGGACAATTCGTTACCATTGACCGGTTTTTTGAACTAAAGATAATTCGCTTCAACAAGACTGGAGTTGTTGTGAAAAAAGTCCAACTAAAGCAGTTTCAAAGGGAGATGCCAATTGGAAACATTTTCTTGGTCAATTCAGATGGTCATTTGTTGGTAGTCTACACCAGCCCTCCCTTTACTGGCACAATGCAATCTTCCATCCCGAGAGGAAACATCAGCGTTTTTTACTTTCCTAAGGTTCCATTAAAAAGTAGACACAAAAAAGGCAAGAAGATAAAAAAGCTCGAGGGGTTTGTATTGTTTCTTGGTCATGGATGCTCCATGGCTGTCGCGGTAGAGCACTTCCCATGGCTGAAGGAGGACATGGTGTACTTCACTCACAACTACACCAAATTGGAATGGGAGCACGGGGAGCACAGGGAGCACAGGGGAGAAAGAAGAATGGCAGCTCCTATTCAGCGTGCTATGATAAACTTCCAGAATAATATTCGTGACAGATCGAGGTCAAAGTCAATCAAAGTTGTTGATGATGTGGAGAGATGGCGGTATGCTGAATATTGGTGTTTCCCGAGACCCTTTTGGGTTACTCCTAATCTCAAGCGTATTAGTGGATAAAATCATAGTGCATTTCTTTTATTAATTAGATCTCTTTTATTTGCACATACAATAAAACACCTAAATGCGTGCGAATAAGCTTGTAATAAGCTTCAAAAAATGCTTCTGACGGAAAGGCTAGTGTTAATTTTGTATTTGTTCTATTACTTGTCATTAATGTTGTTCATAATCATTAATTGGCGGTACCAGATTTCTTCATCTTATTTAAGTTTAAACTCAAAGATATGGATTGTGCTGATCAGAACCTGACCAAATGCATGCTGAAATCTTATTTAATGTCTGTTTTGCTAAGAGCATTGGTTGAATTTTTAACTGGTAGCGACCAAGAGTGACAACCAGTTTTTAATCTTCACCTTCTGTGACTTCGTCCTGACAGATTTAGCCATTTTGGCTAATTGTTACAGTAGAAATAATTACAGCAGCAGGTTTTAATATATCTTTATGACTTGTACATAATTGTCTGAAACGCATTGTTCTTTTCGTATTTGTTTAGAGTAGACCAATACAATAGCTTAGGTATCTGTTTCCTCAAACAAGCTGTTCCATTCACATACGAAAGTGTTAAGTGAGGATCCATTCAGTCATAGACCCGCCAACGATCAATCTAAGTTGTCCTATTTTGCTATATATATTCCTCTCAAATCTAAAAGCAAGCATAGCTTTTTAAGTAAAATGAAAATTTGTCATTTGACCAGGACTTGAAACTTCAACGGTAGATAGTAGTAGTTCAATTTCTCTCGTGTCCTTTATTATTAGGATTTTCCTTTACAGTGATAGTTAACGTCTTTAAGTCACAGAGCCCAAATTTGTCAATGTAATTTCAAGGCAGTTCTCCACAAAATGCCCATTACTAAGTTGTGATACAAAATGAAACAGAAAGGGAGTGCAATATAAAGGCTTGAACCTAAATCCTAAAAGGCCACACAACACAACTAGATAAGATATATTCACAAAATAACGGTTGTTTAAAGAAGTCAGAGATCTATTTTTTACCAAAATAAGAAAGCAGAGATAATTGACCGTCTTCCTTCTTCGCAGCCTTTTCTTTCTTCACTGGAAGAGAATCCACATCACTGAATTTGTTTACTTCATCAAATTCTCTCTTAACTCCAGAAGATTGTCTTCCTTTCTCACTTGCATAACATTCTTCAGCTTCAAATGTTAAAGCTTCCTTTTTAACATCCTTAGACTCATTTGTTTCTTCCCTTTTAATATCACTAGACTCATTCTTCTCGTCCATTTTAGCTTTTGTCAACTGGTTGTTAAAAGGTTCATCTTTTTTCTCGATATCAACAACAGTGCCAGTCTCCTTTGAGTGTTCTTTTTCTGGCTTGATACCACAGTCAGATTTCTTTGTGAAAAAATTCGAAATAGGGTGGTTGGCGGTAGATTTTATTAGGATCTGCGGTGTCAAACAGAAATAATCGGTAAAAAGTTCAAACAACAAATGTAGGATTGAGGAAAAGAAATTATTTACAGTAATATAATTATATAATCTTGATGTACCTCTGTGAGGCACTCAGGACAATCAAATGACGTTTTGCCAACTTCGGCGGTTACTGGATGCCACACCTTGAGACAAAGTGAAGAACCAACAATCAAAAAATATAAGGAATAAAATAATATAACTGAAAATAATGTAATCCAACACAACTCAATTTATGAAGGTTTGAGTACCATGTACTAGTTTGTATGGTAGCCGACCATACCAAAAAAATTCATATTTCACTTTCAGACCTAGAACGAAAACAAGAGTAAAGATATCAAGTTGTAGATCCTTTTATAGACAAGAAAAGCACTGTTCAGACTTACTAAATCAGGACCTTCATAAGGAACAAGAAGGGATTCAAATTTCTGATTTGAATTATCCAGCCACAGGTCAATCGAGCTCTTAGAACCCAGAATTACAGGCATCCGATCTGAAATTAAAATCAAGTCAAAAACATAATGTTTACATACTCCATTAGGCATTTAGGCATGTTAACCACCAACTGAAGTAAAATACAATATGTAATACAAAAGCAAACCATGAAGCCACTCCAAACTGGTCGAGCATCGAGTTGTCAGGATGGTGAAGGTGTACAGGACCTCTCCTGTAAAAGAAAATAAATTAAAGATCACAAAATGTTGAGAGATAATCATTATTCCTTATGGCAAAACCATAATGCAGCAAAATTCATGTTCACAAATCTGCTGGAAATTGAAAATGAAAGGTGATCACAGGAGCTCTGAAGTGATAATAAAGTATAATTTTGAGTGGAGAGAGAGGGAGAGAGAGAAATTACCATCAGAGTTTGACCAAGAGTCATAAAGAGCAGCAAATACAAGAGGTATATCATCCTTAAAGTGAATATAGTATGGCTGCTTTTTAGAGCCATCTTTTTTCCACTCATAGAATCTATATGAAATATTATAGAAATAAGTTAATTACTGCCAAAGGCTCTTAATGCAAGGGAAAAAAATTACACTGTTCTGTTTTATAATTTTCTTCAATCATGACAATAGCTATTGAAATTATCTGAATATAATTTTCAAAACATGAAGAGTAAATAACAAAGGGATTGAAAAAATGTGTGTGTGTATACTATATATACATACCCTTCTACTGCCACGAGGCACCTATTAGCAGGAATTAGTCGCCTAAATGATGCCTTCTCTTTTATAGATTCAGACCGAGCATTGAACTGCATATTACTTATTATTTCAAAATACAATCAAACAATGAAATGTATAACATCTCATACTATTGTCTGGAATTAAATGCAGCTAAGAGAGTCAAAACAGATTTTAACATAACACAACCAATGAGCCAGTGACTTCTTCATTTCTTCCCTTCTATGGCTCCATTCTAATTTAACATGAAAGAGGGAAAAAAATTCATATAATTACCCAAAGTTAGCAAGTTACCATCCTGTAATGATCTGGTTTCTCAGTTTTCTTAGTGAAGCTTGGAACTAGGCCCCACTTCATACAATGTACTACAGGTTCCACCTCCTTTTCTCCATCCACACCACTATTGATTCTTCTCACCATTGCTACTGGTACATACATACCAGGTGATACATTATACGAAGGCCGAAAACTGCATCAAAATCAAAATTGTAATGTCAATCACATAGTTAATTAAAAGACATTCAAACGCATCAAAATATTGATAAAAAATTAGAAATGACCACATGTTGGTTTTGAAACCCTACAAACCATATGAAAATTCCATGATCAATCACATAACAGAAACACAGCAAACCTCAAGTAGCAACTAGATACGCTTTCGAGGGATAATATGGAAAAACGAGGGTTTGGGGAGTTTAAAAATACCGATTACTGTCGACCGTACGGACGGTAGTTCGTCGGCCGCCGTCACCTGTAAACCCCCAAGCGGCGGCGACTTGGTTAGGGTTAAGTGTGCACCGAGCTCGACCGCACATCCCCTCGCTCTCTCTCTCACCCGCTAAGCTCTCTTCCTTCTAGGAGAAGTGTCGAGGCGCGAAAAAATAAAGGCTTTTAGGCACTTGTCTTTTATCATATCCTTTCGAGTGTTTATATTAGCGAAACACTCCTTCAAAGTAGAAAACGAAATAGGGTTCAAGAGAATGTTGAGTTCTTTACAGAATGTCCGTTCAAGTGAATTTTTTTTAAAAGTAGGTTCAAGTATTTTTTTTTTTTTTCCTCACAGAAAATGTTGCTTTTCAAGGAATATATGACAAATTATGACGAAATAATATGAATAAAGAGTATGTTGAACATATTTAAAAATATATTTTTAAAATAATATGCAAGCATCATTTGTCAAATTATACTTGCAAATATTTTATAGACGAGTGTTAAGTGTTAACTAATGTTTAGAAATTTTCGTCTCTCTTTCGTCCAATATCTGAGATAAGATTTTTCATTTGAAATTTTGTACAGAATTCACCATGGCCCATACCTCTTCGTGCCAATATACTAAATGAGACTTTAAACGATTTGTCCAAAACAAAATCATTATCATGTCTTTTATTAGGTTGAAATTATGAGTAGAACTCGATTCACCAAGATTCTTTGTGAACTTAACTCTAATATCTATTGAATTTGCTTCAAACGATAAATTCAAACAGTTGAAACTCATTCACCTTATAAGTGTTGCGTTTACATACAAAAAAATTTATATTTTCGAATTAATTTTGTATAGAGTCAATTGGTTAAAAAACGCTCAAAAAATGAATGTATTAAAATTAATTTATAAATCTTCTAATTTTGACCATTAATTTTATAGTAAATTAATTTGAAATTTCAAAATTTTCGCATGGGTTTTAACGGTTCGGATTCGTCATTTGAAATCAATCCGATAAATTTTAGAATTGAGTTCATCAAATAACTTCATGAACTAAGAGCACCGTAGTTCTACTCTGAAATTATAATGTATTAGTGAGACATTAAACAAATCCTTGTGCTCACTTTTTAATAAAAAAATAAAAACTTAAAATATAACACTTAATGGGTCTTGAAAGCTGGGGGGTCTCAATGTATTGGAAAGATAGCTAAGCAACCTTTATAATTTTAAAATTTTAGTTATTTTATATTGAAATTAAATTAAATTTTATTTTTATAGAAGTGTCTATATAGTCCAGCCTTCTCAATAATAATCAAATATTTATTTGTAATTTAGTGGTTAAAGCTTTATTTTATAGTTAAGAAGTCTTGAGCTCAAATCTCACTCACTACATTATACATTTTAATTTTCAACCTCTTTTATCAAACATTTCTAGTTCCGCCCTAAACTCATTGCAAACCAGATTTATGGTTCTTGCCTTGTTTATAAAATATTATAAAGCAATGCGAAGCATACTAGATGTCAAGCTTTCACTCTCTTAATCTTATACATAAAATTTAAATGTATAAATATTAGCTTCTCTTCCAATGCTTCGGAAGTTTAAAATCAACCGCTTGTCACGCAATATAAGATTTGTAATCAACACCTAAACTGGTAGTCGAAATAACGCACAGTTGCAACAAAAAAAAAAAAAAGATACTGGATATGCAAGTGAAAAGGTCAATAAATAATTAATGATTGGTTTTGACAATTTTTATTTAAATTAATATAGCTGCAAGTCTGCAACTCAACGGAATCTCTGGGTCTTCATAGAAACCTGAAGGAATTATCCAGCCTTGAACAAGTCACAAAAGTTAAATAGTATAACTTAGCCCCCGGAACACAATGCAACAATTCTCATTAACTCGAAAACTTGGGGCCCAAATATAATTTTTCTCTCTGGATTTTTGAAAATTTGAAATAGATTATTTTACTCAACAGCGTATTTAATCGAACCCTTTATTGGAACCACAAAAGAAAAACTAAACAAGTGCTCAAGTAATCAGCAATAATTTAAAATGTTTGGAAAAGATCGTCTAGTTAAATTAAAGTTCGATTTTTATTTGCTTATTTATTGTCATACAGCGCTGGGTTGGAATTCTATAGAAGAGCAGGGCCTGAAGCCTTCTTTACCATTTCGTTCGGTAACGCACATCTACGAATTTAGCCCAATCCAATATTAAGCCCATTCTGTAAATTCATACGTCAGCCATTAAGCTTCTAACTTCTTCTTCTTCTTTTTTTACTTTTTAAGTAAATTGCTACAGATCTACAATCCCATTATTCAAGGCATTGCTCCACTCTCGAGGCCACCATTAAAAATTATAATTATGTTATTAGGATGGGTGCGGGTTTCAAGAGATTTAACTTCCGAAAAAATGAATAACCCATGAGTTTAGTTTTGTGAATTATCGAATTATTTTTAATATCAGAAATCATTGATTTCTTTTCCAATTTTGTTTTTCCTAAGGTGCCCCCTTATCAATCAATAATCAAATAGCATCAATCATAATCAAATAGCAACTTTTTAAGCTTGAAATAAAATTTATTAATTTTTTTTATTTTCAAAATTATCGGTCATGCTAATTCCATAAAAAATTTTGTAGATACTTCTTATGAAAATTAAATTTGTACATGTAAACTAGATCTATTGTTTCAGGCAGTGTTTTAAATAGCGCGCTATAGCGCCGCTATAGCGTTTTCCGACCAAAAAAGTTATGGCGCTATGCCCAAATAGCGCCGCTATTTGAGCATAGCGCGATTTTTTTAACCCGTACGCTATTTCGCGATAAACGCTATTTAAATCATTGGTTTCAGGGTTATTTTTAAGAGTGAGGTTGCGGTACTATAAATAGCGCATATTGGTACATGCTATGAATTTTCATTTACATTTTCAAAGTTTAACATCTCAGGATGATTTTCATATGAAAGAATCGAAAATTTACATTTTTTTTTTAATTTTCTACTAACTTTATAGATAGGTAGAAAATCCCTATTCGGATGGTCAAGCCATATTCTACCCGTCTAATTAAAAAAAAATAGTTAAAAAGTTTTACAAAGCGTGAAATTTGACATCCAAATTTAAGTACAATATTATATGGATCACATATCGTAGGATTGACTGTTTGTTTTTGAAAATAAAAAATATAAATTCATAATGCAATCGATGTCCACTATATATTACCAAAGCCTAACTCTTATTTTAAACTTAAAAAGTCAACCTTCTTTAAAAATTAATTTTTAAAAAAAATAGTATTGTGCGCTCAACCTTGGAAAATACTGATCTACGGTTATTACTTGAAAGTGGGCCTTGCAATAATTATTATATCACTGTAAATCGTAACACCATTTAAAGAACTCCCTAGCCCAACTTTATTCTTGTTAGGAAAAAGGAAAGATGAGATGGCCCAAGCCCCAAAGTAACAAAAACACAATAAATCTCAAGCCTTACAAGTTCTATCTAAACAACAGAAACAGACAGACGTCAGAGGTCACCTCAAACGAATCATTAAGAAGTCTTTTACTGGGTCAAACTTTTTACCATACTTTTACCGTTTTACACCTAGAAAAAGCACACAAGCTCTGACTTAAAAGTTTCTAAACCTGAACAGCAAAACATACAATGCATACTTAATTGTTAAATCTACTTTAAGCCTTAATTTCTACGATCTTTTTCTCAGGCAAGGCAGCGGCTCAGTCCAATACATCCAGTCAACCAGCTCTTGACAGAGCTTCTCTGTAACAGAAAAGGAATTGTAACAGCATTAAAACTAAAAAAAAAAAAAAAAAAACAGAGAGAAAAAAAAAAGGTAAGAAAATATTATACCCTTCTTGGCTTCTCATTAAGGAGCTCCGGTGGGATCTTATACAAATCTTCATCCACTGGATTTACTGCAACATCACCAGCCCTTCTCACTTCTTTTCTTTGTTTAGCATTTGCTTTCTTTGTATAATCTCTCTCCAATCCACCTTTCTTTCCCTAACAGAGAACCAAACTGTCAGAAAACTGGTAATAACGGAATCTATCAAATAGAGACAGAGCTAAAAGAAACCAGACCTTGCTCTGTTTATGATGGTAGTTTAGTTTTGCTGGAGAAGAAACATAGAACAGATCATAACCAGTCTCTTGTACCAGACCGGATTGCTTTACTGGTACCTCAGTATAGTAGTTCCAATCCCCAAATGAAGGAATCTGCGGCCTCTTTGTTTTCTAACAACCGAAAGCAAAACCTTAGTCAAATTAACTTATGACCATTGTTAACAAAAAGATAAAAAGGAGAACAGTTACGTGCGGGATTATTCTCTTACCTCCATTAGGTAGAACAAAAGCGCAAAAGAAACTTAGCAAGTGAGAACACTAGGTCGCTGTTATATCCAGGGTAAAAGATATAGAAAACAAAAGGAACAAAACAGCATTGAAGAATGCCAGAACAGAAAAGGAATGGCATGGAGAAGTCGTTTTCACAGAAAGAGAATGGAGTGGGCGAAGGCAGGGGGGAGGGGGACAAAGCAGTTGTATTTCATTAACCTAATCCTCTGTGACGGGTACATATTCAGGAACCGTGTACCGGGTCGATTTAACAATGTTCCTTGATCCACTAGAGCTAAAAAATATATAGAACTCTAAACTGTTTCTGGACGCCAGTCAACAGGAAGACAGGAACTGGAAGTGTAAGTAATTCACTACACGAAATGATTGTATCCGATCTCCTTGCGCTGTCATTACCGGGAAACCTTGTTCTTCTTCAATTATGTGTGTATCCCGATGAGAGAGAGAGAGTCTTGGAAGAGTAGGGACTACGCGCGACAGGCGTATTGGATACGGATGTAACTTCAAAAATGGAACCAAACCCGATATGGTCCAGCACGAAAGGGAAATTCGGTAAATGGAGTATTGACCTGTGTTGTTTCAAATAGTTCCGTTGCAATTAATTTAAGAGAAGTCAGAATTTCGTTAAATGCCGTCTTCTTTATACGGAAATACGTGTACATTACATCTGCTCAGACATGGAAAAGGCTGCACACCGCAAGACACGGCACAGCTAACGCAGTTACGCAGGAACCGCAGATCAACGACTCAACGTTGAAGACAAATAAGTTCATTAAAATAAATTCAACTTTAAAAAATGAAAAAGGTGGGAGTAAATTTTACCATTTTGAAACATAATGTCATAAATACGAGAGGTCGTGTATACTGTATTAATTGTACTATGAACAAGTAAAATGTATATATCAATTTGTATAATCTTTCGTCTTATAATGTAGAAACTTTTAGCTGGTGTACTTCAAATTTGGTTGAGCGTAGTGGTGGCCCAATAATAGAAGATTAATCGTATAAACTTTTTATACTAAGTATAGAGTCAATTTTACAATACTCGTACTATTTTATACTAAACGATGATAAAAATCAAGTGTAACTCACTGAAAATTTTGTAAATAAATGGGGCTCGATTGCTGCCCATTCACACCATGTAGATACGCCTCTGATGGTCTCTATGACGAAAAGTAACAATATGATTCTATAATATTCTTTCCTAAAATTTACATTTAAAAGAAATTGTTAGATGTGATTTTTATTTATTTTTATATACATAATTTTTACTTCTTTATTTTTTTATATCTATAAAAACTAATTATTGAAAAAGTCAACGTTCATAATTTATCTACATTAGTGCATTTTCTGCAAGCTCTTGATACTAATTAAAACAAATTTGAAATGTCGAGATCTTTCACTCATGCATAGAGAAAATTATATAGATCTTATCTAACGATTGTATTTTAAAATTTAAGTTTAAAATTTGAAGTTAGCATAGTTCTAAAGATATAAGCATAATAAAGACACAAAAAAAGAGACATTTAAACACTTCTCATCTTGAGTTATAAATTTACTATACGTACAATCAACCAAGAACAAATAGGGTCATGACAATCAATCGGTTTTACATCAAACTATTAATTATTACATAGCATTCAAATGAACCAAAGGCCGATTTTTTTCTCTCACAATCCTCAGAGAAGCGCTTTTTTTTATCTAATAGTAGGGTTATCACCTGTTTTATTAAAAAACCACATGTTCTTACAAAAGAGGAGAGACAATCTCTGATACAACATCTAAACAAAAGACCAGCTAGTAGGAGGAAATAGCAGAGGCATAGAGTTTGAAACTGAGTGCAAGTTTAACAGGAATTTTATAAAACTGTATCATAGAAAGCTAACTAAGTAGAGTTACTAATGACAACTACACTAGCACTAGCAGTAGAAGAGATAGAATCCTCATTAGGTGAATCCACTGGAAGAGCGTCATTGGCATCAATCTCAGTACGGTCACATAAGTAATCAGAAAGGTCTTACCCTTTTAAACCAAGACCAGGAACCACATCGGAACCAGGTTGGCTATCCCTGTCCTAAGTGTCCGTATCCGACAAAATTATCAAAGGACTTGTCGGATTCAAATAAGTAAGATCCATAGATAATATTAAAAAGTTAATTAAAAATAAGAATCATCCGATCTAGCCTTACACCAATAAGAAGTTAATGTTATAATAGCTGAACCAACATAACTTTTAGGGATGGAACACGTGTGTTTTGAAAACAAATCTTATCTCTTGTAAGCCATGCTAAACAAAAAGTAGCATACCTAATTATTGTTGTTTCTAACAATAAATTTTTTCGTCTATTTGACTAATTTGTAAAACATACAATTATTGAATTTTACGATTTCTTCTATTTTAGAATTATGCAGGCTCAAGTCAATTGGAATTGCAATGTAGATTGCTTGAACTGAAGAAATCATGAAGATATTTATCAAGAATTTAATTTGTAATATTTTAAACTTGGTAAAATGTGTTTGATGTTGTTTCAATAGGATACAAACGTTGGTAACGTTTATAAAATATTATAACGATTATACCTTAAGAAAATGCTATGAAACAACTTGATCAAAGTCAAAAGAATAAAAAAATGTTGCCATAACGTTTTAAAAAGTTACATGACGTTTTAAAAAGTTGGTAACGTTTTAATTAAATTTCCAAATTTCAGAAATTCCTGTTTTTGATCAAGTTTCCACATAGTCAAATCATTGGTAACATTTTAACTGAGCTCGCAGAAAATTGAAAACCCTAAATCGTATTTTGAACTAAAACGTTGTAACGTTTTAAGTCAAATTGTTATTTCTGGAGCTATCTCTATAAATAGGGCTTTAGGCTTCTTCCCCAAGCCAACTCAGCCGCCCCAAACTTCAAAAAGCCAAATCTCTGTGAGCTTGAGTTCCTCCATTTTTGTGAGAGCTTAAAACTTCAATATCCCTCAAACAACCTTGAATCCACTTCACTAATCATAAGTTAGATTACGTTAGAGTGAGCTTTTGAGTGTTTCTCTTGCAAACATTGATTTAGAGACTCCGTTCTCTTCTTGAGTTGTCCGTGTGACTTCCTTTGGTTGTAAGGGCTCGCCGGTTCTCATCTCTAGTTGGTCGTATGACTTTCCTTGGTTGTAAGCGCTCATCGGTTTACAAGTTATAAACCTTTCTCGTTGGGTAATAGAAAGACGCACCTAGAACAGGTTGCAACGCCCCGGAGACGTAGGTCTTTATTTTGCCGAACTCCGTTATCACCCCGCGTGTTAAATTTCTCTAAACTCATCTATTTACTTTTTAATCGCAATTATTTTTCAATCTTAAGTGATTAGCGGTGCATTAAGTATAATAATTATTTCAATAAGTAAAGAAACGTTTAATAGAATCCGGCAATATAAAAGCCCAAAACTCGGAAACTGTACAATTAAAATAAAAGTTGTTATGATTTACAATCTATGACCATAAAACATAAATGAAAGGGCATGTTATAAATAAGTTATCTAATGTTTCAAGGACTCCACAGAACGGACAATCAATGTCTTCTGACAATCATTTCTTAGCTAAATTACATTTTGTAATAATCTTATCTTATCTCAAAAACCAAACAAAGATCTTAACTTTAAGAGGGATTTTGGAGTGCCATAAGGTAGTGTAAGTTTTGTTAGGAATACCCCTATATAATAACCATAAATAACGCGAATGAACAATAAATAGCCTAGATGGAGTCCATCTCCAAAAGATATTATCACGAGTGTAGGAATGAGATAATAGAACAGAACTAGGAACTAATGAAGTAAAGAGATGTTGTTATTCTGTAAGTAAGATGTTTATTAATTGTCTATTAAATTGAATGTTAAGTTAATTAGAAGAGAAAGCATCATATACCCAAATGTGCTTATCAGAGGCAGTCCTAAAGAGATGATGATAGATACAGTATAAAGCACAATCACCTATGTACCTAATAATAAAAAATTAAGTTTTCTACATGAAAGATTTTATTTTTTTTAAAAAAAATAAAGGTGCTATCTGTACTAACCAGGGTGTGATTCAGTGTGCTACTAAGGATATCTTCTCGGCAATGGTGGACCACCTCTCCTCTAAGAAGAAAATCAAACCTGTCAGGATGGCTTCGTCGGTACCTCCCTCTCCCATTCTTTACAGTGCGTCTTCTCTTTCACTCTCCCTTTCTGTCTTAGATGAAGCCCCGATATCCTCTTTGCTGACCACTGATACCCCTGCTCAAACTGATGGCATCCCAACCACAAGAAAACTCACATGAGGCTCTATGCAAAAAATGAGGGCCACTTCATGTGCCATTCCCCGAAGGAGTTTGAGGGTGGTGGCACTGTTAGTTTGTAATAATCTAGAAGTCAATAATACGATAAGTTAATCATAAAGCTTTGTTCATGAATTGAATGTTTATTTATATATCATTTTGTTGCCTTGAGTATTATTGAAATTATGGATCATTTCGAGTTCATGACTGAAATTGTGATACTCCATAATATAGATAATATATACTCTTAAAAGTCACTGACCAAGGTAATTAGCAGGAACACTAATTACCGCGATAAGGTTAGCATGTGGATTAAAAGATGGTTAAGTTTTACAAACCACCTGACACGAGATGTCATTTTAATCACATGGATACATGTTCTAGGAACATGGTATTTGACAGACCCCGAATGAAACATTAAATAGAATTGTGTTCGTGTCATTTATGTTTTCATTCAGTGTCAAAGTTCTACAGTATGAGGTATTTATCGTTCCCACTAAGAAATATATATGAGTAAGTGTTATCTAACGCTGTCCGTAAAAGGCAGCCATAACGGTAGCATTTCCATATATATAACTTAGCTGAGGAAGTGATAGTCTACCAAGAATACTACTTGTCCCTCGTATCTCTATACGAGCTATAGCATCACTGGGCCCCTTGATAGAGTTAGATTATCTGCATGCGGTATAATTACAAGAGTAATTATATTTGATAATCTACTCAAGATCAAGAAAAGATACAGTTACCAAGGATGACACACATCTACCTTGAAACTGATCTGATAGCTATGAGACAGAAGAACTGACACAAGTAAATTGTTTACTGGATCGTGATATTGTACAGTACAGCATCATCTGTGTAATTAGATGGTCATGATGTGTTTCCAGATGCCACCCATGACTAACAGAAGTTAAAACAGTTTTAACTCTGTTTACCAACATAACACAGATCCTATTGGGTCACACCATATAGGAACTACTCGGAGAATCTTACTGATTAATTATAAATTGATTATAATTAATATTAAGATGGTTATAATTAATTATACGTGATATAATTAAATTATAAATGTCATTTAGAATGACAAGCAGAAACAACGGTTAATTTATAAACGTACACGTTACGTTGTATAAAAGTTACCGAACAATAACCGAAAAGAAATATAATTGTACATGACAATTATATATATATGATTTGGAATTTTAATTGTTAATTATGGGTTTGAATTATGGATTTAAAAGCCCAAAATAATCAAAGCCTTAATTAAAATTAAAGGCCCAAAGTCAAAGCCTAACACTATTCATGCCTTAATGGGCCAAGGGTAAAATGGTCTTTTTCCCTTGGTGCCGACTTCCCATGTGTTGACATGTGTCATGTGAGGTGGCAAGGGTATTTTGGTCATTTCACATGATAAAAGGATGAGGTGTCAAGGGCTTTTGGTAAATAGATTTGTTTTGAGGGGTATTTTGGTCTTTTGCAAGCCTCCTCAAAAGTCTATAAATAGAGGGGTAGGGGTAGAGAGAAAGACTCACTAATTCACGTGTTAATCTGATTACTTCGTTAATCGGTTTTCCCTCTCTTCCCTGATTTCGGTTATTACGAGATTCGGAAAAATATATTTTTAGATTCTGCGGTATTTCATGTTTTGCTTTATTAGTAAAAGGGAATAACTTGCATTCTTAAATATATTTAAATTGTCCCTTTTTCGGTGAATAGTGTTTCTGCTGAATTCCGCGGTTTACGGTATTTCTGGCAGAAGAAGTAAATCGCTCTCCGGTTAGTCCTGGTGGATAACCAATAGAGGTATCACACGTGTGATACTGCGAGTCGATTCCATCCCTAGTGAGGCTCTACTCGCTCGGTCTGCATTCCAACTGAGATTTGGAATCAAGGTATAAATTGTTATATTAATCTATTTAATTTGTAAATAGATTTAATGCTTTAGGAAATCAATTATGGAGTAGATCTGTAAATAGGATTAAACGAATCTTCTTGATTCATTTAATCCGTAGCTTAAGTTAGATGTAAAAATTTTTGTTTTACTCTTTCCGCAGCTTAAGCTAATTAAATGGGTTTGAACCGTTCCTCGAAACCCAACAGTGGTATCAGAGCACAAGGCTCTTCCGCTGATTGATTTTCTAAAGTTATAACTTATGCAAATAAGGTGCATGTACCGCGTATCGGTTTAAATTCTTACATTTGCAGCACAAGTCCAAAACCGATTAGAAATAAGATTTTCTTGGTTCGGTTTTACCGACTAAGAAAGTTAAATTAGATTTAAGCTTTCTTTATGCTTTCTTTATGCTTTCTTATGAAATGTAAATGTTTACATTTCTTGGATCGGTTTTCCGACCGAGAAAGATAAAATAGGATTTTATGCTTTCTTTATGTTTTCGTTTTTCAAAACTTTTGATTGCGTTAAAATTCATCGAAGAATGTGATGAAGCAATAAAGTATCTTAGTAAGAGCTGTCATTTCCACACCGTAAAAAAGATGGTTCTGTCTAGGAAAGATTGAGTCTAAGCGGTCCTTGTGACCCCGATCTTTCCTGGGAGCCCCTTTTACACGTCCTAATGGCTGGCCGAAAAGGAACTTTGTCACGTTACCAAATTGCTTTAACGCTTTTGAAATGGCAAAATTTAGTGTAAATCTTTCGCCTTTTCGAAAACCTTCGGAAAAATAAAGTTCATCGAAGAATGTGATGAAGCAATAAAGTACCTTAGTAAGAACTGTCATTTCCACACCGTAAAAGAGATGGTTCTGTCTAGGAAAGATTGAGCCTAAGCGGTCCTCGTGACCCCAATCTTTCCTGGGAGCCCCTTTTACATGTCCTAATGGCTGGCCGAAAAGGAACTTTGTCATGTTACCAAATTGCTTTATGGACCGAAAAGAATATCTATTTTAAAATATGTAAACTGTTTATATGCTTTAAACGGTATAGAATAAAGAACTGAGCATAGCTGCAAAATAAAGAATTAGGAACTGATAAATTATATACCCGACTTGGTCCTGTATATAAGTAAATTAGATTTACTGCTTTGATATGAATTGAATAAATTAGATTTATTGCTTTCAAAGGAACCGTGAAAGAACGTGATGTCAAAGAAAGATTTGTGAAGGAACTCACCGTTGTCTTTCTGGCAGACGACTTTCACGTGTCCGTAAGAATGTCCAAAGTCAGTTGCAAGAACTGACTGCTTAACAAAAGCTAAGCGTATCAAAGAGGTACTGATAAGAACAAAAACTAATGGAGATCACATTTCGTATTCAAGACTTCCTTTCCACGACTGCTTAATGAAGCATATGAAAGAAGTCGTTATAAAAATACGAATAAAATCACATTTAGTCATTCTTAGATATGCTGAGAAAAGAAAGTAATAGGGATCGCATTCGATATTTTAGACTTCCTTTCCACGACTGCTTAATGAAGCATATGAAAGAGGTCGCTATAAAAATACGAATAGAATCACATTAGTCGTTCTTTCTGACATAAGCTAAGAAAAGAAATGGAGATCACATTCGGTATTCAAGACTTCCTTTCTATAATTGCTTAATGAAGCATATGAAAGAAGTCGCTATAAAGATACGAATAGAATCACATTAGTCGTTATTTCTGAGAGAAAACACTATAAATAGAGGGGTGAGGGTAGAGAGAAAACTTACTAATTCACGTGTT
Source organism: Carex rostrata (assembly GCF_964058835.1). NCBI lineage: Eukaryota > Viridiplantae > Streptophyta > Magnoliopsida > Poales > Cyperaceae > Carex > Carex rostrata. The sequence goes on from NC_135918.1 coordinate 6,149,881, forward strand.
AATCTGATTACTTCGTTAATCGGTTTTTCTCTCTTCCCCGGTTTCGTTTATTACGTGATTCGGAAAAATATATTTTTGCAAACTCTACGGTATTTCTTGTTTTTCTTTTAAGTGAAACAGAATAACTTGGAGTCTTAAATATATTTAATCTATCAATTTTCGGTGAATAGTGTTTCTGCAGAATTCCGCAGTTTACGGTATTTCTGGCAGAAGAAATAAACTGCTCTCCGGTTAGTCCTGGTGGATAACCGATAGAGGTATCACACGTGTGATACTCCGAGTCGATTCCTTCCCTGGTGTAGCTCTTCTCGCTCGGTCTGCATTCCAACTGTGATTTGGAAACAAGGTATAAAGATGTTATATTAATCTATTTAATTGATAAATAGATTTAAAGCTTTAGAAAATCAATTATGGAGTAGATCTGTAAATAGGATTAAATGGATCTTCCTGATGCATTTAATCCGTAGCTTAAGGTAGATGTAAAAAATTTTGTTTTACTCTTTCCGCACCTTAAGCTAAATCAATGGGTTTGAATCGTCAAAAACCTAACATCAAATCCATCAAGCTGTCTTCCAATCAGACCCATTAGGGGCTCCTGGCCCAGATGGGTCTTCTTTTGCATTTTACCAAAAATATTGGGACCTAGTCAAACATGATCTTATCCTTCTTTGTGATCAATTATGGCATGAACAATTGCAACTCGCTAAACTCAATAAGTTAATTATTTGTCTAAGGCTCAACACATTACAAAATTGCAAAGGCTCAACACATTACAAAATTTAGACCAATTAGTCTTGTAAATTGTAGTTTCAAAATCATTTCTAAAATTCTCACCTACAGACTTGAACCAATCCTCCAAAGATTAATTGATGCAAACCAATCTGCCTTCTTGAAAAATTGGTTTATTTTCGATAATGTAATTTTAAGTCATGAAGTTACATATCATTGCCAAGTTACAAAACAGCCGGGTGTTGTTGTTAAAATCGACTTTGAAAAATCTTATGATAAAATTAATTGGACTTATTTAATTGACCTTCTGCATTGTAGAGGGTTTAGTGATAAATGGATCGCTTGGATGAAACTCTGGCTGTTTAGTTCCCAATCTTATGTCACCATCAATGGCAACCTCACACCATATTTTTCTGTAAAAGAGGTGTGAGATAGGGAGACCCTTTGTCTCGTTATCTGTTCAATCTTACGGCCGATACCTTGAGCAAAATTTTTAAATCTAGTAGAGAGCAATCAGTAATTGTTGGGTTGGGACCACAATGTTTCAATAATAGAGCTTTGACTAATTGCCACTACGCCGACGACACAATACTTTTTCTACAAGCTAATACTCAATGTGTGTTGTCGGCTTGGTGGGCAATGATTATGTTTGAGGGGATTTCAGGAATTAGAATGAACTTAGACAAAACTAAAATGTTTCCAATCAATTTGAGTCCTGAACATGCTAATGACCTTGCCCTTTCTTTTAGATGCAAGCTATCATCTTTTCCATTTAAATACTTGGGTGCCCCCTTGCATAATAGAAAACTTACTGTCCAGGAGTGGGGGTTTATTGTCGATAAGATTGAAACAAATTGCAAAACTGGAAAGGGCAAATTCTGTCATTAGGTGGTCGGCTCACTTTAGTCAATTTTGTTTTATCGGCTATACCTTTGTATGTTGTCTTTATATAAGGTCCCTAAAACAATTCTTGCTCAAATAGACAAAATTAGAAGATTGTTTGTATGGCAAGGGTCTAGCATAAGAAAAAAATATGATTTATGTAATTGGCGAACTATGTGCATGAAAAAGAAATTTGGGGGCATGGGCCTACTTGATTTACACCAAATGAACTTCTCTTTGTTAGTCAAATGGTTATGGAGATTCAAGAACCCTACATATACTAGTTTATGGAAACAAGTTGTTCTTTCTAAATACTATGACCAGCAACTACCACATTCCCCTTTCTGGACTGAAGTGTTGAAAACGGCATGATCATTGGCATAACAACTGTGCACTTAAAATTTAGTTCCCAAATTTATATGACATTTGTCTTACTCCTCTCATAACAGTACAAGAGGTTGTTCTTTCTCAAGGGTCTCTTATGACATTTAGAAGAACCGTAGAGGGGTGTTGCTTGATGAATGGACTCAGATTTTACACATTCTCAGCAATATATCGTTTACACATGAACTAGATACTATATCTTAGTGTTGGAATGCAAATGGACTTTTTACAATTAGATCTTTGTACTCATTTTTGAATTTCCCTGGAATTAAATCAGTTCATCCCTGTGTTTGGTGGCAACTACCAATTCCCCCAAAAATAAAAGCCTTTATGTGGTTAGTCACTAAAAAGGCTGTTTTAGAGTGTGTATTTCCATTACTATATTTCCTTCTTATGTGCATGTGTGGACTTTGATATACTTTGATACTAGTGTGGTTGCATTAGAATACTTTAGCGATTTTTGGTTTATGTTTGGGTTTATATCAGATACTTTGGACTGATCTGCAGTAGTTTATGTGATTAGGGGGTCTTGTAAGTTACTAGTTTTAGATTACATGAAACTGGCTTTTTGCCTTTTTTGTTTTAAAAAAAAAAAGTTTAACATCTTATCAGTATTATTAAAGAAGTCTAAATCAAATATTAAATCACATATCGTGTCCTATTTGGAATTTTATTTAAAGCACCGACTACTAAATCAAACAAGAGAGAAGAAAGAGAATCCCCTTGTATAAAATATAAATATATGTTTATAAGAGAAATAATCCTCGTGATCTCAGTTAAAAAAAAACAAAAGTCCAACTACTTGAACTCTTGAAGTATATAATGGATTCAATTAATGAACAAATATCAAACCCCTAGTGTCTCAAGTAAAAAAATTCATCCGACCTTGTCAAAAGTTTTCTCAAAATATAATTTAATTAAGATACCTTTTTGTTTATTCAATCTTGAGAGAAGAGCTTTTATCAGGACCTAATGATGCGAATGCATTAATTAGTCTATCTCGCTGTTGACAGTTCGACACACATTCAAAAGCTGGTTTATGATTTACCACTTAAGTAGGTAACGAAAGCTAAAATAAAGGTAGACTTAAGGACATCATTTAACAACCCTGTTGCAAGTTAATAATGCCAGGCTGACAATCATTCCATCCATCAATCCATCTATCTACCCGAGAAGATTTGAATACAACTGAGCAAAAGGTGAAAAGAAGCCTCCAATCCGTATTTAGGCAGTTAATGGAGGGCTGGAGGCACATTTTTTTTTTTTTCTTTTTTATTCAATGGCGCACAAGTTACGCGACAAGGTGTACAGTGTGCATTTATTGACATGTAGCCATGTAGGTCTTTGGGCAGAAACCTATTAAGACATATTTGGTTTGAACCTTTGTGGAGCAATCTTACATAATATATGGTGCAGCGAGTCACGGATGAATGAGATTCATCCACACTTCCACAGTGACAAATTAATAGTTTGGATATACAGCGGGGTCAAAATTTCAGAATTCGAATATAATTCGAAAATTATTCGGTACAATAAAGAATCAAAATAAAAAATTCAACCCCCCTCCCAAAAAAGAAATCATATTTTTTTTGCATTTTTCTCGCGAATATTTTGTGATTCGCATTTTATTCGCGAATATTTTTTTTTGTATTTTATTCGGAATTTAGTTCGAAAACGCAAATTATTCGCATATATTATTGCTATCGATTCATATGCTAGATTTTCTTACAAATACATTTTTCTCATTTTTGTAACTTTACTTTAGGTATATTATTGTAGAACTTTTAAAATAATGACGGTACCATTAATTTTATATGTCGTCAAGTTTATTACCAGATTAACATTTCATCAAAATTTTCATGTAAAAACAATATTAGTCTTTCTTATTAAAATTGAGAAGAGAACCGTCTATCAGAGACGGAGATAGATTTTTAAACCATATAATATTTTTATAAAGAAAATGAAAATTAATTTACTGTATTATAATATTTTTCAGTATATTACAAATAAAATTATAAATAAATACAAAAAAATTAAAAAAATAGAGATCAATTGCCCATCACTTCTTCAATTCTTCTTAAATCCGTCTCTACCGTCATTATTTATTTAGTATTGAAGGCAGACAAACATAATCAAGGAAAAATAAAAGAAAAGGAGCAATTAGCCTACAATGGTATATATCTGAAATATACTACTCTCCCGACAAGAGTTTGGCTAAAATAACATTAGTGTCATTTTAGCTTATATAACACCAACTCTAAAATCTATCAAATCGATTTCGAACGACTAATCCAAACCGTTCAAACTGATTTACATTATAAGTGATGCGTTTACATACAATTTTTTTTTTATATTTTCGAGTTATTTTAGTATCAAATCAAGCGGTAAAAATATTGAAAAATGAATGTATTAAAATTTAACTTAAAAACTCACACATTTGACCACTTGACTTAATACTAATTAAATTCAAGAAGTTATAAATTTTGCATGTAAATGCACAACTAATGAAGTAAACCGATTTGAACGGTTTGAATTTACCATTTGAAGTCGATTTGATAGATTTTAGAATTAGTATTATACAAGTTAAAATGACACTGATGTTATACTAGTCAAACTCCTTCAAACAATCCAAAATTATTTGACTGCGAAAATATCAATCTTACATGAGAATGGTAATTCAACAAAAAAGGCAAAAAAAAAAATCATGAGAATGGTACTAAAGTTTGTGCTCCGTGTTGTCCGCTCGGACATGCCTAGCATGACGATCGGTCGTTGATTTAGAATGGTTGATGGACTCGACAAGTCAAACATGGGTCTAAGGCCTACTGCCATGACCTGAACATTACTTATATATGGTTTCAATTTTAATATTTTGTTCATTCTTATGAAGTTATTATTTCCCCCTTTTCTACGACATTTTGCAGAAAACTTAAGAATTAAATTCATATATTTGATTCATAAGATTAATTTACTAAATACCCCGACATTTTTATTTTTTACCTCATTCAAAAATTATTTTAATAATAATAACCAAAGTTTAGTAATAATTTTAAAAATACCCCACCCGTGAAATTTTTCCACGGATGGAATTTTAATTCCAATTTTTTTTTTTATAAAACAAAAATTTATTTTTATTTTTTATTTTTTTGTATTGAAATATTAGAAATGTCGGATATATTTCTTTGAAAATAGATGGAATACAATATAATTTGATTTATTAGAAAGACTGTAACAAATAACCCGGATCAATATTTTTCAGGCCGGATTTTTCGCGGCTGTAAAAAAAAAATTAATATATTTTTTATGTGTTATTGGAAAAAAATAAAAATGCTTAGATTTTGAGTTATTGATCCCGGTTCAAAAGTCACTTCTTTGTAATCTAGAAAATATTGTGATCCTTCTGGGACATTTAATTTATAAAAAATTGTATCTATTTTGAGAATTCTTTTTGAATAATAATTATTAAATAACTTAAAGTTTTTGTTTTTTTTCAAAAATAGATACAATTTTTCATAAATTAATTGTCCTAGAAGGATCACAATATTTTCTAGATTACATAGAAGTGACTTTTGAACCGGGATCAATAACTCAGAATCTAAGCATTTTTATTTTTTTCCAATAACACATAAAGAAATATATTAATTTTTCTTACAGCCGCGAAAAATCCGGCCTGAAAAATATTGATCCGGGTTATTTGTTACAGTCTTTCTAATAAATCAAATTATATTGTATTCCATCTATTTTCAAATAAATATATCCAACATTTTTAATATTTCAATACAAAAAATAAAAAATAAAAACAAATTTCTGTTTAATAAAAAAAATTGGAATTAAAATTCCACGGGTGGGGTATTTTTAAAATTATTACTAAACTTTGGTTATTATTATTAAAATAATTTTTTAATTGAGTAAAAATAAAATTGTTGGCTAAATACCATTTGCTACGCGTTAGATTGGAAAAAAAAACAAAAAACTGGACCAAAAATGCAATTCTGACAGACTAAATAAAAACATGTCACAAAGAATTTGAGAGCTACCTTAGTACAGACGTAACAGACGTACTGTACCTAACCCTGGACCATGGTTTTAAAATGAAACAAGCCAATAGCAAGCTATACATGGGCCACATGGCTTACCATAGACACCATGGAATTCGTATCCTCTGAGATATCTCATATTTTGCGTGACTTTCTGGGAAATCCCAACCGTTGAAATATGTTGTACACGAATCTCAAAGATCTAATAATACTGGCCCCCGAGCTATCCCCGAATAGACACCGGACACGTCGGTCACGCAAAATATGAGGTATCTCAGAGCATACGCTCGACACCATGTGTCTTGTGAAACTCTATTTTAACAGCAGAAACACTAGGGGAGAATTGTAGACTTTTTAGCTTACGAAATTAACAGCACCCTCAATGCTCGAGGCCGTGAAAATCGGAAAAATAAAAATGCACCGGGTTCTGTCCAAGCGAATCAGGACGAGTTTTTCCCACAGCCCGATCTACTCCGTCCGATTTGCGTCACGATTCATTCAAACTATTTAAAACAATATATTTAGAGGGCCCCGTGAATCTAAACCGTTCATAAAAATATTGACACCATTGAACGGCTTAGATCTGACTTGAGATAACGCTTTGTCGAAACCCTTTGGGCAAATAACCTTATAAGAAAATGAAAATGCACCGGAGAAAGGTTTTGACTTTGAGATTTTTTTTGTGATGCTTGGAGACAAAGATAGTATTCCGCGTGGTCCACCTTCTTGTGTTAGTCTTCCCTTGCATTTACGAGCCCATATAATTTATTAAAAACAATGGCCCTTTTTAGTAAAAAGCTGATCGGCGGAGGAGCAGATATGGAAATATAGCTTCTGACAGTGCCCAGTGGAACGGACCATTGGCTTCCTATCCAAGAAACAATAAATATTTACAGCATTGATGTGCTTTAAATTAAGTAAAAAGGAATTTGGAAAAGTAAAAAAGTTCCATGACATATTTTCGGCTTGACTCGTTTGGTTGTCACATTAAATATATGCAATTCGTGTCTCGTTTGTTTTTTTTATTTTTATTTTTATCAATAATGAATATCATTACAAATTCTAAGTCGTTTGATAGTCAACACAGCTTTGCCAGCAAAAGGCTGATTTTATATGTATACGAGTGACTCTATGGTAATCGAATTGGTTCGTAATACGGATCAATGTTTTTGTTTTCAAAATTTTAATGGTATGAACCGTTCAATATAATTATCATATGAATTCATATATGTACTTGCATACCCAATATTATATTTTTTAGAAACTTTTTACTATTTTTTAAGATAGATAAAAAATCACTTGATCTGGAAATTCTGAACCATAAAAAATAATAATTGTCTACCTTTCTTTAAAAATAGTAAACCAATTCTAAATAATATAAAATTCAGTCTGCAAGTATATGAAAATTATGTTGAATAATTTGGATGGACCGTTAGAATTTTGAAAACAAAGATATTGATCTGTATAGTGGGCCAAATCTTGCTATGCATAGTACCCAGGGGCAGAACTAGGGGGCGCAAGGGGGGGCCAGGCACCTCCATAAAATCGGAAGTTACTTACTGAGGTAATTATTTTCATATGATTTTTTACAGATGCATACAGATTGACACCCCTTAAACTTATCAAATGAACTAATCTTGTTTCCGCCCTATTAGTACCATAGACTCACTCTACATAATATACATCACATTTAAGATTATAACTTTTCAAATAAAATATTATTCTTTGCAATCGTTGAAATTGATAAACATATTTTTTATTCATTAATCCTCACCCGCATTTATAAATAGTACTGTGATATTGTTTGCCTGAATCATAGTATTATATCAATATGCTAAGCCAGCAAATTCATTTGGCAACGATGAAAATGATTAAAAAAATATACTTGTACATTTTTATAGGATACAGAAGTTCAGCTGCAATTTTGAAAAAGGGACTCTGCAGTGTCTGTTACTTGTGAAGTCCTTTTTTTATATATAATAAGATAAAAGTAATAAAACATCCCTTTAAACTAGTGAAGTCCTTTTTTCTCTGTGGCATTTGCAATTTTGCATTGAATGAGGGTTTATCCAGCCAACTACTTCTCATATGTAAAGCTTACAGAGCACAACTCCTTGCTTCTTGTCTCCCTATGTGCCATTAAATGCTCTTTCTGATTCTCATTCCTTCCATTACTCCTTTCTCTAACTAGTTATCTCCTCCCCTTTTTATATACCAAGCAGAATAGAATATACAGCATCACACTATTCCATAATCTACTCTGTTTTCATCTCTGACATAACAATGGAGGTATGCTTCTTTTTTTTTCTTTTACCTGTTGTTTGTTCCTTTCTGTTACTCATTTTTGTTTTCTCTTTTTGATGCATTGTAGAAGACGAGGAGGTCTCGGGTACCAGCCTTTGGAGATTGGAATAATAACAATGAGCTTGACATTACACAGTACTTTGATTCAATCCATGACTATTGTTGGATCGAAGAAGAGTACAACAACGATCGATTCTATGCTTCTTCTACAGTGACCCCAAACTTTGTTTCTAATCCAAGAAAGGTTTGTCAAAATATGATCTTCTTGTTATATCTTGATTTGTGGGGTTGTTGTCTATTGTGATAAGTAGAAATTCTCTTTGCTATGGTGATCAGGTCAAAGGAAATGTGCAGGTGAAACAGCAAATGAGGAAACAGAGGAGAATGTCTGGTGGTGCAGTAAAACCTGTGGATGAAGATCTCTATAAGATCCCACCTGAACTCCTCCATGAAAAATCTAAAAAGGTATTACACTATTACTGGCTAATTAAAAAGTTCCTTTTAATTGTTCCTATGAAAACGCCACCCATGACCGGTCAGCACTTCAATTATAAAATCAAAGACAAAAATAAAAAAATTCTGAACCCAAAATTGTCCGAGTAAAGTTCCTAGTTTTTACATTTGAAGATTTAATATATCTTGCGTAATTAATTGATTATTTATCTTGTAGAAGAGGATGGTGAGATCTCTGTGGAGTGGATGCATGAGAGTTAGCTGCGTTGCTTGAGTCTTGAGAGACGCTTGGTTGTGGGACCCCTCCCTTTTTGAAGCCTTTTGTTTGCTTGGAATTTACTAATTAATGTGGTTCAAAACAAGTACTGTGGGGGGCATTAATGTGACTTAATACTAGAGTATATTAGTACCTGTTTTTACTATAGTTCATCTAGTGATTTTCTTGTAGCAATAGTACGTAATTCTTACGGTTTCTGGAATTCTGGTCAATATATATCGTTTCTCACTTTTGTTCGGAATTTTAAAGCTGGAGAGGTATCAAATTATGAATGGCTGATGTACCTGTTTTTACTGTTATGTTTTGGAATTGAATGTTGAGGAATCAATGCTGGATTTGATATTTCTGGAGCTTGGCTGTCAATATCTGTAAAAGAGATGTCAAGTGCATGTGTGGCTTCTTGACCTGGTTTAAATCTTTTTGACTCTGAGGTTTGAAAGTAGAAATTTGCAAAAGCTATTTTTGTGCAATCAACATCGTTAATTAATGCACTGGATAACTGATGTATATATTAATTGGACCTTAATGGGATGGTTTAATAACTGACAAAATAAGCCAGCACAGTGGTGGTTATAATAAAATTAAAGTTAATAAAAGCCTGTAAATGGCTGAAAATATCCAAGGCGGTTTAAAACAAAGTTTCAACCAATATTTATGTTGTTCAAACTTTCAACCAGTCCATTAATATCGGTTCTTTATGCAGAGCACTTAATGTGCTATTTTGAATAAAACACCATCTTTTAAACCTTTTTAACATGGAAAGAGTTTTTTTAAGTCTCAAATTTGGTAACAGATATAGCGACGGACACAAGTATTATTCAAATCAGAAATATCTCAAAATTAATATTTATTTTAATAAATTGTGTATCGAACTTAATGTATTATGAGAATATTTAAGCCAATCAAGTGTGTTAAATGATAACATCTATGTCCAATTTTTTTTTTTTTACAATTTTGATTATTGTTTTATCGGTTGTTTAGTTGTTAATATAATATATATCCCTATTAATGGTCATGTACCTTCTAAAAATTTCCACCGATAACATCTTTCATCCTACAGACAATGTGAAAGAAAAACATTTATTTGGTGCTAATACTTATTATTTCATCTTTCTCTAATACCCTTAACTGAGGCCTGGTCAAAAGTTCTCCCACTGGGGAAATCAAAACAGGATATAATAATGGATTGATGGATCATGTACATTCATTCTAATTCCATTAAAAAACAGTTAGTGAGTGAGGTCTGAAACTGGGTTCTGCTTGCCATGAAAATTTGTTAGTGGCGTGTTGACCATGTGCACCTGCCATACTTACACGGTGTGAAATGTGAAAAGCCACCACTAAGAAATGGCACAGGTTAATATTATGCCCATTTTGTTGTATATACTTTTTTCATCATGGCCGAAAACAAAATAAAACAGGCTTTATTTGCCAAAAAAATAAATCAGAAGTTAAAAAATTGATGGTTAAAAAATAAATCAGGCTTTCTTCTTAACCGGTTCAATCCTTGTTGACTTTGAAGGGAATAAAACCAACCAATTAGTTTCCTGACAAATCAGTTCTTCTATTTCCTAGAAGCAGAAAAAAAATGAAAAATTAAATAAATCAAATAGAAGATCCCACTAAGAAGCTCTTGCTTTTGGATATTTCATCCGATCATGTTTCCATCATTTCATACCTCGGAGCTAGTGTTGCAGTTCCATTTACTTGCATGTCTTATCGCTTCTGCTCATGTCTGTAAAATGGCACGCATCTTTTACTTGCCATCGCTATTCTTTTTCTCTGCGTGCTTGCCAGCATCTATGGCTTCTCTGTCTCCTGACCGTAAACACCTGTAAATTATTAATTCAACCTTTTTTTTTAAGGAAAAATGTTTAATCTTTATGAGAGGCTTAATAACCTGTAAATACTGATTTGTTAAATAAAGACATTTTAATGCTCTGCTTTTAACAACTCAGTAGGTGGGGTTACTGAATAAGCCCCAGCCATTAACCATTTCTTCAAAATAAGTAAATGCAATTAACGGTGCGCGCAGTTGTTTTACTATTTTTTATTTAGTTTTACTTGACATACATTTTTTTGATTTTTTTTTTTAAATAGAATTCGTAATAATTGTTTCGTTCAAACAAGCCTGGCGCGGGCTGAAGTTAGCAAACTAGCCTCCACCGATCCTAGGGATCGGTGGAGCAAAAAAAATAAGTTCTACACCGGTCCTAGGGACCGGTGGAGCAGCTTTTGCACATGCCACAGCTACCACACGGAAGGCCACAAAATTAAACTCTACACCGGTCCCTAGGACCGGTGGAGCTCTTTCTGCACCGTTTCTGTGCATCGGTGTAGGATTTACATTTCTATACAGCACCTTTCTTCTTCTCTCTTCTTTCTTCTTCACTTCCCAGACGCCATTGTTCTTTTTTTTTTTTCATTATTTCGTTTTTTTCAAATTCAATAGAAAAGTGGTCATATGAACAGATCGCCACCACCATTGTACTCAGCATCGTCTTCTGATTATTGTTGTGAGTTTTTTTTTACTCATATGCTTATATTTAGTGTTATAAAATTGAAAAATATTTAGAGTTTGATTTAGTGTTTATTTTGTAGTCATATGTTTATATTTTAGTTTTTTTTACTCATATGTGTATATTTTCAGTTATTTTACTCATATATTTATATTTAGTTTATTTTTTACTCATATGTTTATATTTATTGTTTTTTTGTACTCATATATTATGTAGTATTTTTTTATTTAGTATTTTTTTTACTCATATATTTATTAATTTAGTGTTTGATTTTTGTTCAGCAAAATGTCACTGCTATTGATCAATGTGTATTATGGTGGTAACCTTCAAAGCACTTCAACAGGTGTTGGTTATGACATAGGGGCTGCATTTACCTTTACTGTATCTGATTCTACCAGTTTTGCCATTATAAGACGGCAAATATACGTTGGACTTGAATTGCTTCCAAGTCGAGTCAAATTGACAATCAGGGTACGTATGAACACAGCACCGCCCGGATCGTACCATTTCTCACTATTTCGGATAGAAAATGAGGAAACTTGGGATGTCATTAAACAAACTGCAGCTCAAGTGGCTGGATTTAAGGTAATAGAATTGGTAGCTGAGGCGCACCAGGCTAGAAACCAAACCAGTTATGATCCGTGTCCAGATAGTTTGCCCGGAGGTAGTAACACACCGTCGGTTCAGACCGGCTTTGATCCTAATTCGGGCAGTGTACCTGTACCCACCTACACACATCCGGTTCAGGCCGGTGACGACCTTTGTGAGCAATCAGATCAAGACACAGAATCTGATAGAAGTTCTTTTGATGATGATGATTCGGATGAAGCATGGAACGCAGATATGGACGAAGCGGAGGCTGAAATGAACGACCGAGAAATATTGAAGGATTGGCACAACTCGATCCCATTTCTCAATCGAGGACCTAAGCATCCATGTTCCTCATTCCACGATGATTTGCCAATGCCATACGCGGATCGTGCATTTTTTGCGAACCCCCCCAGGTTAGATGAAAAATTTGCTGAAGGTCAAATGTTTGAATCCAAAGCCAAACTAAAATCAGAACTTGCTAAATTTCACCTGAACAAAAACACAGAGTTAGACGTGCTAAACAGCAGCAAAACCAAGTATAGAGTTAAGTGTAAATCTTCAAAATGCCAATGGAAATTGTATGCAATTGTAGTACCAACGGGTGCATGGACAATTTCCACCAACCCGTTTATCCACACATGTTTTGGCAGTGCTGAAAGGTTGGATAGTCATCAAATGACTTCTAGAGTAATTGCTGATATTATTAAACCGGCTTTGAAAGATGATCTGGAGTTAAGCATTAAAATGGTCAAGCATCTGGTTAAAGTTAAATTTGGGACAGTAGTGCCCTCGTATAATAAGTTGTGGAGAGGTAGAGAACTTGCAATTGCGGACTTGTTTGGGAGTTGGGAAAAGTCTTACGAGGTGCTGCCATCGTTTTTGGCTGCCATCAAAGCGTCTAATCCAGGTACACAGTACCTACTAGAAAGTGAACCATCAACCAAGTTTAATATCAATATTTTCAACCGGGTTGCATGGGCATTTGGGCCATGCATTGAGGCATGGCCTCATCTTCGACCCGTTATCAGTGTTGATGCCGGGCACTTATCCGGAAGGTATAAGGGTAAACTTTTTATGGCTTGTGCTTACGATGCAGAGCAACAACTCTTGCCACTTGCATTTGCAATTTGTGAAAAAGAGTCTATAGAAAATTGGGGTTGGTTTATGAATTGGTTGCGTACCAATGTTGTCGGACCAGGAAAAATATGTGTCATCTCGGACCAGCATCTTGGTATACGAGGGGTGTTTGAGGCTCCTAATCTGGGATGGTGTGAGGAACAAGGTGAAGCTGTACACCGACTGTGTTCACAGCATATTTGTGAAAATATTTGGAAAAGATACCCTCAAAAGTGGATCAAAAAGGTATTCAAGAAATTTGTTGAGAAGAAAAAAATCTGGAGATTTGAAGAGGGGATGAATTTGATTAAGCAAAGAGATGCAGGTGTACATGACTACATTATGAAATTTGGTAAACGGCTCCGCAACTCTGATGCAGAGCCTTTGGCTCTGCATAAGTGGACACAAGTGCATGATGGATTCCTCAATCGGTGGGGTATAATGACAAGTAATGGCTCTGAGGTACTAAACAGTGTATTTAGGATTGCCAGGCAACTACCTGTGTGTGCAATTGTTGATAAGACATTTTATAAGTGCGTCGACTGGTTTGTAAATAGGCGGGAGGTTGCGATTGGATGGGAGGCAACGGGATTGGATTTTTCAATGAACATTACACAAGTTTTACATCGTCGTAATGAGAAAGCAAGAAAACATGATGTAAGACCGATGTATTATGGCCATAACAACTATGAGGTTATTGATAAAGATGGACTTCTCGAGACAGTAAGTTCTTATATGAAAAATCTAATTATTTACTTTCACGTAATACATTTGATGTAAATAATTTTTTTTAATTGAAGGGTGTTCGGGGCGAAGTGAAGTACAATGTTACCTTCCCTCCGGAAGGAATGCCTATATGTTTGTGTCAGAGACCTCAATTAACAGGAATCCCATGTAACCATGTTCTTGCAGTTTGTTTCGTGAGGAGGCTAAATCCTAACAACTATGTTAGCCCATATTACAGCTTACAAAATTATATAAACACTTGGTCTGGTCGTTTCAATGGATTTGGAAATAAACGGGATTGGCCATTGTATAATGGCCCCGTTATAAGGCCAGATCCGGATAAAGTAAATAAGGGTAGGAGAAAACACAAGCGAATTAAAATGGCTATGGACAAGATGGAGGCCCCTGCGAAGAGGCGTAATGCTTGACAACATAATTTGTAAGAATTGGTTGTGTTTTAAATCATTTGTAACAGTTGTACTCATTAATGTTTCTTATTTAGACATTTTTATTGTATTCTAAGAATTGATTGTGTTGACATTGTATTGTATCATTAGGGATGTATCTTATTTAGACATTTTTATTGTATCACATTTTTATGTGAAATATGTGTTTTTGTACCGGAGAATCTGCTGGTATTGAGGCAGCAGCATTTTTCTGCACACCTGAACTTTAAAGATTGATTCCCACCAATTGGCTACACCAAATTTTGTGTTCTTTATATGAAAATTTCGCTTAAGTCATGATCTATATGCATGTAAAACAGTTTTATAAAACTCGGTCCAGAGCTATGTGAAATATGTGTTTTTGTACCGGAGAATCTGCTGGTATTGAGGCAGCAGCATTTTTCTGCACACCTGAACTTTAAAGATTGATTCCCACCAATTGGCTACACCAAATTTTGTGTTCTTTATATGAAAATTTCGCTTAAGTCATGATCTATATGCATGTAAAACAGTTTTATAAAATTCGGTCCAGAGCTATGTGAACCATCAGTTTTTGTACAGGAGAATCTGCTGGTATTGAGGCAGCAGCATTTTTCTGCACACTTGAACTTTAAAGATTAATTCCCACCAATTGGCTACACCAAATTTTGTGTTCTTTATATGAAAATTTCGCTTAAGTCATGATCTATATGCATGTAAAACAGTTTTATAAAATTCGGTCCAGAGCTATGTGAACCATCAGTTTTTGTACAGGAGAATCTGCTGGCAGCTACAAACAAGCATAATTTGAACAACACATTTAGTCATGCTACAAACATTCAAATAAGCATAATTTAAAGGATTATTAAAGTCAGTCTAATTAAAGTTACAATAGTCAATTAAACATAAATTTAAAGCCAATCTAACATTAACCTTACATTAATAGATCCAATCTAATTACTCTTCAGGTACCTCTGCAAAAAAAATTTAAAATGTATCATGCATTATGCAATAAATTATGGATCCAATCCAAAAATTAAAATGTATCATGTTTAATAGAGATACTTACTCAGTCAAAACATGTTAATTCCTTCTTCGGCGCACACGCGGTGGTCCAAGGGCACCAGTCCCGGGAGTGTACGGGTGAGTAGGCTGCCTTGTACGGTCTCCAACAGGTGGATCCCAGTAGGATGGAACATAATCTGCTGTAAGATTTCCAGGATCTGCAGTGGAAGGAGCATAATTTGAAGTTGATGGAGCATAACCTGAAGTAGATGGAGCATAACCTGAAGTGGATGGTCCCATCATACTAAAGCCTCCCGCTAGTTCATCGATCATGAACTGAGAAATCTGTCCATGCTGTGTGCCGCTCATGAAGTTCTCCCACGCCGGAGGAGGCTCTGAAGTTGAAGGGCGATGGTAATGCTGATCAGGGATATCATCATTCAAATTGATCATGTCCAAGTCCGTAGGGATCCCAGCACTGTCGAGTATGCCTTGGAAGATGTGAATCTGATCAATATCCTCCATAATGGCACGGACATTCTCGAGCATCAGCTTGCCATATGCCATTTGTCCCGGTGTCTTCACCATATCTATTGCTTGCATAGTGAATTGTATCTCTCGAGAAATCTGCATAACACATTTCGAACTGTGACATATTGCACATTATTATTGAAAAATCTAATTTGATTGAAAAAATAAATAATGTACGAACCACACGAGAATGCCTATGACCATGAGGAACGTACTCCATTGTTGCAACATCTCCTGTCCGCGGGGGAGGCTGACGTCGTAGAGCTTCCGGATTGTTATCTGATAGATACACTGATCTCATACCACGCGCGTTGAACCAATGCATGTACATATGATGCCTCCTCATGTCATATGGTCTCCGCTCTCTAATTAGTATTGCAGGCTTCTCAATGAACTCACTATGAGTAATCTTCCAACAACCATCCCTTGTTGAGTTGCCATCATGATACCACGCATCTCTTAAATAACTGATCTCATCCCATGGTAAAGGAGGAGGAGGCGGGATCTCTTGGTACTTACCAAACTGGCGCATGACCCTATCCGCATGCTGATACTCTACCATCCAGAAATGGATCACGTAACCGCAGGTCATCCAATACCTCTTTTGTCCTCGAACATGTCCAGGTAACTGATGATAGTAATCAACGTATGGTCGCCAGTTAACTGTCTCATCAGCTAGTCTGTCGAAGCTATCTCTATATGTGGCTGTACCACCTGTCAAAAAAAATATAAATTTTAAAAAACAATTATAAATCTATCGAATTCATCTCGAATTATAAATCTTTATACCTAAGTGAGGGTTGCGTTTCCACAAATGTCGAGTGGTCCACTTAACACCGAAAGCATTTCTCGTATCCTCATCTGCACCACCGAAGGGAGGTGGCTCGTCTCGGGGAATAGGCCGACCAATAGTAAATCGAGTCCATGACCAAATCTGTAACAATAACATCGGACCCGATATAGTGTCTACTCCTGCAAGGCAAGCACGCGACAACTCTCGATAGAGATGTGCGAGTACGGCACCTCCCCAATTGTATTCTCGTGGAGTCTCTAGATCATTGATGAATTGCAAGTACATTGCAGGGACTCCATCCGTACTAGAATCCGGAAACATAACTGACCCGAATAAATCCATACAAAAACCTCGGGTGTACTGTGCAACTCTATCAGCACTGTGCCAATCTTGTAAGGGTTCACTAAATTTGGCCCGCACCCATTTCAGTCTAATCGCATAAGCAGAGACGGACAATCGTTCTTGCGATGTGTTAGGATTATAAATCCTATATTTATATGGCATTGTCTCAATGAGGTTATCGTAAAAAAGAGCCGGATCAGCCCCTAGATCATACTCTAAGTATGGGTTCCAATCAGTATCGCTGGTGCCAGTAATCGGATCACCTGCAAATTAAAAGAATTATACAATCAACAATTCACCTTAAAAAAATAGGGATTTAAATTAACCGATAAACAACTTTAATTAGTTAATTACCCTTAATCGGTAAGCCCCATAGACATGCAACATCTTCCAGCGTCACTGTCATCTCACCGACAGGTAGATGAAATGTATTGGTCTCCGGCCTCCACCTCTCAACCAGGGCACTAATCAAATGCGGATCAATCTTGCAATCATTAAGGCGAGCAATTTGATACAACCCTAATCTCTTCAGAGCATCATCCATCCGACTATTGTAAGAAACACTAGTCTGATGTGAATTTATCTGGTTCAATGAAAAAGAAGGCTACCAAAAAGAAATAAAACATTATAAACCCTTCAAATACTTCATATAATATTTATTTGCAACAAATAATTAATAGATATAATCAAAATTACCATATCACGAACTTTCCATGCTCTGTGGTTCTGTGGTGCTAACTTCAACAGCTCCGGATAATTCACATTATCCATTGACTCTGTTAGAAAATTTGATAAACAATATTTTTGCAACTAATGAGAGTCATCACACATAATTATATAAACAAACATTTTTTCAAGCATATGGCTACAATAATCAAAATTTATGTAAACAACATATCATCTAATTTTGATTTTAATAATAAACTTCATGAATATACTAAATTTACACATTTATAATTTTATCTAATTTTAAACTTCATGAATATTACTAATTTTACACATTTATAATTTTATCTAATTTTAAACATCATGAGAGTCATCACACATTTATCTAATTTTATACAAATTATAATACATACTACTAAAAATTTACATTATACTACATGAACACTTAATTACACAAATTTATTCTACATAAATACTAAAATTACACTAAATTAACATCAAATGAACTATAAATTAACACTACATTACCACTAAATTACACTAAATTAAAATCAAATAAACTCTAAATTAATACTACATTACCACTAAATTACTAAATATACTCCAAATTAACACTAAATTACACCAAATACTAATTTCACACTACATTTCACAAAAACAATCTAAAAATACTAAACAAACTAAATTAAATTAGTTATTTATTTTAATTCGGCTAAAATAAATAAATTAAAAAAAGAGAAATTTTTACCTTATCAAAATCGTAGATCTGAAGAGTTTCTAATTCTCTTCGACGATCTGAAAATTTTGAAACAATTGGATGGAAAAATGATTGAGTATATTGAAAGAATTAAAAAAAAAAAAAAAAAAAAGGAAGAAGATGAACTCACCGTTTGGAGAAGAAGGGCTCGCACGGGTGGGGAAAAGGAGAAAGGGGGCGAGCTTGAGCGCAGCATTTACAAAACAAAGCTCCACCGATCCGTAGGATCGGTGTAGGCTTCAATCGGATCTTCTGTGGCTGCTGATTGCGCTGAGAGGAAAATTGAGCTACACCGGTCCCTAGGACCGGTGTAGAAGGGTTTTTTTTTGCTCCACCGATCCTGTGGATCGGTGGAGGCTAGTTTCCGAAAATCACCTAGCGAAGGGCTTATTCGGTTGAATTATTTTAACGTAATTCTATTTAAAAAAAAAAATCCATTTTTTTAGTACAATCTGTTTAGCAAAGTAAAACTTGAAAGTGGGAATTGGAGCGAGGTTTAACGAAATTTTGGGATTACTCTTGGAGTAGGCATAGAATATAGATGCGTGCCATGCGGCATGGTGCGCCGTGCGCGGAATTTTTTTATAAACCATAAATAGAAAAACAATTTTTAGGGAACCAGCATGATTGCTTTTTTTTTTTGAAAAACCACAAAGACCGAGTCGAGCATTCGGTCTCCACTTTTTTTTTTTCTCCTCACCATTTTTTTCAATTTTTCACAGATTCGACCACATAAGATCCGAATAATCCTTTTATGTATATGTATAGAGAGTGACTTGAAATTTTAAAATCCAAAAAGTCGATCCGAACCGTTCATCTTGTTTTCCATATTAATATGTGCTTGGAGACCAAATTTTATATTTTTATGAATTTTTTTACTATTTATTAAGTCACTTCGAAAATTGTTGATCCAACGGTGGCTTAACAAAACAGTAAAATTAGCAGCCACCATTGGATCAACAATTTTCAGAGTGGCTTAATAAATAGTAAAAAAATTCAGAAAAATGTAAAATTTGATCTCCAAGCACATATTAATATGGAAAACAAGATGAACGGTTCGGATCGACTTTTTGAATTTTGAAATTTCAAGCCACTCTCTATACATATACATAAAACATATGCCACACCGTTTGCCGCACGGAAAAGTTGAAAAAAGTTGAAAAAAGAGTGAGACCGAGTGGAGCATTCGGTCTGGAGAAAAAAAAAAGTGGAGACCGAATGCTCCACTCGGTCTTTGTGGTTTTTCAAAAAAAAAAATTATATGTAAAAAAAATTATAAAAAAATCTCGCCGTGCGCGGCATCCTTCTCCCAAAAAATTATACTTTCTGGGATAAAAGGCAACATGTTTACTAAAAAAAGGTCATTATAGGGAAAATTATACAAGGACGAAAATACAAAATATCTATGAAAAAATGTGAAATCGAAACTCAAAATAAGCCAAGTACAGGGTTGGAATAAATAAGGTCAAATCTTCCGAATTGAAAACTAGTACGAAACAGTAAATAATGATCTTTCGTTAAGCTCCGTTTGAACGAGAAATAACTAGCAAATGACTTTTATTTTCTAATTATTTTCTAGTTTATTATATGTAAAATGAGAACTTAGGATAATTACGGGTTTTGCTTAGGGTTGAACAAAACTCTTAGTTCGTGATTGGATTAAGTTCGATTTGAAAAAAAAATCGGTTCGAAACAAATCAAACTAGTTTGGTTCTGAAACAAATAAAATTTAGTTCGGTTTGAAATTGATTCAAATCGAACTCAAACTGAGTCTAGCTTGGTTTGAAACTCTTCTTTTTAGTTCTAAATTATGCTTCAATTTCGAAAAGTTCGATTTGAAACTGGTTTAAATCGTACCAAATCAAACTCAAACTTTTCTTTTTAGTTCAAAATCCAGCTTAAATTTCAAACCAATTTAATTTGAAATTGATTTGAACTCAAACTCAAACAGGATTAATTTTGATTCGGTTCGCTTCGTTTGCAGCGCCATTTCGCCGTATCATTTTAATCTCTAGTAAGAGAAGTTCAAATAAATGCTACATGATTTGAGCGAAAAACAACAAACGAAAAGTTTTTTTTTTTTTTTTAAGTAGAAATGTGGAGATGCAGCCTCCAAATTTCATTAAAACGAAAAGTAAAAGGAATAAATTCAAAATTATCATAGAATAAATACAGAAGTCAAGAGCCCTGGGTTTTAATTAGTCTCCTCCAAGTACCAAGTTGCATTTTACAATTTTGACGTGTTCTCTTCTCTATCTCGAATCTGTTCTCTTTCTATAAATTTATACTATTCAGTACCCTCCCGAATAATATCATTCAAAATTATATGAAATTTGTTATCCAGGCCAAGACCAGTGTTGTAAATAACAGTATGTGCTCATCGGACGAACAAAGTACTGTCAAACGATTAATTGGAAATAATCGATCAATTAATTGAAAAAATTTATAACTGTTTAACCGCTGCCAACAACTAATCGGCAGATTAATTGGCCGTTTTTTACAACAATGATCAGGACAATTCATAGGACTTAAATTAAAGTCAAAACATATCCCAATCGTCAGATCTAATAGGTATGTTCTAGATTTACCTCAGGCTGTCCATTTAAGTCCCTACAACTTGAGAGGAGTCTGACATGGGGAGAAGTTCTGCTTCTGCACATAGGTTATTGCCAATTGGTCGGTGAAGTTGGGTCCGCTTATGGGGCGGCGAGAAGGGGGAGAATTTTGAGTTCGGTACAGGGATTCGCCTTTTCGTGCTTACCGGTACAGAGCCTTCAATGCAACCTGTCCTTGTGTTCATGTGGCCTCTTAACTGCGTGTGCTTACGGATTGGAGAATTCTGTCCTCCTTTTCCTCAGACAGTCAGGCTCCAGTGCCCGATACATCGCCACCGTCATAAATAGCTCGAATTTTCTCATGTTATTTGATGCAGCTAATCGAATCGGTACCAGTGCTTGCATGGATTAAGAAGGAACTCGTTTATAAGTTAATTTGTTGTTCAAGCAATTCATTCGGATGTTCAATCACAACATCAAAAAGAATATAAAAATTCATAGGTAAATAAATAAAAACCTCAGACATAATTATTGTAATTAATAAGCTAAAAAAATGCTTAATTACATGCAGAGTAAATCACCAACTAGAAAAATTAAAGCGTAAAAAATAGAAGATGGACAGGGGCGGATTTATGTATAGATCAGGGGGTGTTAAGCCACCCTATGATTTTAAAATTCTTAATTATGTATATTAAACTTTAGTTAAACTTTTGAATTTTTTGAACTTTTATATAGTCTAGCACCCCTCATAAAATAACAAATGTTTGTTAGTAGTCTATTGGTTTGAGTTCTAGTTGTTATGTGTGAGGTCAAGGGTTCAATTCCCACTAGTCACATTTTTTTTAATTTTTTTCATATATTACATTTTATAGATTAGCCCCCCCTATTTACATTTTCTAGTTCCGCCCCTGAAGATGGACAGTGTATTGTATATATCTAACACGTGACATTTTAAATAATGATCAAGATCGGCAATGAATTATATCTAACAATCTTTAAAATAACGCGTGAAGTTGAACAGTACTAGATGAACCGTAAAAAAATGCAAAAATTACAGAAATGATTAGTGGCATTCATTTTCCGAGGAAAAAGAAAACGGTTGCTTGCGTTGTCAGAAAGCTTCACAAAAATACCAAAGAATATATAATTGATTTTAAAGAATACATTGCGGTGTTTGAAATCTAATGGTTGCTATCAAGATCTGACCCAGACATATATATCGTGTTAAAAAAAAATCGAAATTATATTTCCGATGATTCACGAGTCGCACGAATCATTTTATTTAGGGGGAGTTTCATTCACACACTGAGGTAGGTAAGGAACGTTTACAAACTCTGAAAAATATATTCGTGCACTGGATAAATATAGAAATATTATGTGATTTCCTTTGATATGGGAATAATATCTTGGTCATGTGACATAACATGAGAAAGCATTCATGTGATAAGTACGAGACGGTCAAATGACGAGATAGACCCTGAGTTTTGAACCATTTTTGTCAAAAAAAAATTTGTTTTTAATAAATTAAAAAAGTTAATTGTCGAAAAAAATATTTTCTTTTTTTTTATGAATGAATGAAATCACAGTAAAAGTTATGTTTCATCGAGGACAAACAAATATTAATTTGGTTTCACTAATTTCACAATTACTACACAAATGATTACAAACATTAACAAAACAAAACTATTATTCGGTTCCATTGATTTCTAACTATAACAATATATAATTCAGTTTTATTAATTTGTTAACCACGAACAAATGTAACTTATGTACAAATTAAATTGACGATCTTTATAGGAGAATGTGCTAGCAGGCTATGCGTAGCTTCCTTCCGTGCAACGGCTCAATATTTGATTTTTTGAAATTCTAACGGTCAATCCGAACCGTTAATCTTGTTCTCCATATTAAGATATGTTTGGAGACCAAATTTTACATTTTTTGAAACTTTTTTACTATTTTTTAGATTTATTGAAAATCACTGTTTTTTTATGGTCCAGATTTGCTAAAAACAGTTATTTTCAATAAATCTAAAAAAATAGTAAAAAAAAATTCCGAAAAATGTAAAATTTGATTTCCAAATACATATTAATATGAAGAATAAGATAAACGGTTCAGATCGACCGTTAAAATTTCAAAAAATGAAATATTAAACCATTGCACTGAAGGAAGCTATACTACGCATAGCATGCTAGCAAATTCCCCTTTATAGGTACAGACTATAGAGTAAATAATTTGGTCCTGTACCTTTAGATAATATGTGGGCAATACAAATTGTATCTGTCGGAATCCACGCGTAGGGGTGTTCCTCTATTCAATTTGGTTAAAATTGAAGTAAAATATTTAAATCAAAATTTTATTTGGTTTTCAAGAATATAACCAAACTGATTGAAATAAACTTATCAACCGAACTAAACAAATAGAATTAAATTTCAGTTTGTTCGATTGAACTAAAATAAAAGATTGATAAAAAATACACATTTTTTTGTTAAATATTTGAATTTTTTATAGGCTAAAAAAATTATTTAATTTAGTAGACATCATTGAATTAGAGTTTATTAATTTTCATACTAATAAGGAGAAAGAAAACATTTATACTTATTTCTTCAGTCAGTTTGGTCTAATCAATTTTAAAAATTTCTAAACTAAACTGAACCGATCCATTTAATCAGAAAACAGACTTGTTTAATTCCAACTATCTTAGTTTAGTTTAAAACTAATTAAACCGGATCCATAAACAACGCTATCAACGGGATCGAAAATAACCAGTTCGTCCATTTTCAATCATTTAATTTTTTAATATTGAAAAATGACAATTTTGCAATTCCGTTGCAATCCACCATTAACTAGTTCGAAATACATCACATCAAGTCACATCCCACATTCCCCGGACGAGCTCCCCGTAAGCCCCGGTATTATCATTTCAGTCCTCACGAGTTATAACTTGTAAACGACAGAAACCCTTCTGAAAGAAAGGGGAAGGAGAAAGGTTACACTGCCATAGTTATTTATGGACATAACAAATCGTTGCAACTTAGTTTATTCTAAAATTGTAGATTATTACATGAAACTGGAATAGTCAGTCTTAGCGACGCTCATATTTCAAAGAGGAGGGTTCAAATACCTTCCTTTTCGTGCCTTTGTATCTTTATTTTTTTAGACCTTTAATAACTCAAATGTGAAATTTAAAAGTCAAAATAAAATCGTTAGATGTGATCTATGTTATTTTTATTATGTACTCATAAAAATTGTCACATTTCAATTTTTTTTTAATCAATAAGTTGAAAAATCAACGTCAATAAATTATCCACATTAGTACGTTTTTTATAAACTCTTGATGACAATCAAAATAAAATTGAAATGTCATAACTTTTTACACATGCATAGATAAAATGATGTAGATCATATCCAACGGTTTTATTTTGACTTTTATGTTTTAAATTTTGAATTATTAAAGTTTTAAAAAATGGAGGCATTTGAACCTTCCTCTATTTTAAATTACGAGAGAAGCGTAGCCGAAATTTTTATTAATATATAAAAAAATTCATATTCTATCCACTTTTGCACCGGATTTCGAAAATTGTCCAAACACGTCAAAATCTCACTAGTTTTCCAAGTTTTTTCTGGATTTTTCCTCACCGGTTCAGGAATTGGGATCGGTAAGATTTTGATTGGTTTCAAGAAAAAAAACTGGTGAGATTCTCACCGGTTTTATGTTTTTTTACAAAAGAGATTTTTTTTAATTAATTTATTTTTTGTATTGAAATATTAGAAATGTTTAATATATTTATTTGAAAATAGATGAATACAATATAATTTGATTCATTGGAAAGACTGCGATAAATAACTTGGATCAATATTTTTTAAGCCAAATTTTTCGCGGCTGTAATAAAAATTAATATATTTATTTGTGTGTTATTGGAAAAAAATAAAAATATTTGGATTTTGAGTTAATGATCTCGGTTCAAAAGTCACTTCTAAGTAAATACACAAAGCATTGTCATCCTTCTAGTAAATTTAATTTCTAAAAAGTTGTATATATTGGATTGTGCCATAATCTACTTGTTTGTTTGGCTAGATTTGCAAACCATATATTCATTGAATTTAACAATTTTCTTGAGATGAGATATGTATAAGTTCATAAGATTTAGAATTACAACAAGGATGTGGAGGCTATTTCATTTGTCTGTGAGATAACTGACTACACCATCGTTCCAATGAAGGCTAAGACCTCAAAATAAATATCTACTGCGAAAAGTGGTCATATATTGAAATCGGATACTTGAGTGCCAAGATACGCCTGTTTGAAAACAACTCAAGTTCCACAACAATTGATGACTGTTATAACGGGTTATAGACCGGTGTAACGGTCAGCCTCTGGAGTTTTGGCAGACAAAATCGACTTTGGAAATGAATTTTTCCTTCACACAACGGCTCCTGACCGTTGTAATATTTTAATTCCAGCAGCCTGCACACCTTTCGTATTTTGGCCGTCGTTTGGTCATACGAGCTTCGATTTGAGTGAATAAAAGCTCAAAATTTCTAGGAATCTACAACTTTCATATTTTTACTATTTTCAAATTATGAAGTGATGGATCACTATTTGTCGTCGAAGACAAACGTCAGATATGAAAACAGCTACAAACCTAAATTTGCTTATATGCCTATATATAGAAACAAATATTAGATTTTCTCTAGTTGCTCCAGCCATCAATCCCCTTTTCTCAACTCAAAAAGAGAGCTATCTTGGATGCTTGATTTGAAACTTCAATACTTATTCAACAACCGAAAATGTACTACACCATACTTAATCTATTGTAAGACTTAGAGTGATTTGTGAGAGATATTTTATTCAGTCAAATACAAGAGCCTTGAGTGCTCGCTTCTCTTGCATTAGAGCCTTTAGCGCTCTTGAGCCATTTTCGTGCTCGGACCGTGTGACTTTTCAAACTTTGTCAGGACTCACCAGTTTCACCTTGTACTCCTTTCTCATTGGATAAAGAAAGGCGCGCCATTAAGAAGGCCGCGAAATCTCGAAGACATAGACGTTAGTGTCGAACTCCATAAACAACTCTCGTGTCAAGTGTCTCTAAACTCTTTTATTTACTTTCATACTTATTAGTTTATATCCAAGATATTCGGGTTTCCACCAAGAATAATTTATAGACATACTAGTTAATTTAATTTAGATTAAAATTAAAAAAACCCCTATCAACTCTCTCCAGACGTCTTTGGGACCAACAATATCTATTTTTGAAAAAAAAACTTTAAATTATTAATGATTATTATTCAAAAGGAATTTTCAAAATAGATACAACTTTTTCGAAATTAAATGTACTAAAAGGATCACAATATTTTATGTATTACCTAGAATTGATTTTTAAACCGCGATCAACAAGTCAAATTGAAAGCATATTTTTTTTTCAATAATACATGAATAAATATATTAATTTTTCTTTGTGCCGCGAAAAATTCGTCTGAAAAATGTTGATCCGAATTATTTGTCATAGTCTTTCTAATAATCAAATTATATTGTATTCCATATATTTTCAAGGAATATATTAAACATTTCTAATATTTCAATACAAAAAATAAATAAATTAAAAAATTTATGTTTTGTAAAAAAGAAAGAAACGGTGAGAATCTCACTGGTTTCTTTTATTGAAACCGGTCAAAGTCTCACCAGTCCCAATTTGGAAAACCGATGAGATTTTGGTCAGTTTGGATAATTTTCAAAATCCTGCACTAAAGTGAGTTGAATTAAAAATTTATTAATTTTTTTGAATATTAATAAAAATTTCAGGAATCGTAGGTTGAATGTACTTTGGATCTATTTTTGATTAAATAAACATCAAAACCGTCTGAAACACTTCAAGATTCGTATAGTTTTATTAAGAGATTCAGACGTACATATTTTAAAGTAAATTGGACAGAGCTAGCTCTGGTGCCCATTAAATCTAAAAATAGATCCCCAGCCTATCGGTCCTACCCATTCTCTGAAATTATTAGTAGAGCATTCTATCAAAAGAATATGTAATTTTATAATTGAATCTTACTTTGTATATGCCTCGCAATATACATATTAACTTTCTTTGTATATGCCCTCGCAATATACATATAATAAATAGCGTTTTAGCTCTCAATTTTTTTTTTCTCAAAACAAAGTAATTCAAGCAATAACTTAAGCTGAAAAAACAAAAATAACTTGAATTCTGCTTAAAAAATTGAAGTAGCATGTTAAACATGTCGTTGTAATCCTGGTCGTTGGATTGAAGCACCGTCCCATAAAGTGAAAAGTAAAACCAAGCTTCATAAAGTGCCCCAAATCTACAACTTCCACTTTGTCCCCTTCCTCTCTTAGATATAACGCTCTCATCCCTGCCATATTTTATCACTACCTTTCTCGCTTTCTTCACTACTACTCTCTCTTTTACATCCTTCTCTCCCATTCTCTACCTTTCTAAACCTTTATAAACCTTTTAGTGCATTTGCTTCTTTCTACTTTTACTACACTTTTAGCACCAATGGAGGTAAATGTTAAATTCACCTAACTTCTCCGTGTGGTATATACCTTCTTTCTAGTTATATCTCTTATAACATCCTCTTATATTCTGCTTTTTCTTTTTTCTAGAGAACAAAGAGGCCACAGATTCCCTCCTTTGGGGATTGGAACTACTACAATGAGCTTCCCATAACACAATACTTTGAATCCGCCATGCAAGCTGGTCTGGTGCGAAGTAGCCATTGCTCTGAAGAAGAAGTAGGAGAAAGAGAAAGTCGAGGTGCATTCTATCTTGCTTCTCCAGTTAAACCAACCCGCCGTCAAAGTCGACCCAAGGTGCGTTACATAAAGTGATTTCTCTGTTCTTGGTTTGTTTATGTGGAGAGAAGGTACCAAGCAGTTTGGTTTTTGACAGGAGAGGAGAAGCGGTGCGGTGAAGCAGAGGAAAAAAGTTACAATAAAACCCGTAGATGAAGATTTATATAAGATACCTCCTGAACTCGTCCAAAAGCCTAGAAGGGTAGGTTAATTTTTCCTTTATAAGAATTTAATTCGCTTTAGTAACTGATTTCGATATTTACTAAAAATATCAACACTGGTTTTGTTTTGTTTCAGAATTTGCTCAAGAGCTTGTTTACTGGATGTTTGGGCCTTAATTGCCTCGCTTGATAGTTGAGATAGCATCATGAAGTTGAAAAGAAAGTAGAGTAGATGAGATCATGAAAATCAAACTTGAATAGATGGATTGGATGTGTGTTTGCTTGCATTTAGGGTAGTTCTGGGACTTTTCTTCTTTTTGAGATCAATGCGATGTGATGTATCGTTTTTGTAATATATGTTACTTCCTGTGACAGTTATTGTACCGGGACTAGTGTAAACTTACCAGTTCTTTTGATGTGATATGAAATATTTTGCTGTTTTGATGAAAAAAGTTTGACTTGGCGAGAGAAATGTGAAATATCTGATATTAGTAAATCTAGCAGAGACTTGTGTGCATTTTTTTTTTCAACAGATCAGTGACCCACTTCCCAAGATATAATTTAAGTTTAAGATTGAATTTGTCCATTTAGAAGAAAGTTGGTTTGAAACGATCTGAGGGTTTTGCGTCTTTTATGTAGGGGTCAGTATCATTGGAACTATTAAACTTTTTTAATCTAATATATCGGGTCAAGAGTTGTTTAATGCTTTTGTGTTATTTTTATCTTGCGTTGAAATTCACATATTTCTTCCTATGCGCGCTCGCTACGGGTGGCAACGAATCCAACCGAATCAAACTTATTATAGGTTTGAGTTTGGTTTGAATAAAATTCGAACTGAATCTATTTTGAATCGAATTAATTGCGAACTACATATTTTTCGAATCGATTTCGAATCGAATCACGAGCTAATTTATTTTTTAGCAACCTTAGTTATATCGGTAGTTTATATATTATTTTTTTCTTGCGAGACAAAATTCACATGACCTACTTTTACCGGTATGAAATGAGTGTTTTTAAGTTGAAAAATTATTCATGAAAAAATACACTACAACAAATAATCGTAAAAAATGGATTGAGTACATGAACTGAAATATGTAGTAAAATAAGTAATCGTACCTCGAGTGCTCACTCGATCAAACTCTTGATCAGACCATCTAATGAAGTGAGAATTCGAAAGGTAGAGAAGGCGGACAAGAGACGGCCGAAGAGAGAGGAGAGACAGCCAGTCGTTGAGAGCGTCGGCTAGATTTTAGAGCGAGAGAGAGAGTGAGTTAGGGAGAAGCGGAAAGATAACCAAATTATTGAGATTTGAGAGCAAGGGAGCGTCGGCTAAGTTAAATTATGACTCTCTATCTTGGGTTTTGATTTCATTAGGTAAATGAACGGCTGATGTTATTATGAGATTCGAACCATAAAAGTTCGCGAACTCATTTCGATCGGACCAGGCTAAATTTGAGTTTGGTTGGAATTAATTTTGAACCGAACCTGCTTTGGTTCATTTCATTTCGAACTCATTTTAAATCGAATTAAACTCAAATCAAATCCGAATCGAATCACGAACTACGAATTTTTTTGCCAGCACTAGCACTCACACTTTAATACTTGCGATCTTTAAATCTTTCTTTTGCCGATAAGAAAGAAATAAAATTCTTACTAAATATAACTTTGCCCACAATGTTACGTGTGTTTTGTTTTTATCCAGAGAGTGGAGATTATTTATTTGCTTCATGCTTTTACATTAGTATGATATGTCAATGGATAGCTGATTTTCATGGATTTCATTTTTCTTTTACCATTTAGAAGAATTATAATTATTGGATGTTGTTATTTCATTAAAAGATAGTCTCCTTTTGAAATTAATTAGTCGAGCTATCCTTTGGATGGTCTGGTTAGAACGAAACCGTGTATGTTTCAATGATACTAGATCCATTTCAGCTAAGGCTTTAGGTGCAAAAATTCTTTCATTAACATCTTTTTGTTGTCAATCAAGTAGTGATAAATCTTTTTTAAAATTATCACTTATTCTTCCCTCTAATGTCACGGTCTACTAGATCAATCCTGGCACAAGAAGAGGAAGCCGTGTCACTCCTCTTGTCCTTGGCAGCCATGGAG
This sequence comes from Carex rostrata, assembly GCF_964058835.1. NCBI lineage: Eukaryota > Viridiplantae > Streptophyta > Magnoliopsida > Poales > Cyperaceae > Carex > Carex rostrata. Next base: position 6,180,063 of record NC_135918.1, read on the forward strand.
GAAGAGGGCCTCGATGTTGCTGTTGCCGCACATGAGCTTGCTAGGGAGATGGCACTACAGGTCCAATGTCTGAAAATGCTCCGAGCAATGAAGAAGATATGGATTGGAGCAATTTGGACAACTAGTTTTTGTGAGTGTTTTCAGTTATGCTGTGAGTTTCCTATTATGGCATTTAAATGTTGTTTTTTCTTATCTCTGACTTTTGTGTAGTTGGCTTTTATACTTTCAAAATTTGTAAGAACAGATATAAGAACATGTGTTCTTGTTTTTAGGTATCATTTGAATACCTTGATTGGTTTTCACGATTTCAGTAACTGAAATCGGTGGAATGCAAATATTACTTGTCTATCAAAACATTTGCATGCACGTCAGCACTACTCCTTGGGTAAAAAACGAGATAAGTTCAAAGTTCAATCTTCAATTTAAAAATGGGAGTTATAATTTTTCAACTAACTGGTTTTAACAGTTAACAGTCATATTCTCTTCTTTTCAAATTTGCATTTTTTTTTTTTTTTGTAAAATTTCGAGGAATTCGTTTAAATTCTGTCTCCGGTATTAAAATATACTATCGGTCGTCAAAATCACCGCGTGCCCCAAGAATCATAACTACGTAAGTCTCCTTCTTGGAACAATTCACAGTTGCTTGTTTTTTTAGACAGAGGGGCAGTTAATTTGTTTGACCTATATAATATAGGCAATAGGTTTGTCGTTAAGGTTCTTACCAATATGAGATTAATTCGAGTTAAAGTATTAAGTCCATTTTTGGTACTTTACAAATTTGTTTTGTGCTCAGCCAACGGTCCTTAATTTTATTAAATTTGTAGAACGCTGCATATTTTATGGGCTATTTAAGTACAAAATTGAAGAACTTGTTGATTACTTCAGTAGTTGCTAATGTAGCACGAATAACTGTCATGTATGACACAACATGACGATATTATGTGACATGAAAAATTTCAAAAATTACAAACACGACATTCTTTTTGACACTATAAATTAATAACTCAATTTGCATTAATTCTATATTTTCACATCTTTTTAGCTGTCTTAGTTATATCATTTTATTTTTTTGAGTAAATGTTAGAGATCAAATCACTTAACTATTTAATATTTATAATAATTTTGTTTTTGTTTTTCGTATCTGCAATCTTTTACATTAAAAGTACTGTCTTTATAAGATCAAAGACTGATTATATTATTAATTAGAACAAATGAATAGGAGTACTTAGGAGGTAACCGGTCTCCTTAGATCTCGTTTACATTTGTTCAACTTATAGCGCGCAAGGAGTTTGACTCAACTGGTTACGGTTAGGAGTCGATCTGCCTCGAATCCGCCTCGGATTCGAATTGCTGAGGTGCAGATAGACCATCCCAGAGGCGCATATTTGATATTTCTTTCTGCAGTAATTAAAGCCAGCTAGCGTAAGCGGCCGAGCCCCCACCACTACCTGGGAAATAAATCTGCTGTGATTCTAAAGGGAACGCAGGACCCTGTTATTCCAAATCCATCTATTTATTTGTCTGGAGATTCGTGCATAAAAAATAAGTGTTGTTGAGATTTGTGCATTCCAAAAAGTGAAAGGCTGGATTTGGAATCACAGGTCCTGCGATCCCTTTAGAATCACAGCAGATTTATTTCCCCACTACCTGGCACCAGCTCGCCGTTCTTTCTTCACTGTTGAACAGAGTCCAGTGCAAACCCGTAACCCGATATCGTATAATATGGTCTACTCAGATGGCAGCGGGCAGCGGCACAGTTCACATCCGTATCCAGTACGTGTGTCAATAAATGGGCCCTTTTCTGACCATGTCGGCCACGTGGCTGGTCGGGTATGCATTGGTTTCGGACTTGGCCGTACTGCGTAGATACTGCTGGATCCAGAGAATTATAAAGTAGGGATCAAATATACTGATGATTTAATTATAGATGGTACTGTTGCGAGTTTAATTATATATGGTCAAATATAAATTGAATGAAATCTAATGAATATTCAAAATTTTGTTTTTTTTATAAATTTTCGTTGGACTACAATTATTCGGATTGTGATGAGCAAATATTGGGCAGTATTTTGGATCAATTATATTGGCAAATTATTTGATTTTTTTTTATTAATTTTGATAGAAATGTTTAGATGTAAAGCATGCTTAATGAACACAAGAAATAAAGATTTATAAATTTTATACAATTCCAACTGATTATGACCAATTGCACATGATCTTCGAGTTTTATTTTCAACCATATTTTTAATTACCTCATTCATTGTCTCAAATAATTAATGAGGATCCAGAGCAAAAGGTATCTGCACAAATCAAAGGGGACCATTGTCCTTCAAAATCCAGAGCAAAAGGTTCATGTTCTTTTCTCAAAAAAAAACAAGGTTCATGTTCTTAAGAAACAATTTTTCTCTTCTGAAGTTGACTTCTTAAGAAAAATGATTTTACATTTCCATTTATTATATGTGCTAGCTTAAACCTGCCTGTGAATAAATACCCAAACCACCCCAATTGCCTAAAAAACTTGCGCACCGAGCAAATAATTCCAGAGTTACAGTCGTGTTCTTAGCGATTAATAAAAAGGAAAAAAACAAAACAAAAACAAATTAGAAATAGTGCTCAGCGACCAGGAGACTAAAATACTGCTTTAAATTCTTATCATGGGAATCTAAAATTCTCTAGCGGTGGACTTGATGGACGGTGTGGCATTTTGTGTGGTGGCTGGTGGTTTGCGGATGTACCGTTATTTCGAAATTTGAGATGATGTTTTGGTTTTGTTAATTTTGGTGGAATACATAAATGCTTTATTTTTATTTCTTCACTGTGGTAAAGACTTCGTAAAACTCAAATGATGTGATTTGTATTCAATTAGAAATTAAATCTTGTTATGTTCTTTAATTATTTCGATGGCATTAGAGGTTGCAAACAATGGATAATCTTCTGGCATTGAAATTTGATGCTCACTGTAAATTTTGGAAGAAAGAAAATCAAAATACTATAAGGTTACTAGACTTTTAAAATGTGATTGCCCGATAAATAAATATACACTATTCAAGTTCGATAATCTAAATTGATTTTGATTATAAAACACTGTGAAAGGCCCACACTAACTTCCTTTTATCTACTGAAAATTTAATTAGAAGCAAAATACATTGAATTTGTTACATCTTTCCGGGGATGATTTCTGAGTAACCGCTCCATGAATTCTGGTCTGTATCCGCCTCAGAAGATCTGACTGTTAAAATTTTCAATAATTTCTCTTCCCTTATCTGACAAGTTCATTTATTGAAGCTGTCATTTTGTACCGTAGAATTTATGGATGTAACCTGGTCTGAACTTGGACTTTGGCGCGTCAACCCAATGGTTAGTAGTACCTGTACCTTTTTTTCCTGTGTGAACTATTTGAGATCCTGCCATCCTGGTATGGCGATTGTCAAGTTGAATTCGTATCCCCTAAGGTTGCTGAGTAGAATTGAATCGGACGGTCCGAAAATGGATTAGCACGCATCTCAAAGCACGAATAATCCTTCCCCCTCTGTCATCCCGAATCTCAACTGGCTGAGAGTAAATCTGAGCTGTCCGTTTCAATTGTGTCGAGTCAGGCACCTAGGAGGATACGGATCCTGTCAAGTTGGGATCAAATCCCCAACAGTTTCCGCTCTGTAGCTTCTCTGTGCCATCCACCATGACATATTCAAATATTCACATACTTTCACCCTCAGTTTTTCTTTGAATTCCAGCTCTAGCGTTTTACTTCCTTTTAGTTTGTGTATATATATTATAGTGAGACTATCTTAATATGCATATTAATGATCAAAATGGACTATGAATTTATATCTCCATATTCAGAGAGTAAATTATATATTTCTTATAATGTTTTATTAATTTTTAGATATATAAACAATCGGTACTTTCGGATTGTCCATAATTTTTAAATAATGTAATTTTCAGCCTTTTAAAAAAAATAGTAAAAAGCTTCTAAAATAATATAAAGTTTGTTTCCGAATATATTTTGGTATGAGAATCGTATGAAATGATTCAGATTGACTATTTAAATTTGAAAAATAGAAATACAAGTCATAGCACGGTCGGCTTCATAATATACACACTTTTTCCTCAGTCGCTCTTCTAGTATTTTGTTTTATGTGTTTTATCAATTTTTTTTCTCAGGCCACACATTTGGACTTTCTATCTGATTCCTAGCTCAATCTGGGCGTTGTTTTTCATTTGTAAATAAACCCCGAAGATCCAGAGAACTTTAAGAAGAGAGAAATATGGGCTTATATGGCCCAAATTGAGGCTAGAGATGTACTTATCTTAATTATACAGTGGGCCGTTGACTCGCTAATTAATTTCTAAACTAAAGGCTTGTATTGCTGCCCCTTCCCAGTTGTTGGTTTCTTAATGCAAGAATCTACAATATGGGCTTACCAAAGAGGACACCTTATACATCCCCCCTCTTTTACTATCTAACTCAATATATGTTAATACTAATTGTCTATTTATTAAATAAAACTATATAATCATCAACGATTAAAATGATGTAAACTCTACATAAGTACGTACAAATAAATAATTTATAGTAGATCATTGTTAAACGTTTTAAAGTTTCACACACACAACTGATATATTCTAAATTTTGATAGCTAAGTTATTACCTATGTATGCAATTTGTCCATGCATGTCAAATGTCGCACAAATGCTCCAACAGACGGGGCCTTCAGACATATTGCACATGAGTCCTCCACTTTATAATTCTTAATATTGATGATTAATTGAATAAATCAAAAGTTCTAACTAGACGAGGGAATTGTATGAAAACAGTCCAATTTTGACATGTAAATCAAAGACTTGGTTGTTGTTGTTGTTGTAAATCAATTTTAGCATGTAAACAATCCAATTGTGGGTTCAATTAAGAAAATTAAGTGAAAGTAAAAAATATTGAAGATTGATACACACTTGGACTATAGATACTGGCAAATTGTCGATCTCACTGTCAGTGGCCCCCTGAATTTCATGTATTGCAAAGTTATCATCATACACATCATCGTATAGAAAAGATGCAGTTAATACTTAATAAGGCAATCAAATCTGATAGTTGCCATAAACATGAAAAAAAATATGGTACAATATATCTAGGTGTAGTAGATAAGTATTATTATAGGCATAAAAAATTTCAAAGGTTAATAATACTCTAAAATTTCGCAAATATCACAAGTATAGAGCTTACTTATAGAAGCTAATCACGCATAATCACGTCATTGCGGTTTTCAAAGGTTGTTTTCAATTCTTCTAGTAATTTTGGTATTTGAACAATAAAATAAATAATGGATAAAGAACGAAGTTCAATTGTGGGTTTATTTAAGAAAATTAAGTGAAAGTAAAAAATATTGAAGATTGATACACACTTGGACTGTAGATACTAGCAAATTGTTGATCTCACTGTCAGTGGCCCTCTGAATTTCATCTATCGCATAGTTATCATCATACACATCATCGTATAGAAAAGATGCAGTTAATACTTAATAAGGCAATGAAATCTGGTAGTTGCCATAAACATGAAAAAAAATCAGGTACAATATATCTAGGTGTAGTAGATAAGTATTATTATAGGCATAAGAAATTTCAAAGGTTAATAATACTCTAAAATTTTCGCAAATATCATAGGTATAGAGCTTACTTGTAGAAGCCATGATAAATGTAATCACGCTTAATCACATCATTGCGGTTCTCAAAGGTTGTTTCCAATTCTTCTAGTAATTTTGGTATCTGAACAACAAAATAAATAATGGATAAAGAATGAAGTTTAATTTTGTCAATAATACTATATTATACTATCATATTAAATTAGATTTACTGTTGTGCGTGTTGGGTTACGGTCTAGGCTGTCAGGTATATTTCAAAAATTTCATAGTGATCTAGACCCGATCTTACTGTATAAAAGCAATCAATCACATGCAATTTATTGATCATGTCACACGCATGATCTAACAAAGTGCTATAGAGTCATACCTCTCCAATCAAGTGGAGTGTGAATCGGTTGCCTGTGCCTTACAATGAAGTTTCCAAAACAGGAAACCTCAAGCTTCGCACACGAAGGTGTTGTGGAGAACAGTAGGAGATCAATGCTAGTCGATCGTATCCCCATGCCTTTGCCAATTCGAATACCAGCACATTACTTCAAAACTCTTTGAAGTGTATTCATGTAGCGCATCAACACAATCCTGCACGCTTCTTGATGATCCATATCTCAACTCGAATCCAGGAGATAAAGGATAGATCTAGATCTAGATCGATCTCAAACAAGAAGCAGAGAGAGAGATCTCGAAGCCTCTACACAAGGAGAGGCGAGAAGAGACGGCGGCCCAGCGGTGTACCCAACTAACAGCGGAGGGGGGAGGCGGCCCGAGCTCTACTTGGCTCTGCTAGGACGGCGTGGGTTTGGATCGGCTCCAAGCCGATCGGACGGAGGCAGCTCGGTAGCTCGACCTCGGGGTGGCAAACACGGCGGGCCCATGGCTCGGCTCCAAGCCTGATCGGCCCTAGGCCGGATCGACAGAGGTGGAGGAAGTCGGCCGATATCGATCTCGTGGTGGCACACGGCTAATAGGAGAGAGGGGTGGCGGCTCAACTAGTAGATGCACCCTTGCTCACTTGCTCCATAGCTCGATTTGATCAATGGAAGAGAAAGAGAACAAGAGAGAAGTTTTTAGATTGATCTTGTCAAATGAATTGAGATGGTTAGAATGGAGGCATACCTATTCTTAAATAGAATTCGTTGAATGACACAAATGCCCTTCAAAATATCTAATCTCATGTTAAATTAAGAAGACTCATTTGGTAATTTTCATAATTAATAGTCCAATGGATCATTGGTCTATTTAAGAATATATCCATTCATTGCTTCCTTTGCAAGTAACCTCATCCCTCTTATGTGTTTGACTAGTCAAACACATGACACCTCACCCTTGGTCAAAAAAACGTTTTTGACCAAGGTTTGACCCGTCTTTGACTTTGGTTAACTTTCGTACCTCTTCACTTAAATGATCACAACTTTTGAACCATAACTCCAAATTGTGCATACCATATATCCACGCACTCGTATGATTATCCTCTATCTCATGGTATCAACACATTAACCAAAATAGCAGGATAATCACCTCATATAATTAAAACATCATTTGAACAGTAGGTTGCAAACTGCTTTAATTATATCCTCATGTCTCGCATAGTGTTCAACAGTATAGTAGCTTGTATTACTAAATTTGTTGTGCTATGTTGTTTCCAACATCCATGCACCAGTGTCATCAGCCTGTATGACATCTCGACCAAGTGACCTTATAGGTGTGACCGGCTTGGATCTGTATAACATTGGCAATCTGGAACAGCTAGTTTCTAGTTGATCAAGGTTAGTGTCTAGCAACACGCCTTGACTATCTAAGTATACAAACAATATGTATCCAGACAGTTTTGCAGATCCAATAAAGACAGTGCATAACACTGCTTGTGTTGTTTCCAATATCACATGACTATCATATGATGAACACGGGACATGATGTTTGTCATTCCCGCTGTATTATCGATTACATTTGTTCACACAAAAGTATGCACAAAGTTTCAGTACATCAAGCTGTACTTTTTAACCTTGTTTACACCTTTCAAATCGGATTGCAAGTGTACAATCCTATCGAGTAGTATATTCCGGTATCGATCCATAAGACGGTTCAAATTTAAACTGGACTCTACCTAAATTAATTAGGTACTAGAAGTGAGAAAGTGGTGAATTGGTTTGTTTTAAGTTCCCAAATTTGATTGCAATAACTTAATGACATAAAGTAAAGTTTGGTTTTTAATCAGATATAAAAGGCGTTTCTAGGGTTTCTGATTACATCTTCCACTCTGTCTCTTAGCACCAGCCATGCGACCCGCTTCCTTTCAGAAGCGACCCTTGTGACACGACTAGCGTCAGGTGTGACGCAGCCCGCTTGGGCTTCGAGTATAATACACCATGCTCTGTTTCTTCGTTGATCCTTTGTGTAAGGTTTTACTGACCGTACCTAATGTCCCTAAACCTCAACTCTCGTTTGTTGGCTTAATAAACTTGGTGCCGGAAATACAGTTTCACTTTCTTAGGTTTTCAATCCTAAACTCGCATTTATAGGTATTCTACCTAAGTTATTTGTTTGGTCTACTAAAGGCATCCAATATCTCGTGATAAATGGAAAGTTTCACCTCACAGTTACTATTTGTCTTTTGAAAACCTACCTCAAATACTTGGTCTGGTTAAAACATCAAGGCCAAATTACTAGAAGATATGCTACAGACATCTAACAGTAAACAATCAATAATCATTCAATCAATTTCAACCAAGCAATAGAAATAATACTCAAATAAATAAACACAAATATCAACTCAGATCCAAATAACATGCATATTAAAACAGAGTTTCAGACTATGTCATAACCTTAGAAACTAAATAAACTACTCAGACATAATCAAAAAGCAAATAAAACAAGTGATAAAACCCGAAGAACTTGCGTCTTTCGCTAATCAAAAAGAATTATTCATGACAAAACCTGAAAAACAAAGAAGATTCGTGAAGAACTTGCGTCTTTCGCTTCTCAACTTTGTCTCCAAGCAAGTCGTCAAGTCCCAACCCTAAGAATTATTCTCTTACTCTCAATGATGCAGAATGAATTGGTCTTCAGCAAGAAATCTCGTATTATAGCCTTCCTTAACCGACTTTCCTTTAATTGGCCTCTGTATCTCGTTCTGATTTGTTTCCGGAAAAGGCTGACGCGACCCGCGTGTCTATGTTTCTCAAGCGATTGATGAGTGTCGCGTTTGTGGTCGTGTCAGGGTATGATGCGGCCCGCTTTGGATGTGACGCGGCCCGCGTGAAGACCTTCAAACTTCACAATTTTCCCTAATTTCGCATGTTTTCTGCAAAATAAGAATAAAAGCGCAGCAATATCACATTCTATAGATATTCAATATGAAAGTCGCGATTTGGTGGCTTAGAATACAGATTTTGGTACAGAAATTGGTCGGAATAATAGGTCAGATAACGAGACATCAACATTTATTGACATGTTAGCATTATATTATAATACGTGATTGCAGCTAGTCAATCAGGTTGTGCACATATAATATAACCTCTATCAAGGGGTCCAGGGATATCATAGCTTAGCATACACCAGGATGCCTAGTAAGTGATATTTAGTACTGTACATAGAGAAGATGTCTAAATGGCCCCTTTTTTCGGAGAGCGTTGGACACCAACTACTAATTGATAGGTGTAAATTATATATACATTTGTAGGTGGCTGAGAGCTGCACTGAATGAGAGATCAGATTTTTTATAGTGTATATCTGCTGATCCTTTTCAGTGCAATGGGGAACAGATGTCCCATCATTTCTATCGTCTTTCCTTCTGGTTCACCCTTGTGACAAGCTTACAATTCATAATCGATCTGTCGGAGTTTTATTGATTGTGGGGACGTTTGACTCCTGGTGGGCGCAAGCCCCCGCCATTAATTACATCAGACGACCTTTCGGGTTAGTGCTGAATACCTCATTCATTCCAGGATGTACGCCTATTTTGGTGTAAACTAGGTAATTAGGGCCAAAAAAGGCTCATGTAAGATTCATTTCATCATTTGGTAGGTTCTCGATTGATTTGGACATGATTCAAACATTTAGTTTGGTCCTATGTGCATATGCATATGCATTTAATATCATTTGTATGATTTATATTTGAGAAAACATGTTTGAACATTATTTTTATATTTTATTTATAAAAGTATGTCAAGGGAGAGGCATTTTGGTAATTTCAAGTTACGACTGAAGCTTGGACATGTTCAATTAGTACTTAGAATTGTAGAGAATTGAATTTGGGTTCATTTGGAACTGGTTTGAGTCAATTTGGACTTAAAACGAAAAAATTATGGCCAAAAAGGACTCAAAAGGACTTATTTGTGCAGTTTTTGTACTTCCAGGGACCTATTTATAAATTCTCAGGGACCTGAGACTGTAATTTGGGCCTTTTTACAAGGTCTGGAATGAATATTGGGCCGTCAAAGGCTTGTTTGAAAGAATTTTATACTGTCAAGGGTCTATCTGCAAATATTTAATAAACACAGGGGTTTATGTGCAAAAGAGATTCATTTGGTCACATATGGACTTTAAGATTCGTGCTAGGACATTAAGATTGTACTAGGCCTTTAATCAGTGTGCAGAGACATGAGATTTCAGTGCATGGGCTTTGAGATTAGCATGGGACATGATTATATCAAAGGAATCAAGATTTGGGCTTTTGGGCCTTTAAAGAGCGTACTGGACCATCAATAAGTACAGAGGGTTTGGATACCACTCATTTGGGCTTTAAGATTCACACTGATCTCTTAATTGAATCAGTTGACTGATCCACATGTTGGGATTTGTTGATTTTGATTTGAATATGGGTCATCCGATTAAATGAGTTTGTCAATAATCGTGTGAACCCGATACGGTAAGGGTTTCACTCTGACAAGACTGGTTTCGGACATCTCTGGTCACATCGGCGCTGACCAAGGGCATGGTTTGGATCGCCATGATGTCAAGAAGTCATTGGCGGTATCATCGGCTGTCAGCGACCATCAGAAACGGCGGTGAAGACATGAATAGTACCTTACCGGTACCAATTGGACATTGAATTGATTTTGATCGGTTTTCTTGTGATTTTCTTCAGGAATTTAGTTCTATGAACTCGTATTAGGTCGTGCAAGACATTCAGAAAGATTAATTTGGGATGTAAACGATACTTGGACATGATTTAAGGACCTCATGTATCAAATGTACACTGAGTTGGTACTGATGACCGGTATAGAAGCTTTGGAGCTGATTCAAGTACTTCAATAAGTTTTACACATCATCTAGAGTGCATCTGGACACAATAGGGATATGGTTTCATTGGAGTTACCTTTGACAAAACCTAGGGCATAGATGCATGTATTTTAGATGATGATTCTTGATCCAATTTCTTGGAAATTTTGTACATGAGAATATAATTTCTTTATGTGAGATTAAAAATACATATATCAGCTGCCTTTATACTAATTTTTACCATTTTAGGAAATTTGTTTATATTTTTAAATATTTTATGGAAGTCAGGGGTATAAAGGGTCAAAATATGACAGAATATTTGTATATTTTTAATTTTTAAAACCTGAACTTCTAAAATTCATAACTAATTTTAGAAAATTCAGAAAAATGCAAAGTTTATGTTCATTTTATGTATTTTTCAATACTCTATCTGACAGTGAAGTTTATTTTGCAATTTGGTCCTTCCATTGATCAGGATTTACTGATATGTCAGCATAGGTCAAATAACACATTTTTAGTGCATTAAGTTACAATAGTAGCATGTATTGTGCATGGAAGCACAGAGTATCAGTCAGACAGAATGTCAATGAGTGTTATATACACATTTAAAGGTCTGGTTTGATTCAGAACATGTTTTCAAGGGCATATGGTCACTGTTTCATGTACCAGTATGAAGGAAGAGAGAATCAAAGGTTTCAAAAGTTACCAAATTATCATTTTAAAATATTTTAAACATGTCAGAGCTTAGAAATATGCAGGAAGGTCCCTGGATTTCTTAAAATTATGTTTTTAAGCATGTTTACTTGATTAAAGAGGGAATATCATTGAAACTTCATTGTTTTAAAGATACAAATGACACATGACAACCATGGCTGTTGCCTTTTTGCACTTTAAACCTTAGTTTCTCATTATTTGCAAATGAACCCCTGAAAAATCATGATATTAGCCTTTAACTCAGCATAACCTCATTATTTCTCTGATTTGATTTGCAAATAACCCCTCTCAAGTGAACATTATGTTGAGAATTGCAAAGGATGCCAGCTGGCTCACTTTAAACAGATTTTGTGTGTTTATCTTTTGTTTAAATCACTTTATCTCCCTTTTTTATCATTTTTATAAAGAAATTAGGAGGGTTTGATGAGCAAGGATGCCAGCTGGCTCACTACACTCATCTTATCCTCCAATCAATTTATAAAAAGATTAAGGGAGGCAGAAAAGGAAAAGAAGGCAGAAAATACAATGAAATGTGCATAAAAAGTGATTTTTTATGAAAGTTTTATATTAGATCAGTAAAGCTTTTGTTTTTAAATGCTTATATATATATTTTTTAGGTTTTAAATGCTTATATATATATTTTTAGAAGCATCAGAACAGAAACAACAAAAGAAGACGAAAATACCAAGAAAACACTCAAAACAATAAGAAAGAGCTTTATTCAGCCATGAAAGGCATACATCTTGACCCCTAGGGTCTTACATTGTATATGGACTCTTATTACCTATTATTTAGGTTTACTATAGAGGGAGGAGGAAGAAGACTAGCTTCTGAGGCTACTGGTATACTGATATCACAGTATATCAGTATATATGTGTGTATATAGTGTGTATAGCTGCTGAAGCTTGGAACTTGGTGCCATTTGAGCTTAATTTCACATGTATATTGATAGGGGTCAAATATGTCACTATTTTCCATAACACTTGGCCTATATTATTGTCATTTATCGAGTTATAATTGTTTATTTTTTAGAGAATTAGATTCTTTTTTTGTTATTTCACTTGATTTTAGAGAATTATAGATTTTCAATGATATTGGAGCAAAAAATGCATAAAACACGCAATTCTGACACCTCAGCCTCAGGTGCATAGATGCCGTCATCCGCATGCTATCCAGAAGCACTACCGCAGACGGTTATTCTGCCCGTACGGATCTCATCCAAACCGCATGCTATTCTGGCATCCACACGCAGAAACTGCTAGAAGAGCAGTTATAGATCTAACTTCCCAATCAAGACCTTTTTAAGCAATTGGACGCCTGGGAAAGAACTCTCTCTCGAACCACAAAAGAAAATACACATCCAAGAGCACTTAGAACTAGGGTTTCACTCTAGTGGAGGCTATACAAAAGAAAATCATCAAGGAATAACAAAGTCTCAACTAGAAGAGAAGGAAGGAACAAGGCATAAAGACTGCATGAGATAAGGGACAGCATATGTGTTCTCCCTCCATCTCTCTCTCTATTGCTCTCCCTCTTTATGTATTTTGTTTCTTTTGTTGTTGAACCCGCCATGAGCGGCTAAGCAACCCTATTCTAGGGTGAAGACATGTAATCTTGAATTCTTACAAGTTTAATCTAGTTGTTCATTTATAATTATCTTTGCATTATGATCTGAATTCTTATTGAGATTTTATGCCTTGTGTTCTTATTTATTATGTGCTTAAAGTGACATCGTATGTGTGGAGTGCGCAATCCACTCATACATAATTGGGGTTAACTAATATCCGAAGAATATAAGTTATCATAAATACAAGTAGAATAGACTAACCGGTTGACCGCTTGTATCTAAACCACAGTTAAGGGGCCTATTGGGAAGTGGTTTAGCAGACGAATGTCACATTTCATCACTGATAGTGGGGGTAATCTTGATTGTTGTTATTACCAAAGGTTAGAGGAAGGACTGACCAAGTGAACTTGACTCTTTTGTAATATTAGTAATTAAGACTTATCATTAATCTACATGCAATTGTACTAAGTACCTGACAAAGTACTTACTCAGTTAGGGTGTTCTGAGACTGACCAGAGATCAGCACTAAGATAGGATTAGCAGCTCTCAGATCGTAAGGATACCAGTGCTGGATGTGTACGGTTCAGGTCAAACCGTGTACGATTCCGACTGGAGTTGAAACTAGACTTTGTACGGTTTACCCAAACGTGTGCGGATGGTGACAAAGCCGCATGCTATTGAGTAACTTTGCTACTGACAGGTATTAGCAATAGCACGCGGATGGTGACAGAACCGTGCGCTATTGTTATAACAACCAGAATCTAGATTAAACAAGTTTGAATGATAGAATGTCTGATTTCCTAGAAGCCCATCTTCTAAACACTTAATCTACTACTATTTCTTTGTTGTAATCCAACATTACAATAGAGAAACCAACAATCAAACAACCAAACACAATGAACCAACCTAAAGGAACCGATAACCTAGACCTTAATTTACATCTTAGATCTCTTAATACACCATCCCTGCGGATCGACACCCTAATCTATACTGCACGGTAGATTCATACGCTTGTGAATCGACATTAAGTAGAAATTAGGGTTATAAATATCATTAGCATTGATTTTCATCCTATCATATATATAGCCTATGGGGATGGAGAGAGGTCTAGGGTTGAGTATAGCCTATGCTGGCATCATCTTCACCTTCAATTTCCTTCAATTTGATTTCAATGGTCTGGATTTGAGCTCCAGCCTGCAACACATCATGTACAGAGCTGTAGACCAATCATTTCATGCCATGCTGGCAGTCCATAGTGTAGTATAAGAACAACCTTTGATTTAAATCACTTAAGGGCTGAGATGAAGCATGTTATGAGTCATGCCCTTAGGTATAGGAGGAAGATTCTTCTATTTTGTCTTGACATATAGGCACAATAACAGCTGTGCATGAGGTTAATTCAGGTATCAGACCCCTCTCCACAGCCATTTTCCATTTTGGATATATTGTGCCCTTTGTTTTCTTATGCACAAGTGTGCCAGTAGGTAATTCGGGTATATACCCTTTAATCCAAGCATTGAAAGGCTTCATTTAACCTCCAACGATCATCTTTAAATATCCAGGGAGCTCTGATTCCACTTTAATGCTCTCAATTTTGTAAACCCTATAACTTGGGTGCTTCAAATTCAGGTCGTTCTGAAGGTGTTTGGAGCACCCTAGTAGTGTCCATACATGGCATGATAATAGGGCATTTACAACCCTAATAGAACACTCCAATTGGAGTTGTTCCGAGCAGTCTAATAGTGTACCGATATGGCAAGATAATAGGGCATTTATAACCCTTATACAACACTCCAATTGAAGGAGTTTGAAGCACTATAGTAGTGTCCTTATTTGACGAGATAATAGGGCATTTAAAACCCAAATACAACACCGCAATTGAAGGTATTTGGAGTGCTCTAGTAGTGTCCCTATATGGCAAGATAATTGGGCATTCACAACTCAAATACAACACTCCAATTAAAGGTGTTTGGAGCACTCTAGTAGTGTCTTTATATGGCAAGATAATAGGGCATTTACAACCCTAATACAACGCTCCAATTGATGATGTTTGGAGCACTCTATTTGTGTCTACAGATGGCAAGATAATATGGCATTTACAGCCCTAATGAAACACTCCAGTTGAAGGTGTTTGAAGCACTCTTGTAGTGTCTCTATATAGCAAAATAATATGGCATTTACAATCCTAATACAACACTCCAATTGAAGGTGCTTGGAGCACTTTAGTACTGTCTCCAAATAGCAATATAATATGGCAGTTAATACCCAAATACAACACACCAATTGAAGGAGTTTGGAGCTCTCTAGTAGTGTCTCTATTTGGGCAAGATAATTGGGCATATACAATCCTAATACAACACTCCAACTGAATGTATTTGGGGCACTCTAGTATAAACTCTAGTAGAGTTTCTATTTGGCAAGATAAAAAGGCATTTACAACCCTAATACAACACTCCAATTGAAGGTGTTTGGAGTACTCTAGTAGTTTCCAAAGATGGCAATATAATAGGGCATATACAACCCTAATGCAACACTTCAATTGAAGGAGTTTGGAGCACTCTAGTAGAGTTCCTATATGGCAAGATAAAAGAGCATTTCCAACCCTAATACAACACTCCAATTCAAGGAGTTTGGAGTACTCTAGTAGTGTCCTTATATAGATACTTAATAGGGCATTTACCACCCTTGTACAACACTCCAATTGAAGGAATTCGTGGCACTCTAGAGGTGTCCCTATAAGGAAAGATAATAGGGCATTTACAAGCCAAAAACAACACTTCGATTCAAGGAGTTTGGAGCACTCCAGTAGTGTGTCTAGATGGCAAGATAATCGGGCATTTACAACCCTATACAACACTCTAATTGAAGGTGTTTGGAGGACTCTAGTAGTGTCTCTATATGGGCAAGATAATGGGGGCAATTACAATCCAAATACAACACTCCAATTAAAAGTGTTTGGAGCACTCAAGTATTGTTATATGGCAAGATAATAGGACATTTATAACCCTAATATAACACTCCAATTGATGGTGTTTGGAGTACTCTAGTTGTGTCTACAGATGGCAAGATAATCGGGCATTTACAACCCTAATGCAACATTCCAATTGGAGGTGTTTGGACCACTCTAATAGTGTCTCTATATGGAAAAATAATATGACAATTACAACCCTAATACAACACTACAATTGAAGATGCTGGAGCACTCTAGTAGTGTCTCAAGATAGCTATTTATACGACAGTTAATACCCAAATACAACACACTAATTGAAGGAGTTTGGAGCTCTCTAGCAGTGTCATTGTATGGGCAAGATAATTGGGCATTTACAATCCTAATACAACACTCCAATTGAAGGTGTTTGGAGCACTCTAGTAGAGACTCTAGTAGAGTTCCTATATGGCAAGATAAAAGGACATTTACAACCCTAATGCAACACTTCAATTGAAGGTGTTTGCAGCACTCTAGTAGTGACCCTAGATAGAAATATAATAGGGCATTTATCACCCTTATACAACACTCCAATTGAAGGAGTTTGGGGCACTCTAGTAGTGTCTCTATATGGAAAGATAATAGGACATTTATAACCCTAATATAACACTCAAATTGAAGGTGTTTGGACTACTCTAGTAGTGTCTACAGATGGCAATATGATAGGGCATTTACAAACCTAATGCAACACTCCAATTGAAGGTGTTTGGAGAACTCTAGTAGAGTTCCTATATGGCAAGTTAAAAGAGCATTTACAACCCTAATACAACACTCCAATTGAAGGTATCTGGAGCTCTCTAGTAGTGTCCCAATATAGATACATAATTGGACATTTACCACCCATATACAACACTCCAATTGAAGGAGTTTGGGGATACTCTAGAAGTGTCCCTATATGGCAAGATAATAGGGCATTTACAACCCTAATACAACATTTCGAATGAAGGTGTTGGGAGCACTCTTGTAGTGTCTCCAGATGGCAAGATAATCGGGCATTTACAACCCTAATACAACACTCCAATTGAAGGTGTTTGGAGCACTCTTGTAGTGTCTGTAAATGGCAAGATAATATGGCATTTACAACCCTAATACAACACCCCAATTGAAGGTGTTTGGACGACTCTAGTAGTATCTCTATATGGCAAGATAATATGGCATTTACAACGATAATACAACACTCCAATTGATGGTGCTTAGTGCACTCTAGTAGTGTCTCCAGATGGCAATATAATACGGCATTTACAACCTAATACAACACTCCAATTGAAGGTGTTTGGAGCACTCTAGTAGAGTTCCTATATGGCAAGATAAAAGGGTATTTACAACCCTAATACAACACTCCAATTGAAGGTATTTGGAGCTCTCTAGTAGTGTCCCAATATAGATACATAATAGGACATTTACCACCCATATACAACACTCCAATTGATGGAGTTTGGGGGCAATCTAGTGGAGTCCCTATATGGCAAGATAATAGGGCATTTACATGCCAAAAACAACACTTCGATTGAAGGTGTTTGGAGCACTCCAGTAGAGTGTCTAGATGCATTTACAACCCTAATACAATACTCTAATTGAAGGTGTTAAATAGTAAGATATGGCATTTACAACACTAATATAACACTCAAATTGAAGGTGTTTGGAGGAATAGCAACTTAATATGACATTTACAACCATAATACAACACTTCAATTGATGGTGCTTGGAGCACTCTAGTACTGTCTCCAGATGGCCATATAATACGGCATTTACAACCCCAATACAACACTCTAATTGAAGAAGTTTTGTGCACTCTAGTAGTGTCTATCTATGGGCAAGATAATAAGGCAATTATAATCCAAATACCACACTCCAATTAAAAGTGTTTGGAGCATTCCAGTAGTGTCTCGATATGTGAAGATAATAGGGCATTTGTAACCCTAAAACAACACTCCAATTGAAGGTATATTGGAGTACTCTAATAGTTTCTACGGATGGAAATATAATATGGCAGTTACAACCCTAAAGCAATACTCCAATTGAAGGTGTTTGGAGAACTCTAGTAGAGTTCCTATATGGCAAGATAAAAT
The DNA here is from genome assembly GCF_964058835.1 of Carex rostrata. Classification (NCBI taxonomy): domain Eukaryota; kingdom Viridiplantae; phylum Streptophyta; class Magnoliopsida; order Poales; family Cyperaceae; genus Carex; species Carex rostrata. The sequence goes on from NC_135918.1 coordinate 6,198,255, forward strand.
GACATTTACAACACTAATACAACACTCCAATTAAAGGTATTTGGAGCTCTCTAGTAGTGTCCAAATATAGATACATAATAGCACATTTACCACCCATATACAACACTCCAATTGATGGAGTTTGGGGTACTCTAGTAGTGTCCCTATATGGCAAGATAATAGGGCATTTACAACCCTAATACAACACTTCGAATGAAGGTGTTGGGAGCACTCTCGTAGTATCTCCAGATGGCAAGATAACCGGGCTTTTACAACCCTAATACAACACTCCAATTGAAGGTGTTTGGCGCACTCTTGTAGTGTCTTTAAATGGCAAGATAATGTGCCATTTACAACCCTAATACAACACCCCAATTGAAGGTGTTTGGAGGACTCTAGTATTATCTCTATATGGCAAGATAATATGGCATTTACAACCATAATACAACACTCCAATTGATGGTGCCTAGAGCACTCTAGTAGTGTCTCCAGATGGAAATATAATACGATATTTACAACCCCAATACAACAAACTAATTGAAAGAGTTTGGAGCTCTCTAGTAGTCTTTGTATGGGCAAGATAATTGGGCATTTACAATCCTAATACAACTCTCCAATTGAAGGTGTTTGGAGCACTCAAGTAGAGACTCTAGTAGAGTTCCCATATGGCAAGAAAAAAGGGTATTTACAACTCTAATATAACACTCCAATTGAAGGTGTTTGGAGCACTTTATTAGTGTCCCTATATAGAAACAGGGCATTTACCACTCTTATACGACACTCCAATTAAAGGAGTTTAGGGAACTCCAGTAGTGTACCTATATGGCAAGATAATTGGGCATTTACAACCCTAATACCACACTTCGATTGAAGGTGTTCGGAGCACTCTAGTAGAGTTCCTATATGGCAAGATAAAAGGGCATTTACAACACTAATACAACACTCCAATTGAAGTTGTTTGGAGCACACTAGTAGTGTCTTTAAATGACAAGATAATATGACATTTACAACCCTTATATCCAATTGAAGGTGTTTGGTGGCTAGTATTGTCTCTATATGGCAAGATAAAAGGGCATTTACAACCATAATACAACACTTCAATTGAAGGTGTTTGCAGCACTTTAGTAGTGACCCTAGATAAAATATAATAGGGCATTTATCACCCTTATACAACACTCCAATTGAAGGAGTTTGGGGCACTCTAGTAGTGTCTCTATATGGCAAGATAATAGGGCATTTATAACCCTAATATAACACTCCAATTGAATGTGTTTGGAGTACTCTATTAGTGTCTACAGATGGCAATATGATAGGGCATTTACAATCCTAATGCAACACTCCAATTGAAGGTGTTTGGAGAACTCTAGTAGAGTTCCTATTTGGCAAGTTAAAAGAGCATTTACAACCCCAATACAACACTCCAATTGAAGGTATTTGGAGCTCTCTAGTAGTGTCCCAATATAGAAACATAATTGGACATTTACCACCCATATACAACACTCCAATTGAAGGAGTTTGGGGATACTCTAGTAGTGTCCCTATATGGCAAGATAATAGGGCATTTACAACCCTAATACAACATTTCGAATGAAGATGTTGGGAGCACTCTCGTAGTGTCTGCAGATGGCAAGATACAACCCTAATACAACACTCCAATTGAACGTGTTTGGAGCACTCTTGTAGTGTCTTTAAAAGGCAAGATAATATGACATTTACAACCCTAATACAACACCCCAATTGAAGGTGTTTGGATGACTCTAGTAGTATTTCTATATGGCAAGATAATATGGCATTTACAACGGTAATACAACACTCCAATTGATCGTGCTTAGAGCACTCTAGTAGTGTCGCCATATGGCAATATAATACGGTATTTACAACCCTAAAACAACACTGCAATGGAAGGTGTTTGGAGCACTCTAGTAGAGTTCCAATATGGCAAGATAAAAGGGCATTTACAACCCTAATACAACACTCCAATTGAAGGTATTTGGAGCTCTCTAGTAGTGTCCCAATATAGATACATAATAGGACATTTACCACCCATATACAACACTCCAATTGATGGAGTTTTGGGGCACTCTAGTGGTGTCCCTATATGGCAAGATAATAGGGCATTTACATGCCAAAAACAATACTTCGAATGAAGGTGTTGGGAGCACTCTCGTAGTGTCTCCAGATGGCAAGATAATCGGGCATTTACAACCCTAATACAACACTCCAATTGAAGGTGTTTGGAGCACTCTTGTAGGGTATTTAAATGGCAAGATAATGTGGCATTTACAACCCTAATACAACACCCCAATTGAAGGTATTTGGAGGATTCTAGTAGTATTTCTATATGGCAAGATAATATGGCACTTACAACCATAATACAACACTCCAATTGATGGTGCTTAGAGTACTCTAGTAGAGTCTCCAGATGGCAAATATAATACGACATTTACAGCCCCAATACAACACAGTAATTGAAGGATTTTGGAGCTCTCTAGTAGTCTCTGTATGGGCAAGATAATTGGGCATTTACAATCCTAATACAACTCTCCAATTGAAAGTATTTGGAGCACTCTTGTAGTGTCTTTAAATGGAAAGATAATATGGCATTTACAACCCTAATACAACACCCCAATTGAAGGTGTTTGGACGACTCTAGTAGTATCCCTATATGGCAAGATAATATCACATTTACAACGATAATACAACAGTCCAATTGATGGTGCTTAGAGCACTCTAGTAGTGTCTCCAGATGGCAATATAAAGGAGCAGTTACAACCCTAATACAACACTCCAATTGAAGGTATTTGAAGCTCTCTAGTAGTGTCCCAATATAGATACATAATAGGACATTTACCACCCATATACAACACTCCAATTGAAGGAGTTTTGGGGTACTCTAGTAGTGGCCCTATATGGCAAGATAATAGGGAATTTACAACCCTAATATAATACTTCGAATGAAGGTGTTGGGAGCACTCTCGCAGTGTCTCCAGATGGCCAGATAATCAGACATTTACAACCCTAATAGAATACTCTAATTGAAGGTGTTTGGGCACTCTTGTAGTGCCTTAAAATGGCCAGATTATATGGCATTTATAACCCTCATACAACACCACAATGGAAGGTGTTTTGAGGACTCTAGTAGTATATCTATATGGCAAGATAATATGTCATTTACAACGATAATACAACACTCTAATTGATGGTGCTTAGAGCACTCTAGTAGTGTCTCCAGATGGCAATATAATATGAAATTTATAACCCCAATAAAACACTCTAATTGAACCAGTTTGGAGCACTCTAGTAGTGTCTCTATATGGGCAAGATAATATGGCATTTATAATTCTAATACAATACTGCAATTAAAGGTGTTTGAAACACTCTAGTTGTGTCTATATATGACAAGATAATAGAGCATATATAACCCTAATACAACACTCCAATTGAAGGTGTTTGGAGTACTCTAGTAGTGTCTACAGATGACAAGATAATTGGGCATTAACCCTAATGTAATACTTCAATTGAAGGTGTTGGGAGCACTCTAGTAGTGTCTCCAGATGGCAATTAGAACCCTAATACAACACTCCAATCGAAGGTGTTTGGAGCACTCTAGTAGTGTCTCCAGATAGCAATATAATAGGACAATTAATACCCAAATACAACACACTAATTGAAGGAGTTTGGAGCTCTTTAGTATTGTCTCTGTATGGGCAAGATAATTGGGCATTTACAATCCTATTACAACACTCCAATTAGGTGTTTGGAGCACTCTAGTAGAGACTCTAGTAGAGTTCCTATATGGCAAGATAAAAGGGCATTTACAACCCTAATACAACACTTCAATTGAAGGAGTTTGGAGTACTATATTAGTGTCCGTATATGGAAACATAATAGGGCATTTACCACCCTTATACAACACTCCAATTGAAGGAGTTTGGGGAACACTAGTAGTGTCCCTATCTGGCAAGAAAATTGGGCATTTGCGATCCTAATACAACACTTCGATTGAAGGTGTACGCAGCACTCTAGTAGAGTTCCTATATGGCAAGATAAAAGGGCATTTACAACCCTAATACAACACTCCAATTGAAGGTGTTTGGAGCACTCTAGTAGTGTCTTTAAATGACAAGATAATATGACATTTACAACCCTAATACAACACTCTAATTGAAGCTATTTGGTGGACTCTAGTAGTATCTCTATATGGCAAGATAATATGGAATTTACAACCGTAATACAACAGTCCAATTGATGGTGCACTCTAGTAGTGTCTCCATATAGCAATATAATACGACAGTTAATACCCAAATACAACACTCTAATTGAAGGTGCTTGGAGCACTCTAGTAGTGTCTCCATATAGCAATATAATGCGACAGTTAATACCCAAATACAACGCACTCTAGTAGTGTGTATGGGCAAGATAATTGGGCATTTACAATCCTAATACAACACTCCAATTGAAGGTGTTTGGAGCACCCTAGTAGAGACTCTAGTAGAGTTCCTATATGGCAATATTAAAGGGCATTTACAACCCTAATACAACACTCCAATTGAAGGTCTTTGGAGCACTCTATTAGTATCCCTATATAGAAACATAATAGGGCATTTACCAACCTTATTCAACACTCCAATTGAAGTGAATGTGGGGAACTCTATTAGTGTCTCTATATGGAAAGATAATTGGGCATTTTCATCCCTAATACAACACTTCGATTGAAGGTGTTCTGAGCAATCTAGTAGAGTTCCTATATGGCAAGATAAAAGGGCATTTACAACCCTAATACAACACTCCAATTGAAGGTGTTTGGAGCACTCTAGTAGTGTCTTTAAATGACAAGAAAATATGACATTTACAACCCTAATACAACACTCCAATTTGAAGGTGTTTGATGGACTCTAGTATTGTCTCTATATGGCAAGATAACATGGAATTTACAACCCAAATACAACACTCCAATTGATGTTGCTTAAAGCACTCTAGCAGTGTCACGAGTTGGCAATATAATACGGCATTTACTCTAATTGAAGCAGTTTGGAGCACTCTAGTAGTGTCTCTACATGGGCAAGATAATAGGACATTTACAATCCTAATATAACACTCCAACTAAAGGTATTTGGAGCACTCTAGTAGTGTCTATATATGGTAAGATAATAGGGCATTTATAACCCTAATGCAACACTCCAATTGAAGGTGTTTGGAGAACTCTAGTAGAGTTCCTATATGGCAACAAAAAAGAGCATTTACAACCCTAATGCAACACTCCAATTGAAGGTATTTGGAGCTCTCTAGTAGTGTCATAATATAGATATATAATAGGGCATTTACCACCCATATACAACACTCCAATTGAAGGAGTTTGGGGTACTCTAGTAGTGCCCCTATATGGCAAGATAATAGTGCATTTACAACCCTATTACAACACTACGATTGAAGGTGTTCAGAGCAATCTAGTAGAGTTCCTATATGGCAAGATAATATGGAATTTGCAACCCTAATACAACACTCCAATTGATGGTGCTTACAGCAATCTAATAATGTCTGCAAATGGCAATGTAATACGGCATTTACAACCCCTTTACAACACTCTAATGGAAGCAGTTTGGAGCACTCTAGTAGTGTCTCTATATGGCAAGATAATCGGGCATTTATAACCCTAATATAACACTCCAATTGAAGGTGTTTGGTACTCTAGTAGTGTCTCCAGATGACAATATGATAGGGCATTTACAACCCTAATACAACACTCCAATTGAAGGTGTTTGGAGCACTCTAGTAGTGTCTTTAAATGACAAGATAATATGATATTTACAACCCTAATGCAACACTCAAATTGAAGGTGTTTGGTGGACTCTAGTATTGTCTCTATATGGCAAGATAATATGGAATTTACAACCCTAAAACAACACTCCAATTGATGGTGCTTACAACACTCTAGTAGTGTCTCCAGATGGCAAGATAATCGGGCATTTACAACCGCAATACAACACTCTAATTGAAGCAGTTTGGAGCACTTTAGTAGTGTCTCTATATGGCAAGATAATAGGGCATTTACAACCCTAATGCAACACTCTAATTGAAGGTGTTTGGAGAACTCTAGTAGAGTTCCTATATGGCAAGATATAAGAGCATTTACAACCCTAATACAACACTCCAATTGAAGGTATTTGGAGCTCTCCAGTAGTGTCCCAATATAGATACATAATAGGACATGTACCACCCATATACAGCACTCCAATTGAAGGTGTTTGGGGTACTCCAGTAGTGTGTACAGATGGCAATATGATATGACATTTACAACCCTAATACAACACCCCAATTGAAGGTGCTTGGAGCACTTTAGTACTGTATAATACGACAGTTAATACCCAAATACAACACTCCAATTGAAGGTGCTTGGAGCACTCTAGTAGTGTCTCCATATAGCAATATAATACGACAGTTAATACCCAAATACAACGCACTCTAGTAGTATCTCTGTATGGGCAAGATAATTAGGCATTTACAAGCCTAACACAACACTCCAATTGAAGGTGTTTGGAGCACCCTAGTAGAGACTCTAGTAGAATTCCCATATGGCAATATTAAAGGGCATTTACAACCCTAATACAACACTCCAATTGAAGATCTTTGGAGCACTCTATTAGTGTCCCTATATAGAAACATAATAGGGCATTTACCAACCTTATACAACACTCCAATTGAAGGAATGTGGGGAACTCTATTAGTGTCTCTATATGGAAAGATAATTGGGCATTTTCAACCCTAATACAACACTTCGATTGAAGGTGTTCGGAGCAATCTAGTAGAGTTCCTATATGGCAAGATAAAAGGGCATTTACAACCGTAATACAACACTCCAATTGAAGGTGTTTGGAGCACTCTAGTAGTGTCTTTAAATGACAAGATAATATGACATTTACAACCCTAATACAACACTCCAATTTGAAGGTGTTTGATGGACTCTAGTATTGTCTCTATATGGCAAGATAATATGGAATTTACAACCCTAATACAACACTCCAATTGATGGTGCTTAAAGCACTCTAGCAGTGTCACCAGTTGGCAATATAATACAGCATTTACAATCCCAATACCTCTAATTGAAGCAGTTTGGAGCATTCTAGTAGTGTCTCTACATGGGCAAGATAATAGGGCATTTACAATCCTAATATAACACTCCAACTAAAGGTATTTGGAGCACTCTAGTAGTGTCTATATATGGCAAGATAATAGGACATTTATAACCCTAATGCAACACTCCAATTGAAGGTGTTTGGAGGACTCTAGTAGAGGTCCTATATGGCAACAAAAAAGAGCATTTACAACGCTAAAGCAACACTCCAATTGAAGGTATTTGGAGCTCTCTAGTAGTGTCATAATATAGATATATAATAGGGCATTTACCACCCATATACAACACTCCAATTGAAGGAGTTTGGGGTACTCTAGTAGTGCCCCTATATGGCAAGATAATAGTGCATTTACAACCCTATTACAACACTTCGATTGAAGGTGTTCGGAGCAATCTAGTAGAGTTCCTATATGGCAAGATAATATGGAATTTGCAACCCTAATACAACACTCTAATTGATGGTGCTTAGAGCACTCTAGTAGTGTCTGTAGATGGCAATATAATACGGCATTTACAACCCCAATACAACACTCTAATTGAAGCAGTTTGGAGCACTCTACTAGTGTCTCTATATGGGCAAGATAATTGGGCATTTACAATCCTAATACAAGACTCCAATTAAAGGTGATTGAAGCACTCTAGTAGTGTCTATATATGGCAAGATAATAGGGCATTTATAACCCTAATACAACACTCCAATTGAAGGTGTTTGGAGGACTCCAGTAGAGTTCCTATATGGCAAGATAAAAGAGCATTTACAACCCTAATACAATACTCTAATTGAAGGTATTTGGAGCTCTCTAGTAGTGTCCCAATATATATACATAATAGGACATTTACCACCCATATACAACACTCCAATTGAAGGAGTTTGGGGGTATTAATGTCCCTATATGGCAAGATAATAGGGCATTTGCAGCCCTAATACAACACTTCGAATGAAGGTGTTGGGAGCACTCACGTAGTGTCTCCAGATGGCAAGATAATCGGGCATTTACAACCCTATTAGAACACTCCAATGGAAGCTGTTTGGAGCACTCTTGTAGTATCTTTAAATGGCAAGATAATATGGCATTTACAACCCTAATACAACACCCCAATTGAAGGTGTTTGGAGGACTCTAGTAGTATCTCTATATGGCAAGATAATATGGCATTTATAACGATAATACAACACTCCAATTGATGGTGCTTAGAGCACTCTAGTAGTGTCTCCAGATGGCAATATAAAAGAGCATTTGCAACCCCAATACAAACACTCTAATTGAAGCAGTTTGGAGCACTCTAGTAGTGTCTCTATATGGGCAAGGTAATAGGGTATTTACAATCCTAATACCACACTTCCATTAAAGATGTTTAAAGCACTCTAGTAGTGTCTATATATGGCAAGATAATAGGGCATTTATAACCCTAATACAACACTCCAATTGAAGGTGTTTGGAGGACTCCAGTAGAGTTCCTATATGGCAAGATAAAAGAGCATTTACAACCCTAATACAATACTCTAATTGAAGGTATTTGGAGCTCTCTAGTAGTGTCCCAATATATATACATAATAGGACATTTACCACCCATATACAACACTCCAATTGAAGGAGTTTGGGGGTATTAATGTCCCTATATGGCAAGATAATAGGGCATTTGCAGCCCTAATACAACACTTCGAATGAAGGTGTTGGGAGCACTCACGTAGTGTCTCCAGATGGCAAGATAATCGGGCATTTACAACCCTATTAGAACACTCCAATGGAAGCTGTTTGGAGCACTCTTGTAGTATCTTTAAATGGCAAGATAATATGGCATTTACAACCCTAATACAACACCCCAATTGAAGGTGTTTGGAGGACTCTAGTAGTATCTCTATATGGCAAGATAATATGGCATTTATAACGATAATACAACACTCCAATTGATGGTGCTTAGAGCACTCTAGTAGTGTCTCCAGATGGCAATATAAAAGAGCATTTGCAACCCCAATACAAACACTCTAATTGAAGCAGTTTGGAGCACTCTAGTAGTGTCTCTATATGGGCAAGGTAATAGGGTATTTACAATCCTAATACCACACTTCCATTAAAGATGTTTGAAGCACTCTAGTAGTGTCTATATATGGCAAGATAATAGGGCATTTATAACCCTAATACAACACTCCAATTGAAGGTGTTTGGAGTACTCTGGTAGTATCTACAGAAGGCAAGATAATCGGGCATTTACAACCCTATTGCAACACTCCAATTGAAGGTGTTTGGGGCACTCTAGTAGTGTCTCTATATGGCAATATAATATAGCAATTACAACCCTAATACAACACTCCAATTGAAGGTGCTTGGAGCACTCTTGTAGTATCTTTAAATGGCAAGATAATGTGGCATTTACAACCCTATTACAACACCCCAATTGAAGGTGTTTGGAGGACTCTAGTAGTATCTCTATATGGCAAGATCATATGACATTTATAACGATAATACAACACTCCAATTGATGGTGCTTAGAGCACTCTAGTAGTGTCTCCAGATGGCAATATAAAAGAGCATTTGCAACCCCAATACAAACACTCTAATTGAAGCAGTTTGGAGCACTCTAGTAGTGTCTCTATATGGGCAAGGTAATAGGGTATTTACAATCCTAATACCACACTTCCATTAAAGATGTTTGAAGCACTCTAGTAGTGTCTATATATGGCAAGATTATAGGGCATTTATAACCCTAATACAACACTCCAATTGAACGTGTTTGGAGTACTCTAGTAGTGTCTACAGATGGCAAGATAATCGGGCATTTACAACCCTAATGCAACACTCCAATTGAAGGTGTTTGGGGCACTCTAGTAGTGTCTCTATATGGCAATATAATATAGCAATTACAACCCTAATACAACACTCCAATTGAAGGTGCTTGGAGCACTCTAGTAGTGTCTTCAGATAGCAATATAATATGACAGTTAATACCCAAATACAACACACTAATTGAAGGCGTTTGGAGCTCTCTTGTAGTGTCTCTGTATGGGTAAGATAATTGGGCATTTACAATCTGAATACAACACACTCCAATTGAAGGTGTTTTGAGCACTCTAGTAGAGTTCCTATATTGCAAGATAAAAGGACATTTACAACTCCAATACAATACTCCAATTGAAGGTATTTGGTGCTCTCTATTAGTGTCATAATATAGATATACAATAGTCCAATTGACCGTTTAGTCCGACACTACTAGAGTGCTCAAGACACCTTAAATTGAAGTGTTGTATTAGGGTTATTAATGTTTTATGATCTTGCCGTATAACGACACTGCTAGAGTGCTCCAAACACCTTGAAGTGTTGTAGAGAACTATCATGCATTTCATCATGCCTCTTTCATATGGCAGTAAATCCAAGGGCTATCATGCCATACATGACTTTCAATGCAATCCAAAGGTCAAAAATCATCCAACAAAGGATTAGTGACCTGTTTAAATCCAATTGGGTGATCCCCTACCAAGTATACACATGGAATGAAGCCAATGCATCAAGACCAGTGATCAAACACTTGATGGATATGATGAAACCAAGTCAGCTGAATGCTAAACCCTAAACCTAAGCTTTGCCTATATAAAGGCACCCATAGCCAAGTTCAAAAGAACCATCACATATACAAATCTCCTGCTATGATAGATACTATAGTTTAAAGCCTTGAAAATACTGTAATTGGCTCAACAGAGGCAATACTTCTTCTCATTTCTCTATAGCAAACCTCCTGAATAGGTAATTGAAGTCTATAGAGATGTTGGCCACTGTAGGCCAAGCTTGTACATACATTTTGATGAATAAAAATACTTTGAGTTTATATCTTTATTCATTTCTTTCACTGTCATGCATTTGCCTATTCTTTTTTTGATGTTGTCTTTATTTTCTTTGTTTCTGATGCTTTAAAAATAATAAAAGAAGAACTTGCATGATTTTTTTAGTTTATTTCATAATAAACAAAAGAATATGTAAGTTTGATGATAAAAAAAAAAACATCTTTCCTTTGTATTTTTCTATTTTAAAAAGTAATAAAACATAATAAAATTTTATTTTAGTGTATTTTAGATCTTTATGCTTCTTTACTGTTTTAAAATAATAAATAATAGTATAAGTATATTAAAATGCACAAAAATCCTCTTTTCTGTCTTTTCCTTCTATTTTCTTTTATTCTTCTGCATGAAATCCCTTGAATCTTTTATTAATATGAATAGTGATGAAAATGTAGAGAGTTGAGCTAGCTGGTATCCTCTCTACATCTAATTCACTTCAAATTTTAAGTTAAAAGATTCATTAAAGGGGTATAAAGTGATTTAAAACAACATAAAACACATAAAGGTCATAGAGTTGAGCCAGCTGGTATCCTCTACTGATTCCTCATTTCAAAGGCCTATTTACAAGTGAATAAAACCAAGGAAGAGGTGTTATGCTTCCAAAAATCCAGAGTAACAGTTTCTTTCAAGGTCTTGTTTGCAAATAGTGAGAGATAGAGGTCCAAAATGCAAATAGACACTAGTTTAGGCTATGTATCAGTCATTTGCAATTTAGAATCAATGATATCTCAATGATATGCCTTTGAAAATGTAAAAATATGCATAAATTAGGGGTTTCAGTATAAAACTACCTTAGTCCCTGATACTGACATGCATATCTTGTATAAAAATCATGATTTTGAATTAATTAAACTCTTTGATCTCTTTTTCATGCATTACTGGTACAAAACAGTGGCTTAAGGCCCTTTAAAACCTGTTATGGACCCAACCAGACCTATATCTATGCTTATAACCCCCTCTGGTGATCACTGGTATCATACCAAGTTTGAACTCAGTCATGTGACATGTGCCAAGCACTGCTGGTATGGTATAATCCATCAAAATGCACTCATTTGACATTTGTTGATAGATCAGTCAATGCAGATCAGTGCAAGGACTAAATTGTCAAATGGACTTCACATTCAGATAGAGCATTCAAAAACACATGGAATGAACATAATTTTTCTGATTTTCCTACAATTAGTTATGAATTTTCAAAGTTCATCCTTTAAAAATGGAAATACTAATAAAATGTATGCAAAATTATCAGTCATGCCCCTATCTTTGATTAAATCTTTAAAAATGTAAATAAATTTCCTAAAATGGTAAAAATTGGCATAATCACTATTCATATGTTCCTTCATGACTCTGTGAAAAGAAATTCATACCTTGTGTACAAAATTCACAACAAAATAGATCAAAAAATATGAAAATATAAGCTTTCATGCTACCTTTGATCCAAAATCCAATTCAATCCAAATTAAAGTTCCTACAATGCTCAAAAGCCTTCTAAATGACCGAATATGCATCTCTCAACACTTGAATTGATCCCAAAGTCATTGTACCTCTCATTGGTACCAAATCAGTGACCCTCTTTGAAACCAAATGTCAAATTCATGCTCAAATGTTGATTAAACTCCAAATTGATGCTTCAAATGTTCTTTATACGTTCACACAATGTCAAATGACCAAATTATTGGAGAAAATCACAACAAAATCGAAGAAAACCAGATTAAATCCCTATTGGTACTGGTATCGACCCTTTCAGCCCTAGGCCGCTGCCTCTGATGGCCGCCAATCACTGACAAAGGTACCATCATGCTCCTGATGTCATGGCAATCACAATCATGTACTTGGCCAGCGCCGTCGTGGCCGGAATCAGCCAGACCCAAGTTGTTAGAGATGAACCCTAGTTCTTATTGGGTTTGCACGAGTTTTGATGTGCCCGATTTAATCAAATGGCTCAAATATAAATCAAATCCAACATTTACTGACGTATGGGACCCCCTATCAGTCGGCTGAGTTAATTAAAATGACTCAATGCAAATCTTAAACCCTAAATGCCATTATCTAAAGTTCAGTACACGTATTGAAGGTCAAGTGCACTCATTGATGCATAAAGGCCAAATCTTAAAGTCCAGATGCTCAAATCAAGTCTTTGCACTGATCTCAAAGGTCAATGATCAAAATCTGGGGTTCAGTGCACATCTCAAAGCCCAATATCCAAATCTCAAGGCCCAGTGACTAAATCTAATGACAAGTGCACATCTCAAGGCCCAATATCCAAATCTCAAATGCCCAACACTAATCTTAAATGATGCATTTTTGCATATAAACCCTTATGTTTATATAAAATTTGCAGAATGGTCCCTGAAAATTTACAAACATGTCCCTGGCAGCATAAAACTTCTTCAAACAAGTCCCTGGAAGCCCAAATTGCATTCCTAAGTCCCTCAAAATTTACAAATAGGCTCCTGGGAGCACAAAAACTTCATAGAAAAGCCCTTTCAAGTCTTTTTTTTTATCATAACTTCTTTGTTTTAAGTCAAAATCGACTCAAACCAGTTTCAAATGAACCAAATTAAATTCTCTACAATTCTAAATAGTAATTGAACATGCCCAAGCTTCAGCCAAACCCTGAAACAACCAAACTACCCCTCTCTTGACTTATTTTTATAAATAAAATATAAAAATGATGTTTAAACACATTCTCTTAAATATGAATCATAAAATTGACATATTTGGTGTATTTCGACTAGATCTGAGGGATCAAATTAACGTGATAATGCCCGAGATAGAGGCAGTTAATTTTGACATCAAGAATTCATATACCCGATTAGTGATTAGGCCGGAATATATTTATATATTATGAAAAAAATTTATGTTATTTACTACTAGAAAAATTGGATATCTGTATCTGTATCTGTATCCGGTTAATATTCGTTTCGTTTCTGTATTAGTCTAATATCTGATTCGTATTCGTATAAAAAAAATGAATACGGACATGGTTTTACCACTATCTGATCTGTATCTGACCCGTTTGCACCCCTATGAGGGTTAAAATGGCCCCATTGATTTGTGCCTCACCATACCCTGACATCATTATCAATATTTTTAAAGTTTAAACAGTCGATTCGAACTGCTCAATATGATCTTCATATTAGAATGTGTTTGGATGCACAATTTTATATTTTTTTAAAAAAAAATTGCTATCTTTTAAGATAAGTACAAAACCATTGTTTTTAGATGATTTTATACCATTCAAAACAGTGATTTTGTACTACCTATCTTAAGAAATAGCAAAAAAATTATAAAATTTGTTATCCATGCACATTTTAATATAAAGATCATGTTGAACAATTTGGATCGATAATTTTAGACTTTGAAAATAGAGATAGTGGTGTTGGGACATGATGGAGCACAAAACCAATGGGGCATTTTAACCATACTCTTCATATTTATCAATGTTTTAAATAGTGATTATTGCGTCATAGCGGAAAGACTAAAAAAAAACTATTGCAAATAGCGTAGCTATAACAAAAGCTATCATACATAGTATTTTTTTTGTTTAAACAGTTATATTTTATATTTCTATTGATTATCAATATTATCTAGAGTCTATAAGTAATATAAAATTGATTCAGAAATTATAATATTCATATTGAATCAGTACAAAGTCCAAATTGCTATTCAAAATATCCTAATAATATCATAAACTATCTATCTTTTTCTATTTAAAATAACCTAAGCATCATGGCATAAACTATATATATTTTTATTTAAAAAAAATATAGGCATCATAGAATAAATTATCTATATTTTTCTATTTAAAAACAAAATCAATCTGGACCTTGAAAAAAATTATCTTTAAAATTAATTTTCAGTTTGGACCTTTATATAAAAAGCCTATGTAGCATAGTGTGTATCGCAGATAGGGGACTGATATTACCGCTAAAGCGGTCGTAGCTAAAATAGAGCAATTTTATCCCTAGCTTATTATTTAAGATCCGAAAACATTATAATGTCACTATTGCGTCGCTATAGTGCGTTATTTAGAACACTGATATTTATTGAGTCTACACGCTCTCTAATTTGAAGCGTATATTTTTTGAATCACCGATTTGGTGAGCTAATTCATTTATTTCACAATCTAGTACCAAATACTTCGACTTCTTCAATTATATGGACTTAATTTTTCCGAAGTGAAAAAGTTAAGATCTAATATGTATAAATCACAATATTTATTATTTATCGGCAAAACAGAGAAATTGACAGAAAACTCCACATGAAGCAGTTATGAATTATGACTCCAACTCCACGCACTCACTTGCGTGCCAAATTCAGAACGTGACTCATCACTTCGCTCATATTTTTCATCCCGCCAGAACCCAAAACGTGGGGACGTACGGATTCGGTACAAATTGGAAGGACGCTTTCAAATCCTCCCCACTTCTGCTTTCCTTGTTCATTCATTCATTATTTGTCTGTTTTTTTTATTCAAATTGGTCTCTTTTTGAGCCGTATTAATACCAGTGTTGTAAAAAACGACCGTTTAGTCTGACTCATTGATCGATTAATCATTGGTTGTGACCAAACATTTACGAATAGTCAGTTTTCTATTTATATTGCTAATTAGTTGGTCGTTTTTATATTCTTTTGTTTCTGCATTTTATTCGTTAATGTATTATACTTTGATTTGTATTATCTTAGTTTTTTTAAATGATAATTTCATAAAATTTTATTAATTAAAAATAAAACTAAGTCAAAATAAGTTTATTCAATAAATTTGAAGAGTTAAATTAATTATTTTTAATAATTACAAGTATATGTACATAACTTTAATGAAAACACAAAAATATCCATAAAATTCTAATTAATCGGCCACATATACCAATTAATCATTCAACGGTACCTCAACACAAGCGCATACTGTTACTTACAATACTTATCAATACACTCTCTAAGTATAAGATTAAAATACATTTCATTACTGAAAAATATAGTTTCCATATATTTATTTTAATCCAACATTTACTAACAAAAAAACACTTCAACCTAACAAAAAAAAAGAGGTCGATAAAAATCATGTGGTCTATAGATCAACTGTGAAATTTTCATCTGGTAGTTAAATGGTACCATTAATTGTTCATCAGCATCACATTTTGAAAAAGAATATTGATAGTTGATATAGCGGCCATTTTTTTTAATACAAAAAAAAAAAGTTATAAAAATAACCTCCGATTTTTTTTTTTATATATGCCCCGACCACTGGGCTGTGGGGCGAGCCAAAATTCAAGCGAACGGCCCGGGCATGAGGCGGGCCATGCCAACACCAAACCGCCTCCCCCCCGGCGGGCCATAAAAATTAAATTACTCCCCCCAAGCCCACCCGTGACCACTCCACTCCTCTCCAGGCCCACCCGTGACTGAGTACTCCTCTCCCAAGCCCCACCCGTGACACCTCCTCTCTGTCTCTCGCTCCACTCTCCACTCCTTTGTCTCTCGCTCTCTACCTCCTCACGCTGTAGCGCAACAGCAGAAGTGAAAAAAAGGGACTCACGCCGCCGCAGTAAAAGAGGAAAAAAAAGTCCCGACCACTCTGCCAACTCCCTCGCTCTCTCTCTCTACTTTGTCGGTGTTCCACCGTCGATTCGTCACTCCTCTTTTTCGGGTAATTTTTTTAATTCGAATCGATTGAATGTAAAGTTGTTTAATTGTTGAATTCGATTCGAATCGAATCGTTTGAATGTGATTGAATGCGATTAAATGTGATTGTGATTAAATTAATAATTGTAATTAAAAAAAATGTTAGGGTTTTTGAAAAATATATGTTAGGATTGTGATTGTTTTAGGGTTTTTGAGAAAAAAAAATGTTTAGAGTTTTTGAACGAAAAAAATTCATGTTAGGATTGTGATTGTTATAATTGTGTATTGTAGTTATATAATTATTAAGTTATATTATATGTCCCTAATTGTTAAAATAAGCTACTAGATCAATATATACTGTAGTTGTTTTAATTGTCCATAATTGTTTTAGAAAAAATATCATATATTTTAATTGTCCATATTTGTTGAGTTGCGTAAATTGATTAATATATATTCTTGGTAAATGTAGTATGCCCAGAGAGCGTAGACGATGGGGAGACCCTCCGGATGCTGTGGATCCAATTGCAGCGGGTCCGTCCTCGGTGGATCCGACTGGAGAGGGCTCGTCATATGAGAATATCACTGGAGCAGGATTTGGGAATTTGGGTGGAGCGGGTCCATCCTCTGCACAAATTCGCATCTGTTATTGGAAACCTCACAAAGTAAGGTCTAGCCCCCACCCCATATGAGTTGTCAATCCGTGTAGCCAATTCTATTTCATACCTGTTTTACAGCAGTCTTTTCGTATATTAGCTGCTTAAGTTTCTGAAATGTGGTATTTTCATTAACCTCGAAGCCAAATGCGGCCTCTTTCGTCTACTGCACGCCATCTTCACCCCTTTGTAGCTTGCCGCTTACATACAGTGCAACTAACATCTTTTCCTTAACAAACTACATTTAAAAAATAATTTTATAAAGATTAAAGTAATTGTACATAAATTATAACGCGTACAATAATCTAATTAGAAAATCATTTGAAAAAAATACCTGGTGCTATAGTAATTGTAACAGTTACAGTAATGCACAGTAGCAACAGTCACAGTAATTGTACAGTAATTACAATAGTTACAGTTACAGTTAATGAAACAGTAATAACTAATTTAGTAAATAATTAAAAAGAATCTAGAAAAAAATACATGTTGCTACAGTAAAATCGCTCTTCAATCGCCGAATAAATCGCCTCTCTCAAACAGTAAAATCGCAGGCCAGAGTGTATAGAATGGAGTGGGCGGGAGAGAGGTGATAGAATGGAGTGGAGAGGAAAAGATTAAGTACGGCTGGATGTGGGCGGTTTGGTATGGGTGGACCGCCCTGCCCTGGGGCGGTTTGGTGTTGGCATGGCCCGCCCGGGCATGAGGCGGCTCGCTTGAATTTTGGCCCGCTCCACAGCCTAGCGGTCGGGGCATATATATATTAAAAAAAAAATCGAAGGTTATTTTTATAATTTTTTTTTGGGTATTAAAAAAAATGGCCGTTGATATAGTATGTGAAGTGCATGTCTTTATCATCCATAGTTTTCTTTCGTTTTTTTTTTTTATAAGCATGCTTACCAAATAAGTTTGACCCCAACAAACAAGTTTGCTCAGAAATGATTATAATAGAAACAAAGGATAAACATAATTAATGAATTAAAAATATTGCTACAAAATCAAACAAATTCTTGTCAGCTAGCCAACTAGCGATAAAGCTGGTTGCTACAAAGAAAGCGCGCATTTCTTTAATTAGCATTTGCTTCTTGATCTCTTCCGTGAAATTCTTATATATAAAATCATAACTGGTTAAACATGCACAAAGAATTTCCTATCTTTACTATTTTTTTACCAAATTCTTAAATTTTCTATCTTTAAAGAAATGTTTTCTCTCTAATATTTAAGTAAAAATTAGAAGTTAAGCCATTCAACTATTCAAACATGTAAAAAAAAAATCTCATGGAATATTAATTAAAACTGCGACCTCACTAGTAGAGTTATTTATGCCTCAGACATTACAACAGATAAACATGAATTTTATTAGCAGACACTGCCAAGGCTTTCAAAAAAGATAAACATGAACTTCCAAGAACAGTTTGTTTGCACAAATTCGAAAAGGGGATGTGATGCAATAATAGTTAGCTAAATTAATTAGGATACTTCATGTGCCGTGACCGTGATGGAATCATCTAGTAGGCCACATGATGGCAATTGTCATGCATCTAATGGGCCAGAATGGCTGAACAGTTTGATCGGATGCAATGTTACATGCTTTCTTGTCAAGGCCTTTTGTTGTCTCTCTTTTGTAGTTTTCCGTCGAAAAAAATCAACAAAAAGGGAAATACAAACTCTTCAATTTCACTGGAAGACACTAAAAGAGCTTAATCCCTCATCAGAATGTAAACTAATAAGAGTTCATTTCAATTCAGTGGAATAAATTAGAATAGAGTTTATCTTGAATTAGAAAAACCCATATGTATCTTCTAATTTACAATAATATGAGAATGGATCAAGTTACAACAATTTTTGAGTTACAACAAGTATTTTTTATATTTTTAAAGTCTAAATCGTCGATCCAAACCGTTAGATGTGATCTCTACAATAAAATGTGCTTGGAGAACAAATTTTACATTTTTCGGAATTTGTTTACTATTTATTAAGATGGGTACAAAAACTAGTCAAATTCAGACCATTGAATTTTGTACCCATCTTAATAAATAGTAAAAAAATTTCAAAAAATGTAAAATTTGGTCTCCAAGCACATTTTATTGTAGAGATCACATCTAACACTTTGGATCGACGATTTGGACTTTGAAAATGTAAACAAAATGCTTGTTGTAACTCAAAAATTGTTGTAACTCTTCCTCAATAAAAAAAAAAAAAATTGTTGTAACTTGATCCCTCCTCCAATAATATATCATTTGAAACTCTTTAACTTGAAATTGTTAAATACACTGTATACATTATATGAAAATATTTGAATCCAACGATTGTAAAACTAAGATCTGGTGTGAAACGGACTTAGGTCTTTTAATTAAAAAAAAAAAAAAAAACTAAGATCGGAAACAAGACGATAAGATATTGCTAACCTCGTCGGGGTCGTTGTTGATCGTCGACGTTCAATCTTCGATGTATTTTCAACAATAGAGATGGAGAGCTTCTACTAACGTTGTTCAAACAAAAACAAAAAACAATAGAGATGGACAAAGAAATATCAAATGCGTTGCTGCACGAGCGAAAGAACAAATTCTTGTCAAATACTTCTGAATCGGTAATTATTTTTCTGCGTGATTTCATCCTCTTAAAATTGTGTGGGTTTCATTTTCCATCACCATCATTTTCACTTATCATCATGCTAGCTTTCATCAATTCCAATTATATTTCGTGTTTGACAAATATTTCAGCATGTTACAATCAGAGAATTAGTCGGCAAATTAGAACTCGATAACGGAGGCATCACCAGACAATCACTTATCTTATATAACTCTTAGTTATTTATTTTGATCAAATGAGTCATATATTTTTCCCTTTTTTCATTTAATATTCGTTTGTTGTGCCTTAAATGTCATGTAATATTTTCTCCATGAAAACCCGTAGCTTTCCACTCATATTTACAAGTTACAACACACAGATCTTAGAATCTCATCCTTAAGGGTGGTTCAATCCTATGCTTTTTCAAAGGAAATACTATATCAGTACCAACTATGCTACCACACCGGTGGCATAGTCTTTGAATGTTATTAAAAAAATTCAATACAGTCCAACATCATTTTTTTTTTTTTTTTAAAAAGGCAAAATGCCCATTCCATTGATCGGAATATGGATAATTACACCATCACAGTTATACCAGTTTTAAAGTCAACCACAAAAAAACCGCAACAACAAAACAAAAACCAAGACATACATCATCCAAAGCTTAACACTTGCAATGTTCCAAAAATAGACTAATGTTGCTAAAATCAAGCCGCTAAGTAATGGACTGAGGCTAATAATATCTAAATGACAAAATTGGGGTTTATTCTGCATCGCATCTAGATCATCGCAGGAGGACCCCCATCAGAGTCGGTTGCTGGCTGGTAAACGACCATCTCCATGGGCATGTACTGAGCTAATGGGATAGCATCTTCAATCACAGGAAGCCACTCTTCAACCGCATCTTTAACTTTCTTCTTCAAGGTACCTGACCAATATCCACACAAGGTTTTAATGAGCAAAATTAATGATCTAGCAGTTTTAACATGACTATTATTAAAGCATACTTCATTTCGATGTTTCCAAATACTCCAACTAACTGCACTTAAAACAATCATGAAACCAGTTCTGTTTGTATAATCCAATGTATGTGCAAAATGTAAGATATCATCCCATGTATGCCAATTCTGCATTACCCATTGACTTTTACCTAAATAAAACCAAATTTGTTGTGCTAAATTGCAAGTTATGAATAAGTGATTAATGGATTCATGTTCAGAACAGAAATGACACGTTTGGTCTCCAACCCACCCTTTCAATGTAAGATTATCTTTGGTCAATATTGTGTTATGGGATACTAACCACATAAAAAAATTTATTTTTGGTGGAACTGGTAATTTCCACCAAAGCATTGAGCAGTCCAACATCATTTAGATGTTACTTTTGAAAATTGAACTTGCATCATTTTTAAGAGAGACGAAAGCTCGAGCCACTGCTTTAAATGTCATGTAATTTGTCGAAATAATATATTTCTTTTTGTATTATTTTGTATATTGTATGACGTTTTTTATGTTATTTTTTCATTATACAAATGGCAATGCTTTGAAAAAAATAATATATAAATTTATGTTTTCAAAATTGAATGCAGGTTTGTGACTTGAACCCGGATCTCTTGGGTGAGAGCCAATAACACAAATCAATAAGCCAACAACAACTTTATTCATGCTTATTAATTTTTTTTTTTAAATATTGTGTAAATCATTGCAATACCACGGGAGTTTGCATGTCAAAATCATTGCCGTAGCCCCAAATTAAACTTGGTCCAATTAATTCCAATAAGTAATAAAAGAGTAAGACTACGGTGCTATGGGTTGCATAGAGGGCTACAGTGCTACGGCTCAATATTGGAGTTTTTAAAATCCTAATGGTCGATCCGAACAGTTAATCTTGTTTTCCATATTAATATGTGTTTGGAGACCAAATTTTATATTTTTTTTAAATTTTTTACTATTTTTTAGATAGGTAGAAAATCACTTGATCTAAAAAATTATGCACCATTCAAATATTTGATTTTTTATTTGTCCAAAAAAATAGTAAAATTTTTTCAAAAAATGTAAAATTTGGTCTCCAAATACATATTAATATGAAGAACAAGATGAATAGTTCAGATCGACCATTAAAATTTTAAAAACTCAAATATTGAACCGTAACACCGTAGTCCTCTATGCACCGTAGCCTTACTCGTAATAAAAAGCAATCATCCCTAGCAAAGAGAAGGAGAAAATTCCAACCCGAATCAAATCAGACTGCGGATGCATGATTCCCTTTCACCTTTTTAAAGGTGATATAGACCGGATGGCTTCCTAGTTCAACTACACAATCATCAATGGAAGCTTTGAAAATATTCAAGTAAAATCCAATAGAATAGCTTGCCATTATTCTACTTCCATGAAATGTTTATTTGCAAAGTTAATGGCCGTCACTCTCCAAAAACACTTTTTTTATTTTTAGAAATTAGAAATTCAAATTGCAAGGAATAAGATAATGATTTTTTTTTCTATCCTATAGATCGGACCAAACCAATGCATACATAGTTCGGTCCCATTGTATTTCTATGATTCGGTCTCAATATTTATTAGTTTACATTTAAGCTAGAAATTAATAGAGCTGAACTAATAATTCGGTCTCGATGATTTTCCACTGGTCGTTGGTGTGAAAAACCGAGGGACATATCCAATCATTTTTTAAAGTTTTTTTTTTTAAATCATGGGTTGTTGTCAAGTTATCCAATACACTTTCAAACATGTGTATATTACAAATGATTTTTTCACTTTGTAGGTTTCGAATCCATGACTTCTCACATGAGAGTAATGTGTTTTTACCATTAAATCAAAGACAAATTATTATCATTTTTTAAAGTTAGAAATCAATATTCAGTCTCATTGGTTTTCAATAATATGTGATTGTTTGTGTGAAAAATATTGAGGACCTAACCAATAATTTTGTTCCATCAATTTATTAAAAAATACTAATTTATTTTGTTTTCGATAATTTAATTTTTGTAATTTCTAAAAAAAATGCTCCAAAAGATCAAAACCCTATCATATAATAAAAAAAAATGCTCAAACTTTATTACTTCTTCCTGGGTGCTATGATTAAATGCAGTGGCGGTGGTCCCTAATGGCTAATGTGTTGCTTTTATAGAAATTTTTGGAGGAGATTATCACGTACTTTTTAAAAAATTTAATTTTACTAATTTTTTTTTTTCTGTCTTCAACTCTTCCTTCAAGTATGGCATATTTATACCTTTTCCGGATTTTAGTGTTATTCAAGCAATTATTTACGTACCGTGATTTCCATTACCCCTCATGCAAACCCATAAATGGGATAACTGGGGACCAGCCGTATCTTATTTGTTTTTCTTCCTTGTTTTTTTTACTAAAGAGTTTTTATTTTAAAAAAAAAAAAAATTGGGGGTGTTAAAAATGACGTGATATGTATTTTTTCTTTATATTATAAATTGTAAGTTCGAAATTTATTCTCTACGATAAATAGTAAATTAAATTACTACAATCTTCATTTCATGCTAAAAGAAATTGACACGATAATAGTTAGATAATGAGACTGGAGGCATATTTCATACACAAATATCAGATATGTTCATTTAGTTTATTAATTGAAATTATTTGAATGTAGATTTATAATTATAAGTTTGTTTAGAGTATGGATAAATTTAGCAATCTCTCTTCCTTTTTGAGCGGCCATTTTTATTAATACCCCAAAAAAAAACTTTTTTACCAAAATAACCTGAAAATTGTTTTTTTTTTTAAATCTAACCAGACCGCCAGGATCACTGGCGGTCCGGTTCCATAGCAGACCACCAGTGATCCTGGCGGTCCGGGTTTTTTTTTTTTTTTTTTATAGAGAGAGATCTGATTTTTTTTCTTAATATTTTCATTTGTGAAGTTTTAGTTTTTTTTGCTTAGAGTATTTGCCAAAAAATAACGTCATTTAGGGAGAACCCCTGAGCATCCGAAGCATCAGAATTAAAAAAAAAACATCGTTTAGTGCCTCAAAAATGCAGTTTAAGTTTTAGTACAACTATCGGTATTTTGTTTAGTTAAAAGCCTAAGAGATTATTCAAGAATTATCTATAAACAACCGACACTAAAGCTAAAAAAAATTCTCAGTTATTAGTGTCGCCTATTTATAAACAGCCGACAGTAAAGCTAAAAAAATTTCATTTTAAGTCCCGCGCACCTCTTTCAAACGCACGCCTAGGGTTTAAAACATAGCATTCACTTCGCTTCACGCTTCTCTCCGATCTGATCTTCTCAAACCAAAACCAGAAGATGTGATGCAATATGGTCCTGCGCATGCTTCACGAAAAGGGGCGTAACTTTTGATCCGTCCATCGGATCGGGTTGAAATTTTGACAGGAACTCCACAGCCCAAAACCGGATCAGAAACCAATCTATAGATTCGTTTCACTCATTTTCGGGCTCAGATTCGCGATCCGAGCCTTCCTTCATGGACTTTTGGACATTTCTTTATAATTTTAGAGTTTTTAGGGTCTTTTATGTTTTTTTTTATGTATTTTATGTTTTTTTTTATGTCTTTTATGTTTTTAGGGTTGCGTCACTTTTTGCCCATTTTATGTATTTTCTGTTTTTAATTCTGATGCTTCGGATGCTCAGGGGTTCTCCCTAAATGACGTTATTTTTTGACAAATACTCTAAGCAAAAAAAAACTAAAACTTCACAAATGAAAATATTAAGAAAAAAAATCAGATCTCTCTCTAAAAAAAAAAAAAAACAAAAAAAACAAAAAAAAACCCGGACCGCCAGGATCACTGGCGGTCTGGTCCATAGTGGACCGCCCAGGTCCCTGGCGGTCTGCTATGGAACCGGACCGCCAGTGATCCTGGCGGTCTGGTTAGATTTTAAAAAAAAAACAATTTTCAGGTTATTTTGGTAAAAAAGTTTTTTTTTTGGGGTATTAATAAAAATGGCCGCTTTTTGAGTGTTTGTCTTTCTTTTTTAAAGTTATCAATGATTTAATTTAGTAAAAAACGATTAGGAAGGAAAATAGGCCCTTAATTTGTTGGACTAAATTCTGAGTAATTTAAACCTAATTATTGCAATAAGCCCGAACAAAGAAATGTCCAAATTTCACTACTTGCCCAACCTGGGAACTCTAATTTTTGTTTCTATGCGGATTAAATTGTTTTGTGTTCAGGGATGGATATACATGCATTGCTTATCATTCGTGTAATTTCAAAATTTTCAATCATACATAGAGTACATAGAGAGTGAGGGGTTGGTTAAGATCAAAATGATAGTTTTTGAGTTGTGATTATGTCAATTTGATTTTGTGATTTTTAAAATTCAAACAATTGATCTAAATCGTTCAATATGATTTAAGATCAATTTTTGTATTTTTTGAAATTTTTTTACTATTTATTAAGATGGTTTGAAAATTACTGTTTTTAATGACTCAGATTTTTTTTTTATAAAAGGCCCAGTATTTTTTTACTATTTATTAAAACCATAGATTTTCAAACAATCTTAATAAGTAGTAATAAAGTTTCAAAAAATATAAAATTTGATCTCCAATCACATTTTGATATATATATATCATGTTCAACAGTTTGAAACCCCCCCCCCCCCCCCCCCCCCCCCCCCCCCCCCCCCCTCTATATATTAAAAAAAAGTTAATGGAATTTATTGGAATGCTAGTTTGTGATGGCGAAGATTTGAGTTCACAAACTCTACTGTCACATTGATGTATTTTTATGTCTCAACTTTCCAATTTAGTAATAGACGCATATTATCTCAGTTCTCAAATTAAGTGATGGAGCTAAGAATGGGGAGCAATCAGCAATCATCTTTCACCAAGGTGTCATCAACTTTCGGCCATGTCGCCTAGTCAGATCTAGTAAATGTGGGGACTACATTATAATTTACAATTCTTTCTCTAAAAAAGATATTTTTTTTTCTTTTTTCTGACGATGTGCTTTAAAGAGAAATTTATTATTTGTAATACTAAAGAAGCTCCAAGTTGTTGGCTTTCTCTTGTGCACAAGTTTGATTAGTTGTCATTGGCAAAAAGAAAGTAGCCGTGAATTAGTGATCAGCAGTGCCAGTTAGATAATTAGACCGGATTAAAAGCTTTTTGACTAGTCAGTAATTATTGTTGAGATAATTATGAGGATCTGATGCCTTATTTGTTGGTAAAAAAAAAAGTATGATATATGATCTTATATGAACGTCAAACTAAAATTGTACTGTTAGATGTGATTTATATTATTTTCTTTATGTGCACTTTTGAGTTTTATTTTTATATGAATCGCTAGGTTCAAAATTCAACTTCCATATATGAGTGTATGTTTGCCAGTTGTTGATAATTATCAAAATAAAGATGGAATGTTGTATTTTTTTTGGACGTGTATGGAGAAAATGATATAGATCATATTTAACGGTTTTAATTTCAGACATATATTTGAAATTTTAAGTTTCAACTTTTAAAAATAGAGACATGTTTGAACCCTTTTATTGTTTAAATTTGTATAGATTCGAGAAAAATGACTCGAATTATGTAATATACTTTCTGTTAATATCATAGCAGTAGATAAAGCTCTTCGGTGAAGCTCCAATATGCGCTGTTAAAGTTCCAATTAATGCTCTATTTATTAAACAATCTGTACACTAGTAGTTCACATTATATTGGTGACTTTTACTGTAATTCGATCTGTTATGCGCTGTTAGATCTTTGAGCATTCAGTGAGATTGTTGTTAATTAATTTATTTTAAAAAGCTTTAATGTTATATTATTATATAGAGTTTGGCTAGTATAACATCAGTGTCATTTCAACATATATAATACCAACTCTAAAACCTATCAAATCGACACGGTGAATCCAAACCGTTCAAACCAATATACTTCATTAGTTGTGCGTTTACATGCAAAATTTATAATTTTTCGAATTTATTTAGTATTAAGTCAAGCGGTCAAATATGTGAGTTTTTAAATTAATTTTAATACATTAATTTTTCAATATTTTGACCGCTTGATTTGATACTAAAATAACTCGAAAATATAAAAAATTTGTATGTAAACACATCACTCATAATGTAAATCGGTTTGAACGGTTTGGATTAGTCGTTTGAAGTCAATTTGATAAGTTTTAAAATTGATGTTATATATGTTGAAATGACACTAATGTTATACTAGCCAAACTCTATTATATATATAGACGGTTCATTATCCTAGTCTGATTTTTGTATGTTTTACGGTTCAGCTTTTATGATCTTTCTTATATAATGTTTGCATTTTCATTAATTTTCTTATATTTCAGTTTTATTAGTACTCTTTTTTTTTTAGAAAAAGTTTATTAGTATTTCATTTGCATACTGGAAGTATAATCTTACAATAAGTTGTAATGGTTTTTGTGTTGTTTCCTTTAAACTTAGAAATTTTGTAAAAACAAGGGACCGTTGTTAAATAGTTATTTTGACAAATTTAATTATTATTTTTTTGAAATTTTAAACAAAAATTTAATATTGTAAAAGAAAATTTATATATATTTCAGTGACCATATAGATAATCTAACAAATAAATTTCATTGAATTTTGATTTTTTTGAGGATACATGAAAGATCGTGAACTTCAAACTGTTGAAATGTCAAATAACTTGATGTACGGTTGAGACATACATAAAATATAATAACATTTATAGACATAATATATGTATTATATAGTTTCATTCCAATAATGTATGATTTAAATTTAAATTTCATTTTAAAAATATAAAAATTATAAGAAAACTTGTGAAGAGTGATCTCTCAATTTTAGTAAAGTGTAAAATAAAAATTAAATAACTACACGCAAATGCATTAACTACAACAAACCTAACTTGTTGAAAAACCATTCGTATGGAACCTAAATTATTGATATATATATATAGATAGAGAGAGAGAGAGTAAAGTTACCATACATTACAATGTATAGATATTTTTATACATTGGACTATAAATCATTGAATTCAACGTTCAAATAACCGATCCAAACTGTTCATCTTGTTCTTCATATTAATGTGTTTGGGGACTAAATTTTATATTTTTAGAAATTTTTTACTATATTTTTAGATTTATTGAAAATTTCTGTTTTTTTATAGTTCATATTTGTCTGAAAAACAACGATTTTCAATAAATCTAAAAAAATAGTGAAAGGATTTCAAAACATATAAAATTTGGTCTCCAAACACATATTAATATGGAGGAAAAGATAAACGATTTGAATCAATTATTTAGACTTTGAATCTGATAATTTATGGTCTAATGTACAAAAATACAAATGCATGGCAATGTATGGTAGCTTTATTCAACCGAAATTTTTATTAATATGAAATTAATTAAATAAATATCCAAAATGAAGAATGCTTTTGCGTTTTTTCGAGATATAGGGAAAACGTGATGGTTAATCATGTCCACTGGCCGTTATAGACTATTACGGCCAGGTTTAGCACAAATCACCGCACTTCTTAAAAAAAAAAAAAAAAATTCCTGGCCGTGATTGATAATCACGGCCAGAATTCAAATCCAGTGCAATATCTGACCGTGTAGAATGAGATCTGAGTTTGTCCATTTTAATATGGCATGCATGTTTGGCCGTGATTCATAATCACGGTCAGGAATATTTTTTTTTTTTAAGAAGTGCGGTGATTAGTGCTAAACCTGGCCGTGATAGTCTATAACGGCCAGTGGACGTGATTAACCATCACGTTTTCCCTATATCTCAAAAAAACGCAAAAGCGTTCTCTAATCTCGATATTTAATTAATATATTTTCTATTAATAAAAATTTCTGTTTTATTCAATATATATATATAGAGAGAGAGAGTTAGGCTGGGGTGCTATGGATAGCATAGTGGCCTCTATGCTACGGCTCAATATTCGAGTTTTCAAAATCCAAACGGTCGATCCGAACCGTTCATCTTATTCTCCATATTAATATCTGCTTGGAGACCAAATTTTATAATTTTCTGAATTTTTTTACTATTTATTAAGCCACTTTGAAAATCGCTAATCCAACGGTTTTACTGTTTTGTGCAGCCACCGTTGGATCAACAATTTTGTAAAATACTTAATAAATAGTAAAAAAATTCAGAAAAATGTAAAATTTGATCTCCAAGCAGATATTAATATGGAGAATAAGATGAACGGTTCGGATCGACCGTTTGAATTTTGAAAACTCGAATATTGAGCCGTAGCATAGAGGCCACTATGCTATCCATAGCAACCCAGCCTAACTCTATATATATATATATATATATATTCTAATTTCTAAATATTCAAATACGCTCGCAAACCAAAGTCTTTAAAAAACTCATCAATGACACGTACTTTGTACTAGGGACGGAATAAAGCAAACAAGCCGACGTGTCTGGTGGGCTCCACTTCGATGATCCAATCAGCTTGCGGACGAAGGAGCTGAGTCGTGGAGTACTAGGCTACATTGCATTTGTTCCTTTTGTGGGCCAGATGTGAATGTTTATTAGGAAATTAGGAATTGATCCAAATATACAATAAATATACAATGTTACAACTCTCCAACTTTTTGTCCACAGCACGACATCTAAAATGTGCAAAAGTGGTATTTTTTTTTTTTTAACCAGCGTATTAATAAGTAATGTATTCTCACATAAAATTATTGTCATTTATCCATGAATTTTTTTACATTAATTATTAGAATGCATAAATTAAGTACTCTAGTATTATATAATTCCTTAAAATAGGAATAATAAAATGTGTGGCAATGAGTCCGGCTATCGTGACATGGGTGGTATTTAAGCTTAAATTGAGCGGACTTCAAAATCAGTCAAATCAAACTTCAAATGGCGAATCTAAACCATTGGAGCATATCTACTTTGTGAGTGATGTGTTTATATTGAAATTTATATTTTTTTTATCTAGTATCAAGTCAAGCATTTAATATGAGAGTTTTAAGGTAATTTTAATACATTCATTTTTCATGAACTTTTAAACTTGGTACTAAAGTTATTCGAAAAATTATAAATTTTTCATGTAAATGTATCACTCATAATGTAAAATGATTTGAGCAGTTTTGATTTATCGTTTGAAGTTTATTAGTTAAGTTTGAGAGTGGTAGCAAGTACCACTTATATCACAGTAGTCGGACTCCGTGACAATTATATGAGTTAGAAAAAGTTAAGTAATATGTTTCAACGCAAAAAAATGTTTTGGTTATCAGTATTTAGCGATGTATTACATTCAATTTCACTTCTATATTGGTCATTGAACACAAACACAATTTAAAAATCATTCACAAAATATGAAGGGCGGTAAAAAATAGAAGGGAGAAGAAAGTAACAAAACAGATGTTACTTTAATTTGTATTCTTTTGGAACATGTTTGTTTGTCATGAGATTAAACGGGATCAGATTTAACAAGGATGGAAATCCACTTTTGAAAAAGTGGAAATCCATGGATATGGGTATGCACGGAATTAATTATAAAAATGTATTGAAATGAGTATTCAGTTATACCGGGGGATAAGTCGTGAAAAATCTTGATTTATTTGAAAAATATGTATCTCTATTTATATTTCTCACCAATATAAATAAAATATATGAGATCCAAACTCGAAACTAAAAAACAAATTGAATCCAAAATATAAAATATGAGATCTCACATATTTAATTTTTATTTAAATTCCATGTAATTTGTAAAAAAAAAAAAAAACGTCCTGATCTTCGGATCAATTTAGTCTCACAGTTAGAATAATAACATATATTAATGCTTATATAATACCTCTCTCAAAATTTGTTATCTTCAGGAAGAAAGAAATGAGAGAAAGTCAATAGGCCTTTTAATTCGGAAAATTCGGACAAGAGAAAGAAAGAGGAGAGAGAGAATGAGAAATTGAAAATGAAGTTGGATTTAATATTTTAATTTTCATCCATTTGCACTGTTTAGGGAACAAATATAGGAAATAAATTGAGAAAAGAAAAACATTAGTTTTGAACCGTCCGAATGGAGTTGAGAAATTAAATTCCATTTCCTTTACATTCCCACTGAATATATGTATGATGAACAAGTCCTTAGATGTTGGTCTTGATTTTATTTATTGTTAATTCTCGATGATAACAAAATTATAATCTTTAAAAGATTATAAGAAGTTAATTAACTCTATTATCATTTTAATTGAATATTAAATAAAATAAGAATTATTTATGATGTTTTTTTTTTCTTTTCTTCCTTTGAATTTGTAGAATCAAAATCGTTGTTATTCTCATGCATGAACAGTGTTCCTGCTATCTCTGTTTTTCCAAATCCAGTCATTGAATTGTTTCGAGATGCATGTATAGAAAAGTTTTAAAAAAAGTTGCTTTGAGATTCGTTCCCAAGAAAATTGAACTGTTGGATTCGAAAAAGTAGAGATAGCAGGATTACTGTTTACAGGAAGAGAATAACAGCGAATTTCATTCCAAATTTGTATTCTTCATCTTATTTGTAGGGGAAATCACAACTTTCAATTCTCGTTTTTTTTTTCATTTCAACTATGTTCATCATCCATTCAGATGGTACAAATTGGAGATCAGTAACATATCTTATCTAATTAAGGCAGCAGTACATTGTTTGTCCGGTCTCTTGCAAGTGGGCCAACATTTCATTTCTTATGAAGAACCACGTGGACTCTGACCAAAGTGGGCCCCTGACTGGGCTGTCACCCACGCGGCTGCCTAGCTGACACGTCAGCTCTCTCTATCTCGTGGGGACCACCAGCACCGCCCTCCCTAATTCAGATATTCGTTCTAGACTTCTAGTGGACAAGCAAACCAGAAATTAGCCATCTTTTCCCATCAACTTTCTAACGCATTGCATTGAATATACAATACATCAATTTTTATGAACTTTTATTTTTCATTGGTCATCCAAATTTTGGTTATTTAGTTGACATAATTATATTCCTGGGAAAAGATTATTGTTGTTTTTAAATGTTTAATAACAACTAAGCACCGGATTAGGAGATGTTTCAAATTTAATGGTGTAATTAGGAGCAATTGCAGATGATGACAGAGAAAAAAATGGACGGGCACGGCGTGGGACCTCTAGGATACCTTTCCAGGTGGAAAAGACCTGCGCTTGGCATTGGTCCTACGGATACACCAATAATAAACAACCACGTGGCAAAGAGTATCTTGGGAATCGTAAAAGGTTGTATAATGGGGTTAGGAAGAAAGAAAGATGGGCTGCCTACTTTCGGACAATTGCATTTATCATCTTTACAGAGTGGAGGGGAAACTGTATATTGATAACTATATATATATTTATTTTATAATTTTTGATATTGATACATTGATTATAAAAAATAATAAAAATAAAGTTTACATGTACTTTTATACGTAGATTGTGTATTAATATGATTTGATTTGAGAATTGTTTGGCGAGCGAGGCTACAGTACTTTGCAATGTGCACATTGGTCTGTATTATAGATCTAAATTTTTGTTTTAAAAGTTTAAACAGTGAAACCTTTAATATGATTCTTTTTTTCATGTATCTGAAGACAAAATTATATATTTCTTAGAATCTTTTTTTCCTTTTAGATAGGTAGAAAATCACCTTATTTAAAGTTTGGGAACCATTAAAAAATATTGATTTTTTACCTATCTAAAAAAAGAGTAAAAATTATAAAATTTGATCTCGAGGTACATTTCCATGTGATAATTATATGAACAGTTTGAATATTAAAAATAAAATTATGAATCCATACTAAAACCTATATGCACAAGACAAATTAAGTACCATATCCTCACTTCTATTTGAATATAAATTAAGCGTCAATTAAATTGAATTGATAAATTTTCAATCTGCTTGGAGGGTTGGTTTAAAAATTTATTATTTATAATACGCAAGATATCTAAATTATAAAAGAATGTGTTCATAAATTTTATTTTTATTTTGATAACTACTTAACCGGATTCTCACGGTTGTTACGTTCAAACAAGTTTGTTTTCAATATAACGTATTCCTTTAGAATAACGGAAAGAAAATATAATCTTGAACCTTTTATTTTAGACGAAATACATAAATATTTTTATTGAAATTTTGCTAATTAAGATTCAACAAAGATATTTTATAATTTAAAGTTGACAATTTGACCTCCATCTTTATCTAACAAAAAAATATTAAGCTCACCAAAACTACTCATGAATTTAATCTAAGGTTTATTCGAAACATTGCTTTTTAATTATTTACCCTTAAATTTCAATACTCCTAGTATACATTCAATTTTTATAATATATTTATTTCTTGCAAAATATAATTAATTTAATTTAAGATGTCAAATTATTGACATGTTCTTAATTATTTAGATCGGTAATGTGTCAAATTGAAGTCTATTTTAAATTTAATTGTTCATTTATTTTGATCAAACAAGTATATTTTGAAAATGTTTAAGAAAGGCTAAATGACTATGAAATCGGGCCAATTTAATACACATGATACTTGAGAAATGAAGAGCACATTAACAATTTTAATTTTCTAACTTGATATTCAAAATATTTAATAAAAACAAATAAAAGTTGGTGGAACACTGTGAACTATCTATTTTGAATAATTATAATTTTTAATTTTATTTTCTATAAAATCAAGATCCAAGTTTCTTTAAAAATGAATGCTCCAGAATCTTTAATCTTTTCCAAAACCAACTCCATAAATAAATTATTTGGAAAAATTTGTAACCGATCTCAAGATTTTTTTAACCAATCTCACGTACACTTTACTTCATTAAATTAGTCTATATCAACCTTATATACAGCACAGCAAGATTTTTTTTTTTTTTTTTTTTTTTTTTTTTTTTTTTTTTTCCTATGAGAAGGGTCTAGCGACACTTCAGCACTGGTATAAATAGTCCCAGAACCCCTCAAAGCATTTCCATCCACCAGCAGTTGCGCTTAATTTCTCCTCTTTTGCTAATACTTGACAGTAAGCATCTCCATTCCTACTTCATCAATTCTCCATGGCTTCTGTTGAGGTTAGTTTTTATCTACTGAGAGCTTAATTTGATCATTGGTGTTTAGATGCATCCCCCCCCCCCCCCCCCCCCCCCCCCCCCCCCCCCCCCCACACACACACACACATATTCAGGATCACAAAGACATATATTTTCTATTTATATTTTTTGTATTTCTGCATTGTTATTTGGGTGTTTCACAAGTAAATTAACTTAATTAGTGAAATAAGAGATGGAAAGCATATGTTCTCAACAAATTATTAGTTAATGCCTACTATTATTTATGACTACTAAGCAGCTGATCAAGATCACTATGTAGGCGTATACAGTGCATCAGATATATTGTTTTTTGCGCTGTTACACTTCTGTTTGCACCGATCAGATGTTAGGAACATTGTTTTGTATATATGTATAAGAAAAGATGATTATAGATGGTTTAACATGTATTTTGAAAAGTTTACTTAAAATTTGATGTGCCAAAATATCGGATTGGTATTATATATACCTGCAGAAATTTGGATCTGCCAACTTTGCTAATATTTCCCGTGCCGTAGTAACTGATGATCCTAGAATTGGAATAAGAATAACAAGAAGAAAAATAGTCGTACCGAAGCTAGAACATCAGTCGCGTATTTTATTAACAACAAAAAAACATTTTTAGTTTGGATCATGAGTTTTACATACTTATGAGTCTTTTTGAATATTACAGGTAGCATCAACCCCTGTTGAAGTCCCATCTGCCCCTGCCCCAGTAGAGGCTCCAGCTGCCCCTGTACCAGTTGTAGAAGAAACTCCAGCAGCCCCTGTACCAGCAGTAGAAGAGGCTCCAGCTGCCCCTGTACCAGTGGTAGAAGAGGCTCCAGCTGCTCCAGTAGAAGTACCAACCGAGAAACCAGTATCAGAATCAACTGATGTGGAGGTTCCAGTAGAAGCCCCTGCCACCGAGGAATCACCAAAGGAGGAAACCCCAGTTGAAGCTGTGGAAGCAGCAACCGAAGAACCCGCCGCACCAGAGGCCGCAGTTGCTGAGGAAACAGCAACAGTTGAGGCTGTTGAAGAAGTGAAGCCCATCGAGGCAGAACCCGAAGCACCAGTTCCTGCTGCAGAGGAAATAGCTCAGCCAGTACCAGTAGAGGAGCCAGCAGTTCCAGCAGAGACTGCCACAGAGTAATTTGTTATGATATTTTAGTTGGTTGAAGAATGAGTTATGTGCATTTGGGAGTAAATTCGTTGGGCTATGGTGTTTTTTTTTTGTTGTGAAAGAGGAGATTGTTGGAATAAGTACTGCTATGTTGTTGTTGCAGTTTAGTACCTAGTTGTGTCGTTTATTATAGCAAGTTATTGGTATTTGTTTATGATATGTGTGAGATGTGTCTTTGTTTGGTAATTTATATGTGTTATCTTTTTACTTAGAAATTGTTTTTAGTGTTATGCATGCTATTTGTTATAACAATTACTATTTCAGTTATTTATTATATGGCAAATATTTTTAATAAACGCTGAAGTAGAATATTTTATCAAATATTATTCCGACAGATAGGTTTTGGTAAAACATCAAATATATATAGCAATGAGATCTCATTTTGTAGAAATGAATAGTGCGCAAAATTATAGCAATGTGAGAAAAATCATCTATGATTTTTTTAAGGTGAATTTCATGCATATTCCTAGAAAATCTCTAAATTATGTTTTTTTTTTCTCTAAAATTTATGATATCATATTTATCCTTCAAAATTTCATAAACTCACAAATTTACTCTATTTATTGTTTTTCTATTAAATTTTATTATTTCATGCATATTCTATTAATTTGTAGGTTTCCGAGAAAAGTTATTTATTTTTCTACTTGTGACACATATATGGTGTGCATACGCTTGTGTGTCACAATAAAGAAAAACGAATAATTTGATCTCACACCCAGTTGATTACAAGGCTAAACATTTCACTTAAACATACTACATTTTATTTTTTAATAAAAGGTAATTGAGTATTTGATAAATTTAAAATGCGATTTAATAGAAAATATAATAAATTGAATAAATTTGTGAGTATTTATTAATTAAGAAGGATAATATAATATTATGAATTTTTGAAGGACAAATACATCATTTCAAGATTTTTTAGGTATATATGAAATTCCTCCTTTCAAAACAATTGTCCTTGCTGGCTTATTGAAGTGGCAGAACCGCAGAAGTGGTGTCACCGTATCAGGCCTCCCTATGAATTAGGGGGCCTCTTTGGCAAATCCAATAACAAAAGTTATTCTGACTGGTTGTTCAGACTTATTTTATTATTTGCTTTCAATTAACAAATTCCTTAATCTTAAATAAAAGATAAATTTCGCCATAGATTACTAAACTTTGTTATTTGTCACAAATTAGTCATTAAACTAAGTCTGAACAATATGCTCATTCCGTTAATATTGTGGATGGAATGAGTATATTCCGTTAATATTTTGGACGGAACCGGAATGAGAATATTCCGTTAAGATTTTGAATGGAAAAGTGTAGAGTGACTTGATTGGAACAAATACTAAAGTTAAGTGACTAAAAATAAACAAATCAAATTTAAGTAACCAATTTGTGACAAATAACAAAGTTTAGTGATCTCTAGCAAAATTTATCCTAAATAAAATAAAACCGTACTGAAACTTTACAAGGAGAATGAACAGTAAGAAGTCATATTTCCATGCCTTCAATTTTTCCGGGTGTTTCGGACATTTGTCGTAGAATTTTTTATTTTTCAATTTGGATTATCCAATGTGATGTCATAATATATAGAGGGTTTGTTTTGAAATTCATGCGTGAGTTAAAAAACAGTCTGAATTTATTAATTGTACCTATGGCACCTGAGGGATGCGAATTCGTAAATATACAAATTTTAATAATTTGGTTAAAATTGAACAAATAGATTTGGATTATGCAACTTGTAAGATATGAACGGTTTAATTAAGACTAAAATTCTCTTTAAACAAAATATCCAGTAAACTTAAACCGATACAATTCGCTCATTTTACAATTTTTGTTTCGGGTCCTATTCGACCCGACACTAATTAATATTATTTTCTTCAATTAAATTCATATTGACAAGAACACATCGCATTATATTTACCGAACATAATTTCTATGTTCGTGCTACGTTGATATCAAATATTAATTTTGTTGAAATTATTTCAGTAGGTCCAGTATAATTGCTAAGTTAGACTCAGTGAAGTATATATGTTATTTTGTTTTAATTTCGTGGTTCCAATGTAATTAGTGAAGTTTGACACTAGTGCTTGATGGAGTGAGGCTAATATGGATATTATGATGGACCTGTTACCACATATTCATTTTTTTATTTTTTAATTCAAACAGGTAAGATAATTAATATTTGATCCAGTGGTAAATTCAAATAATGTTGTTCGTGTCGAAAGTTGCAGTTTGGAAATATGGATGAAAAATTCATATGAATATATTAAATAGTTGGATGGTTTAACATCTAATCTTTACTCAAAAGAAAATTCAAATAGTTAAACATTTTTTTTCATATAAAAATATATTTGAAAAGCAAATATATATATATATATATGAGGAGGGCTCCAATGCCTCATTTTTTTTATACCTCATCATACCTCATATTTTATATTTTCGTTTTCAAAGTCCAAATTGTCGATCCGAACCGTTCAACAAAAAAATTATACTAAAATATGCATGGAGATGAAATTTTATATTTTTTGGAATTTTTTTGCTATTTTTTAAGATAGGTACAAAATCACTGTTTTTGAACCGTTCAAAAAATAGCGATTTCTACCCATCTTAAAAAATAGTAAAACAATTTCAAAAATTATAAAATTTCAACCCTAACCATATTTTAGTATGGATATCATGTAGTTCGGATCGACAATTTAGACTTTGAATATGAAGAAAGTGAATATATATATATATATATATATATATAGAGATGGGCTATGGTGCATTGCAATGCATGAACCCCCTTATGCATTGCACTATAATCACAGATTTAAAGTCCAAACGACCGATCCGAACCGTTAGATGTTTAATCCATATTGAAATGTGATTGGAGACCAAATTTTACATTTTTTGGAATTTTTTTACTATTTATTAAGCATTGTTGAAAATTGCTGTTTTGCTGTGAACAGTAAAAAACAGTAAAATTTTCTGGACCATCAGATCAGCGACTTTCAAAATTGCTTAATAAATAGTAAAAAAATTCCAAAAAATGTAAAATTTGGTCCCCAAGCACATATTAATAAGAAGAACAAGTTGAACGGTTCGGATTGGTCGTTTGGACTTTAAATCCATGATTTATAGTGCAATGGATAAGAGGGTTCATGCATTGCAATGCACCATAGCCCATCTCTATATATATATATATATATATATAGAGATAGGCTAATATCAAATCGATTGTTCCTAGGGCATGGAGCAATCAAGTTTTAAACCGTCTGATTTGATTTTAGATCCGTGCTTGATGAGATTAGATATTGTCGCTGGAGTCACTGGTTTCAATTGAACGGAACGGAAAAAGTTACAAATTTGCTCCGTTAGGTCCCATTCTCTCTCTTTAATTCATGCGATTTTCTCACGACGACAGCCTCCGATCTGTTCTGAAATTCGTGCTGGATCAGATTGATCTGATTTCAAATTGTCGCTGGGAAATTGAAATGGACGGTCCAGTAGCTAATACCCGCGCACCGATCTGCCTCTCTCTCCCTCGCGCGACTCTTTCTCTCCCTCACGCGACTCAGGTCAGAATCCTCCGTAACCCTAAATAGCAGTAGGTGACCCCCTCTCTCTCACGCGACTCAGTTTCAACCCCTCTGCCCACCTCAGACTCTCTCTCTCCGACCTCTCTCTCAGAACCTCTAAGTCAACACACTTAGCGTTTAAGGCACAATGGATGTTTTGAATCCTCAGGTAACTTCTTCTTTTCTTCATGGTGTCTGAATTTTTCTTATTTAAAATGGTTTCTCTACATGGTCCCCAAAGAAGTATGGCCGCTGGAGATACTGTTAAATTTGTGGTAATTTTCCATTAGGGGATGAAATATGTAATTAAATTGCAAATAATGCCCTGGCTAATTGCAAGCCCAATAATACTCCAAATGCTTTGTCAGAATCTTTCTCGCATAAAATTTTGAGAAAATATTACATATTATGTCTGAATTGGAAATCATATATTTTCAAATACTGGTACTAGGTAGAATGAACAAGGGGTTTTGTCAATCTGTGTAGCGGGTTATTGAACTATATGACATCTATAGTAGCAACACTAAAATGATTAGATATATAATAAGGAACTTTGACATCTATAGTAGTTGGTACCATACAAGATGAGAATCGATATTAAATATTCATTTGATGCTTAGAATTGAAAACATAATGCAATTAATTGATTTGCACAAAGTTGGCATGTAACTATTGAACACCTTTATCCATCTCTGGAAAAAAAAAAAGTAGCAAGGCTCATACTTATTAGGAAAAATTGTGATGTTTTTCTTTTTGTATTAGGAAAAAAAAAAAGTAGCAAGGCTCATACTATATGAAATAGGAAAAATTGTGATGCTTTTCTTTTTGAGTTTATGTCAATTTTTTTTATCTGAATTTTAGGGTGCAAGACTGTCGAGGTAGAATCCATAATCTAAGGTGCAATATTGTTCTTTAGCTGGAGTATATCTCAAGACTGAAACCCCACCTCACTTTCCGGTATGACTTAAACCATTTTAAATGATCTTGAAGTTCATCCAAGCACTTGTCCTAATCTACTTATATTTTTTTTTTTTGTAGGTAAATGGATCAATTGGATAATTTGGGAGTAGATGAAATAGAAGATATGGTAATAGATGGAAAAGAAGAACAAAGTATTGAGCCTCATACAGGGATGGAGTTTGATAGTGAAAAACAAGCTTACGATTTTTACAATGCGTACGGATACATTGCTGGATTTAGTATTCGTAAGCAATCCAGCTACATAAATTCGAAAGGGATAAAGACCGCTGTGAGAATGGTTTGTTCGAAAGAAGGCAAAACTAGAAAGACAAAGAAGCAAATGGAGGAGACGATTGGTGGGTTAATTGAAAAGACACCCGAAAAGGAAAGATCAATGCAGAGAAGCGAGTGCAAAGCTTTATGTCATGTTAGGTTGCATAAGGATGGCATTTGGAGGGTAACGAGCTTCTACAATGAGCATAATCACCAGTTAGTGCCAAACACTCCCTCAAAGAGACGGCATTTAAAATCTCATAAATATTTATCCATGGAAAATAGGGCTAAAATTGAGTTGTTCAGTCAGCACAATGTTCATGCCGCTCAAATTAGAGAAATCATTGCGGATCAATCCGGGGGTAAAGAGAACCTCCATTTCAGCAAAAAAGATGTTCACAATCACATTACAAGGGTGAAGAAAAGTCTAGTTGGTGTTGATGTGAATGCGATGTTGGACTTCTTTAGGCTTAGGCAACAAATAGATGCTGATTTTTTCTTCGAAGTCGAACCCGATGAAGATAATGTTGCCAAAAATATATTTTGGGTAGATGGTCGTTCAAGGAGAGCATATCAAGAGTTTGGTGATGTAATTATATTTGATACGACCTACAGTACCAACAAGTACAGAATGCCTTTTGCTCCATTTATTGGTGTCAACCATCACCAACAATCGATATTTTTCGGTTGTGCCCTAGTTAGAGATGAGAAGAAGACAACATTTGATTGGTTGTTCAAAACATGGTTGAAAGTAATGGGTGGAAAGAAACCAAATACTATCTTTACCGATCAAGACCCGGCGATGAAAGTGGCAATTGAGGTGGTGTTTGGAAAAGTTACCGTGCATAGAGTTTGTGTATGGCATGTGTTGAGAAAGGCGCGAGACCATTTGGGAGTTTTATACGGATCTGTAAAAGGGTTTAGGGATGAACTTATTGCGATTATTGATTTCAGTTTGACAATTGAAGATTTTGAAACTAATTGGCATGCCACACTTAGCAAGTACGAGATGGAAGACAATTCTCACTTGAAGAATATGTTTAAAAAACGTGGCGAATGGGCACCGGCATATTTTCGGGAGTCTTTTTGTGCAGGCATGAGTACTACACAGAGAAGCGAAAGTATGAATGCGGCGACAAAGATTTGGTTGGGATCTAATACCTCATTGTATGATTTTGCAACAAGATTTCAGAAAATGGTAGAAGGTGTTTACGAGAGAGAGAGTGATGAGGATTTTCGAACAATGAATGAGATCCAACCACTATTGTCGGGTGATGTTGTAGAGGTTGAAGCGCGGAAAATTTACACTCGAAGTATTTTCAAACTTTTAAAGGGCAAAATAAAGAAAACTATTGCGCTTCGGGTTCGTGAGATTGAAAGAGAAACACTCTATGAGGTACGCCCGGCGATATTGAAATCAAACTACACTTGGTTTAAGCCAAATCGCATGGTACGCATCGATCTAGCCAATGCAAAGGCTGATTGCTCGTGCAAAGGCTTTTTGTATCAAGGAGTTTTATGTTCTCATGCACTTTTGGTGATGCGACATGTGGGGATGGAGCCTTTTTTGCCTAAGCATTACATTCTGAAAAGATGGACTCGTGATGCTAATGCAAGCACAAAGAAAGGTTTAAACGATCGTTGTTTTGTCGACAATAATCTAGAATCTGTCAAGCGTACCGCCCTCATTAAGCGAATTGATACAATCATGAGCACTCCTATTGTGCTTACTGCAGCATTTGATTGGGCTTGTGCTAAATTGGATGAGATGATGGAGGAGTTAGTAGAATTCACTGAAGCCTATGGCGAAGATGAACCTACTAAACCAAATCTGAAAAGCATAAAGAGAGAAGATGATGATCTGAAATTCAGTGACCCACCGGTTTCGCAATGTAAGGGCAGCAGAATCCCTCAGCGATTCAAGGCTCCGGCTGACGTACGAGATGCCAAGAAGATGCGCACTTGTAGTTACTGTCACAAGAAAGAGGGTCATAACATGAGGAATTGTCCAAAGGTAATTATTTTTTAATTGTTCAATGTTGTTTGTGATCGATTTACTATTTATTTGTTTGTGAATGTTTCAATGATAATTAGTACCTTATGTTATGATTGTAGAAAAAAGAGGATGACAAGGCAAGGCAACAAGGAGAGACAATTTCCATACAAAATGACAAGCGTAAAAGAAAAGAACCAATTTCCATAGAAGATGCGAGTGAAGACGAATCTGAATTTATAACTGAAGATGATGAAGATGGCGAAGATGATGCATATGAATCTGATACGGTTTATGGGGATGAAGAAGACCTCTTTTGAGAGCATAGCATGATTTTAAAAAAAAAAAGTTTTTTTTGAAATATGCGCAATACATGTGATGTTTTTGTGCAGTTTTTGTGTAAATCCAAAGCTATAAGGAAAGGTATATTGAAAGCAGTTTATATAAACAATTTACTTTTGTCTTATTTTTGCCTAAGATTAGAAACCGGCTGACCTTTATTTTAGAAAATATAAGCAGTTTAATATGCTAACATGCTATTGTTTTCTTTCTTGGAATTTAAATGAGCATTGCTTTATGCTAACCGCCTGACGGATGGACTCCTGTAATTGCTGATGGAAAAAGGAGCGCTCAGTTTGAGCATACTCTTTTGGCGAGTGTTTCTCTAAGATCAAGATTAAATCTTTATTAATTAGGCACTGATTTTATTGGTTACATCCTCTTAAAATCAAATGTCACTGGTTTTGAGAGCAATTTTTGTTGTATGATAACAAATAAGTGTACTTGACTATTCATCAATTACATGTATAGTTTTGTGAGGTGCTTTTCCAAATAGCGACTATATAATAATTGTTGTATTTCCAACTATCCCCCTACTCTGTTGAGATGTTTGCACATAAGACCAAATGTAAGGAAAATTTTAGTTTCTGTGAAGTGCTTTCAGCTTTGTTTTGCTTGTAGTATTCAGTTTTTAAAACAAATCATATCAATACTAGTAATCTAGTATTGATACATTTCTGTTATAATTATGCAGAGGGGGTGTGAATGAGTTCAATTTTATTCTTTCATTCTTCTTTCTGTTTTGTAGAGAATGAAAGATGGAATTTCTTTCAAGAGCCGAGCATGAATTTCGAAGGCACAAGAACATGAAGATATGTAAACAAAAACATATCTGACTATTTACACCCTAGAATAAACTACAATATATATCATAGAAT
The DNA here is from genome assembly GCF_964058835.1 of Carex rostrata. Classification (NCBI taxonomy): domain Eukaryota; kingdom Viridiplantae; phylum Streptophyta; class Magnoliopsida; order Poales; family Cyperaceae; genus Carex; species Carex rostrata. Next base: position 6,241,211 of record NC_135918.1, read on the forward strand.
CATATATCACTGTTTACACTCGTGGAACAAACTGCATTATATATCATAGAATCATATATCCCTTCACGAGGCTCGAAACTTTCTTCTCCTTTTTCCAACTATCACTATATCTTCTATTTCATCTACTTCCAAATTATCTATTTATCTACAAAAAAAATATAATACCTACAAATTAGATTAAAAAACACTACAATTACTAGAAAATTTAAAAACAATAGTTGAATTGATACTTAAAATTAGTACTTGTCAGCCTCTACAATTTAAATTATATGCTTGTGTAAGGGCCTTATGATCTACAGTACCTGACTTGTTAAATGACATATTATTATTAAATACCAGTCACCTGTTTCTTACTTGGTTATTTTGCAACAAATTATTATAAAAGACCAAATCTGTACTCCATATAAACTCAAGTGAGAATTGACGCAAGATAATAACCTAGAAAAGTTGAATAAATAATAATCTTAAACATGCTGCTACAGGAACCTTTGGTAGCAATCGGAGGCTGAGAGTGAGGCTGGAGGCAGTGGAGAGAGATGAGGCGCGAAGGACGAGACAAGCGGGGCCTTGGTGGAGGCGGAGATCGAGACGGTGGAGAGAGATGAGGCGCTGAGGAGACAAGCGGGGCCTTGGTGGAGGCGGAGATCGAGGCTGGAGACGGTGGAGAGAGATGAGGCGCTAAGGAGGAGACAAGCGGAGCCGTGGTGAAGAGGGCGGTGGAGGCTGTCGTCGTGAGAAAATCGCATGAATTAAAGAGAGGAAAGGGATGAAGGCGCTGGAGAGAGAATGGGACCTAACGGAGCAAATTTGTAACTTTTTCCGTTCCGTTCAATTGAAACCAGTGACTCCAGCGACAATATCTAATCTCATCAAGCACGGATCTAAAATCAAATCAGACGGTTTAAAACTTGATTGCTCTATGCCCCAGGAACAATCGATTTGATATTAGCCTATCTCTCTCTATATATATATATATATATATATATATATATATTGTTTAGAAAGGTAGAAAAATATTTTATTTAGATAATTTGGAATTTTCAAATCAAGTAATATTCTAACTATTTAAAATATAGGTAAAAAATCTTTAAAACATAATATTTGTTCAATAAGTACATTTTATAAGGTTTTTTTTAATAAGTTCAAATTGACAGTTTGAAAATTAAAAATGAAAAAAAAATGTGTGCATAGCTCATACTGCTGTATAATGTGCATTTTATTATAGCCTTACTCTATCTGATCTGCTAAATAATGGATTGATATAATTACATTCCGCACATTTAGAAAATTGCTACTGCACCATCAAAAGTTCGGTATGGTACGACAGCTACACACAATTACAAGATACATGACATATCCTACTTAGGCACTTAGCTCATGTAGTATTTTATAATTTGATACCTTTGACTACATTTTTATTTTTAATACCAAATAATAGAATAAGTATATGACCTGAGCTATTTATAGGCTCACATAATCGACTTAGCTGTATCTAGTTTTCACCGATTAAAATGCTAATTTATAAGCCGATTAAAAAAACATATTATCGCTAGTATAGAAAACGCAACCATATACAATCCAAAAGGCTAATGATATACGTCTACAAGAACGTATCAGCGAGTGTCGTGTATGAATGAAGAGTAGAATGGAAAAAACGTGCCGTGTCGTGATTAATATGTTGTGATTTTGGTTTCGTGTTGTGCTGTGCTGTGATCAAGTTAATTTTTTACGTGTCGTGCCGTACCGTGACCAAAATATCAAGAGGTGATCACGGCATGCGAATGGTCACGCCACGTGAATCACGCCGTGTCCAAGCGTGTCATGACCAAACGTGTCTCGCGTGACCATTTGATCATAATTCAAATTAATTTATTCCAGATTCATCATTTAATCAACATCTAATGATCATAATTACACATGACTCGCGTGAACACATATCGTGATGTGCCGACATACAATGCATCAACCAATCACTTGAGACTTGACCATAAAATCGAAACTTGATACGAGAAAAAATAATTATGCAATTAATCGTTTACTTAAGCTCGGTTAATGAGTCGGTAGCAATGTTATTTTGTGAAATGACAATTGCTAAAGACGAAAGGGGAGGTAGTATAATTGGCTATGAAAAAGTTTTAGAGTTGTTGTACTTAAAAGTCGAGAGTTCGATTTTCCCTCACAACTTTGCAGCTTCTGTAAAGTTTAAAAAAAAAAAAAAAAAAAACAATTGCTAAAGACATGTAGGTTTCCCTTATAAACTTTTTTTTTTGAAAAATAGTGGTATATACCACCGATTTCATTGAAATCAGGATCCATAGCATAATCGATCCGGTACCTAAAATTGGTACCAAAATCAAATGTGGCAAGTCTTTACAACAGTTCAAAACAAAAGTGACAACATGAGAAAGTAGCAAAAATATAATAACATGCACAAAATATAAGGCAGCAACCTAAGAAAATATCTAAACAGCATAACATGCACACAAAAAACTAAGTACTACATATCTAAAAGGTCTTCATCCTCTTCTCCAGACATTGGAGATGGAGGGTTGCCATTGCCAGAACCCTGCATATCTTCCACTGGTGTTTCCTGGGACAGGGACAACAAAAGGTCCATCGCTTGGGTCGTATCAGGACATCTTTCTTCCTCCAACAGAATAAGATCCGGGAGATCCTTAACATCAAAAGGCATTATAAGATTTAATTTAAAGAAATAATTGTTTCCTCTAGATTTACACCAAAATTGAGTAAGAGAAATAATCTTAGTACCAATAACCCTAATAGAATATGGAGAACTATCATTAAAGCATAATCTATTTCGTTCCAATCAAATGATCCATAAAACAGCCCCTCTCAATAATTCAACTAATAGTCTATCTTTTAAAGGAATAGAAGAATCAATCAGCCATAATTCATTTAAATTATGACAATTATAAACAAAATTATTATGAAGAAATGATCAAATCAAGATAATCAAACTAATCGGATTGAAAACTATTAAAAGAAATAATTGTTAGTTATTAAATAATAACATAATATTGATTTCTCTCTTATAAGTATGAAGAGCGAAATGAAGAGAACGAAGATTACACACGAGGGTGAAATGAAGAGTCGAAGTCTCGATCTACATCAATTAGAGAGAGAGAAAGACAATGAAGAGAGAATAAAGAGACATATTAAGGAATGAGGCTAGACTTAAATGGTGTAAGTGTGTGAAGAGGCGGTTGAAAAGTACAAGATATTAATTACTAACAGGGATTTTAGTTGAGAGGCACGAATATAGTACACAGCTTCTACTAAAAAACAGTAGTTGAAAACTGAGAAATATTATACACAGTTTTTACAAAAGAGACCGTGTATGAAGTTGTATAACTGTACACGATTAAGTATTAACAATCGGAGCTGCCACTTCTCCTCCTCTTTTCTCCTTCCATTCAACTTCATTCTTTTTACCTTGTAGTCTTCATCTTCGACACAACACCTTCCCTCTCTCTCAGTTTTATCTTCTCGAGCGGAGAGGAGAAGAGAGAGGGGAGAGGAATCGGAGCCGATTGGAACTGAGAATGCGGAATCGTCGGAGTTCGGAGCATAGAGTCCCCATCTTGATTGGAGCACAACAGTAAGTAGATCTGGTCATTGTCGGAGCGCAGCAGTGCTCAAATAAGCGGATCCGGTCGTGGAGAGAAATGACAATTAAAATATTGCGATGAAAACATCTCGATTGGAGCGCAACGGTAAGTAGATCCAATTGTTGTCGGAGTGCGGCGGCGGTCGAAGAAACGAATCCGACTGTGGAGCAAAATGAGGATTAGTATACTATATTAGTTTAGAAAATTTTATGAGAATAAAAGAGTCAATTTAGAAATTACGGTCATTTGACTCACTGTAAATACATTTTTATCAATGAATTTGTTAATCGGTATTTAAAGTCACTAACCTTTAAAAAAAAAAGTATTAACAAACTGTGTACAAAAATTTGTGACTATGAACACAGTTCAAAAAGTTCATATCGTATTTGTATGTTAGAGTTATTTTTTACGCAAGCGACTCCTTTCATAACACACTCTTAATGGTTTTTCACATCTGTATATAATATGTTGTGTACAATTGTATTTTCTGTACTTATTAGTTAATGCTCACTATAAAAATGAGATAATATCCGCGAAAATAAAAATACTTCTACTCCGTCAAAGACTTAATATATAGATGTCGCGTATATAATATAAGATCTCGTGAAAGTTTTTTAGACGTGCCATTAGATAATGTTTTTTTAGGTGGAACTCGAAGGTTGTTTGAAGTCAAACTTGTTCAATTAAATTTAATTCGGAGCAGTAAGATGAACGTTATATCAGTTTGATGTTAAACGTAACTGACGCACTGGCGTCCGATTAATATTAAAATTTGTGTGAATGAACAATAAATATGTATATGTACGTAAATAAAGAAAAAAAATATCTGTGTGAAGTCAAACTATATATATATATATATATATATATATATATATATATATATATATATATATATAGGAGATAGGCTAATATCAAATCGATTGTTCCTAGGGCATGGAGCAATCAAGTTTTAAACCGTCTGATTTGATTTTAGATCCGTGCTTGATGAGATTAGATATTGTCGCTGGAGTCACTGGTTTCAATTGAACGGAACGGAAAAAGTTACAAATTTGCTCCGTTAGGTCCCATTCTCTCTCTTTAATTCATGCGATTTTCTCACGACGACAGCCTCCGATCTGTTCTGAAATTCGTGCTGGATCAGATTGATCTGATTTCAAATTGTCGCTGGGAAATTGAAATGGACGGTCCAGTAGCTAATACCCGCGCACCGATCTGCCTCTCTCTCCCTCGCGCGACTCTTTCTCTCCCTCACGCGACTCAGGTCAGAATCCTCCGTAACCCTAAATAGCAGTAGGTGACCCCCTCTCTCTCACGCGACTCAGTTTCAACCCCTCTGCCCACCTCAGACTCTCTCTCTCCGACCTCTCTCTCAGAACCTCTAAGTCAACACACTTAGCGTTTAAGGCACAATGGATGTTTTGAATCCTCAGGTAACTTCTTCTTTTCTTCATGGTGTCTGAATTTTTCTTATTTAAAATGGTTTCTCTACATGGTCCCCAAAGAAGTATGGCCGCTGGAGATACTGTTAAATTTGTGGTAATTTTCCATTAGGGGATGAAATATGTAATTAAATTGCAAATAATGCCCTGGCTAATTGCAAGCCCAATAATACTCCAAATGCTTTGTCAGAATCTTTCTCGCATAAAATTTTGAGAAAATATTACATATTATGTCTGAATTGGAAATCATATATTTTCAAATACTGGTACTAGGTAGAATGAACAAGGGGTTTTGTCAATCTGTGTAGCGGGTTATTGAACTATATGACATCTATAGTAGCAACACTAAAATGATTAGATATATAATAAGGAACTTTGACATCTATAGTAGTTGGTACCATACAAGATGAGAATCGATATTAAATATTCATTTGATGCTTAGAATTGAAAACATAATGCAATTAATTGATTTGCACAAAGTTGGCATGTAACTATTGAACACCTTTATCCATCTCTGGAAAAAAAAAAAGTAGCAAGGCTCATACTTATTAGGAAAAATTGTGATGTTTTTCTTTTTGTATTAGGAAAAAAAAAAAGTAGCAAGGCTCATACTATATGAAATAGGAAAAATTGTGATGCTTTTCTTTTTGAGTTTATGTCAATTTTTTTTATCTGAATTTTAGGGTGCAAGACTGTCGAGGTAGAATCCATAATCTAAGGTGCAATATTGTTCTTTAGCTGGAGTATATCTCAAGACTGAAACCCCACCTCACTTTCCGGTATGACTTAAACCATTTTAAATGATCTTGAAGTTCATCCAAGCACTTGTCCTAATCTACTTATATTTTTTTTTTTTGTAGGTAAATGGATCAATTGGATAATTTGGGAGTAGATGAAATAGAAGATATGGTAATAGATGGAAAAGAAGAACAAAGTATTGAGCCTCATACAGGGATGGAGTTTGATAGTGAAAAACAAGCTTACGATTTTTACAATGCGTACGGATACATTGCTGGATTTAGTATTCGTAAGCAATCCAGCTACATAAATTCGAAAGGGATAAAGACCGCTGTGAGAATGGTTTGTTCGAAAGAAGGCAAAACTAGAAAGACAAAGAAGCAAATGGAGGAGACGATTGGTGGGTTAATTGAAAAGACACCCGAAAAGGAAAGATCAATGCAGAGAAGCGAGTGCAAAGCTTTATGTCATGTTAGGTTGCATAAGGATGGCATTTGGAGGGTAACGAGCTTCTACAATGAGCATAATCACCAGTTAGTGCCAAACACTCCCTCAAAGAGACGGCATTTAAAATCTCATAAATATTTATCCATGGAAAATAGGGCTAAAATTGAGTTGTTCAGTCAGCACAATGTTCATGCCGCTCAAATTAGAGAAATCATTGCGGATCAATCCGGGGGTAAAGAGAACCTCCATTTCAGCAAAAAAGATGTTCACAATCACATTACAAGGGTGAAGAAAAGTCTAGTTGGTGTTGATGTGAATGCGATGTTGGACTTCTTTAGGCTTAGGCAACAAATAGATGCTGATTTTTTCTTCGAAGTCGAACCCGATGAAGATAATGTTGCCAAAAATATATTTTGGGTAGATGGTCGTTCAAGGAGAGCATATCAAGAGTTTGGTGATGTAATTATATTTGATACGACCTACAGTACCAACAAGTACAGAATGCCTTTTGCTCCATTTATTGGTGTCAACCATCACCAACAATCGATATTTTTCGGTTGTGCCCTAGTTAGAGATGAGAAGAAGACAACATTTGATTGGTTGTTCAAAACATGGTTGAAAGTAATGGGTGGAAAGAAACCAAATACTATCTTTACCGATCAAGACCCGGCGATGAAAGTGGCAATTGAGGTGGTGTTTGGAAAAGTTACCGTGCATAGAGTTTGTGTATGGCATGTGTTGAGAAAGGCGCGAGACCATTTGGGAGTTTTATACGGATCTGTAAAAGGGTTTAGGGATGAACTTATTGCGATTATTGATTTCAGTTTGACAATTGAAGATTTTGAAACTAATTGGCATGCCACACTTAGCAAGTACGAGATGGAAGACAATTCTCACTTGAAGAATATGTTTAAAAAACGTGGCGAATGGGCACCGGCATATTTTCGGGAGTCTTTTTGTGCAGGCATGAGTACTACACAGAGAAGCGAAAGTATGAATGCGGCGACAAAGATTTGGTTGGGATCTAATACCTCATTGTATGATTTTGCAACAAGATTTCAGAAAATGGTAGAAGGTGTTTACGAGAGAGAGAGTGATGAGGATTTTCGAACAATGAATGAGATCCAACCACTATTGTCGGGTGATGTTGTAGAGGTTGAAGCGCGGAAAATTTACACTCGAAGTATTTTCAAACTTTTAAAGGGCAAAATAAAGAAAACTATTGCGCTTCGGGTTCGTGAGATTGAAAGAGAAACACTCTATGAGGTACGCCCGGCGATATTGAAATCAAACTACACTTGGTTTAAGCCAAATCGCATGGTACGCATCGATCTAGCCAATGCAAAGGCTGATTGCTCGTGCAAAGGCTTTTTGTATCAAGGAGTTTTATGTTCTCATGCACTTTTGGTGATGCGACATGTGGGGATGGAGCCTTTTTTGCCTAAGCATTACATTCTGAAAAGATGGACTCGTGATGCTAATGCAAGCACAAAGAAAGGTTTAAACGATCGTTGTTTTGTCGACAATAATCTAGAATCTGTCAAGCGTACCGCCCTCATTAAGCGAATTGATACAATCATGAGCACTCCTATTGTGCTTACTGCAGCATTTGATTGGGCTTGTGCTAAATTGGATGAGATGATGGAGGAGTTAGTAGAATTCACTGAAGCCTATGGCGAAGATGAACCTACTAAACCAAATCTGAAAAGCATAAAGAGAGAAGATGATGATCTGAAATTCAGTGACCCACCGGTTTCGCAATGTAAGGGCAGCAGAATCCCTCAGCGATTCAAGGCTCCGGCTGACGTACGAGATGCCAAGAAGATGCGCACTTGTAGTTACTGTCACAAGAAAGAGGGTCATAACATGAGGAATTGTCCAAAGGTAATTATTTTTTAATTGTTCAATGTTGTTTGTGATCGATTTACTATTTATTTGTTTGTGAATGTTTCAATGATAATTAGTACCTTATGTTATGATTGTAGAAAAAAGAGGATGACAAGGCAAGGCAACAAGGAGAGACAATTTCCATACAAAATGACAAGCGTAAAAGAAAAGAACCAATTTCCATAGAAGATGCGAGTGAAGACGAATCTGAATTTATAACTGAAGATGATGAAGATGGCGAAGATGATGCATATGAATCTGATACGGTTTATGGGGATGAAGAAGACCTCTTTTGAGAGCATAGCATGATTTTAAAAAAAAAAAGTTTTTTTTGAAATATGCGCAATACATGTGATGTTTTTGTGCAGTTTTTGTGTAAATCCAAAGCTATAAGGAAAGGTATATTGAAAGCAGTTTATATAAACAATTTACTTTTGTCTTATTTTTGCCTAAGATTAGAAACCGGCTGACCTTTATTTTAGAAAATATAAGCAGTTTAATATGCTAACATGCTATTGTTTTCTTTCTTGGAATTTAAATGAGCATTGCTTTATGCTAACCGCCTGACGGATGGACTCCTGTAATTGCTGATGGAAAAAGGAGCGCTCAGTTTGAGCATACTCTTTTGGCGAGTGTTTCTCTAAGATCAAGATTAAATCTTTATTAATTAGGCACTGATTTTATTGGTTACATCCTCTTAAAATCAAATGTCACTGGTTTTGAGAGCAATTTTTGTTGTATGATAACAAATAAGTGTACTTGACTATTCATCAATTACATGTATAGTTTTGTGAGGTGCTTTTCCAAATAGCGACTATATAATAATTGTTGTATTTCCAACTATCCCCCTACTCTGTTGAGATGTTTGCACATAAGACCAAATGTAAGGAAAATTTTAGTTTCTGTGAAGTGCTTTCAGCTTTGTTTTGCTTGTAGTATTCAGTTTTTAAAACAAATCATATCAATACTAGTAATCTAGTATTGATACATTTCTGTTATAATTATGCAGAGGGGGTGTGAATGAGTTCAATTTTATTCTTTCATTCTTCTTTCTGTTTTGTAGAGAATGAAAGATGGAATTTCTTTCAAGAGCCGAGCATGAATTTCGAAGGCACAAGAACATGAAGATATGTAAACAAAAACATATCTGACTATTTACACCCTAGAATAAACTACAATATATATCATAGAATCATATATCACTGTTTACACTCGTGGAACAAACTGCATTATATATCATAGAATCATATATCCCTTCACGAGGCTCGAAACTTTCTTCTCCTTTTTCCAACTATCACTATATCTTCTATTTCATCTACTTCCAAATTATCTATTTATCTACAAAAAAAATATAATACCTACAAATTAGATTAAAAAACACTACAATTACTAGAAAATTTAAAAACAATAGTTGAATTGATACTTAAAATTAGTACTTGTCAGCCTCTACAATTTAAATTATATGCTTGTGTAAGGGCCTTATGATCTACAGTACCTGACTTGTTAAATGACATATTATTATTAAATACCAGTCACCTGTTTCTTACTTGGTTATTTTGCAACAAATTATTATAAAAGACCAAATCTGTACTCCATATAAACTCAAGTGAGAATTGACGCAAGATAATAACCTAGAAAAGTTGAATAAATAATAATCTTAAACATGCTGCTACAGGAACCTTTGGTAGCAATCGGAGGCTGAGAGTGAGGCTGGAGGCAGTGGAGAGAGATGAGGCGCGAAGGACGAGACAAGCGGGGCCTTGGTGGAGGCGGAGATCGAGACGGTGGAGAGAGATGAGGCGCTGAGGAGACAAGCGGGGCCTTGGTGGAGGCGGAGATCGAGGCTGGAGACGGTGGAGAGAGATGAGGCGCTAAGGAGGAGACAAGCGGAGCCGTGGTGAAGAGGGCGGTGGAGGCTGTCGTCGTGAGAAAATCGCATGAATTAAAGAGAGGAAAGGGATGAAGGCGCTGGAGAGAGAATGGGACCTAACGGAGCAAATTTGTAACTTTTTCCGTTCCGTTCAATTGAAACCAGTGACTCCAGCGACAATATCTAATCTCATCAAGCACGGATCTAAAATCAAATCAGACGGTTTAAAACTTGATTGCTCTATGCCCCAGGAACAATCGATTTGATATTAGCCTATCTCATATATATAGAGGTGGGCTACGGTGAGTTGCGAAGTAAAACGCATTTCTACTTCACGCCGTATTTTTATTTTGAAAGTCCAAACGACCGATCCGAACCGTTAGATGTTTAATCCATATTGAAATGTGCTTGGAGACCAAATTTTACATTTTTTGGAATTTTTTTACTATTTATTAAGCATTTTTTAAAATTGCTGTTTTGCTGTGAACAGTAAAAAACAGTAAAATTTTCTGGACCATCAGATCAGCGACTTTCAAAATTGCTTAATAAATAGTAAAAAAATTTCAAAAAATATAAAATTTGGTCTCCAAGCACATTTTAATATGGAGAACAAGATGAACGGTTCAGATTGACATTTTAAACTTTAAAATCGCAAAATATGAGCGTGAAGTAAAATAGTCGCTTTACTTCGCAACTCACCGTAGCCTACCTCATATATATATATATATATATATAATTTGTGTGAATGAACAGTTGCAGAAAAAAATATCTGATTTAGAAGCTGAACAGTAACTACGTTTCTTTTCTCCTTCTCTCCTTCTCTTCCTCTCTTTCTCTTTCTCTTTCTCTTCTACACGATCAGATCAACAGGCCTATTTATAGTGCAAAAAATAAAAAACAAAAAAAAAACCACCGGGCCGTGGATTTTTTCCGCGGTTCTGAATTTTTATTCGGGGCCGTAGATTTTTTCCACGGTTCCGAATTTAAAATCCGGGCCGTGGATTTATTTCACGGTTCCAAATTAAAATTTAGGACCGTGGATTTTTTTCCACGTTTTGGGTATTTTTAAAATTTTGATCAGACCTGGTTATTTTTATTAAAATATTTTAAAAATTGGATAAAAATAAAAACGTCGGCTAAAATTGTAAGTTTTATTAAAATATTCCAAAAGCTTAGATTGCAAAGAATAATTACAGAATTCATATGGAGGCCTGGTCCCACTTCTGCCACATCAATAAGCCAGCAAAGACAATTATTTTTTAAGGAGAAATTTCAAATATTTTTTTCAGAAAAAGAAAATAAAACTTTAAAATTAAGTATTTTTTACACGAAAATTCATAATATCATATTTATCTTTCTAAACTTTAAAAACTCACAAATTCATCAATGTTATTGCCTTTCTGTTAAAACTAATTTTAAATTTATTAAATAACCATTTATCCTTTATAGAAAAAATAATATGTAGTATGTATAAGAGAAATGTTCATTTTTTTAATTGGCTAGTGTCAAGTCAAATTGTTCACGCACACAAATGTATATCTAAATATTATTATTTATGTGTTACAAGTAGAAAAATTTCTCATTTTCTCTCGAAAACAAACCAATTAAAAGGCTCAACATTTCTCACGCATACTACATAGTTTTAGTCTTTAATAATGAATAAAATGAGAACTTTAAAGATTTTAAATAAGTTTTTTGAATTGAATAAATTTGTGACTTTGAAAATATAGAAAGGTAAATATGATACTATGAATTTTAGAAGGAAAGTACATAATTTTGTAATTACGAGATTTGTTAACGATATACATGATTTTTTTCTAAGAACATCCTAATAATTTTCTCAAATTGCTAAACTTTGCGCTATATTCATTTTCACAAAATGAGATCTCGCTTGCTATTGATGTTTTACCAAAAACCTATAAGGTGTGAATAGTTTAAAACCAATCATCATAATTATTACTATCAGAATATTATTTGATAAAACATTCCACTACATGTCTATTAAAACTATCCGTCGTTTATATACGACTGAAATAATAATTGTTATGACATTTAGCACACCTGAAATCAGAGACGGAGCTAATCAATTGACCCCATTTAATTTTCAAATTTTTATAATTATGTATAATTTTTTATATAATTTAGCATAAAAAGTTATAGTATGGTAAAATTGATCTCCATTCTCTGCATAAAGTTTGTATACAATTGACCCCATAGTTCAGACTTTTTTATATAATTAATTCCATACGTATTTGACTCCATTGTTCAAAAGTCTAGTTCCGCCCCTGCCTAAAATATAATTTCTAAGTGAAAAAATAATACATACAGAATACAAATTAGAGACACACCTCTCACATATTATAAATAAAACCTCAATAACTTACCGTACTTACTCTAATAAACAACACAACTAAAGAGTAGAACTAGGGTGTTCTTAAGTTCACTAAGTTTTTTGGTGAACTCAAGTTTAAAATCCATCAAATCGACTTCAGATGACGATTTCGAACAATTGAAATCCGTCTATTTTATGAGTGATGTTTTTACATGTGAAAATTTTAAACGTTCGAATTAATTTAGTATTAAGTCAATCGGTCAAAAATAGAAAGTTAATAAATTAATTTTAATGCATTCATTTTTTGACCGCTTGACTTTACACTAAATTAATTTGAATGTTTAAAATTTTCACATGTAGACGTATCACTCGTAAGGTAGGCAGCTTTCAATGGTTTGGATTCGTCATTTCAAGCCGATTTGACGGATTTTAAATTTGAGTTCACCAAAAAACTTGGTGAACTTAAAAACACCCTAGTTCTACTCCACAACTAAATACTAAACTAGAACAAAAATATAGCAGTACTTAATTATAGCCTTATACCAACAATTTCCCCTTTATTAACAAAAGAAAAAACTATAGGCTCAACATATTTATCCTCAAATGCATATAATTTATTATGTTACCAATTATAAATCTCAAAATAATTACATTGTTGCGGTAGTTGCCGGTTACGTCTCTGCTACAACTATCGGGTCATCTACTGGTAATGCCTCAGTTGTTTTTACTGCAACTGGAACTAGTGCCACGAGCTCTGGCTCAACTGGCTTCGGTTGATCAATATTTTCAACTGGTATTTGATTACTCCGCAACTGGGGTTTCAGTTGCGGCGCAGTGACAATACTATATATTACCACGTGCCTAATCGATAAAACAAGTGCATAATTAAAAAAAATATATAATATATTAATTAAGAGTCATTTCATAAATAAGTTCTCGTTTACAACAAAAAGAAATTAGAAGATACAAAGGTATTAAATAGATCTGGTGAGTTACTCTTTTTTTAACTTCAATTTTCTCTTGTTCGTCTTATGAATTGATATTTAATAATTAATATCAATCTTTTAACATAGGAATAATTAAAATAAAGTCAAATCTAACTCGGACTCTTAGATTACTATCTAATGCTGATTTATTTATTTTTCAGAGAATAATTCTCCGGATATATGTTTTTAAATATTATGATTTTTTATTTTAACGAATAAAAACATGCAACGCATTTTACTTTTATACTTGCACTAGTTATTTGCCCAAAACCTGAAAGGCGTGACCATAAAATACTTCGTCATAATTAAATAAAACATTTCACGGTCTCGGTTGCGCATGAATATAGCAATTCTCAGATTATTTTTGCAACCAAGCAATTCTCAGATGATCGATGCTATTTTATCTACTTCTCTCCCAAAAGAGTTAAAAGAGTCAACCGAGGTAGAATTGCATTATTTTAATAAAATTTGAATGATATAAAGATTTTGGAGAAAAACGGGCCCAAATTCACAAAAAATTATATGTCAAGTATGCAATTTTTTTTGTGGGGGCGGTTTGATGTGTATTAGGCCAATTTCACTCTGATGTTCGATTATAACCATTTTGATCCGTATCAATATATATTTGTGTGTAGGTGATCCGCACGAATACGAAAATTATTCATATAAATATGAATGCAAATTGAACGGTCCTTGCCCAGTTCCACATACCTTATTTTTTTCTTTTTCAGTATCATCATATTTCATCTCTTGTTTTCGTCGGTGTTACTTGCCTCGCAACTAATTTTAATTTGTCAAAGAAGCTATATATTTTCAATTCTTTTGTCTATGATGGGTTTCCTTTTCAATATCTTGACTTGTAAGTTTTGATTCACAGCTGCTCTCTGATCTTCGCTGAATGTAAATGAACATAATTGCCAAATACTTAAAAACGATAATATTCGTCTCTTTTTTCCTTTTTATTTTTTGAAAAGCAAACGATAATATTTATCAAATACTTAAAACGATAAAACCGGCCAGAAGACACAAATGAATAACAGATTCGTAAGGCTTTAATGGACTTCCGATTCTATGCATTACCATTCGTTTGAGTTTAATGGGCCGGATTCGATCAAGAGGTACTTGGTGATATTGTGTGCAACTAGCAATTTTCAGTACTATTGACTCTTGAGCATAGTGACAAGATACCCGAATAATTCATTTTTGGGGTGATGCCGATTGCCGAACCGAACGCCGAATTATTCGGTTGACCGAATTAAACTCAAATAATTCGCGAATTTTACGAACTTTTTCCGAATTTTAGGAATTTTCGAATTTTTTCAAGAACAATTTTTTTTTAGTTTTTTTTTTTTGATTTCTTGCAGGACTGAGATTTCTGATTCGGATAATTCCGAATAATTTCCGAATTATCCCTGAATTATTTCCGAATCACGAATTTTTGATCTCGCCGAACCTAATCCGAATAATTCATTTGTCACTATGCTCTTGAGCTATTTCGCCGTGCCATACAAACGGAAACAAACAATCGAGCGGACAAGAAATTATGATTCAGAAGATCAGACGACGGCCGTTTATGCTCAAACCCAATATCGGATCATAAGCTCACAGAATAAGTCACCCCCTGCCAGGCGACCCCCTTCCCAAATTCCCAACACAAGAAAAAGGAAAGAATAAGAACCTTCTATATATAATCATAGCGTCGACTAGAACAGAACCAAGATACTAAAGATCACTAATCTCCTTAATTTATCTTCCACTTGGTCTCTCCTTCCACAATAAGCAAATGTCAGACAGCACGACCAGCAAGATGATCACGCTCAAGAGCAGCGAAGGAGTGGTGTTCGTGGTACCAGAGACCGTGGCGAAGCAATCTAAAACAATCTCCCACATAATAGAAGACATCAGCACCATCACCTTCATCCCTCTCCCGAATGTCTGTGCACCGACTCTTGCAATGGTGATTGAGTATTGCAAGAAGCACGTTGAAGCAGCAGACAAGCCGCAGACCGAGACGAGTGAGGATGGTAGCAGCCCCATGCCGGCTTCCTCAAGACTTTCTGATGATGAGCTTTGGAACTGGGACGAGCAATTTATAGATGTTGATCAGGAGACGCTCTTTAACCTTATGATGGCAGCTGACTATCTGCACATCCAGGGGCTGCTGGATTTGGCATGCCAAAAGGTGGCCGACATGATAAGGGGGAAGAGCCCGGAGGAGATACGCCAGATTCTCAACATCAAAAACGACTTCACACCCGAGGAGGAAGAGGAGATTCGCTGTGAAAACCTTTGGGCATTTGACTGATGAAAATTGTTAACTCTACTGCTTTGATTTGGTTCAAGATTGTGTCTTTTAGTTGCCAAGAACATTTTTTTAACTAGGTTTTTAAGTCTGTTTTCAAGATGGCATATTTTAGTTGATGTCATAGCAGCTTGATTATACCTTCTCCTTTTCCCAATATCATCATGGTTGCTAAATTTTTGTACAAGGAATTTAGTCTCGACTCAGGAGTGGTTTATGACTTGTGAAGGTATCTTAGCTAGTAAATTTTTGTTTGCTTTTTTCTTGTTTGTCTAATTTCTTTGCTGTATCTGATGTTCCTCTCACTTTGGATGTATGTTTGTGTGAAATTTTTTATAGTAGAAGTAATAAGTTAATTCTAAAAAAAATCTAGGTTGCAATTTCTGGTCAGGTTGACCCTTCGATGGAACTTGGAACTAACAGGTGCTTTGTCTTTTCATCAGAAGTTATAACACCTACAACTAAATTAATAAAAAAAACTTTTATTTAAAGTTTCAATGAATATACAGTAGCCAACTAATTCATATGTGATAACGTCCAGTACATTGTTTGCCTAGAATTAATGGCCTGATGACAAAAGGTGGAATTAGTGTCTATTTACTTGGAAATGTTCATTTTCTTAGAATGATTTGGTGGAATTAGTGTCTATGTACTTTCTTTTCCCCTAAAATTTTGTTTACCTTATTTCTGTCTTTAAATTATGCTTGCGGCTCATATGCTCCATCAAGAAAGCATATATGAGTGATGTTAAAGATACCAAAGTATCTAGCAATCATTCTTTCTTTTGGATTTTTTATTTTGTTTTATTGATTGTTGTGTGTTTCAAAAGGTAATTGAACCTTCAACTATTAATCTGACTGGATGAATTGAACGATAAATTGCACATCAATCCTTCAAGTTGTTCAAAATTCTGCCGGAGAAGGCGTAGCATGAGCATGAGCATGAGCATGAGCAATTAACAATCTGGCCCCGGTGCATGCTAAGCCGATTTTCTATGGGCCAATAAAGGCTGAATCCGATGTAATATATTTGTCTTATTTGGTGTTCAAGAATTTGTTCGGGCTGGGCTGATAGAGAACTGGTGCAGATTTTTTTTTCACAGTGACAAGATACTCGAATTATATCTAAATAATTCTTTTTTAGAATGATGCCGAATTGAATGCCGAATTATTCGGTTAACCGAACTTTGACCGAATTAAACCCGAATAATTCGTGAATTTTACGAACTTTTTCAAAATTTTACGAATTATTCACAACTTTTTTCCGAATTTTTCCAAGAACAATTTTTTTTGCCCCTTTGAAAAAATCCTGAGTTTGCCTCTAGATCTGATTTGAACTGTTCAAAACAGACTTGTCAATAACTCCTTAGTCTGTTTGATTGCAAAATAAGAAAAAAGATTTAAATTTTTTATTCTAACTATTCAAACTCAATCAAACATAAAACAAACTATTCTAAGTTTCTAACTATTTCAAAACCAAGTTCTAAAAATAATATATTCTCACTCCAATCAAACATATCCATAAAAGTAAGGCAAAGGCATTAACAGAGCTGATTTGACTTCATCCAACGGACTAGTTATATGTTTCTTCATTTTATTTCAATTAGTCGTGTGCTGCTTAAAACCAAATTAGCTCTGTTAATAATATCATTACCCGCTGATCGGTAAGTGAAATGTGAAAATATATAGTCCCTAACTTATACGAACTATTAACTTACAATTAACAAAGCACGCCACAATTAAGAAAGGAAGAGGTACATATTACATGCAGCATGTAGCTCACATAAATAAAAACCAAAACCAAATCGAAAAGTAGTAAAAAAAACTCATATAACTTGAAAGGCAACAATTTCTGGTAATAACGATCAGCAGTTGTCAGGTGCCTTAATGCCGCATTTTGCCGGTAACTGCATGGCCAGGTCGGGGTCGATTCCGAGAGCTGGAAGAAATGCAGAGTTCTTATAGGAGCAGAGACACGGCAAGTCGGCATTCTTCATAGCATCACAACACTCCGTAGATGGTGGCGGTGGGTCCGAACCGCTCACCGACGGTTTACACTCCTCCAGTTCCTGCTCAGTTATGTTACAAATTTTCTGCTCTGCACTTGCTCTCATCACAATATTGACATCACAAAATGCCAGAAATAATATAACTAATAGCACAGATGGAACTAACTTTGGAGAGCGGAGGAGCTCCATTTTGTGTTTCCTTTTTAGTTTGAGCATTGGATAGGTTTGGTTAGGTTTATATAGAGAGAATGGCAGGGACTGTGTCTGTGCAGTGGTTGGTGATTGGAATTGCGTATAAATTGGTAGCCAACTTGCTTAAATTTATGGAGTAGCTTTCACATTTTTTAAGTTTACATTTAGAAAACTATCTATGTATTACATGAAACGGGTCAACGATAAGTATAAACTATTTCATAAGTGACCCGCCACATCTTAACAGAGAAACGATAGTATGGAATTTTGCACTGAATGTTGGGGAAATGGTAGGGAAGAGAAGTCACGGGTTGGAAAGACAAAATTGTGAAAAGAGGATTTTGTTTGTTTTTCTTTGACATGGTGAAGTCACTTTTGATGGTGTCTCGAGAGATGTGACCTTTAACCTGAACAGGTACACCGTAACACCGGTTCAAGTTGCAATGTTGCATAAGGTTACAAATCCTCGGTTATAGAATGGACCGCATTACATTATTTTTATTAGATTACCAATTTCAAAACTCTCTGTTTTATTAAATTCTTGACAAAATTATAAGATTAAATAACACAAGACTCCTACAATTCTCTCACACTTTCTTTATTTCATTGAAAAATAGTATTACACAAACTTAGATTTCACATCCATTCATCTCTCTTATTTATCAAATTCAGAGAGGTATTCTCAAACAGTAAATCAAATCAATTATTAATCATAGATATAGAATTATAATTCTAACTTTAGAAGAAAATTCACCACCAACTATTTATTACAAAATAGAAAATAATATTCCAAGCCAACTAAGTACAAAAATCACAGAGGCACCACCTCTCTCATGAGTCATGACTAGGGGTGATTAATGAGAGAGCATGAGCGAGTTAGGGTATGCTCATGCTCGCTCATTTAGTAAATGAGCGAGTTGGTAAATGAGCGAGTTTAAGCGAGTTGATAAATGAGCGAGTCGGAAATGAGCGAGTTTTTAATGAGCGAGTTATGAGTACTAAAATTTAATAAATTGTCATAATTCATTTAAATAAAATAGAATAAAAATCCAACAAAAATATAATCATATTACAAAAATCAACAGTATCATCAATATTTCAACAGTGATACTCACATCAGGTATAATACTATCAGGTTCGAATTTAAGAAGACCTTGATTTCTACCTAGTGCCCATTTTATTTTAAAACAAGTTTTAATGTGTCGTCCAAGAGATGTGGGAGAAATTTGAATGTAGGATGAAACTATGAATATTACACAGGATTTAATGAGGCAAGGCTGATGTGGCAGAAATTTATTTAGGATTGAATGTGGCAGGGATTAGATGTGGCAAATTCTAAATGAGTGAGTTATGAGCGAGCTGGGGCATGCTCATGCTCGCTCATTTATTAAATGAGCGAGCTGTTAATGAGCGAGTTTAACCGAGTTGATAAATGAGCGAGTTTAAGTGAGCATTTAATGAGCGAGTTATGAGCGGCTCACGAGTTATGAGCAATTTACTCACCCCTAGTCATGACCGCCTCATTCATGACTCATGAGTTGGTCTTCTTCGACGATTCCTTCATTACTCATGATCTAAATTCTAATAATTCATGAGTTATGAGTAACCACATGACTTGTCTTGACAGTTTCCTCTTTAGATTTATTATTTTCTTCTTTTATTGGATCCATATCCTAGCATATCAGCTTGTAAATCCAACAATTCTATTTGACGAATTGGAATACCTGAAGAGGAGTGAGTTAGATGTGCACTAAATAAAATAAAATGTTGTATTAATTTGACCTTTCTTTTCGCAATTTGATGGAATTTATTTTGTAATTTTAATTGCTGACGAGACAAATCCTTCAATGAATTTAGATATCTTGAAGCCCTGGTCCTCAATTAGGGAAATAAATCTGATGTTCTTTCTCAAGGAATAATACGAATCTGTTATTCCGATCTCAACAGTTTAAATCTTTCCATGTGCAAAAATTTCAAAAAATATATATTATTTTCATGCATGAATCTTAACGAAGATTTATTTCCCTTCATTTAGGTGCTTTGTACCCAACTTTTTATCTTCATTTTTTCTTTCCTTTTTGACTAAGATGTTTAAAAACAGTTAGGGGTCATTGTCCCCTACCTTACTATATCTTTTAATAAAATGCACTTAACTTTTTAAAAAATGTTACTGTGATTTTTTTTCAAGCCCAAAAAGGGACTCGTTAACATCATACTCCTGCAAAAGAATTCAGATCCAGTGCAATACCTGACTCCGTAGAATAAGATCTGAGTCGCTTTAATCTGTCACCAATCTCAAAATGGACTTTCTATGTCAAAATTGATACTGTATTACTTCTAATTCGGCTGAGAATTTTGTACTCAATTCGGTAGGGGATATAGACTCCTTGCAAAAGAGATAAACTCGGATATTAATTAGAATCTCTACGTTGGAGCTAGCGGGATGCGGTCAGATGTTTGATCGGAGCCACTTGATTCTTATTAAGATTCGTAGGTACCTGATTCACAATAACCATGAGACTATTCATATGGCTAGAGTAGAACAAACAGGCCGTGTCGTGCTGTGCTGTGATTAACACGCTGTGACTTTGGTCTCATGCTATGATTAAGCTATTTTTTTATGTGCCGTAACCAAAATATCAAGGATGGTCATGGCACGTAAATAGTCACGTCGTGCTCAAACGTACCGTGACTTAACGTGACTTGCATGTCTCGCGTGACAATTTGATCATAATTAAGGTTAATTTATTCAAGATTCATTATTTGATCAGGATCTAACGGTCTTAATTATACGTGACTCACGTAACCATATGGCGTGTCATGCCGTACTGTGATGAGATCTTTCACTTGACGTGACGTGTCATGTCAAATTTTCTGAAAATAATTACGGTACACAAATAATCACAACACGTAACCGATACATACTGTAACATTATGTACTGTAATCGTGTTATTTCATGATAAAACCAGCTCCACCGTGCTATTTTTCCTACTCTACATATGGCAACATTGATTTTCATGAGACCGCCTTTGATTCCCTACTTGTTACATATGATTGAGCTCGGAAACTATTATAATCTCTGATCTGTAATGAAGCCCAATACTGTTGGATTTTGCTGGAGTCTTTTCGGCCTAGTATCTCGGGCCTGTTAATTGTTAAAATAAACTAGCAGGAAAATCAAAGCATTGGTTTCAGAGGCGAATCTACTGCAGCACAGGGGCAGCCGCTCCCCTGTTGGATTTCAAGTTTTAGCGATGATTTATTGATAATAATTGACTTTAGTTCTCTCTGAAAATTTTTTTGGTCCCCTCTGAATGTTTGATTTATAATTCGGATTAAATTTAGTGTAAATATCAAAATAAATTTTTTGAATTATGATTAGTAATATTAATTATAAGTTATAAATCAGAAATTATAAGTCAGGATATTGGAAAATATAAGTCAAAATATTATTTTTTTTTATCGAGTACCCAATTAGTTAATGGGTTTAAATATGATAAACAATTTAAACCCGATTCGATATTTTTTTGCCACTCCCTGACAAAAATTCTGGATCCGCCCCTGATTGATTTTACTTTTCCTTTGTTTTTTTCTCCTTCGCTTTTGGTACAAGTTTGTAGGTACAAAAAAAATTATTAATATAAAAAATTCAAATTCTACGGTCTACAATCTATTTAGCAAGATTTTGAAAAATGTCCAAACTGCAATTTTATTTTACACTTTCGGACTAACTTTCTGCAAATTAAATCCACGGTTTTAGCATCTCCAAAATTGCATAACAGATCCATGATTATTTAAAAACTTTAGAAATCTTAATTTCTGAAAAGTGATTAATAGTTATTTAAAAACTTATTTAAATTGTTGAAATTTAGATGGAGATTTAACTATAAACACTAAAGTTAAAGATTAAAACTTAAAGAGCACCATCGGAAGTTATGTTCAATTATCTACATTAGTATATTTTTTACAATTGTTTGATGACAATTATAACAAAGTTGAAATGCCGTAATAATTTACATGTGTATAGATAAAATAATGTAGATCATATCTAATAGTTTTATTTTGACATTTAAGTTTCAAATTTTGAGTTATTAAAATTTTAAAAAATGTCGGCATGATGAAGTCACTTTAACCCTCCTCATATAGAAATACATCATTTAGATTTTGATTTCTTAAATTTCCGATTAATATTACGAGGTCAAATAAGAACAAATTGTATTATAAAATAATATATTTCTTCGCTAATAGGAATTTGCCACGCATCTCTTTCGGTTAGTGATTTTGCGATGGCCAGAAGTCCATTACTAATAGGAATTCACTGGAGATGTCCTTTCTGGACTGTACTGGACGACAACCATAAGACTAGATACAAGGAAGTCTGAGGGGCTTATTAGCATATCTCGAGGCAACAACAGAAAATCAATTGAACTATTAAAGCACAAATTAATTCAAAATTGATTTTTTTTTTTGAATGGTAATTCAAAATCGAATTGAACTCGAGTTCTGCACAAGATCAATTATTAGAATATATTTTTACTTCCATATCATCTTTACATATTTAAAGTCTAAAATAATTACAAGCAAAGAAAAAAAAGTCTAAAATAATTAATGTTTATTATTTTTAGTTGTATTTTTACCTTTTAGATATTTATTATCTTTCACGCGTGAAATATAAATTACATTGATATCTAAAGAACGACAATGTTATATTGTCAGTGGTAGAGATACCGATCTAAATAAAATAATTAAATATCTAGTCACTCAAAATTAAATTCAAGCAAGTCAACAAAAAATTTCAAATTACATGAAAAACGAACGTCATGCTGCTACCGTCATCCATTGCCTGGTCGATTTATTAAACAAAGAGAAAATTCAAAGTTGCCATTTGAAATATTCAAATCGAAATCATAAAAGCTAACAGCGACATATGGGTAAACCTTGGACCCACATCACGGATAATACGCTAACCACAATAAATGCAAAAGCATAAAAAATCAAGATAATGAAGCAGCTTAACTGACAGAGTGACAAGTGCCCGGTTCTAAAATACTAACGGACAAATAAGAATAGCCAAAAGTGGGTCCCGCAATTGCATTTAGGATTTCAACAAAAAGAAACAAAGAAAACGCCATTCCAATTATCTTAAACCAACATCAACAAGTCTTTTACCATCAGTTACAATTATAGGACATTTAAAGAGCAACTATCAACTGTCTTTCACTAAGCATCACACCTTTTGACTAAACAAAACACAGCAAAGCAACATCTACCCCTATTACACTACTACTAAAATATAAAAGTCCCTTCACCGGGTACTACGACAAAAGAACCTCCAGTTCAATCATCAGGCTTCAGCCTCAGCGGCCTTTGCTGGAGAAACAACGATCCAGGACACACCAAAAGGGTCCACCAGGTTTCCTAGGGCCCCACCGCCGCATGCTGTTTCGTCAACACCGATCTCTCCCTGCAACTGGGCCCCAGCCTTCACTGCCTTACCAACTGCTGTCTCCACGTCATCAACTTGGACCCGAATCCGCACTGACGGGGATGTTCCTTCCTTGCTGGTGCAAAAAGAGGGAAGAAGAATTTTTAAGGGCTCAAGGCAACAGAACAGTGAAAATATCAAAGAAAGACGACGATTTGTTACAAGATCTAACAACTTATTTTAAAAAATGGTGAAATATACACAAAAAAATGTAGAGACGATAGAAATATTTAAACATTCTGGAGCCTCATAGCGAAAATAATAGCACCAGTGCACTATGAGCTACATTTTTCCTAATTGCTCTGGTACAAGAGAACACAATGTATAATAACTATCAAATCTAAACAAAAAAATAAATAAACAGAGAAGATACCACATGATCCAGAGCACAAACAGGCAACAGTCAGCGAGAAAACCGAGAAGCTTAGTAGTTCTGTCTAAGGTAAAAAAAAAAAAAAAAAAAAGCACTAATGAATCGGATCTGAGAAAAATACATACACAGGAGCTAAATCTTCCAGCTGGCCACAGATTAACAAGGAGGTGTCGCTGATCTTGAGCTCGGCACAGAGTAGAGAGGGCTGCTCCTGCTCAGCCTTGCGCTTGGAGCAGCATGCACGACTCGCCTCCTCTGCACCAAAAGCCGCCTTATAGAAGGTCACTGCCTCCTCAGCCTTCGACGCCGGTACGGACACCTGAATCAACACGCCGGAGATGGCGATATTAGCCGATGCACCGTTCTGCGCTTCCTCGGCCATGGCAGTAAGAGAAACCTGAAAAGACTGAAAGAGAAAGGGCTTTGTTTTTCTTCGGTAGAGAGAGAAAAATGTTAATGGGAGGGAAAAGGAAGAGATAGGGATATTTATAGAAAAAAAAGGTAGTCACGAGGATAGGATAAGGCTGTGTTTTCGCATTTAAATTTTGTCCGAATTTGAACGGTATCGTTATACAGTTGATTGACGAAATTGCCACTTGGCTTGTGGAGTTGTGGGTGGAAAAAGGTCACAAATGCACTCTTTATTACTGTCGGATTTTGAGAGCGTGAATCCCCATAAGAAATGGGGAAACATAAACTGTGGACTACGCGGTAAAATCGAGCTGGTTTGGTGGTTTTTACCGTAATTTGATCAAATATCTGGAGCAAATTCACAAGTAGAACAGGGGACCGGTGTCTAGGAATTCGTATCCTCTGAGATATCTCATATTTTGCGTGACTTTTTATAAATCAGAAGCCGTTCAAATACGTTCTGCACGAATCTCAAAGCTCAAATAATATTGGGCCCTGCAGTATCCCCGAATAGAAACCGGACACGTCGGTCACGCAAAATTTGAGATTTGAGATATCTCAGAGGATACGCACTCGGTGTCTAGGGAGTAGGCCCTGCTTTTCCTGCCGTATCACACGATCACGTTTTCCACCTCGCTTGGAGAGTCTTGACTGGTAAGTCCATATCCTCTGAAGGTGACGGAATACTTCATTTATATCCGAACCGTCCGATTACAACAAAAACATTATGGTGAAATGCAAGGATCTCCTTAATATACGTGCAGATTCTGATCGAACGGTTCAGATATAAAAAAATATTCTGTTACATTAGATTATATTAATTCATAAATTCCACTTGGACATTGTGATCTTGTCCGTCCGATAAAATGAAGGTTCGATTTTGATAAGAAATTGTCTCTCTAAAAGTTCTAATTTTCAAAATCTAATATTGGCGGATTGATCTTGATCGGACGAGCAGGGAGATATGGTGGTGACGGTTATCTTCTTCTGACAGCAGAAGCGGATGTATTTTGGGTCGGATGCTCTACAGTAACTAAAAAATTTAAATTTGGTTCCGGACCGTGTAATTCGGACTTGGTCGGAAGATTCGAATCAGATGGTTTTAGGAGATCCGACGAATTCATAAATGTTGGAAATTTCACCATTTCTTGGTTATATTCGTAATTCATGGGACCGGGGACCGGAGATTTAGACTTCGGTAGTAGGTGCATCAATTTATGATTTCTAATTCATATTTACTAGGTTTGTACTTGTTTAATAATTTGTACATGATTTGTTGTTATTAACCAAGTAGCCAACAAGCTAGTGATCAACCATTCGAGTTGTAGTTGTGCATAGTGGTTTAATTTGGCCCGACCCTGCCCGCCCGTACCCGATACCCGAGCTCGGGTATAGGTCGGGTACGCGGGTAGGCGGGTACGGGCAAAGGACGGACCGGACCTCTATTTTTGGACAAATACCCGAGTAAACCCGGACCGACTCGAACCCGTGCCCGTACCCGTATACCCGTGTACCCTACCCGTTATACCCTACTCGTATACCCTACCCTTATACCCGACCCGTTTAAAATTTGAAATTCAAAATCCATTTCCCATCGGTTCAAGTCCAATCCGGACCGGTCAAATCGAACCCACCCGTGCCCGACCGGATTTGACAAATTTTTTTTTTCTCTGTTTCTTTTAAAATTTAAATTTTATCCCTCTATCCAATCAAATCTCTTTAAATACACTCCTCTTCCTCCCTTCATTTTCACATCTCCATATCCATTCTCAATATCCATATTCTCTCAATCTCAAAATTTATTATTCTCAAATTTTAAATTTATTGTTTAAAAAAATATATAGTTCTAAATTTAATTCCTTCAACAAATACGCAAACGGAATTACAAAGGTATCGAAATTACGAAGTTCGGCACCTCCCGCAAGATTTTTTTCGCGAGATTTAAAGGTTACATTTATTTCATGTTAGATTAATTTATTTTTGTAGAGTAAATTTAGTTTATGCTAGATTTACTAAATGTTAAATAATTAGATTTGTTAGATTTATTTTATGTTAAATTTGTTAAGTAAATAGATGTGTTAGATTTATTGAATATGTTATATTTATTTAATTTATGTTAGATTTCTTAGATGTGAAGTAATTAGATTTGTTTTGAAAAGGTTAGATTTTATTTTTGAAATTCGCATTTATTTTTAATAGGTTAAAAAAAGATGTTAGATTTATTTTTGTGAATATGTGAAGTAATTAGATTTGTTTTGAAAATGTTAGATTTTATTTTTGAAATTCGGATTTATTTTTAATAGGTTAAAAAAAAATGTTAGATTTATTTTTGTGATTATGTGAAGTAATTAGATTTGCTTTGAAAAGGTTAGATTTTATTTTTGAAATTCGGATTTATTTTTAATAGGTTAAAAAAAGATGTTAGATTTATTTTTGTGAATATGTGAAGTAATTAGATTTGTTTTGAAAATGTTAGATTTTATTTTTGAAATTCGGATCTATTTTTAATAGGTTAAAAACAGATGTTAGATTTATTTTTGTGATTATGTGAAGTAATTAGATTTGTTTTGAAAAGGTTAAATTTTATTTTTGAAATTCGGATTTATTTTTAATAGGTTAAAAAAAGATGTTAGATTTATTTTTGTGATTATGTGAAGTAATTAGATTTGTTTTGAAAAGGTTAGATTTCTGTTTTTTAATTTCTGTTTTTTAATTTCTGTTTTTAATTTCTGTTTTTTAATTTCTGTTTTTAATTTCTGTTTTTTAATTTCTGTTTTTTTAATTTCTGTTTTTAATTTCTGTTTTTTAATTTCTGTTTTTTAATTTCTGTTTTTTAATTTCTGTTTTTTAAATTTCTGTTTTTTAAATTCTGTTTTTTAATTTCTGTTTATTTTTTTCAATAGGTTTAAAAAAATGACAACTCCTCCTCATCGCGACTCGGGGGAAGATTTTGCTTCGAGATTGTCGGTCTCACTTTTTGGCCCCGCTATGCCACCGCCAAATTATTCAGAAAACTATCCACCTAATTATCTTGATAGTTCTTCCTCCCAAATACCACCACCTAATTATCCACTAAATTATCCACAAGATTATCAAAGAATGGACCAAATGCTACAAACAAATTATCAACAACCCCCCAAATGAGTGCACCATATTATACAAATAACGATCCAAATGCATACATTCCACAAGAAACACTTCAACCGACACCACCGTATTCATATGGAGGCATGGGCTCATCTTCTGTAGCATCGAGTCAATTCACTAACACTATCCCTATAGGAGGTACACCTTCGACAGCTGAACCTGAAATTCACTAACATTATTCACTAACACTTCAACCGACATCACCGTCCCTTCCGAAAGTTGTTTTAGTTCGGCGAACAGGATCCTCTCCGATAAACGTAGTAAGTTGGGTCCACATGTTTTTGAGAGACTTGTGTGCTTGAAAGATTGGATTTAGGCTGAAGAGCGCAAGCAACATACGCATCAACAAGCATCATCATCCGAAGTCGACACTGAAGAAAGTGGTACCGAGGCGCGACACGAGGCTAATTCGGATTCAGACGGTGCAGAAGAGAGCGAAGAATGGTATAGGAATGCGAACTTCTAGATATGTAGTGTCGGTATAAATTTCGTACGTTTTTTAATCTTTATGGTTATTTCTTATATTATAAATTTCTAAACATTTTAATTAGTTTTTAAATTATTCATTTTAAAGAAAAATTACTAACAAAAAAAAGTTAGAACTTCGCCTATGTTATTTTACATAGCCGGTCCCAAGCCCAGAATAAAGGAGGAGGGTAACTTTTATTTATATTTTATTGAACCCATTGAAAATAAATGAACGTTTCCAAAATATATTATTAATTTAAAATGAACGTTTAGAAAATATATTAACAATTTAAAATGTAAACTAAAAATTTCGAGATATAAATAAATTATGAAACTATATAATTAGAATGAGAATTTGAAAATAAAATAAAATGACTCGTGTAAAGAAATAAATAAATACATTTGTACTTAGCCGAATAAATATATAAATTTTCGCACGAATAATTTTTATATATAAGTTACAAATTTTATTTATTTAGAACTTATAAAGATGTGACTTGATAATTTTATGTATTTATATTTACACTATTTGATATTGAACTGTTATGTCTATTAAGATTTTAAAAGTCGAATTATAAATACGTATTAATATTCGTACAACACTGTAAAAAAAACAGAAAAAAAACAGAAAAGAAACAGAACAAAAAACAGAACAAAAAACAGAACAAAAAAACAGAATGAGTAGAAAACAGAAAAAAAAAAAAAACAGTTTTGAAAAAAAAAAAAACCGGACTTTACACTATTTGATATTGAACTATTATGTCTATTAAGATTTTAAAAGTCGAATTATAAACACGTATTAATATTCGTACGACACCGTAAAAAAAAAAAAAAAAAAAACAGAAAAAAAAACAGAAAAAAAACAGGAAAAAAACAGAAAAGAAAAGAAAAAAACAGTTTTGAAAAAAAAAACCGGACCGGACCGGCCTCTACCCGGACCGCCCTGCCCCATGCGGGTACCGCGGGCAAGGGTATAGGACGGGCAGGGCACGGTTTTTCGAAAAGAAACCCGAGGATGCCCGGTCCGTGATACCCGTCTACCCGAGATACCCGTGCCCGAGCCTTGCCCGTGCCCGAGCCCGGGTATGCCCGGTCCGTTCGGCCTGGCCCGATAATTAATACACTAGTTGTGCATGGTAACAATACAGCTGGAGGCCTGCTAATTGCCTGGAAGAAGTCCTATCAACTCCTTAACTCATGGGCTACAAGGAACTCCTGTTCTGCTCTACTTAAGCAAGACAGTACTGGTGCATTTTTTCTTCTAACCAATGTTTATGGTCCCTCATCTGAAGCCCCTAAAGGGCGGTTTCATTAATCAACTACATAATTAAAATTAAAATCAAAATTAACGGTGTGACAATGAATTTAAAATTCAAATTGTCCCACCTCTCGACTGTGTGTCTGATTTATTCATATTGACAACTAAATCATGAATTTTCTAGTCCAATGCTTCTCCTTTGTGTGTCTGATTTATCCATGTTGACAACTAAATAAGATACTTACTCAAAACTATCTTCAAAGCTCATAGTTGTTGAGTTTTCCGGCTCGATAAAAAATGTGCATCATCCGCATATAGTAAGTAGTGTTTGAATAATACCCTTAACGGGTATACCCGCCCGTACCCGCCGCCTAGGGTACCCGTGCCCGAGCCCGGGTATGGGTCGGGTACTCGGGTACGCGGGTACGGGCAAAAACCGGACCGGACCAGTTATTTTAGACCAATACCCGACCATACCCTACCCGAGTTTATCCGTACCCGACTAAACCCGTACCCGTATACCCGAGTACTGTTCATCACATTTCAAAATTCAAAAAATTTGATTTTTTTCCCCCCAAAAAAATAAGAAAAAATTCAGAAAAAAAACCAAAAAAAAAACAAAACCAGAAAAAAAAACAGCAAAAAAAAAAAAAAAAAAAAACTGCAAAAAAAATAAATAATAATAAAAAATACCCGTACCCGTACCCGCCCTACCCGTCAAGGGTACATGGGTACGGGTATAGGACGGGTAGGGTATGGTTTTTGAAAATTATACCCGCCATACCCGTACCCGTATACCTTGTACCCGAGTATACACGTACCCGAGTCGGGTATACCCGGAGTACCCGTACCCGCCCGAGTATAAATACACTAATAGTAAGCAAGCCTTCATGGACTGAAACAAAAGTCTGATTGCTCCGATATTCGTTAATTTTGCGATTCATCTTGCAAAAAAAATCCATAGTTATTATAAACAACAATAATGATAATAAAGGATCTTCTTGATGCACTCCTCATCTAAGCCTTATCTTCTTTTTTTTTCTGGCAAGAATAAATGATCTATGAGGTGTCTTATGAAAGAGGAGGGTTTTAATGCCTCCATTTTTCATGCCTTCATCATGCCTCCATTTTTAAAAACTTAAATAACTCAATGTTTATAACTTAAACGTTAAAATAAAACCGTTAGATGTGATCTATGTTATTTTTTTCATGTGCCCATAAAATTATCACATTTTGATTTTTCTTTTACGTGAATCAATAAGTTAAAAAATCAACGTCTAAAAATTATCCACATTAGTATACATTTTTACAAGCTGAAGATGACAACCAAAGCAAAGTTCAAATGTCACAATTTTTTACATGTGCGTAGATAAAATGATGTAGTTCATATCTAACGGTTTTATTTTGAATTTTAATATTTAAATCTGGTGTTACTAAAGTATTTAAAAATGGAAGCATGACATAGGCACAAAAAATAAAGGCATTTGAACCCTCTTCCTTATAAAATGAGAAAATATTTTTGTCCACTGGGTTTTTTGTCCACCATCTGTCCACAACACTATCCATTCCCGGTTTAACTGTCTTCAACTGTCTCCCCGCTAACCAATTTATAACGGCCTATTTGTTGGGGTTCACGCGGTGCTAACCGGAACCCGTTTTAGGCTTAAGTTGCGGAATGACCGTAGAACAAAAATTTCTACGGCCAACTTAAGCTCAGGATTAAACGGGGTATGTCAGGAAACTTTCCAAGGCGGTCCACCTTCAGTATTCCTTTGGCATCAAAACCCAATTTAATCCTTTTACAGATCTACTCCATGATTGATTTCTAAAACTTTAATCTACTTACAAATTAAATAGATTAATATAACATATTTATACCTTGTTTCCAAATCACAGTTGGAATGCAGACCGAGCGAGTAGAGCCTCACCAGGGAAGGAATCGACTCGGAGTATCACACGTGTGATACCTCTATCGGTTATCCACCAGGACTAACCGGAGAGCGGTTTATTTCTTCTGCCAGAAATACCGTAAACCGCGGAATTCTGCAAAAACACTATTCACGGGGAAAAGACGAAAACCCGTAAACACGAATTTTCGATTGCTCAGTTTCATCAATATGCAAAACTGACATACCGCTAAATTCGGTAAAACACTATTCATCGATCCCGTAAATATTCTCCACAACAACCCGCAATATTATACGTCAACTACGTATAACTTTCTTTTCTCAACCGAAACACTATTTGGGAGAGAAACCGAGAAAGAGAGAAAATACCGATTTGTTTCTGCACGAAAAGATACATGTGAATGTGCATATGTATATATGTGAATATATCTTTCTCTCTCTACCCCTCCACCCCTATTTATAGTGTTTAGATTCGGTTGCAAAAGACCAAAATGCCCTCCAAGTTCGGCCTATTTACAAGATATGCCATTGACACCTCATCTTTTATATGTGAAATGACCAAAATACCCCTTCCACACCCTTCCACATTCTTCTCCATGCTTCTACACATGCAAGGTGGCATAGGTGTGAAATGACCATTTTGCCCTTGTGGATAGGATTGATGACATGTCATCTGGATAGGATCAATGACGTGTCATGCGGATAAGCACGAATCTGAAAAGACCCGAATGCCCTCGGCCCGAACACAAATAATATTCGTATAATTATTCTGAACAATTATATATATATTTTTCTTTCGGTTATTTGTTTCGGTATCGATGACGTGTCATCTGGATAGGATCGATGACGTGTCATGCGGATAAGGACGAATCTGAAAAGACTCGAATGCCCTCGGCCCGAACACAAATAATATTCGTATAATTATTCTGAATAATTATATATATTTTTCTTGCGGTTATTTGTTGTTTCGATAATTTATACAATGTGTCCTGCACATTTATAAATTAACCGGTTAACTTTTATACAACGTGTCATACACGTTTATAAATTAACCAATGTTTTTGCTTGTTATTTTTACATAACATTTATAATTTAATTATAACACGTATAATTAATTATAACCATCTTAATATTAATTATAATCAATTTATAATTAATCAGTAAGATTCTCCGAGTAGCTCCTATATGGTGTGACCCAATAGGATCTGTGTTATGTTGGTAAACAGAGTTAAAACTGTTTTAACTTCTGTTAGTCATGGGTGGCATCTGGCAACACATCATGACCATCCAATTACACAGATGATGCTGTACTGTACAATATCACGATCCAGTAAACAATTTACTTGTGTCTGTTCTTCTGTCTCATAGCTATCAGATTAGTTTCAAGGTAGATGTGTGTCATCCTTGCTAACTTAATCTTTTCTTGATCTTGAGAAGATTATCAAATATAATTACTCTTGTAATTATACCGCTAGCAGATAATCTTACTCTATCAAGGGGCCCAGTGATGCTATAGCTCGTATAGAGATACGAGGGACAAATAGTATTCTTGGTAAACTATCACTTCCTCAGCTAAGCTATACATATGGAAAAGCTACCGTTATGACTACTTTTTACGGACAGCGGTGGATAACAATCACACATACATATTTCTCAGTGGGAACGATAAATACCTCATACTGTAGAACGTGACACTGAATGAAAACATAAATGACACGAACACAATTATATTTAATGTTTCATTCGGGGTCTGTCAAATACCATGTTTCTAAAACATGTATCTATGTGATTAAAATGACATCTCGTGTCAGGTGGTTTGTAAAACTTAACCATCTTTTAATCCACATACTAACCTTATCGCGGTAATTAGTGTTCCTGCTAATTACCTTGGTCAGTGACCTTTTAAGAGTATATATCATCTATATTATGGAGTTTCACAATTTCAGTCATGAACTCGAAATGATCCATAAATTCAATAATACTCAAGGCAACAAAATGCTATATAAATAAACATTCAATTCATGAACAAAGTTTTATGATAAATTATCGTATTATTGACTTCTAGATTATTACAAACTAACACTATTTAAACATCGACAGACGACGTAACCTTTCTTTTTTTGAATTTCATTTCCGATATTTTCAAATCCGATCTGATTTTCTCCGCATTTGGTGATTGCCTTCCTCTTTCACGCGACGCCAGTTATTGATGGATATGGGTTGGCGCATCATCTCGATTCCTTTGCTCCGGTTCCTAATGAGCAAATTAAGGTCGGTGAACAGTTTCAAACCAATCCGGCCTTCGCTTCTTGGAGGATGCAAGATCGATTTCTTCTCGGATGGCTTCGTTCGACCATTTCTGGCTTCGTTCTGACTCAGTACGTCACGAGGCTCTCCTTTTACTCACGAGGTTTAGTTCTAACTCAGTACGTCAATTTAATCATGTATACGAAATCGTAATCTATATGATTTTTTTTTGTATTTTTCTTTTGTCATTTATTTTTCGTTCAATTTACGATTTCATTTTTGAGATTACTGACTCGATCTCGTTGTTTGAACATGATCGCCATGGAAGAGTTATTCAAACAGAGTGTTATTCAAATTTCTCTGCTCAGGTTTAATTAGATCGATCGTGCAGATCTGAACGGCCTCCTCTCCTATAGTCCATTTTATACATGATCGCAATGGAACCTTCAATCGTGGAGCGCAATCGAATAGAAGTTATTTTTGTTGAAGAGCATGGCAAAATTCAAATCTAGTAAGTTATTTATGTTGAATTTGTTGTTTTCGTTGTATACAGTAACAGATCTAGCATTTCAAATGAAATCTGGAGGAAAGAGATGATAGAGAGGCGATATGGAGTATTGATCTGTTACTTTTACTGTATTGCCCCGTTAATTTTACAGTATTCATCTTGTCATTTTACAGTATTCATCTTGTGAAAATCTGGAGGAAATAGATGATAGAGAGGCGATATGGAGTATTAATCTGTTAATTTTACAGTATTTATCTTGTAATTTTACAGTATTTATCTTGTAATTTTACAGTATTCATCTTGTGAAAATCTGGAAGAAAGAGATGATAGAGAGGCGATATGGAGTATTGATCTGTTAATTTTATAGTATTGCCTCGTTAATTTTACAGTATTCATCTTGTGGAAATATGGAGGAAAGAGATGATAGAAAGGCGATATGGAATATTGATTTGTTAATTTTACAGTATTTATCTTGTAATTTTACAGTATTCATCTTGTAATTTTACAGTATTCATCTTGTGAAAATCTAGAAGAAAGAGATGATAGAGAGGCTTCTTATTCATCCGAACAATATTCAATTGAAAATTCTACTGTATACAAGATTCAATTTTACAGTTCTACTGTTTCAATTTTACAGTATACAAGATTCAATTGTAAATTTTATTGTGTAGAAGATTCAATTTTACAGTATACAAGATTCAATTGAAAATTTTAATGTATATAAGATTCAATTTTACAGTATACAAGATTCAATTTTACAGTATACAAGATTCAACCCAGTGCGGACGCTAATAACTAACTCTAACTGCCAATAACTTCCTATAACTGTAATTTCCGAAAGTACAGTTTGAAAGTACATTTATTTGTCATGTTGTGCAAGTTGCTATCTTTTTCTAACTATCATGGGACCACTTCAAATAGTTGCTGGATGTTTTGTGATTAACTGATATATTTTATGTGATATATTGTATAATTATACAGCATGTAGAAGTAATTTTACAGTATTCGCACAAGTCAAAGCTGTGGACAAATGGTGGACAAAAGGCTGTGGACAATTAGACGCTTCCAATTCTAGCTAACAATGTCAAACATTTTTTCTTCATTGGCCTTTGTATTCCCAAAGACAATTTTTCCATGTGTGATTGGTGCACGACTTGTTGAACATATATAAATCTCTTAGTTTTATGTCTTTTTTTCCATGTGTGATTGGTGCACGACTTGTTGAACATATACAATTTTTCCATGTGTATTACATGTTTGAGCAGTGTGAGAGGTGTGTCTTGATTAGTTATATTTTGAAATACCAAGTGTAAGTCGGGTAGCAAGTTATTGAGGAATCATTTATGGAATTTTCCAATACAGTTAGGAGCATATCTGGTGTATCTTGCGGGAGGAAGGGGGTGCCCTCTTGAATTTTAAAAAGTAATTTGACTTAACATGCCCACGTTAATTCCCTCTCCCTCCCATCCCATCCTTTTCGGAAATTAATTTTGTCTCCCTATTGTTTTGTTGTTTTTTTATTTTTTATTTTTTTTTAAAAGACAAAATGCTCATTCCATTGATCGAAATATGGATAATTATACCATCACAGTTGTTCCAGTTTTTAGAGTCAACAGCAAAAAAAACCGCAACAACAAAACAAACACTAAGACATACATCATCCAAAGCTTTAACACTTGCAATATTCCAAAAATAGACTAATGTTGCTAAAATTAAGCCGCTAAGTAATGGGCTGAGGCTAATAATATCTAAATGACAAAATTGGGGTTTAGTATTCATCGCATCTAGGTCATCGCAGGAGGACCCCCATCAGAGTCGGTTGCTGGCTGGTAAACGACCACCTCCATGGGCATGTATTAAGCTAATGAAATAACATCTTCAATCACAGGAAGTCACTCTCCAACCACATCTTTGACTTTCTTCTTCAAGGTATCTGACCAATAGCCACACAAGGTTTTAATGAGCAAAATTAATGATCTAGCAGTTTTAACATGACCATTAGTAAAGCATACTTCATTAGAATACCATCTTCAACCGCATCGATGTTGTTTTTTTATATAAACAATTGCAATTTTATTGTTTTTTTTATTTAATTGACTATTATTAATTTATATTATACAAGTGACTATTTCAGTTGCTTATTAATTAAAAAACAGGCTATCTAATAAGACAAATATTAATTTTTCTATTTTTTTTCTATTACAAGATTGCAACCAAACACAGCCTTAGCGGCTTAACTCTTTACCAATATTAAAGGAACACAATGTCTTCTCTTTAATATGGGGATAAACTTTGTAAAGGATGAAAACATATTTGATACGAGGAATACATAATACTACTAGCTTAGTAGCTTTGTCGGTTGGTCCAAACTGGAGAGAGAAGATCAGTTAGATTAATTTGGTGGGACCTCCATTTGTGGGTCACAGACTGGAACGCGTATCCTCTGCATTAACTCAAAAGGAAATCTTTTGAGTTAATGAATATTAATTATCTGATTTTAAACAGAGTCAATCCGCCACCTGCCTGTAACATAAGGGTTCTTTCAATATTAGTGTAGATTTTATCTGCACTAAATTTAAAGCAGATTAGACGATTGAGATTGATTAACTCAAAAGATTCCCTTTTTGAGTTAATGCAGAGGATACAAATATGACAGACTCAGAGTCTCACGGTTTGGATGTGATCTTTCATCTCCGTAGTCCGTTGCTTGCACCTGAATTTGTTAGGTTCGCGTACCCGCTTCGAGAAGTGTACTCGGACGATTCAAAAAGCAGTAATAGTAAATTATATAATTCTAATGTTTGTGGTGGTCAGACTCTGTTTCGAAACTGCGACCTTCAACTGACAGAGTTTAATTTTTTATTTACAAAAATTAATATAAAATAATGTAGAATATTATAAAGATTGCTTCCAAATTTAGATTCATAGTTTGGATTGAGAAAAAAAATCAAATTCAACTGAGTACGACAACAATACAAAAGACAGCACGAAAAATACGGTTCCAATGGATCCCAAAGACCTTTGTTTGGAATTTGGATTGAGGGAGGAGAGAGAGAGGTCGGAGTGTGTGTTCTGCATTGTATTTAATGAATTTTTGGTATCCGTAGTTTCGATTGTTGAGATTCTCTGTGGTCAAGTCCACAAAACATTCGCTGTGTGTGACGTATTTAGTGGATTCGAAATACAATCGGCTCTAATTTTTTTAAAAAAAAGCTAAATTATTTTGCAATTCCGTCTACCAAATTTAAATCCACAAATACTAATTATCAATGATTTAAATAACATTTATCACGTCATAACAGAATAATTATAAAAATAACGTTATTCTCATATAGCACTGCTATAGCGTGAAATAACACGTTATAGCACCGATAGGGCCTTAGCTTTTATAGTCCGAAAATACTATAGCGTCGTCTTATATTATTTTATATTAATTTCTACAAATAAATAATTTTCTACAAAGTATAATTTGCCAATGAATCTTTTTAAAATAAAAAGCAAGCAAATGCCGAAAGCCCGAAACTGCTAAATAATTAGACTGTTTTAGATTTTAAATTTAATTTTCAGGACGCTAAAATTCACTCTTGAACTTTTTTTATAGCATCATAAATATTTTGTTTCAGTAAATAAAACTGGTTTTTCAGATTTTTTTTTTAAATAGTAGTCTAAGCCAGTGTTGTAAATTAACGATATGTGGTTGTCAGACGGACGAGGTACTGCCAAGCGATTAATCGGTATGCGGCCGATTAATCGGAATTACACTGACAATTTAACGTTTTTATTAAATTTATGAATATATATAATAATTTATTAAAAATAATTTAATTAACTCATTAAACTTATCAAATAAACTTAATTTAACTTAATTTCATTATTATAACGTGACACTACACTTTTTTTTTAACGCATAAGCAATTTATATGTGTCAGTAACACATTTATTTAATGAAAAATAAATTCAAGAGTTAAACTTTTTTAAAATACTAATAACATATTATGCGAAAGAAATGAAACATTCCAATATAAAATCACTAAATTTAGTTTATAATAACAACTTAGTTTCATAAATGAATATGTTGTACTATTTAAAAAAAATTACTTCAATAATTAGTAAGAAAATATATGATAAATAAACAGAAGAAGAATTAATCAATTTTAAAGTAAGTGAGAAGAAAAAACATATATAAAAAATATTGAATGTATGCTCAAGTACAAACAAAACTGCAATACATTATTTAAAAAACTTATTATCACACACTATCACATAAAAAAGAGAGTAAATTTGAATTTTTTTTTAATGAAATAGATTGAAATAAACGGGAATAATCGGCCGATTAACCAGGAAAGACGGCCGATTAAATATTTTCCACCGCAAACATGCCTCCGTTAAGAGTATGCGTGACGATCTGACTGTTGGTTTTCGCGCGGTGCTAACCAAAAACCCGTTTAGGCTTAAGTTGCGGAATGACCGTAGAACAAAAATTTATACGGCCAACTTAAGCTCAGGATTAAACGGGGTATGTCAGGAAACTTTCCAAGGCGGTCCACCTTCAGTATTCCTTTGGCATCAAAACCCAATTTAATTCTTTTACAGATCTACTCCAT
This sequence comes from Carex rostrata, assembly GCF_964058835.1. Lineage (NCBI taxonomy): Eukaryota > Viridiplantae > Streptophyta > Magnoliopsida > Poales > Cyperaceae > Carex > Carex rostrata. The sequence continues at coordinate 6,279,450 of NC_135918.1, forward strand.
GATTGATTTCTAAAACTTTAATCTACTTACCAATTAAATAGATTAATATAGCATATTTATACCTTGTTTCCAAATCACAGTTGGAATGCAGACCGAGCGAGTAGAGCCTCACCAGGGAAGGAATCGACTCGGAGTATCACACGTGCGATACCTCTATCGGTTATCCACCAGGACTAACCGGAGAGCGGTTTATTTCTTCTGCCAGAAATACCGTAAACCGCGGAATTCTGCAAAAACACTATTCACGGGGAAAAGACGAAAACTCATAAACACGAATTTTCGGTTGCTCAGTTTCATCAATATGCAAAACTGACATACCGCTAAATTCGGTAAAACACTATTCATCGATCCCGTAAATATACTCCACAACAACCCGCAAGATTATACGTCAAGTGTTACATTCCGAAATTTTAAAACATGATTAAATGGATAAAACGATCATTTGACTTAAATAAAAAGTTTAATTAACTTAACGATCGTTCAGAAATTTTCTGACCGACTAAAACGAAACTAAAATTTTGAAATATAAATGAATCATAAAATTATGTACATTAAAATTTAGAGGGTTAAAACATAAAATAAATAGTTGTATTGAGTTCTAATTAGGAGAATAAATATACAAAATTATTGTACCAATAAGATTAATATAAAACTTACGAATTTCATTCAATTATGAATTTTAGGATTTGATTTGATATATATATATATATATATATATATTGTTTGATAATGAATTATTTAGATTTTAAATTGACAAATAAAGGTCCGAAATATACATACGAATTTAATTGTAAAGTTTTACGAAAATTCGACTCGAATTTATAAAAGAAACGGACCATAAATCAATTAAATGAGACTATACTTGAATTCAGAATTTTGTGAACCCTTAGATTTATTTCAGCACGGATCTTAAAGGTTGTAATTTAAATTTTGGAATTACATCAACTCTTGGATTCCACCCAGCACGAATCTTGAAGCAACCTAATTAATACAACCCCCCCCCCCTCTCTTCTCTCTTCCTCTCCTTCCCAAACCGTGACAGCCCCCCCCCCCCACCCGCCCCTTCTCTGTTCTACGCCAAAGCCCCAGGGGGCTCCGCCCCTCCCCTCTCCCGTCACCGGCGGACCCACCAAAATCCGCCACCTTGCTCTCCTCTCTTCCTCTCTAGCCGTGAGAGCCCCAGCTCCGGCCCCCCCCGCTCCTTCTCCTCTCTTCTACACCGAAAAACAGGGGGCCCCGCCCCTCCCCTTCCGCCGCTGCCACGGCCAGCAGCCGCTGCCCCACCCTCTCCTCTCCTCTCCTTCCTTCTCAGTCTGACCCGCCAGAACCGCCAGACCCGCCAGACCCGCTTAGGATCCGAAACCCTAGAAATTGGGGGTCCGTCCTTGTTGCTTGCGGGTGCTAATCGGGTGTCTCTTGGTGCTAATATGGTGGTTGGAGACGCTAAATCAGCGGTGGTTGATTCAATTTTGGTGGCTACAAGGCACGGCGAAACCCGCGGAACCGATCTCTTGTTTCGACATTTTCTCTTGCGGTTAATTTCTAAAATTCGTGAATTGTGTGTATTGATGAATTGATTAATGTCGTAGGATGTGAATTTGTTAAGTTTCGAGTACGGGTTGTTGATTTTCCCGACTCAATCGAATTTCTCGTATAAATTAAATATAAGGGGTTATATTGGAAAATAATTTTTATTAATGGTCGGAATTGTAAAATATATGACCATAGTGCTTGTATGAATTAAAGAGAATTGTAGTTAGGATTTTGTAAAGGGAATTATAGTTAATTACACCTTTGCTCGGGTTGTTGATTTTCCCGGTAAATGGTGCTGAATTGTTATGTACCAGACCTTGACTTGACGGGGACCAAAAATGTAAATAAATTAAATAAGTAGGCCATGGGATTAAAATGTAAGACATGCATGAGAATTTTATACATGAGATTTGAAAGTGAAAATAGTTATAATGAACTTGAAATGAATTGTGAATTGTTAATTAGAGGCTTAAACCTTTGCTAAATTATGGGCCTTTAGTTAAATTGAATTGGAATAAAATAATTGATACTTCCACAGGACCAAAGTGTAATAAGGTGAATGTTTATATAAGGGCCGACCATATATATATAATTTTGGAATTGGACTTGAATTAAAATGATTATAAATGAGCCGAAAGGTATAAAAGAATTGACGAATTGAAAGACGGCTTTTGGAATTTAAGTTTTGAGAATGTAACCGAACTAAACGAAGTAATCGTATAATATAGGTGTAGGCTCAGTCGAGCCAGATTTCGCGAGGCAATTTGAGACGCCTGATCTTTAAATTAAGCGGTACGCTCGTCATAATAAGGTGCGGGATTCTTGGACTTGTTTGATACTTTATTTTCAGGAATTAAACTGTTTATTCGTTTGTCATGTTGAATGATTAATTGTTGCATATTTTGGAATTCATACTGCATATTGATTCTTGCATAAATGAGAAGGATTGAATGGTTTTAGTTAAGGTTGATTGGCATGTTGGTATGGTTATTAATTGTTTAGTTCTATGAATTGTTCTTGTTGTGAATGAATCTGCCAGGCCGACCTGTTTAGGTGGCTGGTTAAGGTAACGGTGGCCTATCCGTTGACCGGTGTTTATGAATTTGCCAGGCCGACCTGTTTAGGTGGCTGGATAGGGTGACGCTGCTGACTTATGCGTTTGACCTGTTAGAATTTGCCAGACCGACCTATTTAGGTGGCTGGATAGGGTGACGCTGCTGACTTATGCGTTTGACCTGTTATGGATTTGCCAAACCGACCTGTTAAGGTGGCTGGATAAGGCGACGGTGCGCTATCCGTTGACCATGTGTTATGATTTTGTGAGACTAACCTGTATGTGTGGCTTTGAGATATATTTGCTTGAGATTTAGCAAAGTTGACCTGTATAGGTAACTTTGATTCCGTGTGTTGCATTTGTGTCAAGTTGACCTGTATTGGTGACTTGTAATCGAACCTTAGGAAATGGTTAAGCCAAACAGCAATTTCAGATGGGTGTCCGATAAAGGTTCAGCTTGGTTGGCCATCTGTAGGCGCTTGTAACCCTACAGATGTGGGTTTGATAACGGTTCAGCTCGAAAGAACATCTGTAATTGCTACCAGCCCTAATGAACTGAGTTAGGAATCGAGTTAAGCCAAAATAGATGTTGTGTTTTGAAATCCATATTGAAATTCCGTAAACTGTGTTTCAGGTTGATTAACTGTTGTCGAGTAGTGGCATTCTGTTATTTATGTTTTCTTATATAACTGTTTGCATTGTTGTTGTTTGGGTTTCATCTTTGAATATAGAGTTTGATTGCAAGTCCAATAATCTAAACTGTGGCAAATTTTCGCACTGAGGATTTATTCTCACCCCCCACCCTCCCGATTATTTTCAGGTTTATTTTACGGATGCAGCGAATGAGGATATTGGTAATGCATATAAAAGATCCACTGCCTTGTGTGTATATGCGACACCTGATAGATACACGCGGCAGGCTGTCAGACCCCGGGGATTTGGGGTGTGACATCAAGTACGTATAACTTTCTTTTCTCAACCGAAACACTATTTGGGAGAGAAACCGAGAAAGAGAGAAAATACCGATCCGTTTCGACACGAAACCGGTACGAATGAATTAGTTATTTTCTCTCTACCCCTCCACCCCTATTTATAGTGTTTAGGGTCGGTTGCAAAAGACCAAAATGCCTTCCAAGTTCGGCCTATTTACAAGGTATGCCATTGACACCTCATCCTTTTATATGTGAAATGACCAAAATACCCCTTCCACACCCTTCCACACTCTTCTTCATGTTTCTACACATGCAAGGTGGCATAGGTGTGAAATGACCATTTTGCCCTTGTGGATAGGATTGATGACATGTCATCTGGATAGGATCAATGACATGTCATGCGGATAAGGACGAATCTGAAAAGACCCGAATGCCCTCGGCCCGAACACAAATAATATTCGTATAATTATTCTGAACAATTATATATATATTTTTCTTGCGGTTTGTTGTTTCGGTAATTTATACAACGTGTCCTGCACATTTATAAATTAACCGGTTAACTTTTATACAACGTGTCACACACGTTTATAAATTAACCAATGTTTTTGCTTGTTATTTTTACATAACATTTATAATTTAATTATAACACGTATAATTAATTATAACCATCTTACTATTGATCATAACCAATTTATAATCAATCACAATAAGATTCTCCGATTAACTCCTATATGGTGTGACCCAATAGGATCTGTGTTATGTTGGTAAATAGAGTTAAAACTGTTTTAACTTCTATAATCATGGGTGGCATCTGGCAACACATCATGACCATCCAATTACACAGATGATGCTGTACTGTACAATATCACGATCCAGTAAACAATTTACTTGTGTCTGTTCTTCTGTCTCATAGCTATCAGATCAGTTTCAATGTAGATGTGTGTCATCCTTGCTAACTGAATCTTTTCTTGATCTTGAGCAGATTATCAAATATAATTACTCTTGTAATTATACTGCTAGCAGATAATCTTACTCTATCAAGGGGCCCAGTGATGCTATAGCTCGTATAGAGATACGAGGGACAAATAGTATTCTTGGTAAACTATCACTTCCTCAGCTAAGCTATACATATGGAAAAGCTACCGTTATGACTGCTTTTTACGGACAGCGGTGGATAACAATCACACATACATATTTCTCAGTGAGAACGATAAATACCTCATACTGTAGAACGTGACACTGAATGAAAACATAAATGACACGAACACAATTCTATTTAATGTTTCATTCGGGGTCTGTCAAATACCATGTTCCTAGAACATGTATCTATGTGATTAAAATGACATCTCGTGTCAGGTGGTTTGTAAAACTTAACCATCTTTTAATCCACATACTAACCTTATCGCGGTAATTAGTGTTCCTGCTAATTACCTTGGTCAGTGACCTTTTAAGAGTATATATCATCTATATTATGGAGTTTCACAATTTCAGTCATGAACTCGAAATAATCCATAAATTCAATAATACTCAAGGCAACAAAATGATATATAAATAAACATTCAATTCATGAACAAAGCTTTATGATAAATTATCGTATTATTGACTTCTAGATTATTATAAACTAACACTGACCACGATCACCAATTAATCGGCTGTCACGGGCGTTTTTTACAACACTGGTCTAAGCTAACTTATAACCTATTAAGACCACAATAATAGAAGATTCATGACATGTCATTCATTGATTGGTGACTCTCTATGTTTTGGGTTAACAGATAATAGCGCGCGCTATAGCGTTGTTATAGCCTTTTCGGACAATAAAAGCTATGGGCTATCAGCGCTATAGTAGTGCAATATAGGCATAGTGTGTTTTTTTTTTTTTTTGTCCAGTCGTTCCGCTATGACGCGGTAAACATTATTTAAACTTTTAATGATTTTGACCTTAAAAGTTAATTAGGTAATAGATTCTGATATAATTGAAAAAAGGTATGTTATCCCTGACAGAGTAACATGAATTGTTAACTGCAAGTTTGCAATTGAACAAATTAAACTCTGATCTGTTTGTCCATGAAAATGTGGATAATAATCTTCTTTAAATTATTTAATTCTCTAAAGAGTATGAATTACAATAGTATCTGTCGTTTACTATTTTCGTTCTTTATGTTTGAAAAGTATCAATTTGTGTTTTAAAGTATTTATTTTATAACTATATTTATGATAAGATGTAAAATAAATAATATTTTTAATTAATTTATGATAGCACAGTGTTTGATGTTGAAATTAATGTAATTAGTATATGATGTCATAAATACTTATGTTAGTTTCTACATCTTAATTTACTAATTCCTTGACGTTTCATTCTAACCTTAAGCAAATTAAGTTTAAAAAAGATTATGATTTATTGACAAAAAGATGACATGCACAATAATGTAAAATTAACACGTAAAGAAAGTTTAAAAATCTAGTTGAGCTTACAAATTGCTTGCATAGTTGCATGTTAAAAATTATATTATTCAAGTACCATTTTCTTTTTGGTCGTATAATTTATATAGAGATGATTGCTTCTTTTTTTTCCATTTGTCAAGAGTTCGACCTCGTCATTTCCACATGCAAAATATTATATCACATTGAAATAATATCCTCATATCCATGAACTTTTAGTTTGTATTTTTTTTTTAATTAACATCCAAATTTCAAGCTAAATTTGTTGTCATAAAATTTAGCCTTTTGAATAAAATTGAAGGGCGTACACAATTTGAATGTTTGATGCTTAATTGGGGTAGGAGTTCTTTTGATAGGTGTAAGCGACAAACAATTTATATTTGTTGTCCGACCAACAATTTAGGATAGAAGTTATTTTCAATGCCATTCAAAAGAAAGTTTAAATAGGTGTAACTCGTCCAATCAGGTTTTGAATAAAGTTATTTACCAAGCCATTCAAATAAAAGTTTTTAAGAATGAAATACATCTTATATCTTTCTTTTATATATTTAAAACCTGAACTAAGAACTTGTCTTTGATTTAGTAATAAAGATACATAGCTTTTATGTAAGAGGTCATGAATTCGAAATCTACAAAGTGAGAAAATCTCTTGTATTAATACATATGAATTTGAAATGTGTTAGATGACTTGACATTCAACTCATATTTAAAAAAAAAATTGAACTAGAGCCCTTCCCCAACCCATTTTTTTTTATTGAATTATCTGATTGTATAGTGTTTGTAGTTTTAAATGCACTAAAGACCTTAATTGCATCTAATTATTTTAGTTTACTTTTAGAAAATAAAAATAAATTTGTTAGAAATAAGATAAAAAATGAAATAATATCAATGATTTAGCATATTGGGAAGATGTCAGTGAGATCGAACTAATGATTCAGTTTGATTGATTTTCACAAGCTACCAAGTACCAACCAATGAATACACGGTGTGAAAAATTAACGGAATTGAAATATTATTTTGGGTCCCAATGACTATTCATTGTGTGAAAAATCAACGGAATTGAAATATTGATTTGGATCCCGATGACCACTTTTCAAATATTATGCGACGAAGACATGTCATAATCTACATGACGAAGACATGTCATAATTTACATGAAGTAGCGGGACTGAACTATTAGTTCGATCTCAGAAAATATCTCAATAAAACCGAATTGAAAAAAATATCAATCTTTTTTCTGACAATGTTTTATTTATTTCTTAAAATAAAAAATTGGACTGCACTAGCGTCCGACGCTCTTCACTTAACCTGAAAATGTAGGCTGGTACAAAGCATGTTAAAAGCTTGCGACTCTACAAAAGCCTACAAAACTCTGTAAGCCCAAATCCTAACACGATTCTAATTTCATTTATAAATCCATCCAACAAGAGCCCACAAAATTATTTTTATCAATATTAAGAAGTTCAAACAGCTAATTTAAATAACTCGACAAAATTTTCATATAAAAATGTGCTCAGAGATTTAATATATTTTTAAAATTTATTAATTTATTGGACAGATACAAATCCCTTTGTTTTAAAAAGATTCCCGACCGTTCAAATTCCCATTTTACGACCCAATTCAAAATTTAAAATTAACTGATGTTGAGGATAGAATTACTAAATCTAAACTGTTCTTAAGTTCTGGCAGGAATCTTAAAGCGGACTCCAAATAGGTACTAATTTTTTTTTTATCCGACCGTAATTAAATTCAGACTATTATTTTATTCTAAGGGCAAGAAATTGAGTATTGAGAGATGAGAGAAATTTTTACAATTTAATACCCAATTTACCCTTCTTCTTTATATCATTAATACTCTCTTTTTTAATTCTATTTGTGACTAACTACATTAAAGCATGCATTTAAGTGGTCATGGTTGCCAATTTTGTATTTTTAGTAGTCGTAAAGAAATATCATTATGTATTTAGACGCTTAGAAAGTGTATATTTCTGACTCGATATACATAATGTTGCACTTTCGATTACATCAGTACAACAAGCCAGATAATTAATTAAAAGTTACAACTCATTTTTTTACACTTTAAATTATACAAAATAAACATAATTGTATTATTTTTATGTAATAAGGAAACATTTATCAACTAAAAATCAATAACATTTATTTAATAAAAAGTCGAAATATATTAATCAAAGGTGTAAATTAATTACCACTTGTCCTTGATTTTTTTTAAATCTTTATTTGTTTTAAAATAATAATTTATTATATTTTTATATATGTGAATGTCTCTAATGCGAACAGAAAAATTATAGAAAAGAGCAAAAAAAATTGATGTAAGTATTAAAGTATAGGTATAGCTCTCGCGGCACTACGAGCATGGCCTAAATTCAATCATTGAAGCAAAACTGCTAAAATCCTATAGTATCTCATAATAACAAATTACAAATGCAAAAAGGAAAAAAAATTGCTAGTGTAAATTTCACCGTATACATTTCTAGGCCAATCTACTTAGAATTTTTATTTAGAAAAATTATGGGGTCTACACGACAAATCTCTATCATTGTTTCTTGCCGAGGGATTTCCATATGAACCCTGTGAGAGATTTCATGCGATATCTATAATATTATGCTTATGATTGCAAAATGCGTCCTGGTGCTTGTCAGAGAGGCCATCAACATATATAGTTCTTGCTTAAATTTATCTTAGTTTTATAAGGGTTATCTTTCTGAGTAAATCCTCTTTGTATTTCATATCTGATAACGATGTGAAGGATTAAGATTTACCATCGTAATATTCATACTATTATAACGATTTCGATTGAAGGAGAAAGTTGATATAAAAATCAAACATAGATTTAGAATTATCTAAAAAGGATGTGCAATTTTTCTCTTGGAAAGAAATGATTAACTTCCTTTATTAACCTCTTTTATTAATTGAATCAGATATAAGAGATAAAGTTGAAGAGCAAAGACAATATGGACATTTAGCGAAAAATATTTTTCTTAGCTCTCAATATTAGATTTCTTGCTCTTAGAATAGCACCTCCCTTTTTTTAATTGTATCCTCAGGTAACCTGCGGGGAAACAGATTCCACAGTTCGCTTATCTTCCTAATTAAACTTAGGAGCGAATTAGGATTCTCCGAGGCAACTCAAATTTTTAGTTTGGATCAAGACCGTTCGATTAAAAAATTCAGGTCAATCTGATTCCAAACAAAATGCACGGAGTACTTTAATATTCGTGCCAAAGAAGATCGGGCAGTTCGGATAACTAACTTAAAATTTGAGTTACCTTAGGTGATTTGAATTCAGTCCCCCCTTATCCTGTTAAGCCCTCAACAGTCAAAAGCAGAGAAGGCGAAAATTGGAGCAACTGACAAAAATGATAAACCTCACTCTCTCCCTTCTCCCCTCTACCCTCCCTAAAACCCTCCGTTTCTCTGCTCTCCAGTTCCGACCTCCTCTTGCCACCACGCACCTCCATTTTCCGAACAAGGAGAGAAGAACTTCATCTCTCTCTTCCGCCTACACCGAATATAGCCCAAGTCAATTCGATCAACCATCGAGCGACAACATCGAAGAATTAAATGTTGAGCAAAGGAAAGCGCTTCTCAAGGGAGGCGAGCAGGTTGTCTCCGTCATGCAAGAGATGCTCAACCTTGTAATCTTCTTTTCTTATTTATCTTAGAGTGAGGCTATGGTACTGTGTTGTCTGTGTATAGCGTGGATTGGTCTGTACTCCGAACAATTTTTTTTTTTAAAATCCAAATAGTCGATCTGAACCGGTCAACATGATTTTTATATGAAAATGTACTTGTAGACTAAGTTTTATATTTTTTAGAATTTTTTTACATTTTTTGTAGATAGGTAGAAAATCACTATTTTTAAAAGGTCTAAAATATTTAGATTAAGTGATATTATGCCTATCTAAAAGAAATAGTGAAAAAATTCTAAAAAATTTAAATTTGATATGCAAGTACATTTTCACATGGAGATCATGTTGAACGGTTCAGAGCAATTGTTTGGACTTTTAAAATGAAGTTTTTGATCCATAGTATGGACCAATGTGCACTATGCATAGTACCATAGCCCCACTCTTTACTTTTAGTGTTTTTCTGATATCAGTTATGACAACTTGAACTTTATGGTTGATTATAGGAAAGTTGCCTAATTACAGAGTACCAAGCATTTGAGTAAAATTTGGAAGATGTTTTTAATATTACCAGGAGTGATATTGTTAGTTTATCTATAGCGTGCTTGATTGAATTGGCATTATTGCAGTGACTGGTACTTTGTAATCCCAGAAAAGAATGTCTACTGTAGAGTGCTCATACCCTTACTGCAAGTTATGTATACTACTGAAGAAAAATGGCCAAGAATTGGATTAAATTTGATTACCTTTTGTTTTGTGTAGTTAGAGGATATGGAGGTGGACATGGACAAAGATGCTGAGCCTGTGGCACTTGAATTGGTGGCACAAGGTGTGATAGGAAAGAGAGTGGATGAGATGGAGTCTGGTTTCATGATGGCTCTTGATTACATGATCAATCAGGCCAAGAAGGACAATGATGATCAGGTGCTCGATAAAATGCCTTATCATTATGAGGAATTAATATGAGAAACTAATTAAGTAAATCAACTTGCAACTGAAAAGTTCACGAAGCATCTTGTCTAAATCAGCAAATTCTGAACATTTATTTATGTATTTTTCAGCGGAAGTCACTGCTGGAGGTGATTAAGCAAACAATTTTGGACCATCTCACGAAAAAATGCCCCCCACAAGTGAGTATATCACTTTGAAAGCTGTACCAGCTTACATATAAGTAATTTATTTTCTCTTCGTCCAGTGACGGAGATAGAGGGGGCCAACAGCCCTCCCTATGAAATAACAGCACCTCTTTCATCCCATATTGTTCTGTTTTGTACCAGTAAAAACCTTGTTGGCCCCATTGAATACATCTATGCTTAATTATATAATTGTATTCGGCCCCCACATTTGAAATTTCTTGCTCCATGTCTGTCTTCTCTATTCTTTATTTTTTGTTTGCATCTCTTCTGGCTTGTAAATATGCTCCGCTCCCAATTATGCTGTCGTACTGCATTGGTTGGTTGGTTGCAGGATCGGTACGTACTATTTTCCAAATCGTTGTTATATTCGGTCAGTACAACTGTAATTTCTAATTGATGGGTAATAGATTAATTAAGCATTATTCAAGCCAAAAAAAATGTTGAAGAGAAACCTGCAAAATGTAATCAGGACCCAGCTGGTCTTATCACGTCATCAATAAGTTTTAAAACCATGCCTTTTAAATATTGTACACAACAGGTTCAAGTGGTGGGGCTTCTTTGTCAGACAGCAAAAAAAGATAGTAGGCAGGAATTGTTGCGGCGAGTAGCAGCAGGTGGAGGTGTTTTCGAAAGTGAAAAGGGGCTTAAAGTTCATCTGCCTGCCGCAAATTTAAATGATATCGCTAACCAAGCAGATGATCTTTTGGAGGTACTTCTAAATAAAAGAAATGATTTTCCCATTTTCACCCATGTGCAATGAAATGACATAAATCCCTCTATAGTCTAGTTGGAATCGCTTTGGACAAATGATAGGGCACTTGATGAAACTTGTTTCATTGGTAGGGACATATTTTTTTTTCCTTTAACCATAATTAGTAATGACTAACTGGATTGGTAAGCTAGTAGTTTCAGTGTTTTAGTATCTTGTTTTGTACTTCATTCTTTTAAAGTTATTGGCTAAAGGTTGTGCTAGCAAATTCTTGATACTGCCAGTTCTGTCTGTCATATTTCCCAAGAGGAGAGGAGACTAGGTGTTATTTTTGTACTTAATGCACAATTGAGGAAACTATTTCAAATAAATGAACAAAAAATATGCAGAATATGGAGTCAAAACCTACTATTCTCGACAGAAAGCTACTTGCTAGGCTGGTTTTGGTGCGTGAGGAGGCTAGAAACATGATGGGTGGTGGTTTATTGGATGAGAGAAATAATCGTGGCCTTAGCACACTCCCTGAGGCAGAGGTCTTTCTCCCTCCCTCCCTCCCTTGCTCTATCTCTCTGATTCTGTCTTTGTCCTAGAAGAAAGGCCAAAAATGCCACTCTGAAGTTTCATTCTGTTCAATATGGTTCTAATCATTTGGTTTTCTATTTGAGGCCTGCTATTAATTGCCGTGGGCTGTCTTGCCTTGGTTCGCCTGCCAATGGAGGCTTGCCATCTTTTCCAACCTTGTGTGAAACAAATGCCTTTGGATTAGTGTGAACCATATGTATAAAACTGTTGTGCACTTGAGCAGGCGCGGTGAACCCCCATTTGCTGGCGAGCCCAAGACAAACTGCTTGCATGAGCCAAGGCTTTAGCCTTTTATTTTATGAGGTCTTCTGTCACTTTCTTGTTATCATGGAAACAGTTAGGATGATGACATGCTGGTTGTGCCCTTGTAGAATACAAAAGGTTCACGCTGAACCTAACCTGATTTGGGACCCACCAAACAAATCTTAAAAATATGGGGCTATTTCTGGACCCACTTTTTATTTAATTTTCTTAATTATATAAAACTGGTTTGTAGGTGAACTTTCTGGCAAAGCTGGTCTCCTTGCGACCAGGAGAAGCAATGAAAAATATCATTAGTGATGTTATGCATGGCAGAGCTGAAGGAGCAGATATTTCAGAAAGTGAAGATGAAGCTAGCAGTCCAAGAGCAGTTCCCAAAGGGATTTTTGGAAGGGTGATTTTCTTCATTTCTAGTACATTTAATATTACCATCTTAAGCATTTTGAGCAATTGGTTGGTTAATTGGGTAAGACAGCAGATCCTAAGCAATGCCACCTTAAAGCTGGACACACTTGAGGGGATAGCAAAATATAAAATTCTTATCATATTTATGAAAAAAGAACATTGAACCTTTTCTTTTTTCCTCCAGAAAACAAAACTTCATTATTACAGTATTATTGTTAACACTGTTTTTTAGTTTTCAAGAAGTGAAGAAGGTGGATAAATTATAACACTGTAGCGTGAATATGGTTGATATTATCAACTTGACATGGCTTTTAAATTCTAATTTAAGAAGTGGGAGGGTTAATTGGTTAAATATTGACATATGGAAACAAGAGCTGCTTGGTGCCAATCGGGAGGATCGCCCTGCATTGGTGGTGCTGTGGCTCCGGCACTGCCACTCGGCTCTAGTTTTTTGGAGCTAATGCTTGCTTGGCATAATTTCTTACCTTAAATATTCACAATTTCATTGGTTCTCTAAAACCCTGTTTGCTTAATGGATCCTGACAGATTCCAGTAGCTTGCTGGACATAGAATGCAGTTTAGCCTTTGTGTTCGTTTTTGCTCTGCCACTTAGCTTAAATATGAACTAAATTTACATAACAAACATTATCTTTGTAGGGAAGTGTTACAGGCCGTAAACCACGACCAGTCCGTCCCGGAATGTTCCTCGAGACTGTCTCAAAGGTACGAAAAAGTTGCACTTTGCCTTCTTTCTTCTGCATTATCAGCCTGGTTTTCACATTATTGTTGATATGTGATCTTATAATTCCTTTCACAGGTACTAGGTGGCCTGTATGCTGGAAGTGGGTCTGGTGTGACAGTACAACATTTAGAATGGGTTAGGTTTCTTAAAACTCAACAATGTACCAGTAAATTCTTGTACCAGACCAATGTTGGTCGAGTTCCTTCCAGCCAGAAAGTCAAGAGGTTTCTTTTTTAGTCATTCACCTTACCATGTTTCTTCTATCTTGCTTGACATTTTGTTGTTATCTGAGGTTATATCCTAGAACTGTCCAGCTTCCATGAGTTGTACTGGAGTCTGTGGGGCTTGGTTTCGTTTTCAAGAAGAAACTAAATCTTAAATGTTTGCCTCTTTGGTCAGGTACACCGAAAGACCCTCGAAATCCTTGAAGAAATGGCTTATTAGTATTTCATTCTAAAGCTCCAGTTCAACTTACTTCAAAAGCTTCCTAGCAATTGATGGTCTAAGGCTCCATGTATGTTTCGTGTTTAGTTTATGTGTATTTTTTTAAGCTATCGTTGTCACGGGGCATGTAGATTACCAAAATTTTCAAAAGCGGTCAAAGGAATCTTACTAACTTTTCCTAATAATTTGTCACTTGTGCTCATGACTTGTCATTTATGTATAGAGTTATATAAAGACGAGCAGCTGTAGTTTGTGTAATACAAATGTTCAATTTTTCCTTTTCTATGCAATGAGGATTGTGGCATGACTAGTTCAGTTGTTCTTCTACTCCATCTGCGATGATGGTTACACCTTGTCTCCTTAATTTCGGTAGTGGCACTTTTACCTTGTCTCATACTTGGACTTCTCATTTTCTTTATGTTTAGTCTCAAGTCCAAATTTGAAACTTTTAAAGCCTTTTGAGACAGTATGAAAGAAGCATCAGAATTTTCTTCTGTATCGGTTAGAGAGAGAGAGAGAGAGAGGAGGACGAGGAGGATATTAGGACTAATTGTAGTAAACTCAAAACTCAGAAACAGAAATTATGAGCCAAAGATCAAAATTTCATTTTAATTTGGCCTCTTCAGGTCATTATTTTTATATTACTCTAAAAGAGCTTTCTCTTTCCTATGTTTAAACCGATGAAATAGCTACACACACACACACACAAACTGTCATTGGAGAACACCATGCAAAATTGATAAGCCTAAACAAAACTCATTGCATTATCTCTTTCTAACCAGCCTCATATGTGATAGTTCATACCAACCTGAAGCAAATTCTTGTTTGGTATTTGTAAATCTACAAACCCTTGCCTAAAATTCCTCCTAAGAAAATCATACACATAATTCACAATCACCTTCTTAAATAAATTAGACTCCTCACTGGCCTTGACCTCGCTATGGCCCAACAGGTACACCACACCAGCCTCTCGAGACATCTCTAGAAAACGAATCTCATTCTGTACCTCTTCTCTCTTCTCTTCTTGATCAGAGTTCTCTTGACGAATGAAATTCTTAAGATGCTCCATCAGTAGCTCCTCAAATTCCATGGTCCCCACACGACGGTCCCTGTACCCGTACCTAGCAATGCACCGGTACATTTTGTACTCCTTGGGTCCCACCCTTCGGAGCAGGAATCGCTCCTCAGGGGGTACCTTATTTATGGGCAAGTACTTCACCGAGACAAAAACCAAAATAGAGTGAATTGCTGGGACGTTGGTGAGAAAATGTGGGAAGATAGCGGGGATGCCTCGTGTCAATTCAGTGTACAGAAGGCCCACTCCCGGTACACGTGTGATGCCGAGACTAGAACCAAGGCTATTCAAGTATTCCATGGAGATCTTTTTCTCTACCTCAAAAGCGTGACGCTTGGTTTGTACGTAGTGCCAGACATACATTATAAAGAACAAAAGAGCTGCAAAAGCTAGAGGGAGGTAACCTCCTGTAGTAAATTTGTAGAGAACTGAAGAGAAGTACAGGAGCTCAAAGGAGACGAAGACTAAGATGAAGAGTGCGACTAATGCTAGGCTTAATTGCCAGATCATCAACATAATTATGACGAGGAGAGAAGACGTTACAAGCATCACAGCCACCACCGCAATTCCTAATTATTTCAAATAAAATGGTGAGGTAAATTATTTTCATGATTAGTCGAGAAGGCCCGCATTTCCCTCTGACATAGAAATGTTAGCTTATGCCAGAGGATTGCAGAATGCAAAAATCTCTTTGGAATCAATAACTAAGTAGTGATAACTTCTTTTTTTGGATGGGATTGAGAGAGAGGTTCAGGTTCAGGTTCAGAAAATGATGTTTTAATAAATAAAAGTAGACAAGGAATTAGAGTTTTTACCATAGGCATTTCCAATATTGGTGGTGTCTTTGAAGGAAGCGGTGACAAAACCGCAAGCTAGCAAGAGAAGAAAGTTAATCTCGGGTATGTACACCTGTCCTTCATGCTTGCTTGAGGTGTGAACTACCTTCACACGTGGAAAGCAACCCAACGCCATTGATTGTTTTACAATTGCAAATGTGGCTGAGATCATTGCTTGACTTGCTATTATTGATGCAAGCACAGCCACTGTGAACATAGGCCAATACACCACCTCTGCAAATGAGCAAAACCAATTTAGATATTTATGCCATATCTCAACCAAGTATTCTGAATGAATACAAATTAATATAAGAGATTTTTCTTTTGGATTGTTGAAGGAGATACCAGGAGTTGATTTGTAAAAGGCATCTGGGACATCCCCGGGAAACTTAGATAAATAAGCGGCTTGTCCAACATAAGCACATATCAAACATGGATAGACCAATCCCGTAAAAGCAATCTACAGAATAAATAAATAAATTTAAACAAGCCTTATTATTTTCTCATATACAGTACTAAAATCGAAATCTAAAGGGTGACTAGGTTGTGGGTAAAAAGAGTAAAACCTGAATTGGTCTGACGGAGAAGTGACCTAAATCTGCAAACATTGCTTCAGTTCCTGTTCAATTAAATGCACCATTAGATCAGTATAACTTAGTACTATAAATGTCAATGGTCATGTTTCCTTGCTGGTGTTCTATAGTTGTACTCTCACCAGGCTGATATGGTACCTAAAGAATGACCTCTTTTTTTTTTTTTTTAATTACAAAAGCATAAGACGCGTGAAATATATAGTAGAGAGAAAAGAACATACCGGTCATGCAAAGAACAACACCTCCAAGAGAAATCCAAGCTTCTTTAAGGTCGCTTTTGAAGTAAGACACAATATATAGTGGATTGAAAGCCTTGAGCACACTGGAGTCGTGTCGGATCAAGTTGGATATACCAACGGTCCCTATAAAGATGTACCAGACTAGTATAACTGGTGCAAATGTATATCCCACTTTGTCCGTGCCAAATCTTTGTATCGAAAAGAGCACCACCAAAATTGCAATCGATATCATTGCAATTGCATCTGATAAAAAACAAATTGGCTAACAATTCAGTCGTGTAACATGAAAGATTAGATGAAAGTTTAGTTTAAGTGCATATATTTAAATAATTTCACAATATTTTTGTGATTATACAACTCATAATTATGAGAATGGAGATTACAATGAGGAGATACTTTTTCTAGAAATATGGATTAATGCATACCTTTGCTTAGTCCAGCATCAATTTTCTTCACGCCATCTACTGCTGATAGAACTGCATAATTACCAGGTAAATGTTAGAATAAAGTTCTCTTTGCCAAAATGTTCCTGAATAATACATAAATTCGATAAGAAGTATTAATTTGATTAATAGTTAACTTCCAAAAAAATAGGCATAAATATTATCTGGCCAATATGATCCTCAAAAAAAAAAAAAGTAAAAAACAAACGTGTTGGTAATAAAAAAAAATTCCACTCTAGGATTAGTTTGCTTCTTCGCAGGAGACCTTAATAAAATTCTTATAAAAGTTGAAATCTCACCCTCTTGGCTCTTGTGGACCAAACTACCAATTCAACATCACAATAAAAAACAGAAGAACCAGAACACAGAACTTGTAGTAGAAATTTAAATAACCTGAGATGCAGGGGGTAAGAATGCCATCTCCTATAACCATGCAAGTGCCGAGAAGGGCCAGCCAGAGAAGTCCAGTCTTAGCAAAGCTGCTCCTCTCAAGTGCATTTCTGATCTTCTCAGCTCTTCTGAGGTGCTTGTTTGGTAGCTCCAACTTGTATGCAGAGATGTCCATCACCTCTGTTTGTTGGCTTGGGAGTGCATTCACGTTTGAATGCCGGCATATTAGCGAATACAGTGCAAAAGTACCTCCTGAAAAAAAGGGTAAATAGAAATCAAGTTTAATCTCACTCTGTTTATCATTACATGTAGCAATTGTGTTCCATTGATTGGTATTCTGTCCAACTGTCCTTAAAAACTCTGTATTTTTCATAAAATTCTAGAATTTAAAAACTAGCAATGCAGTATTAAAAACTCTCCAATCTTTGAGCATTTATCAACACACTGCACTCAATTTAGTTGATTTAAAGATAGTAAATCATATTAAAAATTAGGAAGCTGTACCCTCTCCATTGTCATTGGCCCAGAGAACGATGAAGACATATTTGATCAGGGGGAAGAGAGTGAGAGTGTAGATGATGAGAGAGAGAGCCCCGATTATGTCGCTTTTGTTCGGGGCTCTGTCGGCGAATGTGCTAGCGAAAACATACAGAGGTGATGTGCCGATATCACCATACACAACTCCAATGCTTTGAAATGCAAGTTGCAAGATGGCTGCTGTTGATAGAACCTATCAAGGTTTGAATAAAAAAAAATTACCGATCAGCAAAGAAACTAAAATTATGTGAAAAGAGACATGAAAGGGCTACATGCCACCTGTATTTTGTTTACCTTCCTGGCTTAATGACTATCCATTTTTTCTGTGTGTGTGTGTGTGTGTTTTACATTTCTTTGTCCCTGAGCATTATTATTATTATCGATTAGAGGTAAAAAAAAATATTTTTCTTGCAAATTAATATAGGAATACTAATAACATATTTCTTCCATTACGTCCATATTTAAAAAATGGACCTTTAAATATATTAAATTTAGCATTCACCAACTTCCTTTTATATGAAAAAGGGTTGGTGGCTGGTACTCGATTTCTCCAAAGTTAAAATGTTGTATGTGGTCCTTCCTAGCGAGATTCCAACACAACACATGTCTAAAATCAGAAAGGATTCTATGTCAAAAGATGTCAAAAGATAAAAAAAAAAGATTAAAAAAAAAACTATAAAGCTTAAGCTTGTAAAACATGCAAAACCTCTGGAAAATGCAAACGAAAACGGATATATCTATGTTATTACAACCAAGTATAAAAAAATATTTTAAAAACAAAAGGCACTATACCTTAGATGCAGCCGGCATGCCGGAGACCCGGCTAGCCTCTTTGTCAAGAGAATCCATTCTGTGGAAATGCTCTGTAAGAGGCGTGCATTTTTCTTTCTCTTCACCATTATCTGTCTCATTTTCTTGGTTCATGATCTTGTCATTATTTTTCTCTCTCTCTCCTTCATCAATCATCTCTATGTTCACTATAACTCCATCAACTACTTCCTCTCCCATTTGAAGATACCTCTTTTTTTTCCAAGTAATGAAGAAGTAAGATTCTTTTCTCTTAACACTTCCTCTTGTACTTTGTTGGTCTTTTATAACCGAACCAGAGGGGTTACCTAAACTCTGCTTGTTAAGAATGTTTTGGGTAGACTTGGTTCAAGAGGAATTTTAAATAACACGAGAAACTTTTTAGTTACACAACATTGTTTTAGTAAAAATTTATGCTAGATAATAAGAATTTTATATAGTCGAATATAATATTCCATAATAATTTTTTTTAATATAACATGAGAAATCTTTTCAATTACATTTCTTAATATATCCACACAATCATATGTTCTTTTGAATAAGAGCACAATTATTTAATTAATAATGTAAAAAATTAACTTGAAATTCATATTCAAAATTTATACTGGAGCTAATATAAAACTTAATCCCATCCTTTTTTTTTGTGAGAAAAGACATAATATGTCCGTTTTATTTAATGATTATTTAATGAAATATTTAAGTTACATACACTGAGTACTATTAAATAGCTTCAGTCTAAATATTTTTCTATTGCAATTTTAAAAATTTGTGATCTCAACATGCCACACACCTGCCTCGTCGACAAAACGTTTAACTTCTCGCTACACCAAACTCAGAATGGTGCCTAGGAGCAAAGTGTCAAGCATCTTACTTAACTTGATTTTCACTGTAGAGAAAAAAAATATAAAAGCATCATCTCCTGTGCTAATGGAATTCACATCCTCTCCAATACATGATAAGGGAATCTTTTACAATTACTAGATCTGAACAGTTCTTTTTAACTTGGCACGAATCTCAAAGCCCAAAAATACTGCCCCCTATTGCAATCCGAATCTCAAACTGGTTGAGATTTAATTTGAAACCGTAAAGTGAAGGTGATCCTCTGCAATACCGGAGAGGATATGGATTCGTGCTAATGTGCTGCACAAGTATTACAAAGTAAATGCTAAACCGGGCCCAGGTTCAAAATTAGTACCATCGTTGGTGTTTTTTTGACTTGGAGCAGCGACCTGGCACGTGAGCGATGAAATGAATCTGTTTTAGCATGGAGACGCGTAGGGCTGGGGAACCTTTCCCCGAGGAAGGCAATCTGGAAATGACTCCTGTTCTCTTGTTGGATCCTCTCCAATCGTTCCCATAGCAATGAAGATTTCAAGACAATCTTAACCATTTAATCTGGATCTAACAATCTATATTGCACTTGATTACAGGGGTTGCCTCCCGAAAATTTTATTTATACCATATTAAAAAAAAAAAAAAAAAAATCAAAAAACCACTTTTTTTTTTTTAAAAAAATTACAAAAATATCTAAACGGCAATTCAACATGTAGATTCCTTTTTGGAGGGCCGTAGATTTGATTGGAGACCCTCAAAAATAAAAAAAATGCAATGTAATATACTAATATTTAAGTTTTTGATAGGCTTTCAATTCAATCTATGGCTCTCCAAAAATGAGGTCGCAGATTGAATTAGCTGTTCAAGTATTTTTGGAATTCCCTAATTTCAAAGGTGTTTTGGTTTATTTTTTTTTAAAATGATATTAATAAAAATTTCGGTGTTGCCTCATATGTTTATTACCAACTGTAGCCATGAGAATATCATATGAGATCTTTGCAATACTATCTCAAATTGAATGGCTAAGTTCTGCTTCAGACTGCAATTTTGTACAACCATTGGAGAGGAGCACCTCCATATATTGGCTATGTTGGTGCTATTTTCTCCTAGTAAACCTTCCCCAAGAAGGTTTGCAAATAATATAATTAAATGGCGTACCGCGTACATAAACAACAACGGTGTTAATGTATATTTTAGCTTGAGGAGGGTTCAAATGTCACCATTTTTTTTTTCTCTATTGTGCCTCTATTTTTTAAAACTTTAATAATTTAAAATTTAAAACTTAAAAATCAAAATAAAACCGTTGGATATGATCTACATAATTATTTATGCACATTTAAAAAATTATGACATTTCAATTTTATTTTGATTGTCATCAAGAGTTTGTAAAAAATGCACTAATTTGGATGATTTCTAGACGTTGATTTTTGAACCTATTGATTCACATAAAAACAAAATAGAAATGTGATAATTTTTTATGAGCACATAGAGAAAATAACATAGATCACATCTAACGGTTTTATTTTGACTTTTAAGTTTTAAATCTTGAGTTATTAAAGTTTTAAAAAATGGAGGCATGATGGAGGCATTTGAACCCTCCTCTTTAAAATTATTAACTTTTTGTTATATGCAAGCTTCAATTTTGTTATATTTTCTATATGCTTCTACTCAATGGTAGAACTTATGATAGGATAGATAAGAGCATATTAGTAGGGTTAGTGTTGGCAACCTAATTGATTATGTGTAATTTAGCTTTTTTTTAAAGTTGAACAATGATTGCTGAATTATAATTTGCCAAGTTTGATCCATTTTTTATCAAGTAAATGATTTATTTGCTCTTGTAGGTGTAGATATAGTAATGTAAAAATGTGATGTGATGTGATTAATATATCGGAATTCGATCATGTAATATGACTAAATTTTCGTAAGTAATGTAATATGAAGTGAGACAATTAAAATGATAAAAAAACAGTCATGTCATACTAATGATTATGTCCGTGATTATGTGTGATCGTAGCACTTTAAAAAAAAAATTAAGAGTAATTCATTCAAGATTTTTCATATATAAATGCAGCCTATCTATAATATTATGCCTCTGCGTATCTACATGTAATCAAATATTGTGCCATTATGTATCATAACGTGTTAAGACCAATTCACATAATGTAATATTTTGTATCACTTTTTATTAAAAGTAATCACGTCACGTAATGTTTTGTTTTTTCAAACGACACACAAGTTATGTCACATAATCAATATCAGTCGCATAATCAATATCACGTTGTTCTGTAACAGAGTCATTTTCAGGACATGATTTTTTTCCTTCTTAATGCTTAAATATCTTTGATTCCGTTCAATATGTTCACGCGTTACTATTATTTATAAAAAAAAATAATATTACACAAGTATCAAATTACAATAATATATAGTGAGAATTCTTGGCTTTTAGCACAATTTTTTTTTCCCGTTTAATTGTGATTTACAAGGATACAAACTCTTTGTTAGTGTGAAATTTAACGCATCAGAGGAGATGGTTGTAAATGAGACCAATTTTGTAAATTAATAGCAGATGCTATTATAATTTAGTTGGAAAAAATCCTAATGAAGTACGCAAATTGTCTACAAAAAAATTGCTTTCAAAATTTGAAAAAAGCCCTAAACTTTAAACCCTAATCAGGAATGATATTTCTTAAAGTAAATTAATTTTTCCTTGTAAAACTGGAAAACAAATTAAAATGCATATCCGGAGCTTTTAATCTGGTCCGTTCATTTCGGATAACAATTGTTCAATATTTTGTATCACTTTTTATTAAAATCCACATATTTTCTTTACTACAGAATCTTGAATTAATAAATTTTATTTTAGTACTTACTCAAACAATTGAACAAATCACGAATAACCATGCCTTTGGTTTTCATGAACTGTTAAGTCCATTAAACAAGAAATATAATATTTAGTTTTCAGTTATTACATTAGGGATTTAGCCTTTAGGGGGACTTGGTATTAAGATGATAATTGTAAATATTTTTAAAGATCAAAATTGGGTACGCGGAACTTTTTTTTTTTGAAATCTTAGCAGCTGCTGCTAAGTGGGGGTACACGGAACTTACTACTATGAACTATCTGAAATGGCGATCATGGTTCATGTTGTTGGGATCCAGGCCCAAAATTGGGAAGCGTATCTTCTGCGGAGCTGTGTGGAGCTTTTAATCTGATTCGTTTATTTCGGATCAGATGGATCAGATCAGATTTTATCCGAATTGAAAATATATATATTATCAAAATTTGCAAGATTTGATCTGATCCGTCTGATCCAAAACTAACGCATCAGATTAAAAACTCCGCACAGCTTCGCAGCGATTGGCTCCGCAGAGGATACACTTCCCCCAAAATTGACCCAACACAATAAACCAGCATGTGGCATCTATGTCTCTTTGAAGCTGTAACAGAAAAGAATATGAAATTTCAAGGGAATCTGCAGTAAAATTTGAACTGAAAAAGGAATTCACCTCCGAGAAAGGAGAGGTAGCACAATTGACTAGAAAAATGTCTTAGAGTTGTTATACCCAAAGGTCGAGAGTTCGATTCCCCTCACGAACCTTGGTAGCTACTACCAAGTTTTCAAAAAAAAAAAAAAGGAATTCACCTCCTCTCCATTACCTGATAAGAGAATCTTTTACGATTAGTAGATCTCGACCGTTCTTTTTAACTAGACATGAATTTCAAAGCCCAATAATATATACTACTCCTGCGCTAGCTCGAATTTCAAACTAACTGAGATTTAATCTCAAACTGTAGAATGAGGATAATCCTCTACAGTAACATGAGAGAATACAAATCCTGAAATAGTAGCAGCTATATTGCCATAAAAGTGAGGCCCTTACAGTAATATGGATACATGCGGTGCTATGAACTTATATTTCTGTTTTTTTTTTTAAATTTAAATAGTCGACTAGAACATTGAATATGATCTTTATATGAAAATTTACATTTTATAAAAAAATATATTATTTTTTAGATAGATAGAAAATTCTGAACCAACCAAAAACAGTGATATTCTACCTATCTAACAAAATAGTAAAATATCAAAAACCATGTAAAATATTCTCTCAAAGTATATTTTCATATAGAGATCATGTTTAACGATTTAGATTGAATATTTCATATAAATTTATAACACAAGTCGATCCGTACTCATATTACCATAGCCTCACCAAAAACTTGCATTCCTACTTTTTAGCAAAAACATGTGACAAGGGTAGTAGATATAGAATCAGGAATCTACAATGGAACGTAGATGCAATGAAAATAGATGAAATTGTTCAGCTTCCTTTATTGGTACGAAATTTTGTTGGCTGTCTTTGATAAATTTGGATTGGCATAAGTTATACTTTGTATTACTAAATTCAGACAACTTATACAAAACGGAGCAACTATTGATCAGATCAGATCTGAACTATTAATTCCATAAATAGGAATGGTGTAGATTTGTCCAAGACATTAACATGTGCAATTTTCTCTATTTACAAATGGTGCAAAACAGACTTGACAAAACAGCGTTCGGCATTCTGTACAATCAGAGTCGCTGTTGGCATGATATCATGCAGCCGAACACACAACAATATAGAGCATTTTATTTTAAAGATTAAAAAAAATTGAATTATCGGAAACAAGATGAATTTTTTTTTTTCGATTTTGTTGATGAGATCAAATCAATGATTTAGATTCATTGAAATATCTACACGGATAAAATTAATAGTTCGATTTCGTAATTTTCATAAGTTGCAACGCATTTTTGTTACAAAATATCTGAAAACTACTGAGGCTGAATTATTGAATTATTGTTTGAGTTCTAGTATGATTTGAAATTTGTGGGTCCACTGCCTTCTTTCCTTTTCTCTTTTACTCAAGTCCTCATTAGAGAGAGACTAATAATGAGATCGAACCAATGATATCAGAGGCAAAGTCAGACTTTCAATTTTCTTAGGAGAACTAGAATCAATTTTAGAGTACCATAATATTTTACTCTAAATTATATAAAAAATAATACATAAATACACTTTTTTTTAAAAGATGGGATCCAATTGACTCATCGTCCTTTCTTACATCCGTCTCTTAATTACGGTTTCATTAACTTTTACACAATGCAGCTATTGGTTTGATAAATTGTAAAAATTAGTAGAACCAAATTATTTTTATGAAAAAAAAAGATTCCTTTTTTCTGAAAAAAATATAATTTATAATTTATAATTTATAAAAGTAAAAAAAAAGAAAGAAAAGAATATAGAGAACCCATTTGTTTGATTTGAACTAAAGCAACCTTTTTTTTGGTCGGATTGATATTATATTGATTTCCGGTCATATTAGCTACACGCCTACAGCAATTCCCATACTTAAATTAAGCGTCGTAAAAAAAACATATTTGCTAAATAAAAAATAACTTAAATAAATCCTTAAAACTACCTATATACTAAATACTTAATCCACCTTTTAATATAATTGAGTTACTGGTCTACTGACAACGTACTGCTAAGTATAAATTTGTCGTTAATAGAATAATAGCTGATAATATGACATATATACCAGTTGTCAAGGGCAGTATAATTACTAAACTCGGTATTTAGTTTAAAGTATTATATTTAGCATTTTGAATATGAGAAGATATCCACTTATAACATTTGAAAGTTACAACATTTTATCACAATTTGATTTTGTGATTTTCAAAGTCTAAACAGTCGATCTAAATCATTCAACATGATATCTATATTAAAATGTGTTTGGAGATCAAATTTTACATTTTATGATTTTTTATTTATTATTTATTAAGTATTTTAGGAAACAACTGTTTTTCAGTGGTTCAGAATTGTCTAAAAACAACGATTTTGTAAAATACTTAATAAATAGTAAAATAATTCGAAAAAAAAATACAAATTTAGATCTTCAAGCATATTTTAATATAAACATAATGTTTAATAATTTGGATTGATTATTTGGGCTTTAAAAATTGCAAAACTAAATTATTGTAAGATGATGTTACTTGTAAATATTATAAGTGGATCCTTCTTTTAAATATTTGATATTTACACCGAATTGTTGACCTT
This sequence comes from Carex rostrata, assembly GCF_964058835.1. Taxonomy (NCBI): domain Eukaryota; kingdom Viridiplantae; phylum Streptophyta; class Magnoliopsida; order Poales; family Cyperaceae; genus Carex; species Carex rostrata. The sequence goes on from NC_135918.1 coordinate 6,305,193, forward strand.
CACAAACGACAGTAGGAATATAATTTGACGGTTATTACGCAACAGTGCTTAAAATAATAAAAAAACAGTTTAAACTTTAATAGTTAATCAGTTCACATACCGACAAAAAATGAAGATACGGTATGGGGAAGTATTCACGGATATCTTCTTTTCCCTTGCCTGTTTGAATTTCTAGAAAATACATGAAAGGAGAGATCTTTAAAAGGTCTTTTTTTTTTGTGTGTGCTTGATGTTATCATCGTATCACAGATCTGTTTAGTTCAGCCGTAAAATTAAGGTCCGTACGAAATCAGCTCTCTGGCATGATTATTTATAGAAGACATCTGATTTGAATAAAGTTTCCACTAAATTCAAAAGTGGTTTAAACACAATCCGAGTAAACATCGCGCGCGTGAACACGTGTCATTTTGAATATCCTCCTAACAACCTTAAAAAATATATATATATATATATATCCTCCTAACACAAAAGCTTGATCTAAACTGAAGACATCAAAGACAAACATTTATGGTGAGATTAAAATTAAATTTTTAGTTGCAATAAATAAGAAGAGTTTTGCTTAGTGCTGTCATAAGCTGAACTAGTATGAAAACATGTTAAGATTTTTGAGAAAAAGTATGTCAAGTCATCAAATTATTAGTATTTATAAGAGATTTTCTTTATTCATATTTTATACCTACGATCTTCCATGTAGAAAATATTATCTTTACTATTAGACAAAAGACTAATTCTTACATGTTAAAATTTGGAAAAGGAGAAAAAAAAAGACATGCGTGTTTAAATGAGATTGGATAGGTGCAATTTAAGTCCTACATTTGATTGCTTTTCTCATATGTAGGATAATAAAGTGATCGGATAATGAATGATCAAGCCATTAAATTATTTAGTATTTATATAAGAGATTCTTTTATCTGAATTTTATATATACAATCTCTCACACAGAAAATATTGCTTTTACTATTAGACCAAAGGTTTCTTGCATGTTAAGATTTGAAAAGGAGAAAAAAGAGAGACATGCATGCTTAAATGAGATTGGATAGATGCAAAGTGATCATTCAAGCTAAAGTGATCAGATATGTAGTATATCCCTATTTTATGTTATTCAAGCCAAAGAGAGACATGCGTTTCTCATATGTAGGATACAAAGTGATCAGATGTTATCCGTTTGTATTAGACTTGGTGTTTCAATTTTTGTGGATTCAAATAATTGAATATAAATAGTTTGTGGATATAAATACAAATATGGATATGGTTTTAATTTTAGAAGCAGATATGAATACGAATACAGATAATTATCTATATCTATATATCTTAAATTTTTAGATATGATGCTTTAATTTTTAAAATATCCTTTTTTTATAATTATGTATGTTTAGAAAAAAAAGGTTTATTTTTTTAGTATCATTTGATTAAAAATATGGTTATGTTAATGATTGATGTTAACTACATGTATATTTTGTAATGACATAATTAGTTTAAGATAAAAAAATAATATTTTGTTTACATAATGTTCGAATATTCTAATTATATCACTATTTGATGTTATTTTTTATTTTCTAGTGAGAAAATTAATTTGTTGAATACCATGTTAATTTTGTTATAGTATCTAAATTAGTGATAACAATTATATCTATATTTGTATTTGTATATGTTTTATATCTTTCGTATTCATATTCAAATGTATTCAAATAATATTCTATTCGTATTTGTATTCAAATAATATTCTATATGTGTCCATATTTATTCAATATTCAATCCATATTTGATCCATTTAATTTTTTTCTTTCGCAAATTTCAACAAGAAACAACAATGAATGAGGAAAAGTAAGTTCCTGCTTTTTAAAAAAGAAAAGGAAATAGTAGCAAATTTGGATTCCCGTTTACACCCTATAAAAATAGTTAATTAGGACATATAAAATCCTGAGCAACAGGAGAAAGGGGAGGTAGCACAATTGGCTAGGAAAATGTCATAGAGTTGTTATATTCAAAGATCAAGAGTTCGATTCTCCCTCACGAACCTTGGTAGCTACTACCAAGTTTTCAAAAAAAAAAAAAAAATCCTGAGCAACAGAGCATACTTTGCCCTCTTAAACGGATGGTTCATAAATAAGAAGAGTTTTGCTTAGTGCGGTCATGAGCTGAGCTGGTATGAAAACATGTTAAGATTTTTGAGAAAAAGTCTGAGGTCATGTGATCAAATTATTTAGTATTTATAAGATATTTTTTTTTATTTATACTCTGAACCTACGACTTCCCACGCAGAAAATATTACATTTGTTAATAGACCAATTGGATAGATGCAATTTAAATCCTACATTTAATTGTGTTTCTCATATGTAGAATACAAATTGATCAGATATTATCCGTCTATATTAGAATTGGTATTTCAATCTTTGTGAATTCAAATAATTAAATATGGATAGTTTGTGGATATGAATATGATTTTAATTTTAGAAACATATATGAATGCAAATACAGATAAATTATCTATGTTTGTATGTCTTAATTTTTTAGATATTTGTATGCTTTAAGTTTTCAAATATCCATTTATTTTATAACTATGTATGTTTAGAAAAAGAAGGTTTCTTTTTTTAGTATCATTTGATTAAAAATATAGTTATGTTAATGATTCATGATTATTAACCACATATATATTTTGTAATGACATAACTAGTTTAAGATGAAAAAAAAATAGAGTAAAGATATTACCTCCCTCCTTCTAGTTAAGTTCCCTAATAGTCTCCCATCCCAACTCAGTTATCTAACAAACTTTATCCATATTCAAAAAAATAAGTAGCTTAAAAAAAAGAACACATCTCTCCCACCCCATCACTTCTGACAGTCGATGCCTCACCGCTCTCCTCTGCAATCTCTAAGTTCCTTCATTGCCGATATGAGTACTTCATTAGTTAGATATGAATACTTCATGTTGTCAACATATGTTATCAGTAATAAATATTATATGAATACTTTATTACTTAGATATGAATATTTAATAATTAATGGTTCCCAATCTTGGTAGTGGTCCCCAATTTTAGCAAATGTCGCTTTCAGACGGTTGCGGTCTCCAATCCAGGCTGTCAGACGTTCTTAGCGGTCCCCAAGATTAATGGTCCCCTCCAGTTTATGTTTATATTTGACGAATATTATAGATAATAAGTAATAGTACTTAAATTCATAGGTATGAATACTATACGTTTTGATAATGAATAAGGAAAAATAATGAGTACTTATATTTGTCCATATTTGTTTAATATTCAATCCGTATTGATCCGTTCAATTTTTTCGTTCGCAAATCTAGACAAGAAACAACAATTGAATGAGGAAAAATAAGTTCCTGCTTTTATATATATATATATATATATATATACAGAGAGAGAGAGGGGGGCAAATATGCTTTCGGTAGCATATGGACCGAAGTGCTACCGGTTCAAATTCGATTTTTCAAAATTCAAACGGTCGATCTGAACCGTTCATCTTGTTCTCCATATTAATATGTGCTTGGAGACCAAATTTTACATTTTTCTGAATTTTTTTACTATTTATTAAGTATTTTACAAAATTGTTGATTCAATGGTGACTTAACAAAACAGTAAAATCAGCAGCCACCGTTGGATCAATAATTTTGTAAAATACTTAATAAATAGTAAAAAAATTCAGAAAAATGTAAAATTTGGTCTCCAAGCACATATTAATATGGAGAACAAGATGAACGGTCCAGATCGACCGTTTGAATTTTGAAAAATCAAATTTGGACCGGTAGCACTTCGGTCCATATGCTACCTAAAACATATTAGCCACTCTCTCTCTCTCTCTCTCTCTCTCTCTCTATATATATATATATATATATCAGCAAATTCGGACTCCAGTTTACACCCTATAAAATATAGTGAGTACATATAAAATCCTGAGCAACAGAGCAATTTGCCCCCTAAACGGATGGTTCATCTCACTTTGAGATTCGTGCTACAATATCATTTTAAAATCTTCTCTAAGGCTGTACGTGCTCCAGAAAACTTAGAGAAGTAGAGGGAACGAATGGGAAGGAAAGAAAGGAATCAGAAGTCTGTTTTTCCGTCTACATCCAATTTGGAGGTGACAAATTTGAAAGAGTTAATTTATGCAACGAATTTCTCCTCTCTCTTTTCCATTCTCCTCCACTTCTTCTCTAATTTTTCTCTACGAGAGCAAAAAAACGATCTCGGTTAGATTCAGTCTGTTGACCTTTTTCTCCTCTTTCGTTCCTTTCATTTAATGAGAGATATTTTTCTTCCACTGGAGGACAGTCTGAGAGGTTCAAGCACGTATAAAAACATCCACGTGGATTCGTATCTTCTTTGGCAGGACATTAATTATTGAACCGCCAATTTTGAATGGTGCAAATACCAAACTAGATATTTTATTATTAAAAATTAGATATAATGGACAAAATTCATTATATAAGTTAAGACTCGATCTAAATTATTTTATTTTTTTAATTGACATAATTATTTATTAGAATTTATATAATTAGAGAGGATATCTTTCATCATAAATTTGATATAGATAGCAAGGCTGAGTTAACTATCTACACATATTCTAATGACAACATTCATAATTGTTGAACTTGGTAGCAATTTTGTTATGAGATAAATTATATTTATTAACAACAAGTTTATTTAACATCGCAATAATTATCAAAGAATTTATCAAAATGAAAAAAAAAAATATCTAGATATCATAATATGATTTTAGATGTTTGCGTATTAAATCTGGTGTAATTAAACAACCAATTATTTATTCAACAAGCAATTTGAAGAATTAACAATCTAATTTTATAAGTAATATCGATTATAATAAATTATAGGTTACCGAAAATTTTATATCTACCAATCTAAATTATAGAAAATACATCTATAACTTTAACATTTTGATTTTGACAATCATCTTTATAATGTACCTTCTCTTCTTTTTGCTAACAACTTTAAGGGCCTGTTCGGATGTAATCCCGAAAATACTGTTCACGTGGGAAAAAAAAAATTCACTCAGACTGAATTTTTTTTTCCCACGTGAACAGTAAATTTTAGTTCAAACTTTTTCTATTCCCATTCCCACTGTGCAGCCGAACAGGGCCTAAAGGAGCTAACACGCGCAAAAAAAAAAAGAAAAGAAAAGAAAAAGAAGCTTCAGAGGAGCTTGTGCTTTTGACACGTTTGGATAATTATTTTAGCTAAAAAGAAAAAAACCTTCAAAGGGTGAGGATTTACTTAATTAGTTGTATGTATTGATATCTAAAAGAGTTAAAATTAAGTAGAATTAATATCACCTATAATGTAATTATAGAAGTGAAATAAATTGAGTGAGTCTATGGTACTATGCATATCACAGGTTGTTACCGTGCTACGGCTCTATATTTGAGTTTTCAAATCCTAACGGTCGATCCGAACCGTTCATATTGTTCTCCATATTAATATGTGTTTGGAGACCAAATTTTACATTTTTTGAAATTTTTTTACTATTTTTTTAGATATTTAGAAAATCACTTGATCTGAAAATTCTGGACCATCCAAAAACAGTGATTTTCAATAAATCTAAAAAAATAGTAAAAAAATTTATAAAAATGTAAAATTTGGTCTCCAAACACATATTAATATGGAGAACAAGATGAACGGTTCGGATCGACCGTTAGGATTTGAAAACTCGAATATAGAGCCGTAGCACGGTGCCAAATCGTAATATGCATAGTACCATAGACTTACTAAAATAAATTTATTCTTCGTAATTGCAAACACATTAGCTTTAATTGGAATAAATGTTGAAGGCAGCTCATTATTCACATATTATGTCTATAAAATATGATGAGATTTGATGTATGTTTTATTATAAATTAAATGACTTAAAATGTTGACGTTATGACCGTATAAAATGAACGATTCTTGATGTATCATCAAACAATACTTAAATTGCATCAAATTTGATTATTTGGCTATGTAAATGTCTAATAATACACTTATAAATTTATTTATTTTTTTTAGTTTATTTTAAATTTTTTTTTTTTAAAATAACCATTATCAAATGATTTTTTTTTCTACATTTTATCCAATTTAAGTATCATCGAACTGTGTGAATTGAATTGTAATAACTCGCTACTTAATTTCCCAACAATAAGTCAATAACAACAGAGGAAATATATCCTTTCTAGTCACCAGAGAAGTATAGAAATCACCAACTTTTTAGAAGATGCCACGTAAAAGGTAGAACGGTAAGGGAAGAAAAAAAAAAGAGTTTGGCTTGCATAACACTAGTGTCATTTCAACTTATATAATACCAACTCTAAAACTTATCAAATCGACTTTAAACAGTGAATCCAAACCGTTCAAACCGATCTACTTCATTAGTTGTGCGTTTACATGCAAAATTTATAACTCTTAGAATTTATTTAGTATTAAGTTAAGCGGTCAAATATGTGAGTTTTTAAGTTAATTTTAATACATTAATTTTTTAATATTTTTACCGCTTGATTTGATACTAAAATAACTCGAAAATATAAAAAATTTGTATGTAAACGCATCACTCATAATGTAAATCGGTTTGAACAGTTTGGATTAGTCGTTCGAAGTCAATTTGATAGGTTTTAGAGTTGGTGTTATATAGGCTGAAATGACACTGATGTTATACTAGCCAAACTCGAAAAAAAATGTTCTAGAAAGTACAACTTTTCTACATCTAATATAGTGTTAAAAAAGGAGGTGACAAAAAAAGAAACACAAATACTTAAATTTTGAATAGTCACTCTTATAATTTTGAATTTTTTTAATAATGATATTGAAATTTGATTAACTTTTTTATATAGTTTAATCTCTTTATAAAATGTTAAATGTGATTATAATTTTGTGATTATATTTTATATAGTTTAATCTCTTTATAAAATGTTAAATGTAATCTCTTTAATTATGTATTCTTTTGTTATAAAGTAGGCTTGAGTTCAAATTTCAACTGCCACAAATTATGTATTTTACATTTTAGTTTCTATATAAATTTTCTAGTTTCACTTTTGTATCAAATATTATCTAGTTGGTAAGTTATCGGTCTCAACAAACTACATATGCTTTTTGAAAGAAAGATGAAAGTCTAGCATTTTACACTATGAGAGAAACATCAATGGAGTCAAACATATACAATTTTCTAGCTGTGAATAACGATCAATTTTACACCATCCACAAGATTTACTCTAAATTATATAGAAAATAAAGAATAAATACAAACAAAATGAAGATAAATAGAGATCAATTGACCTCCATTCATTAAAGATGGCTCCACCACTGCATACAAAGAGCGTTATCTTTTACTACTAAAACAAAACCCAGTTCTTACAAATTACACGTGCTTAACTAAATTGATTTACATGATCACTATGTGCACTAAGCATGAAATAAAAATAGAACGAAACTATAAGATTGTACTACAACAAGGCATATTTTAAAAATTGCACTGCAAGTAATATTGGATTAACAATTAAGTTTCTTCTTGTAGTTAGGTACTTGTATTTAATTACCAAGTTTATATGGTTATATTTTGTACATATATGACATTTCAAGAAATCAAGTCAATTTATGCTATTTTAAAGCCATAAAAATTACACTTTTTTTGTATGAAGATTGGCATTTCTTCAAATTGAATTCACATAATAACCACGATAACAAAAATTTAGCATGCGATTAGTTTTTATGGTACAGCCAACTCTTATAATACATTTACTTGAAAAATATTATTTAATAAAAAATATAATGGATGTCTTCTCAATTATTTAGATGGAGTATGTATCAAAAATTTTGAAAAAAATATATAACTGATTATTTTTAAGCTTTTCAATATTAGTTTTTTTTTTTATTTATCGAACAATCAGGTTTAAAATCTTAATTTTCTTCTTTTAGAAATAGTGCAATAGACCAGAGTTCTAATATCTTGAAAATTCAGAATAGAAATATCAGTGTTTCTTTCTTTCTTTCAAAAATAAAATATAAAACATAAATATCATTGTTTCTAAAAATCTGGGACAGACGAAATAAATTCAGTTGGATTCCAGCCTGTTTCCGCTGTCTCATTTTGTAGACCGCAAGTCAACTTAGTCACAAACAAAACGTTTAAAATTAATGCAGCCAGTGTACCATGCAACCATGCATCAATAATTCACCAAACATTGGGATACTTTTATATTTTGACTAGTGCACATCTGGACCTTTCATTTCTCCGAGCACTTAGTCCAACCGGAATGGGTGGTCTGATTCTGATAGACATCAATTAAATTCAGTCTGATGTCATGTCGGAACCGTCCGATCCGCATTAAAATTTGCACAAATACTTCAAAAATTTGTGTGAATCAGGTATGTGCACAAATCTTTATACGCAACTCACAGAGGATTAATTATTTTTTTTTAATATTCCTGTTCTTCATTTTTTTTTAAAAACTAAATGTAGTCCTTTTCTTAGATGAGCTTTGTATGAAAATGTTTTTTTTTTTTTAAGGATAGTCTAAGTGCATGTGCAGGAATCTAAATTAATATAATTTATGATGGAGATAGTGCCGGCATTTTTATTTTTACCCCATTAAAAAATTATTTTAATAATAATAACCAAAGTTTAGTAATAATTTTAAAAATACTACCGTGGAATTTTAATTCCAATTTTTTTTTTATAAAACAAAAATTTGTTTTTATTTATTTATTGTATTGAAATATTAGAAATGTTGGATATATTTATTTGAAAATAGATGAAATACAATATAATTTGATTTATTAGAAAGACTGTAACAAATAACCCGGATCAATATTTTTCAGGTCAGATTTTTCACGGCTGTAAGAAAAATTAATATATTTCTTTATGTGTTATTGGAAAAAAATAAAAATGCTTAGATTCTGAGTTATTGATCCCGGTTCAAAAGTCACTTCTATGTAATCTAGAAAATATTGTGATCCTTCTAGGACATTTAATTTATGAAAAGTTGTATCTATTTTTGAAAAAAAACAAAAACTCCAAGTTATTTAATAATTATTATTCAAAAAGAATTCTCAAAATAGATACAACTTTTTACAAATTAAATGTCCTAGAAGGATCACAATATTTTCTAGATTACATAGAAGTGACTTTTGAACCGGGATCAATAACTCAGAATCTAAGCATTTTTTTTTCCAATAACACATAAAGAAATATATTAATTTTTTTTACAGCCGCGAAAAATCCGGCCTGAAATATATTGATTTGGGTTATTTGTTACAGTCTTTCTAATAAATCAAATTATATTGTATTCCATCTATTTTCAAATAAATATATCCAACATTTCTAATATTTCAATACAAAAATAAAAAATAAAAACAAATTTCTGTTTTAAAAAAAAAAAAATTGGAATTAAAATTATTACTAAACTTTGGTTATTATTATTAAAATAATTTTTTAATGAGGATAAAAATAAAAATGTCGGGAGATAGTACAACGGCTAATTTGAGTAAATATCTTTGTTGATAACAGGCCTACTTTTCAAAAGAAATAGCAATAAATGAAAACAAAAGGAGATATTAGGTTGGAAAGAGGAGAGAAGAGGCGAAGAGCCGACTAGCTTGAATAAAATTGACTACATTGAATTGGAGGAGAATGATGCATGGATCCAAATTGCCAAATTTTTTATTAATATCATTTCAAAAAAATAAATAAACTAAAACATCTTTGAAATTGGAGAATTTCAAAAATACTTGGATGGCCAATTCAATCTGTAGCTCCATTCTTGTGAGGGTGCATATTGAATTGGAAATCTCCAAAAAATCTAAATATTAATATATTCCAATGCATTGTTTGAAATTGGAGAATTTCAAAAATACTTGGACGACCAATTCAATCTGCGGCTCCATTCTTATGGGGGGCGGGCATATTGAATTGGAGGCCTCCCAAAAACCTAAATATCAAATATTAGTATATTACAGTGCATTTTGGGTTTTTGGGAGCCTCCAATTCAATATGCGCTCCTCCCCTCTTCAGAATGGGGTTGCAGATTGAATTGGCGGTCTGGATATTTTTAAAATTCTCTAGAAAACGTAATTTATTTATTTTTTTATTATGATATGAATAAAAATTTCGGTCCAAATTGACCAGAGTTGCATGTACTCTCTTCCTTGTATCTGAAAAAATCTACATGCATCACATCAGATGAGTGATGACGATATTGCTTTAGTTAGAATTTGGAGAAATTGAACTTGGAATATTATTATCCTCAGCGTGAAGGAAACAGTACATGACAAAAATTTGTCAAATTTCATGATCCCCTTTTGAAAATGTTAGTTATTTTTTGAGTGTTCGTTCCACTTTGTTGGGTTTAATGGAACTATTGACTATAGTTTGAATGTATCTCAACAAAATATGATGTCTGATATTGATATGTATTGCGCACTTCTGTAACCTGACAAGAGATTAAAATATTTTTGACATAGACAGAAGATTAAAATTAAAATTTTCTTTTTCTTCAATCAACTATTTATAATAACTTGGAAGTCATTTTCGTTAGAAAAGACACAGAGGCAAGTTAGCAAGTTGTTAGTGAAGACCAACAAAATTATTTTAACAAAAAAAAAATCAAAATACCATTTGTAAATAAATAACCTCATCACCAATATTTCCAAGGTTCGACTTTTATCATGAATGTATTTTTTTTTTTTTTTGTGTGAATTTAATGCATTTACAAATTCGATGTACTTCAACGGGCTTTCTGACAAATCTTTTAAGCGGCCTCGTTTAATCCATTAGTCCTCTCAGATTTTTCATCCACAGTTTTGACCAGTGTTGTTAAAAATGACAGTTTAGCTTGACTAATTGACCAATTGGGAGCAGCTAATAGTCCCCGGACCTCAGTCCCTCAAAAATCCCCGGACCTTTAACACTAATCCTGTAAACAAGTCTATCAGATCCGGTAATGTTATGCAAATAATTCTGTAAACAACTGCAATTGATGCTGCACATATGAAACCGCGTGCGTCCAAAGCAAAATGCGTGAAATCAGTCCAAATTGCGTGGTCAAACTAAGAAAGTACAATCAAAGTACAGTTAGCAGTTATATGGGGACCACCTTCTAGAAGTTATAACCGGGACCAGATTTTATAATTTTTTTCCACACCTTCTAGAAGGTGTCCGTTTAACAGTTTGTACGTTGCATCCATTTTCTAATTTTCTTTTATTTTAGATACTTCTGTAAATATTAGTGAACAATTTATGTGAATTAAAAAATTAAGAAAAATATTATAAAAAAATATTATAATAAATTTCATATTTCAAAATAAATTTTTTTTTAAAGTAAAATAAATTAAATTAAATTTACGTTTCTACAAAAAAGTTGATAACTTAAACAAGATAATGTAAAATAGTAAAAATTCTATAAACATTATCAATAAAGTTTGTAAACATATATGAATTATTCTATTAGCAATTCAAATTCTTTCAACATTTTTGGAAACATATACAACATAACACTGAAAGAAAAAAAAAATTACAACAATTTTACATCATACAAATCACTACTTGCATACTCTTTAAAAATTATTCTGCAAGTGTCCAAACTATAATCACAATAGTAACCCAATACTGTAACTATATCAAAGTAATCCTGTAAACAAAACGTTGTAATCCTATAACTATGACAAAGTAATCCTGTAAACAAAACTATGTAATCCTATAAACAGCTTTTCAAAACTAAAAACTAACAATGACTACATTAAAACTTTGTAAACAGAAATCCTATAAACATAAAACTAATTCAACTAATTCAACTAATTCTGTAAACATCAATACTAAATCCTGTAAACTAATTTAACAAATCCTGTAAACATAAAACTTTCAATTCTGTAAACATCAATACTGTAAACATCAATACTAAATCCTGTAAACTAATTCAACTAATTCTGTAAACATCAATACTAAATCCTATAAACTAATTCAACAAATTCTGTCAACATAAAAACTTCTCATTTCTGTCAACAAATTCTGTAAACATAAAAACTTCTCAACCTTTCAAATAAATTAACAGTTCTGTGAAAAAAACAAAATGTCATGATGAAATTTTATGTTAAAATATTGATTCAACATCTCAAACCATAAACTTTATATTATTTTAATATAAAAAAGTAAAAAGGACAAACGATTCCGTTCTTATTTGGCAATTAAATTTTGAGAGGTGAAAGTGAACAGAGAGGAATTGGAAAAGCTTTAAATAAGCAGTTTGAGATGGACCGTTAAAAATATTGAAACCGCGTGAAAAAGTCGGCGGGGATTATCGGGGGACTGAAGGTGGGGGGATGATACCTTTTCTCTTTTTATTATTCTTTTTTATTTATCTTTTCTATATGTATATATTGTACTTTATTATGTCTTATCTGAGTTGTTCAAAATGACAATTTTATAAAATTTTATTAATTAACAAATGAATTAAGTTAAAATAAGTTTATTTGATAAGTTTGATGAGTTAAATTAATTATTTCTAATAATTAAAAGTATATACCGTTAATCGGCTGCATACTGATTAATCGCTTAACGGTACTCCATTCATCCGACGTGCACATACCGTTATTTACAACAATGATTTTGCAACAAATTATAAAGCAAGAAGTTATTATAAGTTATAACACACAAAAGTATTAACAAGAAATAATAATGACATCAGTTGTTATCATAATTTGTTATTATGATATTCACTATTACAAATAACTTGAAAATCACTTTAATCAAGTGAATAAGTTAATATTTTATTTTTATATAAAATATTATTGGTTCGAAATTCAATTATGAAACCTATGATAAATATTTTAATGTATGTCTCTAAAAAGCTAATTATTTGTTTTCTGAAACCAAGCAATTAGAACATTGAACATTTTTCTTACACAAATTACTTATTTTTGTTTTTGTTAATAAAATGTAAAATTGGAAATTTATAATTGGATAAATTTGTAAGTTTTAAATTTTACGGGGAAAGATATAATATTTGAAAATTTTGGAAGAAATACAAATAAACCAAAGGGCTGAGCGTCCCTCGGCCCAATTTGTTTTCAACCTAAAATTAGGTCAATACAAGTCCAATGTGGTAAAATTTTAATGGGCCCATCTCCCAAACAGCAGAGGAAACAAGGATATGTTAATATTTCAGAGAAGGTACATTATTGAAGAAATTTTAGAAAATTGAAGGGTTTTAATAATAAAAGAAATCCCTTTAAAACAGAACATGGACAAGTATCTCTCCAAAATTTTTGCTCAAGTAGCCTCCAGCAGCATTGTCCCTTCTGAATTTTTTTTTCTGAACCTCACATCTTTTATGTATTACATCATGATGAGTTTTTAAAAGATTATAAACTTTGCACCATGTCATAAATCCATAACTGAACTTCAAATTTACTTCAAAAAGATGAAAATTGATTGTCCACATCACTGTTCATATCAGTAAAATCTATGCTTATATCAGCAGTAAAGGGCCTACCTTTTACCACGCAATTTAATTCATTTCAATGAAGTTAAAAAAAAATAGCGACCACTGAAAAATCATCCAAAAATCGGGCTCTTCGCTCATGTGGTTAATAAGTCTAAACTCCAAAATAAAAAACAATATATCAATATCGGAATTATTGGAGTCTGACACTGGATATTTATAAGACTGGTATATTAATGTCCAAAATAATTTGCATTGTGTGTAATTTCTTTTTTAATATTGACGCTGGATATTATAAAACTGGTATAATTATGTAAGGATGTTCTTTGGTGAGCTAGTGAGAATTCAAAAAAATTACCGAATTTGCACTAAATAATAAATTTAAACTGTTAAAACAACTGATTTACTTAACAAGTAATATATTTATAAATTTTTTTATAAATTTTCTAATTAATTTTATATAAAATCAAATGGTAAAAAAAATGAATATTAATTTATAAATTTAACATTTAAATGCATCACTCATATAGTATATCGATTTTAACGGTTTGAATTCTTCGTTTGAAGTAAATCCAATAATTTTTAAAATTAACTTGATGAGTTTAAAAACACCATAGTTATACTCTTATTTAACAATGGCTGCGATTATTCAAATGTAATATAACATTGCTGAAGGTCTAAGATGCAAATTTGTTCTTAGAATAACAAATTTCCCGCGAAACAAAACTCCGCGAATAAAAGAAGAAATCACACGCACCGCCCAAACTCTTCTCCTCTTTCTTCTCTCTCAAAACTTTAGCTTCCTCCTCGTCCCATCCCTTCCCTTCCCCTCCCTTCCTTTCTTTCCCTTCAATTCTTCTCAAGCAAAGCATCCATTTCCACCATGCCCCTTCTTAAATCATCCCCGCTCCTCTCATCTCTCCCAAAAACTCACTTGTCCCAAATACTCACTATCAGATTACCAAATGGATTCTCTCAAAAGATCATCGATCAAATCAATTGTGGAGCCCAACAATGGAGACCTCCAGTTCCTCGGACAGAGAGTGCTGGTTGGCGGATGGGTAAAGTCGTTCCACGTCAGGCCGAAGAAAGAGGTGGTCATCGATTCTGGGGTTGCTGACGTGGCACAAAGGGATGTCACATGCGCAGAGGCTTTGTTTCTAAAGTTTCCCTTGTTTAGGTGCATCGTGAAGGTTATAAGCCATGGCGTGCATCCAGTCGGGGAGAAATTGGAGGCTGTACCAGAGAAGAAAATGGAGGCAATTGCTTATATCAGGATTAATGATGGATCCTGTGTTAACAACTTTCAGGTTTTGTCTCTGGTTTCTTTTAACTATTTTTGTTAATTGCATATGTGTGCCAAAATCTGTTGGTATCGGGAAGAGCCAGATTTTCAAGCTATGAGGTCTACCATGAACAATAGTCAATCATATATAATTTTAATGCTGCTTATTGTCAATTTACAGTACATATAACATTTTACTCTGAACTATAAAGAAAATCACAAATAAGTACAATTTTTTTTTTTTTTTAAATGAATGAGGGTCAATTGACCCCATATGTTGAATATGAATCTGCCTCTGGGTACTGGGGAAGGAGAATGACTGAAACGATGTATCATTATTGGCCTTTAATCTGTATTATGATACAAATATGCCCCCGTTTTTAGTCGAAATTTTTATCTAGCATAATAATTTGATGATTAATGCTAATACAGTTTATTTTCAAGACTTTATATGATTGACAAACATTGTAGTACTAGTAAAGGATGTTCATTTGAGTACCCCATTAAGCCATTTGTATGAACTTAGGTATCAGTGACCAAATTGAAGAAAAAAATATTTTATGGACCTTATCACCATAATTTTCTGTATGCTTCCAATCCTTTTAAACATTTATATTCAAATTTATTTCAGATAGTTTTGGATTCAGATGTACATCCACTTGAGCAAGTTACTGCAATTGGTACCTCAGTTTTATTAGAAGGTGTCATAGAGAAGGCACAAACAGAAGGAAAGTATACAATTGAGCTCAAAGTGGATAAGGTGTTGAATGTTGGACCTGTTAACCCGGTTAAGTACCCATTATCCAAACCAAGACTTTCTTTGGAGGCTATTCGGGTTTATCCACATTTCCGTGCCCGTACCACCACGGTAAAATTTCATTCCTAGTAACTTCATTTGTATGTTTTTTTATCCTTTTTTGTTCTCAAAATAAATAGCACTAAGTCCAGAACATCTGTAAAGAATACCCAAAATTGCTTTTTGTTTTGTAAATAACACCTACAATTTGAGATAATTGCAAATGAACCCAACCATTGGATTTTGGGATGGATATAATACACTTCTAAATGTTGACAACTTTGTCCCGAGCTTATTGAGCCTTTCGAACCTATTTCAAAATTTAATTAAAACACAAGTTAAGGTCATATTTGAGTTAGGTTTTGAATTTGTGTCCTGTTTTAAGATTTGTGAACCAGAAATTAGTTTGGTTGAGTACAATTTTTTTTTAGGCTTACCATTTGTTTCACTATATAGATTTTGTTTGCGTATAAATCAGTAAATATTAGCCTGTCATAACAAGGAAGTCTTGGCATTCAGGTGTAATTTTCAAACAATGGAATCACCTTGTTGATCGTAATTCATTTGCTCTCTTCTCTTACTCAGGTGGCCTCAGTTATGAGAATCAGAAGCGCCTTGACTTGTGCCATTCACAAGTTTTTCCAGGAAAACAATTTCCATCATGTGACCATGCCAATTATCACTACCACCCCTACTAAAGACCATACTGCATTCCACGTAACTCAACTTATCTCCAACTCCACTCTTGAGAAAACCCCAGACGATGGTGTAACCTTAGAAGGCGTTCAAGCTGCAATACAGGAGAAAACAAAAAGAATTGAAGAGTTAAAGAGAAGCAATAGCAACAAAGAGGCAGTATTTACAGCAGAACAGGACCTCAAAGCTGCAAATGATATTGCACAAAAGTTGGAAAAAGAGAAGAAAATGGAGAAGACTGTGAAGGTGGATTTCTTGAAAGATTATTTTGGGCGTGAGGCTTATTTATCAGTGGATGCTGGGCTTCATCTGGAGAGTTATGCATGTGCACTTGGTGCAGTTTATCATTTTGGGCCGGTTTTTCGACCTGTGGAACATCATTTAAGTAAGAATTTGTCTGAGACGTGGGTGGTTAGTACAGAGCAGGTTTTTGCCGAACTTGAGGTATGGTGATTTTATATGTCCATTTGGAATTTCAAACTAAACAAATACAGCTGGAACACTTAAAACATCACAGATCTTTGTTTGGAATGCTTTTGTATCAGGGAAGTAATTTACTCATAAAATGAAACTGGCAGCTGTTACTGGTACAACCATTAACTGTGCTAATTTTATAGTTGTGCTGTCAGCATCTAACTACTTATTGAGTTCAGTAGTTTATTATTTCTATTTACTAGATTATTTTTTGTAGTAACAGCAGTAGTATATAGTAGAATTTCTTATATCTTACTTTCTCCGAGCTCTTTGAGTACTACCTTTTTTTTTGGGCAATACCAAGGCTTAATTGAGGACTAACAATTAACCTGCCTGCAGCTTCTGGTAGTATTATTGCTATTAACTTTGTATTGTACTGGTACCAGGCAATACGTTTTATTACTTGGTTTTGTTTTAATGGACGTGCTAAAACTACCTTGTGTTTTGCCTTTCCAGTGTGCAATGAAATGTGCAGAGGATTGCTTGAAGTCCCTATCTAACTCAATCCTGATAGCTTGTCCTGATGATGTAAAATTCTTATCAACACGATTCGACAACAAATGCATGAACCGGATCCAGGCTATGCTGTCAGAAGGCACCTTCCCCAGGGTTAGCTACACTGAAGCAGTGGAGGCACTCCAAAAGGTATTTAAATGAACAAGGCATTAATTAAGAGCAAGCTGCTCAGTATATAGCAGTGTTCCTGGGGATGCAAATAGGTGGCCCGGGTTGGGTTAAATGTGGGTGGATGTCATTTAGGTTCAAGTCAATTTCAGATCTCTAGTTAGATTTTATTTGGTTGGACCTTTGGGCCAATTTCACATTTGGATCAACATGACTATTGGCTACTGAGTCATTCAGGTATCAGTTGTTTTGTTTGTTAGGTTGAGATTTGGTCATTTCATTTTATTTTGTGTACAACATATATTCTGAATAATTGTTGCCATGTTAACTTTTTTTTTTTTTTAGTATTTTATAGTCTGGTGACAAATTGCCTGGGTTTAGATTTGCTTTGATCTGTTATTTTTTTCTTTAGTCAGAGAGGGTAATTAGGGCTTTGACTTTTTCATAAGAAATTGGGTCTGGACGGTGAGTGTTATTTTGGTCTGGTTCAAATTTTTCAATCCTTAATTGGTTTGTAATTTTTTTATTGTTAATATTAGGCTTCAGGCACCACATTTCAAACAAAAGTCGAATGGGGTATCACTTTATCTGAGGAGCACCAAAGGTATTGTTATATTTTTCATTTCTTTTCATTTTTTACAATGACCAGTATGACCTTCTCACAAATTATCATGGCAGATATTTGGCTGATGAGCTTCACAACAAACCAATCATAGTTTACAATTATCCAAAAGATCTCAAGCCATTTTATTCTCGCTCGAATGATGATACGAAAACGGTTTCTGCTTTTGACGTTATATTGCCCAAGGTAAGAAACCAAGAGTCTCTATATCTGTTAATTCATATATATTTGTCAATTGTATCTTTCATTTTGTACTTATTAATAGGTTGGCACTGTGGTGTCTGGCATCCAAAAAGAGGAAAGGAAGGACATGATTAGCTCAAGGTAAAACAAAATTATTTAGAATTTGATTCCGTTCTTTTTACCAGTGACTAATTCACTGTTGGTGAATTTTTGTTTCAGGATAAAAGAAGTGGGATTAGCAGAAGAACAATTTGACTGGTACCTGGATCTTAGAAGGCATGGTACGGTTAAGCACGCTGGTTTTCAAATCAATTTTGACCAACTCGTGATGTTCTTAACGGGCTTTGGAGACATCAGGGATGTAGTTCCATATCCAAGATCCAAAAATGACGCTAAATGCTAATAAATTTGTTAACCATATTAAAAGAATCTGACCGTAATAATGGCCAGCTGTTTAAAATTTAAATTCGTGTACAGATATCCTTCAAAATGTACGGAGATATTTATTTCTATTTCAGCAAGTTCACCTTAATTTGAAATTTGTGCAGCTTTTATTTATGTGAGGGGTAACATGATTACTTTACTACTTGGTACCCGTATACGCTACAACAGCTTTTCTGTCAGAAAAAACATGCACTGTCATCCAGCTTTCAGCTTGCATTAAGACTAGAAATAATGTTAAGTAACTCCTTGATCTATTAATTTTAATATATATAATGACGAGCCATGAAGTTCTAACACGGTAGGCTTCAAAGATAAAAAAAAAAAAAGATAATTAGTATTACAGTACAATAACTAACTATTGATTGGATGAATAAATGATTTGGAAAAAGAAACAGTTCTACTCGTACTGCCCACAGCCCACTTGGACAGTTGGACCATTTTATTAGTGTGATTTTTTTTTTCCCTAGACGAGGAAAGTACATTTCACCGCCTTGTTTCTTCTTATTACATCTTTTCTGATATTAAATCCCTTGGTCGTTTACTATAGTGTTTTTTTTTTAATGTGCATTCTTAATTTTGTTAGAATATAATTTTTATCTGGAAGGAAGAGATTAATCATAATAATTGTCATACCTTTTTATGTCCTTAAGATAGGAGTGTGGCTACTATGTGTTTTCGATCTTCAAAACTTAAAAAAAAATTAGTTTCAAAAGAGAAAGTCAAACCGTTCAAATTAATTTATTTAATGAGTTTTTTGTTTACATGCAAAATTTATAAATTTTGAATTAATTGAGTAATCAGTCAAGTGTTCAAAAAATAAAAGCTTTTATGTTAATTGTAATGCATTATTTTTTTTAAAAAAAATATTTTTGACAGTTTAACTTGATCCTAAAAGAATTCTAAAATTTATAAATATTGCATGTAAATAACACACTTATAAAATAGATCTGTTTGAACGATTGATTCCTTGTTTTAAAATTAATTCAATAAGGTTTAAAGTTTTAGAAACCGGAAGTACTTGGCTGAAATTCTAATAGAAAGCGTGGTCCACAACGTTATTATGCATCATTGGTACAAATATCTCCTCTCATTTACATGCCTTTGTAGGCTTGTATGCAGTCAAGCATGAGATTCCAAATTATACGATCATAAAATTTAATGTTTATAACTAGGGCTGGCAACGAGCCGGCTCGATCCGAGCTAGACCAAGTTCATGGCTCGCTCGTTTTAGCAACGAGCGAGTCATGAGCGAGCCAACATTTGAATCCGAGCTGAAATAGTGGCTCATGGCTCGCTTGTTTTGACAACGAGCGAGCCGAGCCAGCTCGTGAAAGCTCATGGGCCAAAAGCCCAAATGTTTTAGATAATATATATTATAAAGTCAACTGTCATAAATTAAGTTTGTAACTAAATTCATACATATTAAATTACTAAATCTTCAAATTCATACAAACACAATTCACAAAATAAATTCATGCATACTAAATTCACACAAATTTATACCAATGTACAAATTCATACTTGGACCGAGCTGGCTCGCCAGCTCGCGAGCCAGCTAGGCCTTAGCTCAAACTTGTTAATTTTGAGTCGAGCTAGTGATGAGGTGGCTCGTTAATAGCTCGGTCCACTAACGAACGGGTTGTTAGCAAGCGAGCCAGATGCGAGTCACGATCGATCCACGAGCTACGAGCTTTTTTGCCACCCCTATTTATAACTGCCAACCTAGAAAGGCTGCTAGCTAGCTAGATGATGTCATAAACGAATAAATACAATGTGCGGACTAGATCTGAACTAATATTAAAGAACTTCTGTGTTAAAATGAGACAGTCAGATTGATTCCGTTTAAAATCAGAGGTCAAAATAAATTAACTCAAAAGATTCTCTTTTGAATCTTTTGAGTTAATGCAGAGGATACGTGTTCCTTTAACAAGGCAACTTGACGCAGGAGATGAGATGAGCCGGCTTTAACAAAAATAATGCGGCTTTATATAAGAAGGTCCAATTCGTTCAATCGTTTTCATCCGGAATTCTCAAATCTCAACGAGTCCAAGGGCGGCTAATTAAAACTGTTCGAAATTTGCTCCGATCATATATCCGGTTTATTTCTTGGAAAGTCGCGATATCCTCAAGTCGGTTTACTAATACCGTAACTTTACAAAATAACCGCAAAAATATGGAGAGAGCGGTGAAAATTAAAGAGTAAGACTTGGATGCTATTAATAGCATAAGGGCAAACTTACACATGCAGATCGATCCTGCAATGAGGCATTGTCATCTCATCTCTCTGTTCAATTGAAAGTTCAAACGGAGCAAGAGATGAACACCTTAATTTCTAACCTCATCAACCCTCGCCCTCTTTGGTTTCTCATCCTCTTCTCTCTTGGCCTCCTTTCTCTCTCTAAGCTCCTCATAACTTTCCTCAAATGGGTTCATGCCACCTTTTTCAGACCCGAAAGAAATTTAACAGATTACGGCTCGTGGGCCCTGGTCACCGGTGCCACTGACGGCATCGGTAAAGCTATCGCCTTTGAGCTAGCAAACAAAGGGTTAAACCTTCTTCTATTGGGAAGGAACCAAGACAAGCTCCAAGATGTGACCAACTCCATCAGATCCAAGCACGATTCTATTAAGGTGAGGTGATCAATATCCAGATACTACAATGTTATTTAAAAAGCAATTTTCTTTTCTTGTTAGTGTCTTTTGTCTTGAAAATTGATTCTCTTTCAATATTCAGTGGTTAATTATTGGTAGTAAGAACTATATATTAAGATGCATATACATGGTTCAAAACTTCAAATAATGAAGAGGTAATAAGTAAAAGCAAATTATTATACATAGTCATTTTTTACAAAGATATTTCAGAAGGTGAACCATTATATATAAAATACCACCTAAGGTACTAATTAAACTCTGCCAAGTAGGCTAGTAGCATTCATGCATTCTTCCATACTGTTTAATTATCTGTACTGTTACTTATGAAAATTTGATTGTTTTTTTTTGCTGTGCTCTAACAGATCAAAATAATTGTACTAGACCTTGCCATAGATATGTCTGTGGGTATCAACCGACTGCAAAGCGCAATCGAGGGATTAGATTTGGGGATTGTGGTGAACAGCGCCGGGGTTACATACCCCGGTGCCATGTACTTCCATGAAGCAGAGGATGCGGTGTGGGACCCAGTTATCAGGGTCAATGTCGAGGCAACGGCATGGGTCACATGGGTGGTGGCACGTAACATGGCGGCGAGAGGTAAGCCGGGAGCTGTCGTAAACATCGGATCGGCATCTTCAGTGGTTGTGCCGTCGTTTCCGCTTTATGCTGTTTATGCTGCTTCAAAAGCGTAAGATCATTCAGCTTTCTTTTTATCTAAAAATGTTTTCATTTATGTTTGCTGGTGCATACATGAATTCACATCCTCTTAAGATATCTCAAAATTTGAGTTGATTTTTGAAATATCTAAACCGTTCAAACTATTATTATAACACGAATTTTAAAGCAACCCATTTCCTCGGCATACATGCCACTACTTTTATCTATACGTTGAATAATTTTTAAATGTCAACCATATATGGATACACAAACTAGTTCAGCCTATTCAAACTCAATTCTACACGCATGCATTCTATTCTTTTTTTTTTTGTGTGTTGTCAGTATTCAATGCATTAGAGGCGCCTCCGGCCTCGTGAATATTGTTATATCACTCACAGGCAGGGGCGGACGCAGGATTTTTGTCAGAGCGGGATAATAATCGGATGCAAATATCTTATTGGGTTCAAACCCAATAGCTTATCGGGTACAATTCAACATAACAAAAAAAATACCAATCAATATAATAAAAATCCTAAATTACTTGAAAAAAATCAACAATTCAACATTTGGGAATTTGAAATAATCAACATTTTGGTTCAACTTGGCAGCCTCTACCTTTGAATTAAAAAAAAAATAAAAAAAATAAAAAAATTTTGGTTCAACTAATTTTCGCTATTTGGGATCAGCACCTATTTGGACTCCGCTAATTTGTTTCGCTCAGAGTTTATATGGGCTACGTTCCGTCTATTAAAATTCCAGAATGGACTACAGGGGAGCAATTTGAATTTCAGAGAGGGACAGAGATCTGAAAAGCAGATTTTTAACACTATTTTTGAAAATCCAGCGGGGGGTAGCTGACCCCCCCTATGCTACAATGGATCCGCCCCTGCTCACAGGTTTGTTTGCGTGTTTTAGAAAAAAAGAAAAATGGGGTTGAAAATTTGGGTAATAATAAATATCAGGTGTTCAAGTTGCTTCATTGCACGAGGATATCGTGAGTACTAACAAACGAAATTTTATTGGAAAGAAAAAAAAAAGGATTAAAATGTCTCATGTCTCATGACTCATAATCTTTTATTTCAATTTTAAAGTTCAAATAGTTGATCCGAACTATCAATGCATGATCCCATAAAAAAATATAATTGAAGATCAAATTTTTGATTTTTGAAAACAAAATATTTTTTTAGATATATACAAAATCATTGTTTATAGACCATCCAAAAACAGTGATTTTGCACGTACATAAAAAATAGTAAAAATTTCAAAAAATATATAATTTATTTTCCAAGCACATTTTAATATAAAGATCATGTTGATTGATTCGAATTGACTGTTTGGACATAAAAATGGAGCTAAAAATTTAAGACATGATGAGACATAAAAAACACGAAACATTTGAACTCTCCTCAAAAGAAATAAGAAAAAAAAATCATAAAATTTCTATTTCTTGTGATACCAAATTTTTTTTTCCTTGATTCTAATAATTAAAAATGCAAGTTAAGAAATAAATAATGAGGCTTTGGTAATATGCATATTACACAACGACCTGTGCTATGGTCAGTTTAAATTAAAATAATCAAATTTAACTTACAAAACTTTAATCCTCAATCACCACCACCATTTAGCATAAAGCATTCACACAATTAATGTATGAGCTAGCCCTATCATAACAGTTCGTAACTGTTTCGCCTAGGGCCGAATCCAAAATTTTCATCAAGAGGGGCAAAAAAAATATCGAATCGGATTTAAATAGCTTATCGGACTTAAACTCATTAATTAATTGGAAACTCGATAAAAAAAACAATGTTTTCACTTATATTTTCTAATACCTTGACTTATAATTTATGATCTTATAACTTATAATTAATATTACCAATTATAATTCAAGAAATTTATTTTGATTTTAACAGTAAATTTAACCCGAATTACAAATTAAACATTTAGAGAGAGACAAAAATTAAAAAAAAAAAACAAAATTAATCAGTATCAATAAATCACCACTAAAATTTAAAATCTAGAAAAACATCTAATCCCCTGTACTACAGTAAATCCGCCCCTAGTTTCGCCCATTTGAAAAGTAGCCAAGTACCTAGCTAGCTACCTTATATCACTAACTTTATTCTATGCCATTATAAACCAAAATTGCCGTACTTTTTTTAAAAAGCGTATTGAATGCGGTACTCGGCAATTTTGAAATTTTAGTCGGTATTAACTTGTAAGAGGGTTCTCATAACTACTACATTAATTGACTCTGTAAAATGGGCAGACACGTTGTCAGAGCAAACGATTCGGATCGGATCACAAAAGCATCCTTAATTACATACGGCCTTAATATATATTACTTAATAATGTTAGTTAATTTGATGTGATCAAGGGAGCTGAGTTTTTGTTCAAAGGGTTTCATCCCAAGTTAGATCTAATTAAATTGTCTAATTCATGTTAAAATTTGCATGTACAGTTTAGATTTAATTTTATTAAGTTTTAAATTTATTCACATGAATCTCAACGCAGTTTGGACATACTTATCTAAAGTTTGCTTCCTTCTGTCTTTTCCAAATTAACAGCAAGAAATGTGTATTACTTGACACTTCCTCTTCCTTAGCTTTGTTCCTGCTTCATAAAAATTTTCCATAACCCTCGGACAAAATCAACTGAAAAAAAATTGTTCTCTGTTGAAACCTAATAATTAAAAATGTATAGTGTTTAAAATGTCGTACTATTTTGTTATATACAAAGTAATATTGTTTAATGAGTGAGGCCATGGTACTATGCATACCACAAATTGTTCCGTATTACGTACGGATCAATATAATTAATCTCCATACTAAAGAATGTGTTTGGAGACTAAATTTTATATTTTATGGAAATTCTTACATTCTTTTTATAGGTAAAAAAATTAGTGTTTTTCAAAAGATTATGAATCATCCAAAAACAGTGATTTTGTATAACATTTATCACTATAATATTTACGATGTGTTTGGGCAATTCCTTAATTTAATAATTAAAGACAATCATGCATACATAAATAATTAATGGACATTAATTGATGTTGTCATAATTAGAGTGTCTAAATCCAATTCCTTAATTTGATCATAAGACAATCATGCATATATAAATTAAAGAACGCTGTCTTTTGTCACTGTATCAATTCATAAGTCCAATAGCATATCTATACATTTTTCATCATTTTACTATTTTTTTTTAAATAATCTTAAAATGCATATATTATCAGAAATGTCAAAATATTAATTGTCAAATGGATCCAACCGGCCAACCCTTGTATATATATGTCTGTGGTGGATCTCGACCCTAACACAAACCTGTGCTCAGATAGGTTTGATTTGTCTCCTTAAATATATATGATATCTTATATATTTAAGTGTACGCATTTTTGTATAATTTATACTTTATTTATTCAGATGAAATATAAAGAAATTAAAAGTTATATAGCTGCTTTTAGAACGATGTAATAACGATCTGAATTGAATAATATAATTCATAACCACACGTACTGTACACTATTCGGCAAAGGTGGCGGACATTAAATGCAGTGCTCAGAACATTGTGTGTGTGTGTGTGTTTTTGAGATTGTATCCATGATTGTGGACTTGTGGTAAAAAAATGCTACCTATGAAACACCAGTTTAATCGTTCGTAAGGATTTCTCACTTTCCTTTCTCTGTGTTTTTGAGATTGTATCCATGACTGTGTGTATGTTTTTGATCCTGTGGTGGCAACTTAAAGTCATAAAATGCTGATTTGCAGACTTTTTACTAGTACATAATCGCTTTAACTTAACATTTTTGACACTTAGTGCCAAGTGCCAACCAAATACCAGTACAAAAGACTAGCACTTTTCGTGAGAATAAAAAGTGACTTTTCGCGACAGACTACCGTTATAAACGTATTTTTTCTATTCGTGACAGTACTTTTCGCGACAGAGTACCGTCATAAATGCGCTTTTTCTCTCATGAAAAGTGCTTACTTTGTTACCAGAATGCATTTTCTAGCTAACAGTATCACTGATCAGTATATCACTGTTATTTATTTTTACTTGAGATTTGGGAGATTTTTTTAGCAAAACAACTGATGTTACATATGCAACTGTAGTTTGATCCTATCTATGTTATAATAGGCTACAAATAGTATGGATATTAAATACACATTAATTCTGGGGGCATAAATGTTCTCACACTAGGAAACATAATCATATGCAATAGAACATTAAATTGATGTCTACCTAATCAAGTAATCATGCTATCAATTTATTTAAGATGTTTGCTATCAATCTATAAATATCTATGTTAAGATGTTTGCAATTGGTATGAGTTCATAATTTTATATATTATGTCAACTATTAATATTTAACAGTGAAACAATACATATCAATAAAATCATACATATATCAAACTGTCAAATTGTTCTACCATTGTATTTGTTTTAAGTTTTAACAAATAATTTGGGGACAAATTAAAGATGCAAACTAGTTAAATAGTACCTTAAATTTTTCTTTGTTCTTCATTTTATATCTACCTTTGTTGATTAATTTGTTGCATGTAAGTGACATACAATTGTTTTATTACAAAATTTATATTAGTAAAATAAAATACATTTAGTTTTCATCAGAGAATTTGTTTTCCTTTCAATTAACAGATTTGTTGATATGTTTTCGAAATGCCTAAATGTCGAGTACATGAGCATGGGCATTGATGTGCAGTGCCAGGTACTTATATTAATTTTTATGATAGAATTAAGCTTCAATTGTGAAGTTCTCTTTAATTTAGTTACTGGTATGACCCTAATGACATTTTTATCACTGGATTGATGGCGCAGGTCCCTCTGTATGTTGCTACAAAGATGATATCTGTTACAGAGACATCTATGTTTGTACCGTCTCCCGAGCATTATGCAAAATGTGCGATGCATCGGATAGGATACGAGTCGAGATGCACTCCATACTGGTCCCATGCAATTCAATGGTGCTTATGCTCTTTTGTACCGGATTTCATGTTGAATCATGTACGCCTACTGATAGGAATACGAAAAAGAAGCGATCGGTTGAGAGCCATTATCAGAGATGATCACAAGAATACAATTAACATGAAAAGTTCGCAGTACTGGTAACTTTTCACCGGAAAAATACTTTAACTATGTGATAAAATATATAAGTATGTATATTTCTTTCTTTTCTGCGCGCAGTATCAATAATTAATTATTTGTTGAAAATATGTATTCATTTGTGATTTTCTGGAAATTTATATATGAACTTATCAAATAATTATTCTCAGTTCAATTGATCGAGGTAGTAAAGACAGACACAAGGGAACCCGAGCCGTTAGTCAAAGATATCACCTTTATAATTTTATAAAATAAATTTATGTATATTGAAATTTAATGATTTTTTTTAAATTTTATATACTCCAGTCTCCATCAACAAATAATAAATGTTTAGTTCTAGTCTAGTGGTTAGAGCTCTATTTTTTAGTTGAGAGAACTTGAGTTCAAATCACACTAACTACATAGTATGCATTTTAATTTTCAGTCACTTCTATTAAAATTTTCTAGTTCCACCCATGCCGTTATGATTCAAAAAATTTAGGATGCGTGTATATGTGTAATATATCTAATTAACTCAATTCCAATTAGTAACAACTAGTAATTTAAAAATCATTTAGCAGAATTATAAATTTGTGATTTAGATATAATCCGAGCATAAATTGAGAATAGTTTTATTCCTATAACATAACTAATATATAAAACTACTGTTATTTTTAACAAATAAAAACACATAAATGGTAGTTTGCACGAACAATATATATGAGGTACATAACTGTGCTTGGCTACTCTACTTCCATAAGCATATGAGGGAATATGCTTATAAGCCATTTTTGCATTTTGAACATTCAAATGGTCGATCTGAACCGTTAGATTTGATCTCTATATTGAAATGTGGTTGGAGACCAAATTTTATATTTTTCTGAATTTTTTTACTATTTATTAAGCCAATTTGAAAATTGCTGATCCAACGGTGGCTTAACAAAATAGTAAAATTAGAAGCCACCGTTGGATCAGCGATTTTCAAAGTGGCTTAATAAATAGTAAACAAATTCAGAAAAATATAAAATTTGGTCTCCAAGCACATGTCAATATAGAAATCACATCTAACGGTTCAAATTTACTTTTTGGATTTTGAAAACAAAAAAATTACTTATAAGCATATACCATCATATGCGCTTATGGAAGTAGAGTAGCAAACCTTGTACTTAGCTTTCTGTTCTTATTATAATTCATAAAATTTGGCGCGCGCGCGGGGGGAGGAGGATTATAATTAAAGCTAACGTTAAAAATAATATGAATATAATTCATATATTACTCAAAAACCTTATTATTATGATTTTTAAAGATGTTCCAAAATATGCTTAAAAAATAATTCAGCGGAATTGCAATTCCATTAAAATTACAAAGTTATGAACAAATTGAATAAAATTATAGAAGTTGATTGCAACTCCAGAATCCAATTCCGCTGGATTATCCTTGATTGTTTTTTTTTTTTTTTCTGTTTGAATCTAGAATTGTCCCTGACATGCCATGATATACATTTTAACCATGATTTATAAATAAAACGAGAACTTTTACCCCATAGTTCATGATTACAAAGTTACCCCTGCTACAGCAAGATTTATCCGTAATATGACAAAAATTTACCACCATATAAGGCTGTAGGCCAACGCTAATTAATTATACATACATGTACATTATTTAGATGTATACTAGCTACCTAACCTAAGCAGCCTCATTTACTACCATTTAATAATTATTATTAGATGTCTAAATTTTTTCTTCTGTTATTTGTACGTTGTATAAAATCAAAACAGCAATGTCAATGCTTTCACGGTTATTTTTACTAATATCCTATAAAAAAAAGTTAATTTTAAAAATGTCCCTGCCATCTGTTTTTTTTTTTTTTTTTCAAAACTGCCCCGACCACCAGGCCCACGGGCAGCCCAAAAAACCCACCAGACCCCCCCCCCACGGGCAGTCCCCTTTTTTTTTTTAGAGATCTTAGTATTTTAATTTAAATAATTTTGTGAAGAAAAAGTTTTCTTTGTTTATAGTGTATGCCAAAAAATAAAATATTTGATATATTTATAAAGTGATGTCGTAATTCTTTATAACTTTGATTTTATTTGTCGAGTAGAACTAGGGTGCTCTTAAGCTCACCAAAGTTTTGGTGAACTTAACTCTAAAACTCATCAAATCGATTTCAAACGACGAATCCGAACCGTTGAAACCCGCCTACCTTACATGTGATGCATCTACATGTGAAATTTTTAAACATTCGAATTAATTTAGTATAAAGTCAAGCGGTCAAAATTAGAAGGTTAATAAATTAATTTTAGTGCATTCATTTTTTGAATGTTTTTGACCGCTTGACTTTATACTAAATTAATTCGAATGTTTAAAAATTTCACATGTAGATGCATCACATGTAAGGTAGGTGGGTTTCAACGGTTCGGATTCATCATTTGAAATTGATTTGATGAGTTTTAGAGTTAAGCTCACCAAAACTTTGGTAAGCTTAAGAGCACCCTAGTTCTACTCTTATTTGTCAGTTGGATATCACAAGTCTAAATATAACACTAATTAAGGACTTGGCCTTTATTCAAAAAATTTCAAGCTCTGACAGCTTGTTGATCTTCTTCTCTTTTTACGGTTTTTATATTATATGTATAATATATACATATATACATATACAGACACACACATACACACACACACACACATATACACACATATATATAGAGGAGGGTTCAAATGCACCCAAATTTTTGTGCACCCAAATGCATCTTATCTTTCAAATTCTTTTTCTCCGTTTTCAAAGTCCGAATAGTCAATCCGAACCGTTAGTTGCGATCCATATATTAAGATGTCCTTGGAAAACAAATTTTACATTTTTTGGAATTTTTTTACTATTTATTAAGCCACTTTGAAAATCGCTGATTTTACATTTTCTGGACCATTGGATCAGCGATTTTCAAAGTGGCTTAATAAATAGTAAAAACTTCCAAAAAATGTAAAATTTGGTCTCCAAGCACATCTTAATATATTGATCGCATCTAACGGTTTGGATTGACTATTCGGACTTTGAAAACGGAGAAACATGATAGGGTGCATTTGGGTGCACAAAAATTTGGGTGCATTTGAACCCTCCTCATATATATATATATATATATATATATATATAGAGAGAGAGAGAGAGAGTAAAACTAGGGTGCTCTTAAGCTCACCAAAATTTTGGTGACCTTAACTCTAAAACTCATCAAATCAATTTCAAATGACGAATCCGAACCGTTGAAACCCGCCTACCTTACGTGTGATGCATCTACATGTGAAATTTTTAAACATTCGAATTAATTTAGTATAAAGTCAAGCGGTCAAAAACGTTCAAAAAATGAATGCACTAAAATTAATTTATTAACCTTCTAATTTTGACCACTTGACTTTATACTAAATTAATTCGAATATTTAAAAATTTCACATGTAGATGCATCACACGTAAGGTAGGCGGGTTTCAACGGTTCGGATTCGTCATTTGAAATCGATTTGATAAGGTTTATAGTTAAGCTCACCAAAACTTTGGTGAGCTTAAGAGCACCCTAGTTCTACTCTATATATATATATAGAGAGAGAGAGAGATTGGGTACCATACATTGCAATGTATTGAGCCCTCTATGCATTGCATTGTGAGCCATTTGATCTCCTTCAAAAATTCGTGCATATCAGATAATCTGATTGAGAAAAATTCAGAACTGGACCCTTCATTTCCAAGCAAACTCCGTGTAGCAAATTTGTTCCTGTGTAGTAAATTTTCTGCAATACTACTACTACTCTTTTTCTCATTTGTTCTCTCTAATTTTCTTAAAGTTTATAGCAATTTTGTAGTTTGTTGAAACTAGGGTTAAAAGAAATCTGAAATTGGGAACCTCCGATTAGTAAATATCAAGGACCAGTAAATTCAGTTTTCTTACAATAGCAAAGCGAATCAAATAGCCAATTTAAATCTAGAAGCTTTTAAACCATACCTCTATGCAATATGCAGTTAAGGATAACTAATTACATGTATGATTAGAGAACTGTACAGAATTGATCAGATCCACATCGTAGCCTAGAAGCTGAAGAGGAAATTCAGCTGATTTGTTACAGGTTTTAAATTAGATGGAAACAAGAAAGAAACCCCAAGAATATCATTTCCAGTCAGATCCAAAATGCTCCTGCTTTCATCTTTTTTTCGACTCAAATGATCCAAGTTGCTCCATTTGTTCTGTCCAATACTGCTGAAGTATAATAATTTGCTTTAGTGTAAATTGGCAATTTTTGCTGCAACTTGCTGAAGAAAATATGATTTATTAGATTAGTAGACCATCAAAATCGACTCCAGGATAGTTACTTAATATTTGTTATGTAGGATAGGTGAGTGATAGTATTGTAGAATGAAATTGTGGCTAACTAATTACTTTTTAATGAGTTATAGCATGCAATTGTGCAGCTAACTTGATAGATCCAGATTTAATGAGTTATAGCATGCAATTGTGCAGCTAATTTGATATTGCGCGATTAAATTTCACACACTATACTGGTGTTTTCTATTAGCGCCAGGTGGGTTAGCGTCGGGTGGGTTAACCCCGGTAAAGGCGTATTTTCTTATAGTGATTTTTTTCTTAATTTAATAAACCATTCAAAGTAACAATTAAAATAAACAGAAAATAAAGGAGGGAAGAGTGATCTAGCATACAAATTAATGACTCTAGGAAAGGAAATGCTGATCTTTGTCCGTCGATTTGGGAAGTTAAAATTCGCAGCGAGTAATATAGCATAATATTTAATTTGGGGATATACTGGAAAGCTCTGGAGAGATGAATCGATCGACCTAAGGTTTATTAGAATATATAAAATATAACAGCATCACCATTGTTTTAACATATTGAGTAGATAGTGTATACTAAACTCGAGGTTCTAATTATTTACAAAGCATTGCCCATGGGAATATGCCATCGGTTCAATATGGTAACGAGTTATTATTACTTGTACTATCACCAACGGATCATGTACATAACGGATGGTAAAAGTAACCCCCTCAGTGCCATCAGCCGATTAGCCGAACTGATGTTGAAGAGTCTCTCAATACTAACTGTTTGTGAAATTTAACCGATGGCAAAGAAGGGGGTCAGGAGGGGATCCATCAACACCATCGGTTTTGAAAATAAATGAAGGTTAATTGACCCCTATTTATGGTGTCTCCGTCTTTGATCAGGAGAGATGAGATGATAGTACAATTGGCTAGAAGAAAATAATCCTAAAAATATGGTTACTCAAAAGTTGAGAATTTGAGTCTCTTTCATAATTTTGTAGCTTGTGCGAAATTTTAATTTCAAAAGTCGAAATAAAAAATTGTCGGGAAACAAGTCACTACCACGACGGATTTGCTCCAAGTAAAAAACATTAGTTTGATCAATAATGAGACATGAAAGCATCGACCATTTTTATTAATACCCTATAAAAAAAGTTAATTTTAAAAATGCCCCTGGCATCTTTTTTTTCAAAACTACCCCGACCGCCAGGCTAACGGGGTCCAAAAAACCCACCAGACCGCCCCCCCACGGGAGGGTCACACCACTAGTGGATCCCCCCTCCCCACGGGCGGTCCTCTTTTTTTTTTTTTTAGAGATCTTAGTATTTTGATTTAAATAATTTTGTGAAGAAAAAGTTTTCTTTGTTTAGAGTGTATGCCAAAAAATAAGACATTTGATATATTTATGAAGTGATGTCGTAACTCTTTACTACGATTTATACATGGGAATCAAATCTGCAACTCACATGCATTGTTTTAACTTTTGTCAAATCAACGTTTTACTTTCGTCAAATCACCACTCAAAAAAATAAAAGAGCAAACCGGAACACCACACTCAAAGAATCTGTATCTTATGGGACCCGAGGTGCAATTTATATAGACGGTTCAGATTAATTCTCAGCCGAAATAAATTCAATGTCTTAAGAAAATATAAGAGACTATTTCAAGATGCGTGCCAAGTTAAAAAACGATTCAGATTTTATAATTGAACCTCAGGTATCTAGGATCTGAATTCCACACTCAATAGCGCACAATAGCATTTTTAGACCTCTGTCCATGCACAAGCACCCTAGACTAACCTATGGTATGGTACCAAATCCAAACTCAGCAGCCAAGCACTAGGCAAAGGCCGCTGGTATAGTGCAATGCACTAAAAATATCAAATTTAACCTCTGCTGGTAAATCAGCAAGTCTGGACTGATATAGAGACCAAACTGCAAAAGAGATTATACCAGCATGTAGAGTATTAAAAAAATACACAGAATTGACACAAATTTCAATTTATTTGGATTTTTCTACAGTTAGTTATGAATTTTCAAAGTTTAGCTTTCGAAAAAAATTTAAAC
The DNA here is from genome assembly GCF_964058835.1 of Carex rostrata. NCBI lineage: Eukaryota > Viridiplantae > Streptophyta > Magnoliopsida > Poales > Cyperaceae > Carex > Carex rostrata. The sequence continues at coordinate 6,338,532 of NC_135918.1, forward strand.
AACCATAATTTTGGCTAGGAAAGTCGGATTTGCGCGTATGATGACTTTTCGGAAAGGGGAGCATGAGACAGATCCAAATATCACCTGGGATCATCCCTAAGTATCCAAAGCATCAGAATTAAAAAAAAAACGTTGTTTAGGGCCTCAAAAATTCAGTTTAAGTTTTCGTTCGACGGTAGGCATTAAAAAACAACGATTTTCAAACCATTTTAATAAATAGTAAAAAAATTCAAAAAAAATGTAAAATTTGGTCTCCAAACACATTTTAATATAGATTAAACATCTAACGGTTTGGATCGGCTATTTGGACTTCGAAACTAGAGATATGAGCGCGAATTAAAACACCCCGTTTAATTCGCGAAGTAGTGTAGCCTTACTCTACATGGATATATATGTATATATAATATAATACATGTATATATATGTATATGATATATACATATATACATATTTAAAAAAAAAAAAATGAGTTTATAAAAAAAAATTGTATATATGTATATGTATATATGTGTATATGTGTATATGTGTATATGTATATGTAGGACTTGGCTACGGTGCTATGGGTTGCATAGAGGCCTCCCGTGCTACGGCTCAATATTCGAGTTTTTAAAATTCTAACGGTCGATCCGAACCATTCATCTTGTTCTCCATATTAATATGTGTTTGGAGACCAAATTTTACATTTTTTGGAAATGTTTTACTATTTTTTTAGATTTATTAACATTGTTGTTTTTCAGACAAATCTAGACCATTAAAAACAGCGATATTCAATAAATCTAAAAAAATAGTAAACAATTTCCAAAAAATGTAAAATTTGGTCTCCAAACACATATTAATATGGAGAATAAGATGAATGGTTCGGATCGACCATTAGGATTTTGAAAAATCAAATATTGAGGCGTAGTCTCCATATATTTTTTTTTTGGTTTCTTCCATGGCTCGTAGGTAGGGGTGTAAACGGATCAGATATGGATCGGATAGTGCTCAACCCATATCCGTATCCTTATTTTTTTCGGATACGGATACGGATCGGATAGTAACCGGATACGGATACGGATCAGATATTAAACGGATACAGATACGGATCGGATATTTTCGGATACGAATACAGATACGGATATAATTCGGATTTCTAATTCAAAATATATATCTAATTAACTTGTTACACCATTACAAAATATATATCTGATTAACTAAAATTCACCAACATAACTATAACTTTAATTAAAAATACTAACACAAAAGATATTCTTTAAAGATATTCTAATACAAAACATAAATAGACACAAAAAAATTCTCTCAAATCTTAACATATCCGGATGATATATGCTAGCATGCTATGCATAGCATAGAACCCCTCCATGCAACGGCTCGGATTTCGAGTTTTTAAAATCCTAATGGTCGATCTGAACCGTTCATCTTGTTCTCCATATTAATATGTGTTTGGAGACCAAATTTTACAAGTTTTGGAATTTTTTTACTATTTCTTTAGATTTATTGAAAATCGCTGTTTTTTTATGGTCCAGATTTGCTGAAAACAGCGATTTTCAATAAATCTAAAGAAATAGTAAAAAAATTCCAAAAAATGTAAAATTTGGTCTTCAAACACATTAATATGGAGAACAAGATGAACAGTTCAGATCGACCATTAGGATTTTGAAAACTCGAAATCCGAGCCGTTGCATGGAGGGGTTCTATGCTATGCATAGCATGCTAGCATATTTCTATCCGGATATCCGAAAAATTAAAATATCCGGATCCGGATAATTATCCGTATCGGTATCCGTATCCGATTCCGAAACTCAACCCGTATCCGTATCCGAATCCGTATAAAAAAAATCCGTATCCGTATCCGAATCCGCAACTATCCGTATCCGAATCCGCAAAAATTCGGATACGGATCCGAATTCGGACAGGTAATATCCGAGCCGTTTGCACCCCTACCCGTAGGCCTATTCTCTTCCAATTACATCATCAAAACCGGAACCTATTCTATTTCCCCCCTAACTCTTGCACTGTTAGCTAAGAGATGAGCTAGTCCTATTTTCCCCTCTTCTCTGTTGCAATACGTCGTCTTGCAATTCCTTCCCTTTGGCCCTGTAAGAACTAAGCTTCCCATATTTCATGAAACGACCTCCAATCATGACAAATTGGCTGTGAATGTGCCAGAGAGTCTACCACCTCCATTGAGTCTGATAAAGCAACTCCTTCCTTACAGCCACAATCTATCATTAATTGATACCCCTGCAGTACCGCGATTGCTTCCGCATGAGCCGGGCTCAGTGCCTGCACATTCCTTGCAGCACATTTTACCAGCACCCCCCGGTAAGTTAGGAAAATACCCACTCCTGCCAAACCGTTCCCTGACCATGATCCATCCACAAAACATTCATATTGCATCATTTCAATTTGATTCAAAGGGTGTAATATGAACTTCAATGTTTCTGGTGTTTGTGTTATAAGTTATAACTTCTTTCAAGGAAAGTTATGAAAATTGTGTTCATAAGCGAAAATGTGCCAAAAAAAACAGAGCTCTCTAGCTATAGACATCCCATTGAAAGAAGAAAATGCACCTTGATATGAACCTCTTATCTATATTAAAAACAAGACAATAAGGAAAATTTCATTGATCACTCTTGCAATTTTATTTACAAGTACAATTACATTAAATAATTAAATGAACTCTAGAGAACCCCTTGTACTAATAAGAAAGTTCATGATAAAGGAATATCTATATAATTATATCAAGATCAAGAAAATATAAAAACGTAGTGCAATGTTTTGGATACATATATTGGGTGCTAACAAGAAATAAATACTCAGATTCGGGCGGAGCTACTGTGTATTAGGGATAGGCAGCTGCCTACCCCTGGAAAAAAAAAAAAATTTGGACCAGGTTTTCTAATAGGCCTTGAAAAGTTTGCCTACCCCTGGATTAAATTATGCCTACCCCTGGCCCAATTGTTTCACAGCCCGTTAGGAGAAGAAGTGAAGAACGCTTCAATCTTCATCCCTCCCGCTCCTGGCTCCGCTCCGTTAGGGAAACAGAAACAACCACACGATGACGCGACTGCCTCCGCTCCGCTCCTAGCTCTAAGCTTCTGACCACACCTCATCCTCTCCACGAAATCACGCCTCTCCGCTCTCCCTGAGACCGTGCTGTCAGTAAAATCGCGCCTCTCCGTGACTGTCAGTGAAATCTCTGACCACGCCTCTCTGACCTCCGCTCCTTGCCGTTCTCTACTGGTCAGGTTAGTTACTAGTCGGGCTGTCAAGTTCTTGGTGGAGAAAGTGTTTGATTGGTTTGTAGGACCAAGGATCATGAAAACCATGAACAATGATTGCAGAGATTTGAATAGTGGGGGTAATTAATTAGGTCCGATGCTTGTAATTAATTTGATTTATACTTGGGTTGAGTGCATGTGAATTTTTTTTTTTTGGGCTCATGAGGTGAAAATCCTAGTTGGCCTAAATGTCAGATTATTTTTTCTTTAATCTGGAAACTGAGGTGCCGACTACTTAATAAAAAGCTGAGAAATTCAATTTTGGTATGTTGTTAGGACGCAGTTTATACCAGTGATTATGTTACATTGTTTCTGTCAAAAATTTGAGACCCTGATTAACTATGTCATCCTGCACCGATTTAATATTGGGGCTAGAAATTGGTATTTGTACAATTTAATATCCGCCTACCCCTGGCAAAATTCCTGGCTACGCCACTGCTCAGATTTGGTCATATTTTGATGCAACTTAAAACTAAAAGTATATTTCTATTACTTTTTATAATAAAATATTGCAGTGCCTCAATCAGGAGGCAAATTATTTGTCTGAGAATTGTTCCCTAAAAGCATTTTTTTTAGGTATTGACACTTCTGTATTAAATTGTACGAGCAATTCACCCATTCATTTAATGCATCTCTCATGAGTACCATGAGGTCTAATTGGACATTTAGTGAAGAATCTTTAATGTTAGATTGTGCATTGTTATGTAGTTACATGTCATTCTAACTTCGACATCAACTCAATTTGGATTATTTGCGCCCTGTGTTTAAACAAATAGAATTTGCTCTTATTGTTCGATATATGTATACAACAACTTCCATTTGGTATAATCATTCCTTGCATCCCTTGGTTAATTAATAAAAGTACCTATTTAATTAATAGCATCATTTGCGAATTCTTTAAGACTTTCATCGAGTGCAAAATCTATTTCATTTGAATTTCAGTTCTCGGTCCAGCTTATGCCTATTTCCAATTTCCTCTAACAATTTCACCCCTCAGCCTAAGGCAAGAGGCAAGAGGCCAAGCAATCTACACTTAGCTTTTTAATACAGTTGCCCAAAGCCCTAAAGACCCATGGATCAGAAGCATGATATGGTAAGAACTTTGTTTGGAGGTGGGATGCAACAGGAGAATACAAGGCAAGAACTTTGTACAAAGCAGTAGGAGAGGGGGGATTAATCTTATGGCATTTCAGAGACATCTGGAAATGCAAAATACCTCCAACTGTTAAGATTTTTGTATGTATGGTTCTGCATGGTAAAATTCTGACGAGAGATGTCCTTAGGAGAAGGGGCATGATTCTAGCAGTCAATTGCGAGATGTGTGGTAATTGCCCGGTTGAATCTATCTTGCACTTGCTATATCTCTGCCCTTATGCAGTAAATGTATGGTTTGAAGTATCACAGATACTGGGTACACAGATTATGATACCGGCTATGACGGTACAGGAAGTTTGGGAGGCTTCTTGGGGTGCAGCAATCAAGCGGACCAAGAAAGCTAAAAAGGAATGGCTGGTGTTATTTTGTGCAGTATCTTGGGCAATTTGGAAGCAACGCAATGCACTGATATTTCAAGGTCAAAGGCTGCCGGCAAAGATGCTGGCTGGGAGATGTACTCAGGAAGCGAGATTATGGCTCAAATTCTGTTAACCGTAGAGTGTGCTATGGTTTTAGTGTTAGTTGTTTGTTTGTTGCATATATTCCGTCTTTTCATTTCTGTTGTTGTTTTTTTATATGTTTCATACTTTCATTATTTTTGTTGTCCAAACATGCTGCTATCAGCACTATGACAAGGGTCTATGTGTAAAAACTTTTATATTAATGTTCAACTTGTCAGTCACTGGCAAGGTTTAAAAAAAAAAAAAAAGCATGATATCATATATGTGAGAAATAAGAGACGAAATTAGAAGCACAAATTGTGACAAAATAATAGAAAGCTCATCCTGAACTGCGCACACAGGTCCAAAGCGCCTGAGATGTGCATATATTTAGAAGATTGTTTGGAGGTGCAAAAATTGTAGCAGTGCTGTAGCACGAAACCAGAGAGTCATGATTGTTTTACTGTTACGAAGCTATAGCAGTATCCCCTCAGGTAATTGTAGCAGTGCTGTAGACAAAATTATAGTGTTTTTGTCCCCCACCTGTAATTGTGTCTGCTTCCTCAAGTTCGTATCCCCTCAGGTACCGTGCCTGCAATTAGGGAAAAGATCGGTATGGATTTGATCACAGCCGAGCCAAAAGGAATTCAGTGCCTATTGTAGATATAGGGCCATAGGGGGTTTGTTTTGAGATTCGTGCTAGAGTTAAAGAATGGTCTAGATTTAGTAATTGTAGGTACTGTACCTGGGGTGATTCGAAATCCTGCTTCCTCTGAACTTTCTTTTGACTTTTGCAATCAGTACTTACTGCCCAGCCAATTTGAGATTTTTATTGTGATTTTATGCACAAGTCGAAAGGGATGTCAGTAGGGGTGAAAACGGAGCGGATAATGCTGATATCATATCTACATCTGTCGGATAATGAACGGATACGGATAGTAAACGGATATTAAAATTCAAAACTAAATCCCCCTTAAACGGATAAGGATACGGAACGAATAGTTCACGGATACGGATTCGAATACAAATATAAAACGAATAATGGTCGGATAATTGAACTTTAGATACAAATACTAATTAACAAAATTCAAATATGAAAATAAATAATGTATATTAATTTATTTAAGTTTATAATTTAAATCTATGGAAAAAAAAACTAAAAAAAAAATATAATTGTTGTAAAGTAGATTAGAAGTTTCAGTTTATTTAAGTTTATATTAATATATTTTAAAGTTTCGGCAGTTCAGATTTAAACCCAGTCCAGCGCCTCTTCATTTGTTTATTTGGGCTAAGGCGCTAAGCAACAGCCCAGTCCAGCGCCATTTGTTTCCGGTTTATATTCATTTGTCCCACAACTTTAAAAGAAAATATTCAAGTCCGGGACTCAGTAAATAGGTCTTGGATTCGGGTCTGACTCAGTTGATGGGTTATGGATTCAGAATTTGAATATGTTTAAATATTTTTAATTTAATTTTAAAAGCTTATTCGGATACATGTGGATATCCGATCCGTTATACATTTCTATCTAAATCAGTATCCGTATTCGGATACTATTGCAACTTTTTAAAAATTATCCGAATCCATTTTTGGAAAAATCTTTTTAAAAATTATCTGAATTTGTATTTGGAATTATCCGGATCCGTTTGGTCCGGATTCGGATAATTTCTGGATTCGGAGTGGATATTCGTCGGATAATCCGGCTCTGTTTTCAGTCCTAGATGTCAGCTAAGATTTTTATTTTTACCCAACAAAAAAAACATTTTATTAAAAATATTTTAAAAATACTCAGATTAAACATCTAATTATAATCTACTTAGAGACCAAATCTATATTATAATCTACTTGGAGACCAAATTTTACATTTTTTGGAATTTTTTTACTATTTATTAAGATGGTTTGAAAATTACTGTTTTTTAATGGTTACCGTTGGACGAAAACTTAAATTGAATTTTTGAGGCTCCTAACAACATTTTTTTGAAATTCTAATGCTTCCGATACGATGATGCCCAGTGTACCACCTGGGCAAAACAGATCCGTCTCGTCCTTCCCTTTCCAAAAAGTGCTCGTACGCGTAAATCCGAGTTTCCTAGCCAAAGTTATGGTTGTTTAAAGTTTTTTCGAAAATTAAATTTTGAAAATTCACAACTGGCTGTAGAAAAATTCAAATAAGTTGAAATTTATATCAATTATGTGTATTTTTGAATGCTCTACATGCTGGTACAATCACTTTTGTAGTTTGGTCCTTGTATCAGTCCAGACTTGCTGATTTACCAACAAAGGTCAAATTTGATATTTGTAGTGTTATATTTAGACTTGTGACATCCAATTGACAAATAAAATCAAAGTTCATGAAAAAAAAAATCAAAGTTATAAATAATTACGACATCACTTCATAAATATGTCAAATGTTTTATTTTTTGGCATACACTCTAAACAATTTTTTCTTAACAAAATTATTTAAATCAAAATACTAAAATTTCTAAAAAAAAAAAAAAAAAAAAAAAAAAATCAGACCGCCCAACAGTATGGAGCGTTTTACAACAAAAAAAAGAAAAAGCAAACCGCCCAAGGAGGGGGCGGTTTGGTAATGGCATGAAGCGCCCCATGCCGGGGCGGTTTGCTAAAATTTCAGCCCGCCCGCTTTCCAGGCGGTTAGGGCATATATAAAAAAAAATTTAAAAAGAGGTTATTTTTATATATTTTTTTTTTTTGGGTATTAAAAAAAATGGCCGGGAATCAAGTAACAACATTTTTTTAGTTACAACAAGTTTCAACAAGTATTTTCTACATTTTGAAAGTCCAAATCGTCGATCCAAACCGTTAGATGTGATCTCTACAATAAAATGTGCTTGGAGACCAAGGTTTATATTTTTTTTTTATTTTTTTACTATTTATTAAGATGGTTACAAAATTCAATGGTCTAAATTTGAATTTGAGTTATTGGTATCAGTTTAAAAGTCACTTATAGGTAAATATAGTTTTTTTAATCTTCTATTTTTGAAAAAAAAAATTGTGAGAAAAAAGTTTTTCAATGAAAATTTTGTTAGAGTTTTGTCCGAGAAACTTTTTGTTTTCCGAAAATAAAAGGATTACATATTTTATGTATTTACATATTTTTGTCCGAGAAACTTTTGAACCAGAATCAATAACTCAGATTTAAAATATTTTTATTTTTTTCAATAATATACAAAGAAATATTTTAATTTCTTTTGCAGCCGCAAAAAATCTGTCCTGAAAAATATTGATCCGAATTATTTGTCACAGTCATTATAATAAATCAAACTATATGGTATTCTATATATTTTAAAAGAAATATATAAAATATTTCTAATATTTCAATAAAAAAATTATAACATTTTATGTTTAATTAAAAAACTTAAAACTGCAAAAAAAGTTGCATTTTTGGGCTAAATTTTTGCAAAAATATTTTACGGTTTGAGCAGTTTTTGAAATCTTCTCAAATAAGGTGTAGATTTTGAAATTTAATATTTTTTTTTGGATTTTAATAAAAATTTCGGAACAATTGGGTAACATTGTTAACAAAAAATTGTCCTACAGCAAGGACTACACAATTAAATTCATTTACAAAGAAATATACAATGCTAGATCTGAGTAACTGTTCCATAATTTAAATTCCACATAAATCATGTCTCTTTTGCCAAGTCCACCAACTTGACAAGTGGACAACATATATAGGCAAATTTATTGCGTTTCTACTATTCTTTTTTGTCTATGTTCATTGTCTTTGGATATAGTTATTAAAAGACTCTTTAGCCCAACCTTTTGACATTGCACTGAAGTAATGGGGTCCTCTGTTATGCACGCCGTGTGGCAAACCATGCAAGTAGTACATTCAGGTCAGAAGATCATCAGGTGCAGATCTAAAGGTGTCAGGGGATGCTAAGCTCTGCCTAAAATTAAATAAAAAAACTACATGTTAACAACCATATTAAGCAACCAAAAGCTGTGCAACGGATGCTATGAAAATATGTTAGCGCAATGACCCGTTACACACAATTCACAGAAGGAGTACCACAATAATTAATTTGGTAAGGGCAAACTTATACATGCAGATCGATCCTGCAATGAGGCATTGTCATCTCATCTCTCTGTTCAATTGAAAGTTCAAACGGAGCAAGAGATGAACACCTTAATTTCTAACCTCATCAACCCTCGCCCTCTTTGGTTTCTCATCCTCTTCTCTCTTGGCCTCCTTTCTCTCTCTAAGCTCCTCATAACTTTCCTCAAATGGGTTCATGCCACCTTTTTCAGACCCGAAAGAAATTTAACAGATTACGGCTCGTGGGCCCTGGTCACCGGTGCCACTGACGGCATCGGTAAAGCGATCGCCTTTGAGCTAGCAAACAAAGGGTTAAATCTTCTTCTATTGGGAAGGAACCAAGACAAGCTCCAAGATGTGACCAACTCCATCAGATCCAAGAACGATTCTATTAAGGTAAGGTGATCAATATCCAGATACTACAATGTTATTTAAAAAGCAATTTTCTTTTCTTGTTAGTGTCTTTTGTCTTGAAAATTGATTCTCTTTCAATATTCAGTGGTTAATTATTGGTAGTAAGAACTATATATTAAGATGCATATACATGGGTTCAAAACTTCAAATAATGAAGAGGTAATAAGTAAAAGCAAATTATTATACATAGTCATTTTTTACAAAGATATTTCAGAAGGTGAACCATTATATATAAAATACCACCTAAGGTACTAATTAAACTCTGCCAAGTAGGCTAGTAGCATTCATGCATTCTTCCATACTGTTTAATTATCTGTACTGTTACTTATGAAAATTTGATTGTTTTTTTTTGCTGTGCTCTAACAGATCAAAATAATTGTACTAGACCTTGCCATAGATATGTCTGTGGGTATCCACCGACTGCAAAGTGCAATCGAGGGATTGGATTTGGGGATTGTGGTGAACAGCGCCGGGGTTACATACCCCGGTGCCATGTACTTCCATGAAGCAGAGGATGCGGTGTGGGACCCAGTTATCAGGGTCAATGTCGAGGCAACGGCATGGGTCACATGGGTGGTGGCACGTAACATGGTGGCGAGAGGTAAGCCGGGAGCTGTCGTAAACATCGGATCGGCATCTTCAGTGGTTGTGCCGTCGTTTCCGCTTTATGCTGTTTATGCTGCTTCAAAAGCGTAAGATCATTCAGCTTTCTTTTTATCTAAAAATGTTTTCATTTATGTTTGCTGATGCATACATGAATTCACATCCTCTTAAGATATCTCAAAATTTGAGTTGATTTTTGAAATATCTAAACCGTTCAAAGTTCAAACTATTATTATATAACACGAATTTTAAAGCAACCCATTTCCTCAGCATATATACATGCCACTACTTTTATCTATACGTTGAATAATTTTTAAATGTTAACCATACTATTTTTTATGGATCCACAAACTAGTTCAGCCTATTCAAACGCAATTCTACGTACGTACCCGCATGCATTCTATTCATTTTTTTTTTTTGGTGTGTTGTCAGTATTCAATGCATTAGAGGCGCCTCCGGCCTCGTGAATATTGTTATATCACAGGTTTGTTTGCGTGTTTTAGAAAAAAAGAAAAATGGGGTTGAAAATTTGGGTAATAATAAATATCAGGTGTTCAAGTTGCTTCATTGCACGAGGATATCGTGAGTACTAACAAACGAAATTTTATTGGAAAGAAAAAAAAAAGGATTAAAATGTCTCATGTCTCATGACTCATAATCTTTTATTTCAATTTTAAAGTTCAAATAGTTGATCCGAACTATCAATACATGATCCCATAAAAAAATATAATTGAAGATCAAATTTTTGATTTTTGAAAACAAAATATTTTTTTAGATATATACAAAATCATTGTTTATAGACCATCCAAAAACAGTGATTTTGCACGTACATAAAAAATAGTAAAAATTTCAAAAAATATATAATTTATTTTCCAAGCACATTTTAATATAAAGATCATGTTGATCGATTCGAATCGACTGTTTGGACATAAAAAAAAAATGGAGCTAAAAATTTGAGACATGATGAGACATAAAAGAAAACGAAACATTTGAACCCTCTTCAAAAGAAATAAGAAAAAAAATCATAAAATGTATATTTCTTGTGATACCAAATATTTTTTTTCCTTGATTCTAATAATTCAAAATGCAAGTTAAAAAATAAATAGTGAGGCTTTGGTAATATGCATATTACACAACAACCTTGCTATGGTCAGTTTAAATTAAAATAATCAAATTTAACTTACAAAACTTTAATCCTCAATCACCACCACCATTTAGCACAAGAGACCGAATCGTCTGCCCCCCGGGGGGCAGGAATTTCCTGTCCCCAGAGTCTCTGCGGGTGGGACCCCATTTAAAAACAGTAACAAAAATTAAACCCTTAAACAGTAACGGTCCCACCCCGGTCCCACTGCGCAGAGACTCTGGGGGCAGGAAATTCCTGCCCCCCCGGGGGGCAGAGGATTTGATTTCTTAGCACAAAGCATTAACAACAATTAATGTATGAGCTTTGAGCTATCCCTATATCATAATAGTTCGTAACTGTTTCGCCCATTTGGAAAGTACCCGAGTACCAAAATTGTATGCCCATTTGGAAAGTAGCTAGCTTACCTTATATCACAAACTTTATTCTATGCCATTATAAACCAAAATTGTCGTACTTTTTTTTAAAAAGCGTATTGAATGCGGTACTTGCCAATTTTGGAATTTTATTCGGTATTAACTTGTAAGAGGGTCTCATAACCACTGCATTAATTGACTCTGTTCAATGGGCAGACACGTTGTCAGAACAAACGATTAGGATCGGATCACAAAAGCATCCTTAATTATATACGATCGACCTTAATATATATATATATATATATATATATATATATATATATATATAGAGTTAGGCTGGGGTGCTATGGATAGCATAGTGGCCTCTATGCTACGGCTCAATATTCGAGTTGTAAAAATCCAAATGGTCGATCCGAACCGTTCATCTTATTCTTCATATTAATATCTGCTTGGAGACCAAATTTTACATTTTTCTGAATTTTTTTACTATTTATTAAGTATTTTACAAAATTGTTGATCCAACGGTGGCTGCACAAAACAGTAAAACCGTTGGATTAGCGATTTTCAAAGTGGCTTAATAAATAGTAAAAAAATTCAGAAAATTATAAAATTTGGTCTCCAAGCAGATATTAATATGGAGAATAAGATAAACGGTTCGGATCGACCGTTGGGATTTTGAAAACTCGAATATTGAGCCGTAGCATAGAGGCCACTATGCTATCCATAGCACCCCAGCCTAACTCTATATATATATATATATATATATAGAGGTTGGCTAAGATCAAAGTGGTAGTTCCTGAGCTTTGGTGCTACCAATTCGTTTTTCAATTTTCTAAGTTCAAAACGTCGATCCGAACCGTTCAAGTTGTTCTACATATTAAATTGTGCTTGGAGACCAAATTTTACATTTTTCTGAATTTTTTTTTATTATTTATTAAGCCACTTTGAAAGCAGCTGATCCAACGGTAGCTTCTGATTTTACTGTTTTGTTAAGCCACCGTTGGATCAGCGATTTTCAAAGTGGCTTAATAAATAGTAAAAAAATTCAGAAAAATATAAAATTTGGTCTCCAAGTACAATTTAATATGGAGAACAACTTGAACGGTTTGGATCGACGTTTTAAACTTTAAAATTTGAAAAATGAATTGGTAGCACCAAAGCTCAGGAACTACCACTTTGATCTTAGCCAACCTCTATATATATATATATAGAGAGAGATGGGCTACGGTGAGTTGCGAAGTAAAGCGACTATTTTACTTCACGCTCATATTTTGCGATTTTTAATTTCAAAACGTCGATCCGAACCGTTCATCTTGTTCTCCATATTGAAATGTGCTTGGAGACCAAATTTTACATTTTTTTGAATTTTTTTACTATTTATTAAGCAATTTTGAAAGTCGCTGATCTGATGGTCCAGAAAATTTTACTGTTTTTTACTGTTCACAGCAAAACAGCAATTTTCAAAAATGCTTAATAAATAGTAAAAAAATTCCAAAAAATATAAAATTTGGTCTCCAAGCACATTTAAATATGGATTAAACATCTAACAGTTCAGATCGGTCGTTTGGACTTTCAAAATAAAAATACGGTGTAAAGTAGAAACGCGTTTTACTTCGCAACTCACCGTAGCCCACCTCTCTCTCTCTATATATATATATAAATTACTTAATAGTGTTAATTAATTTGATGAACCGTTCGGTTTTGATCAAGGGATAAGCTGAGTTTTGGTTCAAAGGATTTCATCCCAAGCTAGATCTAATTAAATTGTTCAATTCGTGTTAAAATTTACACGTACAGTTTTGATTTACATGATTGTTTAAATTTATTCAAATAAATCTCAACGCAGATCAAACAGGCTTATCTAAAGTTTGCTTCCTTCTGCCTTTCCAAACAGCAGGAAATGTGTGTTACTTGACAGCGATTTTCAATAAATCTAAAATAATAGTAATTTTATTTTCAAAAAAAGTAAAATTTGGTCTCCAAACACATATTAATATGGAGAATAAGATGAACGGTTTGGATCGGTTATTTGCACTTTGAATCCGGTGATTTATAGTTTAATGTATCAAAAAATCTATACATTGCAATGCACCATAACCCATCTCTCTCTCTCTATATATATAGCTGCTTTTAGAGCGATGTAATAACGACCTGAATTGAATAATATAATTCTGAACCATGCACACGTACTGTACACTATTCCACAAAGGTGGGGGACATTGCAGTACTCAGAACATTGTGTGTGTGTTTTTGAGATTGTATCCATGACTGTGGTAAAAAAAAAATGCTATCTGTGAAACACCAGTTTAATCGTTCGTAAGGGTTTCTTACTTTCTTTTCTTTGTGTGTTTTTTAGATTGTATCCATGACTGTGTGTGTTTTTTTATCCTGTCGTGGCGACTTAAAGTCATAAAATGTTGATTTGCAGACTTTTTACCAGTATAAAACCAGTATATAATCGTTTAAATTAAGTGCCAAGTGCCAACCACATAAAACAATACCAAAATGCATTTTCTAGCTAACAGTATCGCTGATCAGTATATCACTGTTATCTATTTTTACTTGAGATTTGGGAGATTTTTTCAGCAAAACAACTGATGTTACATATGCAACTGTAGTTGATCCTATATATCTATGTTATAATAGTCTACAAATAGTATGAATATTTAAAGACACATTAATTCTGGTGGCATAAATGTTCTCACACAAGGAAACATAATCATATGCAATAGAACATTAAATTGATATGTCTACCTAATCAAGTAATCATGCATGCAATTTATTTAAGATGTTTGCTATCTACAATCTATACTAACAGTATAACCCCATATATAATCTCACTTCTCAGTTGCAACTGGGGAGTTCATAATTTTATATATTATGTCAACTATTAATGTTTAACATTGAAGCAATACATATCAATCAAATCATACATATATTAAACTGTCAAATTGTTCTACCATTGTATTTGTTTAAAGTTTTAACAAGGAGTTTGGGGACAAATTAAAGATGCAAACTAATTAATTAAATTGTACCTTAAATTTTTTTTTTTGTTCTTTATTTTATATCTACCTTAATTTGTTCATTAATTTGTTGCATGTAAGTGACATACAATTGTTTTATTATAAAATTTATATTAGTAAAATAAAATACATTTAAGTTTCACCAGAGAAATTTTTTCCTTCCAATTAACAGATTCATTGATATGTTTTCGAAATGTCTAAATGTCGAGTACACGAGCATGGGGATTGATGTGCAGTGCCAGGTACTTGTATTAATTTTTATGATAGAATTAAGCTACAATTGTGAACTTCTTAATTTAGTTACTGGTATGACTCTAATGACATTTTTATCACTGGATCGATGCGCGCAGATCCCTCTGTATGTTGCTACAAAGATGATATCTGCTACAGAGACATCTACGTTTGTACCGTCTCCCGAGGATTATGCAAAATGTGCGATACATCGGATAGGATACGAGTCTAGATGCACTCCATACTGGTCCCATGCAATTCAATGGTGCTTATGCTCTTTTGTACCGGATTTCATGTTGAATCATTTACGCCTACTGATAGGATTACGAAAAAGAAGTGATCGGTTGAGAGCCACTATCGGAGATGATCATCACAAGAATACTATAACTCTGTGATAAAATATATATGTATATATATATTTTTATATATTTCTTACTTTCCTGCGCAGTATCAATAATTAATTATCTGTTGAAAATATGTATTCATTTGTGATTTTCTGAAAATTTATATATGAACTTATCAAATAATTATTCTCATGTTCAATTGATTGAGGCAGTAAAGACGGCGGAGACAAGGCGCCGGGACCCGGGCCGTTATGTAAGGACAGATCTAAGACTTAGTCAAAAGTAGCTAAGCCACCTATATAATTTTAAAATTTTAATTATGTATATTGAAATTTAATGGATTTTATTTTATTTTATATACTTCAGTCTCCCTCAATAAACAACAAATATTTAGTTGTAGTCTAGTGATTAGAGTTATATTTTATAGTTGAGAAGACTTGAGTTCAAATCTCAATCACCACATATTGTGTATTTTATTTTTCAGCCACTAGCTTCTATTAAAAATTTCTAGTTCTACCTTTGCTGTTATGGTTCAAAAAATTTAGAATTATATATGTGCACTATATCTAATTAACTCAGCTCCATTAGTAACAACTAGTAATTTAAAAATTATTCAGAAGAATTATAAATTTGTGATTTAGATATAATCCGAACATAAATTGAGAATAGTTTTTATTCCTATAACATAACTAATATATAAAACTACTGTTATTATTAACAAATAAAAACACATAAATGATAGTTTGCACGAAAAACATATATGAGATACATAACTTTCTGTTCTTATTATAATTCATCAAATTTGTGTGTGTGGGTGTGTGTGTGGGTGGGTGGGGGGTTTAAAGGTAACGTTAAAAATAATATGGATATAATCCATATATTACTCAAAAACCTTATTGTTATGATTTTCAAAGATATTCCAAAACATGCTTAAAAAATAATTCAGCGGAATTGCAATTCCATTAGATCTACAAAGTTATGAACAAATTGAATAAAATTATAGAAGTTGATTGCAACTCCAGAATCAAATTCCGCTGAATTATCCTTGATTGTTTTTTTTTTTTTTTTCTGTTTGAATCTAGAATTGTCCCTGACATGCCATGATATACATTTTAACCATGATTTGTAAGTAAAACGAGAACTTTTACCCCATAGTTCATTTTTACAAAGTTACCCCTACTACAGCTAGATTTATCCGTAATATGTCAAAAATTTACCACCATATATAAGACTGTAGGCCTACGCTAATTAATTATACATACATCCTACATTATTTAGATGTATACTAGCTACCTAACCTAAGCAGCCTCATTTACTACCATTTAATAATTATTTAGATGTCTAAATATTTTCTTCTGTTATTTGTACGTTGTATAAAATCAAAACAGCAATGTCAATGCTTTCATGTCTTATTGTTGATCAAATTAATGTTTTTTAGTTGAAGCGAATCCGTTGTTGTAGTGACTTATTTCCTGATAATTTTTTATTTCTATTTTTGAAATTAAAACTTCGCACAAGCTGCAAAATCATGAGTTTGACTCAAATTCTCAACTTTTGAGTAACCATATTTTTAGGATTCTTCTCTTCTAGCCAATTGTACTATCGTCTCATCTCTCCTGATCAGGGACGGAGACACTTACCATAAATAGGGGTCAATTAATCTTCATTTATTTTCAAAATTATTGTGTTTATTAATAAATTTATATATATACTAGTAGAAAATACTATGAAACTGTCAAATTTATCCTCGTTCACAACATAAAAAATTCATATACTTAATTCCATTTACATTTAAAGATCTGGCTCTGGACCTGCTCCAGACAACCTTTTTAATACCAAGTATTTCAATTGGTATTTGATCCGCTTTAAAATTTTATGTCAAATTAAAATGGACAACTCATATCTCATTTTACACGGTCAGGTATTGCACTGGAATTGATTTCTATGATGGTACTGGTATAAAGGTCCGAATTCGTATCCTCTGCGTTAACTCAAAAATGAATCTTTTGAGTTAATATATCTGAACCGTCCGATCAGCTTTAAGATTTATACGAATTAAATCTGTACTGATATTGACGACAGCCAATATCTATTAACTCAAAAGATACTCTTTGGAGTTAATTAATACAGACGATGCGGACTCTCTTGTACTTTATACATAAATATTTTACGGACAGGGTTTCTGTAGTACAAATATAGATCCCAACTGCATGAAATCTGGGCGAGTGCCCATAGCCCACAGCTGGATTATTAGTGTCCCCTTCTAAACCTACCTTTCTAACTTTGGATCATTAATACCTTCTTGGAATTTTTTTCTCTCTCGTCTGTATTTAATGCCGTTGATAGAGAAGGGATTAGTTACGCTATTATTAGTCATATCGATCAGATCATGTCATGACATGTTACGTGTATAGATCACATGATGTGACTCCTCTTCATGACTTCACGTCACATTATGTAATTAACTCGAGCACGTTATGTGATCAATTTTTTCAATATTATTGTTTAATTATAATTATTTGTAGCAATTTCTTATTTTATACATATCTTTGTTATTTTTTTTAACTAACTTAAATTTGAAAACAATAATTAAACACGATCGATCATTGTTTTCCAGTACTATTTGTGTGACATGACTATCCTTCATCTATATCAGTCATGTCACGTCATGTTTTTTTCTTATCTAAATACTGACACTCTCATTGAAGCATTCTCTTACGTTATAATTTTTTTTATATATTTGGTTCCATTAAATTGTAACAAACTATAGTATCCATTTAAAATTAGCGTTATTTGTACTGTATTATTATTAGTTCAGTATTAGTTTTATTTGTATGCTATTTTTATTCATTAAAGTCAATAAAAACTGATCAAATAACAAATAAGTATAGAATAAATTAATAAGTTATATAATCTAACAAAAAAAAATTAGCAAACAAATAAATATATATTACTTTAAACATATCATGTATATAACATCATAAAATATGAAAAATATAATTATTGATCTAATTATTTTTAAAACAATATAAATTACTTATTCAATTAAATTGTATAAATTGTTCTACATAAATTAACATTTTAATAGTAATAATAATAGTAATATTGAGGAGGCTAGTAATATATACCTGTATGAATATAGAAGTATCATATATAATTTTATTTTATCAGTTACCATATAGGTAATGAATATGAAATACCTCTTATCCATATTTCTGTCATAATTTCTTTGTGTCTATACAATGATTTAATTGTTTATAATTTTGTATGATTTTATACCCATAAAAAATATACATATATTTTTTGAAATATTATCTACAATTTTCAAATTGACATTGTATAGTCATATATAATTTTCATTATTACTTCAATTAAATTAATGTCATGGTATTGTAACAAATTTCACTCTAGATTATAGGCGCGAATGTAGAAGTCCAACAAGATATTTTTTCCTGCCACTACTCCATTTTCCTTTTTTTTTTTTAAAAATAAAAAAAAGGCTTCTGGATGCCTCTACCTTAGTTTTGTTAGCCGGTTGGTGCAGTGGAGAGCAAAAAGGTGAGAGAGGAGATTGATGATCGCTTGAAGTCGATTTGTTAGATGTTAGTAATTGTTATGTTGTTAGTAGTTGTGTTGTGTTTTTTAGATCTTGTTGTGTGTTTTATATTTGTTGTGTTGTTTGAACGATATTGTGATGATGTTGTGATGTTGCGGTGATGGATGTAATTTTACTTTTATTTAATGAAAAATTATACTTAGCAGCTGTTGCCAACGTTTCAAAAAAAAAAAAAAAAATTTTCATAAAACATTTGCTTGCCACACAAAGCTACTGTTCCATCTTAATTAAAAAAAAAAAAAAATTTCATAAAACATTTGCTTGCCACACAAAGCTACTGTTCCATCTTAATTAAATGAGAAGAGAGAAAAACTTTGTATTGAATGCTGAGAGAGAATAGAAAATTCAGAAAGAAAAAAGGCTGTACCTACGTTGTTGACTTGTTATAAATTAAATGGTTATTGGGGGAATTTTTTTTATTCATAAAAATTATTAAATTGTACATAAATAAAAAATAGTGTCTCGTTTTTAACAAATATAGAAAGATCTGACTCATTAAGTTCAATCTAAAATATATGAATTTAACTCAATGATTCAAATCCAAATATTATAATTTTCTAGGATCATCTGTGAATCCGAGCTTGATTCTCCTTTAATCAGCCAGTCCAAATCCAAACTCAAAGAAAAGAAATACATATATAGATATGAATCATTGATTCCGATCCATAATATTTAAATTAGACTCAATGAGTCAGATCTTTCGATATTTATTAAAAATGATATACTTTTTCTATTTCATTACGTGTCATTTTAATAATATCTATGGATAAAAAAAATTCCGTTTAGGTTAGGTGGACAAACCATAATGGCTGACATATTTTCCTGCGTGTTAGCACTTGCACTCCGTCCATAGGCCTAACATGCTTCTTTACTGTTTTATTAAATAAAACAGGGGTGATGGGTTGTGGACCACTGTACAAGAAACAATCGAGCATGTCATATATATACACATTTCGCTCTGTGATTGGCTTAGTACGGTTGATCTGATTACAACCAACAAAACAATTAATGTTTTTTTCATCAAAAAAAAAAAAAAAAATTAATGTTTAATTAGTGAATAGTTATGAGAGGGGACGAAATAATATTAAGTAAACAATTCTTACAAAACAATTTTCAGAGGGTACGAGCTAGTAATTAAAGAAATCCACATAATTATTTTTTACTTTATGCAGCGTACTCTACTAATAGAGATAATATGAAAACGTATGTGACAGATGCTTTACGTAAAATATCAAGTTAAAATAGTTCTGTTAATATTTTTATCTAGTTAAAATGGACATATAAATGTATGCCGGCGTAAAGAGACTATCTTTGAGGGCATACCGATATAAAGGTGATTTTTCTATTAACGACGGTAGTATCCGTGATGGTATACCGATAGTATCCATCACGGATATTAGCGAGTTCTTATAACTTGTATTCATTTATTGGTCTCGTATTCATTTATTGAAAAGCAGAATATATATGTGATTCATACCCGATTCTGTAAATTTAAAATGGGCGCACCACTACAAGTCATTACAGTCCGTCGCATAGTCAAAGAGAGAAATTAAAATATTTTTATGACATGGGCCAGGTAAATTAATATGAGCAAAAATCCATATATAAATTGCATATAATTTTTTTCTTAAGAGAGAGAAAAATGAATTGTTGATGGTTTAGGAGCATGGCGAAAACAAAAAAATTAGAATAACTCCACAACACAACTACATATAAGCCATAAGGAGGCAATTTATTTTCCTTTTTTAGGATTAGTGGAAATTTTCACTAAGAAATATATTGATCAAGAAGAGTACGTATTGTTGAAGTTACAAGCTAATACGTACAACAAGGTCCACATCCGATCTAGAAGAAAATGAAGAAGGAAATCATATATTCTTGGTTTATACGGCTGGACCAAAATGTTCTATATTTCCTTTATTTGTCATGATTGATTGGTGTATAATTTATTTCCAAGTTTAGATTGGATTACGATTTGTTTCTAAAGAGGTGAACTTTGCTATAAAACATTCTTTGTGACAGAGAGAGAAGCATGTAAGAAAAACAAATATTTGATTGAAATAAACAAAGGGAGGGAAGGGAGATTCATGGGAGTGATTGTGTTCTTGTTTTTTGTTATATTATTCTAATAATTTTGACATGGTATCAGAGCAGTGATCGATCCGAAAACTTCAATATTCCAAAACCTCACCAATAATCTCTTCCTTTTATCATGAGTGAACCTGAAGCTAGTTCTTACTCCTCACGAGATGAGAACACAACAACATTGTTGGAAAAATTAACCCAACTTGTTGCACTACAACAAACCCAAATTATGGTCATTCAACAATTAACCCAACTTGTTGCACTACAACAATCCCAAATTATGGCCATTCAACTCGGTGGTGTGAATTCGGCTCAACCAGAAACAGGTTTTCAGCAAGGGATTCATGGTGCAGTTCAAGCCAAAACCAGCTATGGGTCTGGATCTATTGCCCTTCATGCTGCAGGTAGTTTGAGCAACTCGGGTAACAAAGAATGGGTCATTGACTCAGGAGCTTCCGACCACATGACATATTCTGAAAAAGATTTTATGGTGAGAAAGAAAACCAAAAAGGATGGTATTTTTAATGCGAATGGAATCGCTTATCCGGTAAACGGGGCAGGAGATGTACAGATTTCTAAAACTCTTACTCTTAAAAACACCTTGCTAGTGCCATCTTTATCTACAAAATTGATTTCTATTGGACAGTTAACAGAAGAACAAAATTGTGTAGTCATGTTTCCCAATCATTGTATTTTTCAGGATATCCTCACCAAGGAGATCATTGGCCGTGGTACTAAACGAGATTGATTGTATTACTTGGAGGAGATGAAGACTGGAAACTCATTTATGTCAAAAACTGATTCAAAACAACTGAGAGAGCAAGTTTTGTTATGGCATAGGAGATTATGGCATCCCTCGTTTGGGTACATGAGAAAACTCTCACCTCATTTATTTTCTGGTTTAAATGAACAATTAGTTTGTGAAACTTGTATTAAGGCTAAAAGTCATCGTACAACTTATCTTGATAGTTATCATAAAAACCTTCTTCCTTTTGATTTAGTTCATACTGATGTTTGGGGACCATCCCCGGTTGTCTCAAAGTCTGGTTGTCGATGGTTTATTCTTTTTACCGATGACTGTACACGGATGACATGTCTTTATTTACTCAAAACTAAGGATGAAGTAACGAAAGTATTTCAAGATTTTTTTAACATGATAAAAACTCAGTTTTAAAAAGAGATAAAAGTTGTCAGAAGTGATAATGGGACATAATATGTAAATAAAAATTTGCATAATTACTTTAAAGATAAAGGGATTATACATGAGACCTCGTGTGTGGGAACCCCTCAACAAAATGGAATAGCAGAGAGGAAAAATAGGCATATTCTCGAAATTGCTCGGTCAATATTGTTTGAGAGTAATATGCCCCTGAATTTTTGGGATAATGCTGTGTCTTTTGTAATTTACGTAATTAATCGTACACCAACCCGAGTACATGATTACAAAACTCCTCTTCAAATGTTATCCTCTCATATCAGAATTCCGTCTGTTTTAAATTTACCTCCTAAAATTTTCGGATGCATTGCATATGTGCATGTTCAAAAGAATTTTCGGTCTAAATTAGAACCTTGTGCACAAAAATGCGTTTTTTGGGGATTCGGTACACATCAAAAAGGATATAAATGTTATAATTCAAACATGAGAAAATTCTTTACAACTATGGATGTCATATTTTTAGAAGGTGAATATTTTTTTAAACAGACCGAAAGTCTAATTCAGGAGGAGAATCAGGTAGAATTGGATTTCTCTGATTTACATTTCTTAACCTCTCCTGCCGAAAATTCACCTACTGCCGAAAATGATCCACCTATTACCAAAAATATTGCTACTGTCGAAAATAATCCACCTAATATACATCCTGCCGAAAATATTGGAAATGAACCTGCTGCCGAAAATTTGGAAATTGAGATAAATCCATATCTTACCAAATTAGGAAATGTACATGCTGCCGGAAATGAAATAAATCCATATCCAATAGAATTTGGAAATAAGTCAAATCAGAGCCATGACCCAATTCGGGTCATCCAAACAGATCCAATTCGGGTCATCCAATCTGACCCAATTCGGGTCATCCAATCTGAACCGAATTTCAGGATAGACCTAAATGATGCAGTAATACAATCCGACCAAGTATCACAAGGGCCAAGATCTCCTGAGGATATTCCCGAGGTAAGTGCTACTGACACTCTCTGTAAATTACCATCTAGAAATAACCGAGGAAAACCACCAAAAAGGTACGTTCCGGAGGATGGAACAAGTGAGGAAGTAAGATACCCTATTTCTAATTATACAACCACTGAAAAATTGTCAGAACCTTTGAAAGCCTTTGTGAACCAAATATCTTCGGTAAATGTACAGAAAAAATAGAAGAAGCCTTGAAAGACCATAATTGGGTAAAAGCAATGAAAGAAGAAATGAATGCATTAGAGAAGAATGGTACTTGGAAATTAGTAACATTACCAGAAGGGAAGAAAACAGTCGGGTGCAAATGGGTATATACTATAAAATACAATGCAGAGGGAAAAATCGAGAGATATAAAGCAAGATTAGTTGCAAAAGGATATACACAAACGTATGGTGTTAATTTTCAGGAAACATTCTCACCTGTTGCAAAATTAAATTCTGTTCGAGTTCTCTTATCTCTTGCAGCAAATCTAGACTGGCCACTACATCAATTTGATGTTAAAAATGCATTTTTGCATGGTGATCTGAAGGAAGAGATTTACATGGATATCCCACCTGGATATTGGTACCCAGAAACAACTATGAAAGTGTGTAAGTTGGAGAGAGCACTCTATGGGTTGAAACAATCGCCAAGAGCGTGGTTCGAACGATTTTGTCAAGCAATGAAAGGTTATGGGTACACCCAGAGTGAATCTGACCACACGATGTTCTTTAAGAAATGTCGAGGTAAGATATCTGTGTTAATAATTTATGTTGATGATATGATTATTACAGGAGATGATCATATGGAGATAAAAGAATTAGAAGCTAGATTGTCAAAAGAATTTGAAATGAAAAATTTGGGTGGTTTGAAATATTTTCTTGGAATAGAAGTATCACGCAACAAAGAATGTATCTTTCTCTCTCAAAGAAAATACATACTTGATCTTCTAACTGAAGTTGGAATGATAGATTGTAAGCCAGCAGATACACCCATGGTTCAAAATTTAAAACTGGACATAGACCCAGATGAAAAATCCGAAAATAAGGAAAGGTATCAAAAATTGGTTGGAAAATTGATTTATTTATCTCATACTAGACCTGACATAGCTTATGCAGTGAGTGTTGTTAGTAGATTTATGCATTCTCCAAGCAGAGAGCACATGGAGGCAGTAGTAAGAATCCTGAGGTATCTGAAGGGTGCACCTGGAAGAGGAATCTCTTTTCAAAAAAACCAACACATGAATATAACCGGTTACTGTGACGCTGACTGGGCTGGATGTGTGGTTGATAGGAAATCTACCGCGGGATATTTTACCTTTGTAGGTGGAAACTTGGTAACCTGGAAGAGTAAAAAACAAAATGTAGTGACACTCTCCAGTGCTGAGGCTGAATTTCGAGGAATGGTAAAAGGTATTTGTGAACTGTTGTGGTTGAGAAAACTATTAACAGAATTAGGCTTTGAGCCCCGTGCTGAAATGAAACTTTTTTGTGATAATAAAGCTGCTATAGATATATCTCATAATCCAGTGCAGCATGACATAACAAAACATATTGAAGTGGATAGGCATTTTATCAAAGAGAAATTGGACTCCAAGATTATTTCAATGCCATTCGTGAGATCACACGAACAATTGACAGATATGCTCACAAGCAAGGCATTTGAGGAATCTCTATCTAAACTCGATATGACAGATATCTACGTATGAGCTTGAAGAAGGGTGTTGAAGTTACAAGCTAATACGTACAACAAGGTCCACATCCGATCTAGAAGAAAATGAAGAAGGAAATCATATATTCTTGATTTATACGGCTGGACCAAAATGTTCTATATTTCCTTTATTTGTCATGATTGATTGGTGTATAATTTATTTCCAAGTTTAGATTGGATTACGATTTGTTTCTAAAGAGGTGAACTTTGCTATAAAACATTCTTTGTAACATAGAGAGAAGCATGTAAGAAAAACAATTATTTGATTGAAATAAACAAAGGGAGGGAAGGGAGATTCATGAAAGTGATTGTGTTCTTGTTCTTTGTTATATTATTCTAATAATTTTGACACGTATTAACATAGCTATTATGTCAATTCAGTGGTTTTCGTATGGTGCCTAAATAGTATGGGTCAATTAATTGATTAAAGAGAAGCTTTAATGGATGCCACCTACTAAGAAATATATTGATAAAGAAGAGTACATATTTACAGAGCTATTATGTCAATTCAATGGTTTTCGTATGCTGCCTAAATAGTAGGAGTCAATTGATTAAAGAGAGGCTTTTATGGATGCCACATACTAAGAAATATATTGATAAAGAAGAGTGTATTTACAGAGTTATTATGTCAATTTAGTGGTTTTCGTATGGTGCCTAAATAGTAGGAGTCAATTGATTAAAGAGAGGCTTTTATGAATGTCACCTACGTATTAAGAAATATATTGATAAAGAAGAATACGTATTTACAAAGCTATTATGTTAATTTATCATATGATGTCTAAATAGTAGGAGTCAATTGATTAAAGAGAGACTTTTATGGATGCCACCTACTAAGAAATATATTGATAAAGAAGAGTACGTATTTACAGAACTATTATGTCCATTTAGTGGTTTTCATATGGTGTTTAAATAGTAGAGTCAATTGATTAAAGAAAGGCTTTTATGAATGCCACCTACTCAAAATAAATGAAAACAATCATAAATTCATAATAGAGGCCGCTATAATCAATCAATTAAGAATTTATTACAAATACTGATCATATGACACGTATCAATATTAGTAGTACAGTATCTTTACATAATGTAGCCCATGTCATGACCAGCTAGTTCCTATTTGTCTTTTATCTTTGTTGTCATCACTGGACGTACAGTTAATAAATTACTAATTAGCCACTAAACGAATGGTTCGTAGTTGTCATCTGATTCATCAAATTTTTATTACGAGATCACGCCATCCACCATTATCCCAGTGCAAATGAAATACGAACCGTCTGATATCATATCAGCATCATCGAGCTCCAAAAGGAGATGTACGAAGGCAACGGTGCCATTCAGCTTGTCTTATTCTTATTTATCTAAGTTGAACTCTGCCACTGAACTAATCGGGTTCCCGATTTTAGCCTAAGTCCAGTCTCTAAGCCATTGGGCTCAGTACTGTTCCGGTCTGATTGAGCCCGCTATTCAACGGGCTGGTGGACTTTCAAACTCAATTTCATTTTAGGCCTGTTAAAGCCCGTATCTAAAATTGATACGGGCTTCAGAAGATTTTTAAGGGGCTAGAAGCGAAATCCTCTCATTAGGGATAAAGGGATCAATCTCAAATCAAGAGCCGTCCAATCTCGCATCGCATCCACCGGAGTATTCCCTGCAGTACCGGACCGTGTAGAATAAACAAATTTGGAACCTCTAGATTCGTGCCATAATAGAACAAACGATTATGATATCATTGTACACTGTCCGGTACCATGATAATCTTAATTCATCATCCCGGCCCAAAATTCGAAGGACATAAATCTCTCGCGCTATAAATAAGTTAGAAACTAGGGTTTTTTGGTCTTCTACGCGCCGCACTAGAGCTTCATCTCTCCAGCATCTCTGCGTCTAAACCTTCTCCGCTACCGAGGAGTAACAATGGCGGTCGTTGAGCAAGAGGTCAAGCTGTTCAATCGGTGGTCCTTTGAGGATGTTCAGGTCTCTCTCCCTCCCTTTCTCTCTCGCTCCCTCGTTGTTGGCCTCTATAGATCTGATTCCTTAGGAGGGTAATATAGAAAATTGTATAAGGTTCAGTTTGGATATAACGTGATAGTTATCTATTATAAAAAATGTCATTTTCCTGAACCAATCGTGTTCCCGATTTAATTAGAATTCTTGGGTTTTGCTATTTCTGAATATCTAATTGCTTAAATGCTGTCGAAATATTTTAGTTGTGAATCAGACAAAATAACATTACTGCTTTTATCTGGATCAGATGGTTGGAAATTGTCACCAGAATAATGGATTTTATATCATTGCAGTTCATTGTGGACTTGATATCAGTCTCATACATCTTTATATGCTATCTCAGAACAATGCTGTCATATCCTGTTGTATTTAGTAAGAAATTTAATGGTTATAACAGCAAAGTTGGTACTGACCTTCAATTACAAATTGAAGAGGAAGCAATATTTTCTACTTGTAAAGGATGAATTGAGTATGCATTAAAAGATAAAAAAAAATCAGTCAATTTGTATGATGTTAATAGCCAATTGGAAGTCAAATGGATTGTCAAATGAGAAATGCCATCATATTGTTTAGATTATGTCAATTACTATGCATGGGTTGCTATTATATAGTTGTTACTAGATGTTCTCTTGTCTGCTTTTTTTGTAGGTAGGTGACATTTCACTGGCTGACTACATTGGTGTGCAGCCGACAAAGCACGCAACATACCTGCCACACACTGCTGGTCGGTACTCGGTGAAGAGGTTCAGGAAGGCACAGTGCCCAATCATTGAGCGTCTAACAAACTCACTGATGATGCACGGGCGCAACAACGGCAAGAAACTTATGGCGGTGCGGATTGTCAAGCACGCCATGGAGATCATCCACCTACTCACAGATGCCAACCCCATCCAGATCATCGTCGATGCCATCATCAACAGGTTCTTAGCAAGATCAGCATTGCGTATTGTATATTTTTTATTCAAGTGTTGTTGTTGTTTTTTTTGGTGAAGAAAGTGGGGTATATACCTACCAATTTCAGTAGAAATCATAAAGTTGTTTCTGAACATAACTCCAAACAACTGGAACCTATTTAGTGAATTACAAACATGGGATTGGAACCTATTTAGTCAATTGGCTTTCTAAGTTTTTTTTCTTTTCATCTGAGTGAGCTCAGTTTGATTTCATCGACTTAACAGTGGTCCAAGGGAAGATGCTACGAGGATTGGGTCTGCTGGTGTTGTTCGGAGGCAAGCAGTTGATATTTCTCCTCTCAGGAGAGTCAACCAAGCTATCTGGCTTCTGACAACTGGGGCCAGGGAAAGTGCTTTCAGGAACATCAAGACCATTGCAGAGTGCCTTGCTGATGAGCTCATTAATGCTGCCAAGGGTTCTTCCAACAGGTAATCTATTACCCTGTACTTGTTTATTCTGGAACTATGAAAGACCTGTGTTTTGCAATTAAAAGTTTATTATTTTAGTTGCGCTTTATGTGTGGAGTTCAGTTGAGTCATCTGCAGTTGTAAATATAAAGTTCATGACAAATGATCCTCCCAAAATGATAAACAAGTTTGAATTTTATTTGCTCTTCCGGAAAATTGGAGAATGGTCCCCCAATTGGAACCAGAAGGTATAAATTTGGTTTCAGTTAGACACAAGACCTAAGTGGGGGGGGGAGGAGAGAGCATGTTGATTGGCTATTTTAAGTGGTAAAATTTTCAACTGGCAGTAGTTCAAGATTCTGTTATTAAATTACAGAGTGTTGCTTCAGTTCTGGTATTTTCTTTATCTGCCAACTGGGGGTGTTTTATGTTTAGTTTGGGCAAATATCTCGTTCTTCCCCATTTTGAAAAGCCTGGATTTTATTATATTGTTTATTTTTTATTTTTAAATAAAAGAAGTGTTGTGTTTGTAACGCCTTAACAGTTCCAGTATTTTGGTGCTACTAGTACCATTTTTTCCTTGTATATGGTTTACTTTAGTGGCTTTGTATTTATGTTGTTGTTAACAGCTATGCCATCAAGAAGAAGGACGAGATTGAGCGTGTTGCCAAGGCTAACCGTTGAGCATGGGTTAGTTTTTTTGTCAGCAAAAGCCTGTTTTGGTGGATAAGTGTGGTTTTTGTTCTCGAGAGTCTTATTTAGTTGAGATGTACTTTTTGTTGTTGCAAATTTGCTAGCAATTTAGTACAAATTTTAGAAGGCTATTGTTTGTTTCGGATTCTTGCATTTTTGTGTTGTGTTATTTTTATCTTTTGGCGGGAGTATTATGTTATTAACTAGTCAGGTTTTCAATCTTTCCTGCTCCATTTTATATTTTTGGTGCAAAGGTTTCCTTGACCACATTTTGTACGAGTTAGAAGGCAAAATTGTGGTTATCAATATAGCTGATAGTGTTAATGCTGCTGCTGATCTTCATTGTTTCTCATTATTTGGAAGAAAATGTGGTATGGGCAATGTGAAAATTGTCGAGACCTTGTTAAAATGCATGTCTGGAGAAGCATTACCAAACAAGTAGAATTAGGGTGTTCTTGAGTTCACCAAGCTCTTTGGTGAACTCAAGTTTAAAACTCATTAAATCGGTTTCAAATAACAAATCTGAATTGTTGAAATCTGTCTATTTTACGAGTAACTAGTCAAGTGCCCGTGCGTTGCAACGGGGATTGAAATATTATTTTAATAAATTTTTTTAAATGTGATTAATTTAAAAATTAATTGCATAATCATGTATTTGATTGCCTACGTGTTGGGAGAGGATAAAGGTGTAGCTGATTTTCACCTAGACCCATATTTGAACCCAAAAAATGAAATAAAAATATAGCACCTTAAGTACAGTAATAAAGGCATAATTATGTATTAGTTAATAATGAGAGCCAATGAGAATCTGTGTTTGATCCTAAAAATATGTCAAGATGATAACACAATTTTGAAAGAAATATGATGGATTTTGTAGTAGAAAATATATTGAAATGAATTAGAAATAGAAATTGCTGGAAATGAAGGCAGTCAATTGGCTCAACAAATGGAGAAGAAATTAGTAGCTAAATAATAGAAAATGAGTATCTAGTTTTCTTGGTAATAATAGAAAAACTAATTCAATCTTTATTTCTTAACCACTCCATTTGTGAAATTAGTTTTAGTTTCTTTGCTTAAGTTACAAACCAATCATAGAAAGAGAAATTCTTGTAAAAATTATCTTATTTTCTTAACCACTGCATTTGTGTAATCATTTCTTTAACTTTTCTTTTATAAAAATTATCTTTTCTTCTTTCCAGTTTCTTAACTATGAAACTTTTTTCTTTATAAGAACACAACATGTATCTAAATTGCAAAAGTCAACCAAAACAGAAAATTATTTGAAAGTAACATAAATAGAAAATAAAGCTTATAAAACATGAATATTGCATTATAAAATTGACAGAAAAAATAGTTGCGCCTCTATTCATTGTATCAACAAACACAAAAAAAATATTACAAATAGAAAACTAATGTTCTTTCCAAAAAAAAAAAACTTTATTTACTAAATTGTTCGACTCAATTATTTAACAATGCTAAAAAAAAATCAAATACTTAATAAAATCGAGTAATACAAATGCTATGATGAAATAGATCTCTAGCATCAAAGACTTGCACCTAATCTCAATGTTCATTTGAGACATAACTCGATTATTGATGAATGTTCTCCTGAGACATACCAATTGTCTCAATGTTCACCTTAAAATTCAGTTGGTTATTTTTTATTATGCTAATTGTTTTTTATATAGTACCCGATTACCTGTGACCTTCTCTCTTGAGTCAATGTACATGTGGGCCTGAACAAAAGACACCATTTTTAACCAAAAAGTAGAACAAAAATGTAATATTTGAGAATCTAATCAAAATTTTACTACTTTGCAAACGGCATATATAGCATTCGCGGTAATTCCAATTAATAACAAATATTTTTTTGGCCATTTGCATTCGCGGTAATTCCAATTAATAACAAATTAGGATTATATCATGCTCTACAGTTAATTCCACCAAACTTGGTCGAAAGTTAACTAAACTTGGTGATCGGCACAATCTTGTTTTCAACTTGATGGCATTCATTTATCTTTAGGCTTGAAAAGATAATCGATCATCTCAAGCTTTGGTGATTGGGTGTGCACAAAGCCCTATGCTTCGAAATTAGTGGCCACTGCCTGAAAAAGAGAATCGATCATCTCAAGCTTTGGTGATTGGGTGTGCACAGAGCCCTATGCTTGGAAATTAGTGGCCATTGCCAGGAACTGACAAGCTACAACATTCAAAACAAATTCAATAAGTATATAACAAATGAAAGGAAAAAAAAACACTGATAAAGAAGTTAAATCAGACATACATCAGCAATATATGGACGATCTGAATGCCCTGGGGAGCCATGAGAAACATACATTCCCAGTATAATAATGAGAACCTTGGAAATCAGAGGAATTGAAGGGGTATCCTCAACATGGAGTAGAGAATTCATGCCATCAAGCTGTTTTCACCATAAGAAAACTCACAGTGAGCAAGTTTGACACATACCAATATTGGTTAAAAGCAAAAGTATCTCGGGATTGAAAACTTGGCTATTATAATTTGCTTACCTTAGCATTAATCTTGAGCAATAGGTTAGTCAGATATTGATCATTTACTTTAATTGGAGCAAGGAACTGAGTGACAATGCCAAAATCAGCAAGGCACTTGCGCTTCCATGGGCCTGAACAAACCAATCCACAGTTTAGCACATAACAAGAAAATGACAAGATAACAATCCTTGTAGGAAACAAGTTCATAATTGAAACAAGGAACTAACCATAGATCGGAGTTTTTCTTGCTCAACCATTTCTTCCACTCGAACATTCGGAGCAGTGCCTCACATGTTCTGTCCCTATTTAAAAACGTCAAAAGGCTAATCAATGTTCTACACACAAGAAAGAACAACTAATAAAAAAATAGAGACAAAAAAAAATACTATCATGATTCATGAATAAAATAACAAAACTAACCACTCCTTTCATTTGACCACATCGTATGAGATTGCTCACTAAATTCCTCACCTAACACCGGACCAAGAAGTTCACGACAACCCAACGACCAACACACATGGCCGGATCAGTGTCTGTATATAGAAAGTAAATTGAAAAAAAATGATTTTTCTACATGAGCACGAAAAATTGACAGTATTTAAAGCAAGGAATTATTAACACACAAAAATGAATACCTTGTTGTTGAAGTCCCAGTGGCCATCGTGAGGAAAGAAATTGCCTCCGTTTATGGTTTTAAGCTGTTATTTACAACATCAAAGTACAATAAGACGGGAGTACGTACAATTAAGAAATGGTTTGTTCCAAGCAACTATACAAGAATTTCACACTTGGGTTCTTCTTTTTGTTTTATCTCATAATTACAGAAGATGCAACTAAAGGTTAAAATGATTTTAGAAAGTTTCTTGTAAGATTCTAGAGCTCAATAGCTCATAAACTTAACTTTGAATTGAGTAATAGCTATACTATGTAAACAAGCTTACAACTTTCATCGCATTGATTTTAGTAATTTTTGTTTAACTAAGATAAGTGTTTTGCCTAAAAGACTGATTTGCATAAATTGAAGTATGGATATTAAAAAAAAACAATTTTTTTACTCTATATTTTTATGAAAATGAAAATTAAACATAGTTTAACCTCTCCAAATTTCAGATCTCTGGAGTTTGATTCTGAATCCCTAAAGAAAAAAGAAAGAAAAAATGTCAACCAACAAGATATTTCTTACAAATATTGTTACTTGGTTTGAATCAGATGTACTTATAATATTACTTTGAATCCACACCCTTGATAAATGTGGAAAGGACTTTACATTTACCATCAGTAGATGTTATTGCAAGGAGTATCAACAAAAATAAAAATGAGTTCACCAAAACTATAAACTTGTGAAATAAAGAGTACGAAAGAAAACACCCTTGATATAGTGTAGGGTGTTCAGTGAAATGGAAGAAAACACCTTCTGCACAGGCCGTCATTGACAGCGTCACCTTTTTCATTTCTCTTTCTTTTTCCCGTCTGAGAGAGTCAGGGAGAGGTAGGAAGGGAATGTGTGGTTTAGTGAAGGGTTTAACAGGTGGAATAGAGGAGCGAGGAGAAATGAGAGATGAGCGCTAGGGTTTACACTTTGAGGCAGCAGAGAGGAGAGGCCGCGACCGGAGAGGGACAGCAGTTCCCCCATTAGGTTTTGAGGAGGAGATCTGGCACTGGCAGTCTGGCAGTGAAGAGAAACCCTACACTATATCTTGATTTGAGAGAGATAGAGAGAGAGAGAGAGAGAGAGAGAGAGAGAGTGAAAAGGAGATGAAAAGAGGAAGACGCTGGGGAAGAAGAAAAGAGAACTGTCTTCGTGGGGAAGGAGATCCGAGAGAAAAGGCAAGAGAAAAAATGATCGAAGAGAGAAAAGAGGGAGGAGATCGAAGAGGTGAAAGATGATCTCCGCATAGCTCTAGCCAACTTTGGAGAAAGAAAAATCCATGTGTCTTTGTATACAACAGGTTGGTTTATAACTATTTTTGGACTTGTACACGCACGGATACGCAAATAGCATGCATAAAATCTAATATTCATATGAATGGATCAGATTTGATGAATTTTCTGAATAGAGGGCAGAGATCATCTCTGGACAGATACACCATTCAGTCTCCAATAATTAAATGTACTATTATAGGAGTTCTGATATGTCTACATGAGAAAATTTTAAACATTCGAATTAATTTAGTATAAGGTGTTAAAATTAAAAGGTTAATAAATTAATTTTAATGCATTTATTTTTTAAATGTTTTTTTGACTACTTGATTTTATGCAAAATTAATTTTAAAATTAAATTTTTTTACATGTAGACTCATCATGTGTAATATAGGCAGATTTCAATAATTCGGATTCATCGTTTAAAACCGATTCAATAGATTTTAGACTTGAAATCACCAAGAAGCTTGGTGAACTGAACTCAAATATACACTAGTTCTACGGATTTGGCTAATATGCTATGGGTAGCTAAGAGGCCTCCCGTGCTATGGCTCAATATTCGACTTTTCAAAATCCTAACGGTCGATCCGAACCGTTCATCTTGTTCTCCATATTAATATGTGTTTGAAGACCAAATTTTATATTTTTTGGTAATTTTTTACTATTTTTTTAGATTTATTGAATATCACTATTTTTTATGGTCCAGATTTGTCTGAAAAGCAGCGATTTTCAATAAATCTAAAAAAATAGTAAAAAATTTCCAAAAAATGTAAAATTTGGTCTCCAAGTACATATTAATATGGAGAACAAGATGAACGGTTCGGATCGACCGTTAGAATTTTGAAAAGTCGAATATTGAGCCGTAGCACGGGAGGCCTCTTAGCTACCCATAGCACCGTAGCCAAGTCCATATTAATATAATTCAATGATATACGCAGTACGCTTGAGTGATTTTAAATTATAATATATATAATGGTCTGAAATTAACGGTGCTTAATATAATATTAATATTTAAATTGTAGTTTTATTTATCTTTTATAAAAATTCATGGTTAATATTGTCAAATGATCTCTTCTTTCGTAAAAATATATATCATTTAGGGCAAATGTTTAACTTTTTTTCTTTTTATAATTGATATTATGTTAAACTTGATTGGCAGACAATCAATTAGCTTAATTATTTTCTCATATTTCAAGTGAAGTAAAATTTAAGAAAGTTGATACTAAGCATTTCAAAGGGCTAAAAATTTAAAATACATACACATTTGGTTTTGTGTTTCAACTATATCCCACATGAGAAAGAGGAGGTAGCACAGTTGGCTAGAAAAAAGTCTTAAAGTTATTGTACGAGAGTTCGATTCCCCCTCACGACTTCGTAGCTTCTACGAAGATTTTCAAAAAAAACTATATCCCACATAGAGATCTTTATTTTCAAAATCCAAACAGTTGATCCAAGATGCTCAAATTTTATGTTTTTTGAAAAAAAAAATTGCTATTTTTTTAAAGATTTAAATAGCGTTTATCGCGTCATAATAGAACGGTTAAACAAAATAACAATATGCACATATTGCGTCACTATAGTACCGATAGCATCATACCTTTTAGGGGAAAATTTATGATGTACGAATCAAAATTTTCAAAACAGCCAATTTTCTTATCAAAATATTGAATTTTTTCTTATTTCTCCATTCTATGTTGAAATCTTTTTTTATTTCTCCATATATAAATTAATTTTTTATTTTGAAATCTAAATGTCTAATTTGCCCTCTTCTAAATCTGACATCTCCTTTCTCTTTTCTCCTTCCTCCCACTTTTTACAGAAAGAAAATAGAGAGCTTCAAATGTTTTTAAAAAAAAATATTCACCTTCTTCCCTGGTCTCTCTGTCTCATTTCCTAAGGTTTTTGTTTCTTACAAGAGAGAGTTAACCATTCAAATCCAAATTCAAAGAGAAACCAAGTATGAACATTTCCACCATTGTATTTTATTCATCCATTTACTTGATTTAGGGAGCAAAACTAAAAAAGTTATCCTTTTCCCCTCACAAGGTCTTGAGACATGATATGTTTTGCTCCAGTGATAAACAGAGCGGCAGATATTGCAGTACATTCTCTCTCATATGGCCAAAATAAACATTTCGTTTTGCTCATCATAACAGTATGTTGCAACATTCTCACCTTAATATATAGTAATGTCCTTAAGCTGTGCTCCACAAACTAGGAGTAAAACTTCATTAAAGAGAAGGGAAGGGAGAAGACATGATAGGAGCTTTCCTTCAAACAGTAATCTGTACACCCCGATTTGGGAGGGAACAACTTCATTAAAATTGAATACGGAGCTCACCTCCGAATAGTGTTTTCTCCCCTCCGCTCCCTCTCCGATTCTCTCCTTCTGGAGCAAGTGAACTTGTCCAATTAGATCCGGTCTGATGAGCTCTCACATCCGCACAGAGAATTCGCCCTTCCCTTCCCTCCGCATACCCCCGTCTAGAGCACGACCTTAGTAATTAGTTGGTCACATGGTTTTAGAAACAATTATATATGGCTGTTGTAAAACCTCAACATATTATCAAGAGGAAGGATCTATTGCCACTTCTCTTATGCATTAATTATTTTAAATCCTAAAATTGAAGCAATTGATAGAACTGTTGCACTGGTTCTTTATGAGTGATGCATCTTTGCACTGGTTTCATAATTTCTTGGTTAGTTGGTACCAAGATCAAAAGCCAAAACATGAATGCACTCAATTTATTTATCTATTATAGCAGTAGTTAGATTGTGCTCCAGAAGGCAGAGGCGGAGTGAAATCACCATTAAGACTGTGCTTCAGAAGGCGGTATGCAAAGGGAGGGAAGGAAGAATCACTTTGCGGAGATAGAATTTCACCAGACCGTGCCTGACCGGTGTCGTTCACTCGCTCCAGAAAGAGGAAAATCGAAGAGAGAACGGAGGGGAGTAACACTGTGCGGAGAGGAAGCTACGTAAAATTTTGGCAAAATCCTTATATTTTAAATAATTAATTAACTTATAAAGGGAAAAGAAAGGAAGAGAAGCTGGGCATTTCACCTCATCTCCACCCCGATTTGGGTATGAATAAGAAGTTTATTTTTATGCAATATTTATATTTTTAAATAATTAATTTATATTTTTTTAAATAATGGAATGAAAAGTAAATATTTATATTTTATGATGAGTTAGGCTAATATGACACTAGTGTTATATCAAACTAAATAACACCACATCTTAAACCCTTAGATCTACTTTAAGATTCGTACAAAATGAAGTGCTTGAACAGTAAAAGCGGATAGTACAAATCTTAAAGCAGATCTAAGGGTTTAAGATGTGGTGTTATTTAGTTTGATATAACACTAGTGTCATATTAGCCTAACTCTTTTATGATATTATGTACATGATATGTTTAATGTTTTTATTTATTTGTTATATTTTTAATTAAATTATACAAGTTATAAATTTATTTGATAATTACTGGTTATTCTTTTGTTAATTGCTGGTTAATATGGAATGGATAAAGATCTGGTATAATAAAGATTATTTTTTTTATAAATATAAATATGAAAATACATCATCTTATTTTACTGACTAATTTTATATAAATATAGATATAGATAAAGACCCGCAATTTTTATATATAAGAAAATTGAAAAACAAAATATTAAAAACGAGAATGAGTCTGTGAAAATTTTAAAAACAGGAAGGGGTACACGACTCATGGAGTCCCTGAGGGACGCCATACCAAATTCAAGTCCGACGAAAAAAAAAAAAAAAATTGAAAAACCAGGGACGCCATGGCATAACCCAAGAATTTCAGCAAAAAAAAAAAAAAAAAAATTAAATTCCAGGGACACCATGGCATATTCAGTCCCATATACAAAAGCTGAAAATAAAACTTTACTTAGCGTTTTTCAGCTGAAAAAAGAGCTTTCGTGAGATTTGTATATGGGACTAGATATGCCATGGCGTCCCTGGAATTTTTTTTTTTTTTTTTTTTTGCTGAAATTCTTGGGCTGGGGTAGGGCTGGCAAAAAAATTCGAGGTTCGTGATTCGATTCGAAATGGGTTCGAATTGAAATGAACCAAACCCAAACATAGCCTGGTTCGATCGAAATGGGTTCGATCATTTTTATGGTTTGAATCTCATAATAACATCGGCCGTCCATTTACCTGATGAAATTAAAATTCAAGATAGAGAGTCATAATTTAACTTAGCCGACACTCCATCGCTCTCAAATCTCAATAACCTAGTTCTCTCTCCACCTCTCCCTAACTCACTCTCCCTCTAGCTCTAAAATCTAGCTGACGCTCTCGGCGACTGGCTGTCTCTCCGGCTGTCACTCCTCTCTCCGGCCTAGATGACTGTCTCTCCTCTCTCTTCGGTCGTCTCTCATAGTTCATACCAGGAAAGCCGTCTCTGATGTATTTTTTCATGAACAATTTTTCAACTTAAAAACACTCATTTCATAGTTCATACCGATAAAAGAAAGCCATGTGAATTGTCCCGCGAGAAAAAATTAATGTATAAACTACCAGTATAACTAGAACTGCTAAAAAATAATTTAGTTCGTGATTCGATTCGGGTTCGATTCGAAAAATGTGTAGTTCGAAATGGGTTCGGTTCGAAACGAATCAAACCAGGTTCGGTTCGGAATTAATTCAAACCAAACTCAAACATAAGGTAAGTTCGGTTCGGTTCATTGCCACCCCTAGGCTGGGGTATGCCATGGCGTCCCTGGTTTTTCAATTTTTTTTTTTTCGTCGGACTTGAATTTGGTATGGCGTCCCTCAGGGACGCCATGAGTCATGTATGAGGGACGCCATGAGTCATGTACCCCTTCCTGTTTTTAAAATTTTCACAGACCCATTCTCGTTTTTAATATTTTATTTTTCAATTTTCTTATATATAAAAATCACGGGATAAAGACTAATTCATACCGTATCCATTGACAATCTTACTCCAGAATAGTCTGAGTTCTGTACAGTCTTGTCTCTTGAGCTAGGGTTATATTCCGTCCGTTTTCACTCATACCGTATCCATTGACAATCTTACTCCAGAATAGTCTGAGTTCTGTACAGTCTTGTCTCTTGAGCTAGGGTTATATTCCGTCCGTTTTCACTTTCCACGGAGAGGTCATGGTAACTTTTATACCATTGTGCTCTGACTTGTGTGGAGTACATTACCAAAATAAAGAGAAATCGGCAATAAAAATCTTCACAAGGAGAATAATCCCAAGTTTAAGATTTCAAGATTTACAAGTTAACTGATAGTGGAGCATATCGTAAAATATTAACATCCCCTAATTGTAATTATTGTGTGCCTTCAATTTTCGGGAAGCTTAATTTTTGTGTTTCTCATTTTCTTTTCATTGAACTTTAATAATGTTTTCTCTCGAATTTCCTCTCGACAGGGGGCAAAATCACTTCGTGATCGGATTAATCGGATAATCACAACAGGCCGCAGAATAATTACAAAATCGAGCACTACCCAAACGAATTAACTTCGTGATCGGATTACAAGATTACCCTTCAATCATAAGTTCATAACCGATAGCAAACAAACATCAAAGGAAGCACCCCATCACTTGAAAAGAAAAAGAAAATTCAAGCAAACAAAGAACTACAACCACCTAAAACCTGACACAACTACATCAGTCCTGGGGCAACTGGTTCACTGTAATACATGTTACTTTGATATAACTATGTTCAAAATTAATATATATTAAATAATAACAATAATAAAAGACACAAAAAATTTGACCTTATTGCCCAATTGGAAAAAGATATTGCTCAGTCAAACAGAAGATATGGTGAGGTCACGACAGAAAAATTACCAGAAAAACAACACTCAGGCAAACTCTAAACAGCCTCTCTGAGTAATCCAAAGCTAGCTAGTCTCATTTTAATTAATAAATTGTAGAGGCACTTGTACACATTATTTTATCAGGACTGAACAGCAAGCCTTTGGAGGTGCTCCGAGAATACTTGGAAACTGACATCATCAGTGAATATGATGTCAGAACCTGGGGCCACTTCATGTGCCGTGGTGTACGTAGCTGACGGGTTTAGTTTAGCCAACAAAAACCTTGCCTGCATTAATTTCCACAAATTATGTGTTAACCTGACAATTATTGTGAATGCACATTGCCGACAAAAAAAAGAGAAAAAAAGATGTACCTGTGAGCCATGTTGATCACAAACAACTAATCTAGGGACAGGGAAACGGCCCTTTATTATAATTCGTGCTTCCTCATGTGGAGCCTGTAGTAGCTCTGCAAATGCCTATATGAAAATGTGAAGCAGAAATTATTCCTCAATCCGTCAACCACCTTATGTCTTGGCTTATGAAAATTACTCTTGCTAGATTTTGAACTTAACTAACAGAACCAGTAAAACTTGCTGAACAAGTGCATAATTAATTAATCGAGACAGAAGTGTGATAATCTAGAGAAGAATACCTGATGCTCGGGTTGGTTCTGATAGCCCATGTTGCGCCATTGGGCAACAGTGAGGCCATGGAAAATGACAACACTGAAATAGGCATCAAGTAGCAATATACGATCAGGGGCAATTGCAGCAACATCGAGCAGGACAGGAGTTGGGGGAGCACTAAATGAGAAAGCAATGAGCGACGGTTGGATCATTGCCACTGAATTTGTTACACTCTCTCTGTTCAGAATCATCCGGAAGAATGCCGTCTCATCTGGACTGTTGTTGAATACCTATACAGAAGAAAAATAAGGAAATATTGTATTTCAGATGCTAACAACCGTTTGATTCTCAACTTCAAAAAATACATATCTCTGGGACTTCATTTTTTCTGTTTCTTCTTTAATTTTTGTTTAACACTTTTTTTTTGCTGTACCTATTTCCAGCCAAAAAGAACCCGAAAAGCTGCATAATTGGTTTGTCGGGATAAAGTGGGTCCAGTACAGGCAAACGCCAGTACTGGCATATATAATCCCTTGACATAATGCATGAACAAAACTTAGAATTAGTAGCTACCTGGACAAATTGAGAACGCCTAAGGTTGAACATGAATTGGGGAAAGAGGGAGAAATTAGAATGCAAACTAAATGAGGCAGGGTCGTCCTTGCGATAGTCGCCGAATCGAGAACACAACCTTATCAACGATCTGTCTATCCACCTTGTGGCATCAAACTCCTCCTGGTGATGACACAAAAAGAAAAATCGTCTTCAATTTATATAAAATATAGATATAGAAAATAGCAGAACAACCTAACAGGCAAAAACGGTTACGGAAATTATTGGATTATACCTCCATCTCCATCTTCAACGAGATGTATCTTGCCAAAATGACAGCTGCTGTTTCTTGGTCAAACCCTTGAACTAATTCCTGTGTTTTGAATCATGATTATATATACAACCAATCCCCTAATGAAATATGCTATGATATAAATGAGCCATAAGAAAAGTAACAAACAGCATAAAAAATTTCAGCCTAAAAGCTCCTCCTGAGAGTATGTCATCAGGACACAATGGTTTGTGTACAGATTACATTTCTCTTAAAAGATGTATTTTGAAAAATAAGAGAAAGAGCATGACTAACCTCTGTACCATTGGTGCTATCAACCCAGCTTCGGCAAATAGTTGTAACCCTGATCTTCATTTGACCCTCGGGGTTCTGGTAACTAAAATATGCAGATTCTTGAGATACTAAGAAAACCATAATTCTGAGGAAAATAGTTTAAAATGTTAAAAAGACAAAATGGGCTCATACTTGGTTACAAACTGAATATAGGCATGGGGATTTGCATTCCCAGGCTGGCTAGAGCGTTCACTTGGTGACACATCAAAAAATACCGTCAATGATGTGCTTCGATCGAGGCCGCACATCTTCCATGCAGTTGTGTTCCCTTGACCAACAACTGACTCAGCACATAAAACTCCTTTCTGGAATAAATTTGAGCAACTTTAACTTAGTTTTGCCTAAATTTTAACAAAAATAAAATTTAATAGATACTTATAGCTTATTACCTTCTCCAAAGA
Source organism: Carex rostrata (assembly GCF_964058835.1). Classification (NCBI taxonomy): domain Eukaryota; kingdom Viridiplantae; phylum Streptophyta; class Magnoliopsida; order Poales; family Cyperaceae; genus Carex; species Carex rostrata. The sequence goes on from NC_135918.1 coordinate 6,379,669, forward strand.
CGTACATGGTCCGATTACACCCTGTATCTTCAAATCTTTTGAGCAGTTGACCTCAAGAGTCCCACTGCAATTATTGACATAAATACATAATGAACTAATAAATTTATAAAAAGTGTCCTGTCATTATTATTTCATAACTTTTTGAAGTAGGAGTATATTACTTCAAATTAATTGATATCTGTGTTAGCTAAAATTTGTGTTTGTGAAAATTCAGGTTATGATTCCTGAACATCACCAAAAAATTTCGAATCAGGCCTTAAACTCGCTTTATCTCTCTCTCTAAAAAGCTTGGCTGCGGCTGCCAACAACTCTCTTTCGCAACTTCCTATAGAATTCTCTGTACTCTAGAGTCTGGCATCCCTCAAAGGTCTTCATAGGCACCAAACTAAATCAACTCATCAGGCGACAAGTAGAACCACCACTTCAGGATCAAATTGCATTATCAGTGGTATGTTGCAACGAGAAATTGTGCTATGAGGTTAAAGCGAGACAACATTCTGAGTTTTTGTGGGACCTCACAGGACAACAAAGCAATTGTGCAAAGTTGGATCCAGCATAATGAGTTCATTAGGGAACCAACAAGACGATAGGCCTGCCAGGTTTCTCAAGGCAATTGAGGAAAAAAAAAAAAAATGAGACTGATGTGGACAAATCTAAGGGGAACCCGACATATCAAGGTTGTGCACAATGAAGCAAACTTATATGGCTGGACAAGGCTGAAACCGACATGCCATGATAATAGCAAGCTAAGAAGTGTAAAAAGCTGAGAGAGTGAGAGAGAAGCTGATCAAACAAATCATCATCGCAAATTATATGAACATGGTTGGATAAATTGAAAACCAACATACATGTGCACCTCTCCATCTCAATCTGATTCAGCATTTGCAAACAACAAATATCTTCCGTCTATGTTTCCCAAATTTCAAATCATATGTATCTATATGTATTCACAAAGTTAGTCAAAATAACTCGTTATTGTGCTGCTCATGAAATCCATCAAACTTGTCAAACACAACTACCTAAGAAAAGCATGAGTTCAACTTTTATGTTTGTTGTACATGACTCAAAGAATGAAAAATTCTAACCTGACTACTAAATTCAGATTAAAACCTATACAAAACATGACCTCTTACATGTTAAGGCAGAACAAAAACACAAAGAGGTTTGGTGCAGATGTGGGGAGAAAAAAATGATTGGGACGGAGAGAAAGAGAGACCTACCTATAGGTGTAACAGAAAGAATAAAAGCAGAAAGTTACTGTTTAATAGTTAAAGAAAGGGATAAAACATGTTATAGAAATTCTTCATTCAAGTTACCACTTTAGTGCAAAGTACAAGAAACTGAACTTGTATTCTTTCTTTGGTTTAACATTTAAAAATTATGAAAGTTCTTTACAATGACGCAACATGTGGATAAAACGAAATCAGGCTTTACTAAGGCATGGCACTTGCCAGACAACCGGTAATTTGGTGCCAGCAATGGAACAACACCAGACAAGATTAGTATGGGTGAAGTACACTTTATATAGGTATTGACCATCTATACAAATTGGACTTAATAATATGCTAAATGTGTTCCTTACTTGCCAGACAACCGGTAATTTGGTGCCAGCAATGGAACAACACCAGACAAGATTAGTATGGGTGAAGTACACTTTATATAGGTATTGACCATCTATACAAATTGGACTTAATAATATGCTAAATGTGTTCCTTTTATATATATAACTATCAAACAGATGAAATAAAAGTACCGTACCAATTGAATGGAAAAAACTTACTTGAAAGAAAGCCCTAGGGCGTTCTCCCCCACATCCAAAATGCGCTTGAAAGAGTCTTTGAAAACTGCATGGCCAAAGCTCTCTGAAAGTACTACCAGCCCCCCAGTCCTCTCAACCACAACTTTCATCTCCGCAATTCCCACCTAAAAAAAATATTAGAATGGTCAAAGTTCAGGTTGCTCACCATATTTCTTTTGAAGTAAAACAAAAAAAAAAAAAGTAAATATTGAAGAACCTGGTCAAGTGCAGAAGCAAAAAGGTCTAACACATGGCCTTGGCTGACCAACTGCTTGGCAAGGCCATCATAAAATTTGACTGCTTTTTGAAAATGAGGAGCTGCATCCTTAGCTAGATCCTTGTGAGACCGCACCGGCTCTGACATGTCTTTCGACACAATCTGTCAGGTCAGAAAATGTAATGAGACAGTCCTTTCTTGGAAAAATATCCCTTCTGCCCTGATAAAAATTGCAGATGCCACAAACACTCTTTGAAGAAATTAGATCTAGCTTTAAAGATCAGGTATGAAAAATGAAAAGGTTTTCAAAATCTGGCAAGTTGAAACCTCTCCCGGAAAAAGTTGGTAGCTGCGCTCACTAAATCTCCACTGCCATTTTTATAATACCATTTTGGATAATTTTATGTATCTTTGACATGTTACTTGAACATGAAATAACCTTGCACAACTCTAATTAAGGATTTAAATAAAGAAAATCTGGATCAAACGGTATAGACTAAAGTTTGGCTGGTAAGAGCAGTACCAGAAGAGACCAAAATGGTCATGTTATAAAATCAAATGCTATCATCCCTGATACAAAATCGAGGTTGTAAATTTACCATTCCAGGGCCTTCAGTGCATGGCCCACCTAGGAGAGCAATGATGCGCGCCCCAGTTCCAGGCATGCAAGCACCGAGTAACCCTGCTGCAATGCTTAGTGCAACTCCAGTACACCTGATGGATCTATTCCCTGCATCTACTGGCCATTGATCTGTTTGTAGATCGTCAAATAGCTGCACATGCAAACCATACAAAAATAAGGTCAGAAATTCAGTTAAAATGAAATAAAAATGGGATTCTTGTTGCATTTTTGCATACCATAGTAGATAAGAGTCCCCGAAGCCTGAAAAATAATTGGGATATTTTAAAGTGGGTTATGCTAACTCATTATCCAAAATAGACACCCATGCAAAACAAGACCTATTGTGCAGTTAAAATAAGGACGATATCCAGATCCAGTAAACTTAGTCCATATTTTCTTCAAAAAAAATTTGGCCAAACTAAGGTCCTAATGTTTCCCCTATACATAAATGTTGGAGAAGGATAATGTGGGTATTTTCATTTTGCTGAATTAAAAATGTTAACCTGTAACGGGCATTAAAATCTTACAACGATTCTGTTTTTGCATGCAAAGTTTACCATTAACATTTGAACATACACATGCTTGACTTTTAAGGGTCTAAACTTGTCAGGGACAGCATGGCAATTCAGCAAACACCTAGGCTCAAACTGTTGGAACTACTTGCTAATTCAGCTAATTAAACATAGAGTTTAAGGGATAGACTATAATTCCCAAGTTTCCTTTTCCTGCAGTTCTTTTTTGGGACATGAAATCCAAAACTCAGTATAACATTAAACACTAAGTTTACTATTACCAACTCAGTTGAAGAACCAATATACCGAATAAGAAATTTATCTATGATCCTACCGCATTAAGTGTGTATTCACATTCTGAAGCGGGAAGTAGGAACCGGTTAACTGCCGCAGATGGATGATTGAAACCATTAACCTGCTGCTGGGGCCCCTTCGGCCCAATGGGACCCATATGCCGACCTGACAACCCCAGCTGATCTAAGATCTGTTCCTTTGTTATTTCCTTGGTCCCTCTGAACACAAAAATCTTCGTCAGATCCGCGAACCCCAATTCGTGCAGATGCACCTGAGTCCCAAAGGTAATCAAACCCACAAGCGCATGATCTGGAATCAACCCGATGGCCTGCCTCATGGCTGATTTAACAAACTCCAATTCCTCCTCTATCACGCACGTATCAATCACGAACAGAAACACTGGCGGTGGTGGTGCCGGCATCGCGGCTGGATTGGACTCGTATGGGGAGTATTCTACTGTTGTGCATTGCGGGTATAATTCTCCAGGTATATTGGTCTCGGAGATGCTCTGATAATGAGGCGGAAAGTGGTTACGGGAGTAGCAGATGGGGCAGATCCAGATCTTGGCCGTGAAATCCACTTGGGAGAAGGGGTTGACAACGGCGAGGCAAGGTGGTTTGCAACGGAGAGGAGCGTAGGGTAGGGATACGAGGGAAGGGGAGATACGGAGAGGAGAGACGCTCGCGGCGAGGGGAATAACGCTTTTGCTCGCCTCGAGCTTGGATCGAGGCAAGGCGTTCCATGTCAGGCGGATCGCGTCGGGTCCATCCGGATCGGCGGCGCCGGAGAGCGCTGTGGGGTCGGTCGCCATGGCCGGATTTGAGCGGAGGAGGTATAGAGAGGAGGTCGCGGAGGCGAGATCGGGAAGAGAAAGAGGGGCTTTTATTTCGCTGTTCTGTTATTACTTCTGTATGGGGGTCTATTCGTGTCTGCCAATTTGATTTCGCTGTATTGTTTCTGATGGAATCATGGAAGACGTGTACTGAGAGACTGTAAAGTGGGTCCCACATCCTTAATTTCATTGGCTTAAAATAAATAAATAGGAAGTGTGGCCCACTGGTCAATGGTAGAATACTAGAATCTGAAGAATTCAGATCCAACGCCGTACCAGACCGTGAATGAGATATGACTCAAGTAATTTTGATTCGGCTACAATTATTTTTATTGATGCGATCACTCGAATCTGAATGCATCTGACATGGAGATCCCTTGTTACACCACACGAATGAGAGTTCAGATCCAGTAAAGTAACTTAATTGTTGGATTTTAGATCGGAACTGTCTGATTCAAATTCGTGACAATCTATCTGAAGTGGAGTGCACATATTCAAACAAAAAATCTGAATTTCGAAGCAATCTCGAATGACGAATTCGAATCGGACGGTCTCGATTCAAAACTCAAAAGTTAGGTTACTTTAGGGATCCGGACCACACGAATGATTCTTGACTAGGAGCAACCGAGCTGTTCAACGAAATTGATAATCTGGAATTTTAGCCCAATATGATTTTTCTTTTTCTTTTACTTCGTTCCAATTCACTGTAATTATAGATTCGGTGGCGTGGCTCCACTTGTTAGAAATAGTAAAATTGTGAAATCTTGGCACGTCTTTTTTTCCTTGGTTATATTAATTATAGATAATTTGATTATTAGCATACATATAAATAAATAAACTAAGGTTAACATATATATAGCAGTGTTGTACATATCATTATGCGTTCATCAGATGAATATGGTATTGTCAAGCAATTAATCGAAAATAATTGTCCATAATTGAAAAAAATCAGTTGATTAGTTGAGAAAATATCCTTAGCCAATTAATCGGACTAGGATATTTTTTACAACATTGATACATAATATGTTTATTTCTCGTCGTCATGAACCATGACTTAGTTTGTAATTGACAATATCATCTTTGGCAGTGTCACAGTACATTTTTGTAAGATGAAAAATATTTGAAGTAGAGTCTCTTGCGTTCCTATAGTTAGTGTGGATATAATATCGGTATTGAATTAGGATGCATGTGCATATTATTAATTGAGGACTGCTATATTAAATGCATCAATTAAGTTTTTGAATTGTTAAAACTATGAATTGATCTCAGTCATCCATCATCGATCAAATAGATAGGATAATTAAATTGAATAAAGTAGACTAGGAACAGTAGAGTACCAACGGTACAATATGTTACCGTTAGAGATTTTTGTATAAATATAGAATAGAACTTGTGTAAAGAGAGAGATTCAATATAATAAAAATGAAATTTCTACATAAATAAATCGATATTGTTCTGCATAAATCCTTCTCCTCATAACCTCATAAAAATCAACATGGTATCAGAGCGGGATTAAAATCCTAACTCCATTCCGCAATCAACAAAACTGCAGTTAACAAAAACTGCAGCACCAACAAAAAAAAAACCCACAAAAAGTTCAGATCTGAACAACAAACCACAAAAGAAAAAAAAAAGGGGAAAGAGAAATGGTTTGGTGCAGCAGCCGGGAACAAAACCTGCACTAACCAGAGCTGAAGAAGGCTTTCAGCCATAAAATCAAAGAAATTAAGAAAATAAAGAAAGACTGACCTCAAGATTTCAAATCTTAGCCTCGTCTCTATATGGGAGAAGCCCAGTGACAGAGAGCAAGAGCCAGAGAAGAAAGGTGAAGTACAAACGAGGGGGAGAAAATTCAAACCCGCAATACAACACCAGTCTGGTACAAAAGGCAAGAAAATGGGTCTCAACCCTCAATCAAGGTAAAACGAAAAAGAAAAAAAGGAAGATAAGTAATATTTTCCTTTTTTGTTCTAACCAACAAAATCAATCAAATACCATAAAAAAAACAGCCAAGTACCACCCAAACTAGTCAATCTAGTTGGTACTTGAGAAAAACAGTCAAGTACCACCCAAACTAGCAAAGCTAGTCGGTACTTGAGAAAAAAAGCCAAGTACCACCGAAACTAGCAAAGCTAGTCGGTGCTTGAGAAAAACAGCCAAGTACCATCCAAACTAGCAAAGCTAGTCGGTACTTGAGAAACCCAAGAGCTGTAAAGGCCATCCAAACAAACAAAATCCCAGCCGCTGAGAAAACAGAATACAGTTTCTTGGAATTGATTATTGGGTCAGAGTGGATGTAGAACCCAGTTAAAAAATCAAGTGCCAAGAAGGCTAGCAAGTTCTGAGTACACTGTACCAGCCATCCAAAAAAGGAAAACCCTCATACTGATATCTGTTCTTACCAGTACTAGTACCAGTACCAAAAAAAAAAAAAAAATCAACCAAGACTTATACCAGGAAAATCAGAAAAATTCCCAGCAAGAATCAACAAACCAGCACAATATCTGATAACCCAATAACTCAAATAACCCGAATCAGCAAAAAAATCTCCAAATCTCCAACAAAAATCCACAACCCATCCATAATCAGAAAAAAAAAGGAATCAGTAGCAACTGTTCCATCAGCCAATCAACCCCCAAAAATTCAGCAAGTCACTTACCAAACAAAGATTCAAATCAGTAACCGAATTCCCAAGAAATACCAGATTGAACCAGAAAATCAGCCAATACCAGAATTGAGAGCTCAAAAAAGGGGAGAAATCCTTCGAGAAATCAAGGAAACAAAACCAACCATTGACCTCACGAAGTTCAAAGTTGGCCCGAGATGGCGAGATTTTTCCATACCTTGCAGGTCTCGACTCAAAATATGAGACAGTTAAAACCCTCGTCCTTTCTCGGTTCCTTCCCTAACAAAAAGAGACTCACCGCATCACCATGGGCGGGTCCACAAGCCAGAGGAGGCGAGGGACACGAGACCCAGGCATTTGCGGCGGCAACTCAAAACCCTAACTCCTCTCGTGAAATAAAGAGAAAAAAGGGGCAAAAGGTGCGGAGACAGAAAAGGAAGAAATTCAACTTTTTCTCCAGCGAAGATCTCCGGCGGAAAGAAACCCACAACATTCTTTTTAAAGCTAGTGAAGAATGCTCTACATTTGGTGGGAAAAATGGAGGCGTCCATTTGTGGCACTCCAGGCGGGTCATCAGGGGGATTCTATGCTTCATTTGTTCAAGCAACTCCTCATACGGTACTCTAAAAACCAATATTTAAATTTCATATGGTGTAGCCTATAAATTTCATATGTTTTACCCAATAACCTGTACCTTGACCAAAACTAAATATGCGTTTATAACCAACCAATAGAATTAAAACGCCAATCAATAGTATGAAAAATTATAGACAATTGCCAAAATATCAATAAAATAGAAATATTCATTCTTATAAAATTTACTTTCAATTATTTCATCTAAAGATTTTCATAAATTTCAACATTTTAATTATAAAATTTCAAAACTGACTTTTCTTCCAATTGTATGTTGACATTATTGAACGTTATAAAATAATTATGTTTCTATAATGCATACATGAATTTCTTTTTTTTTACTTTATGTTGTGTGAAAAAAAATGAATTATCTTTGTACAACCAAAAAAAAAAACTATGAGAAAAAATAGGGCACGAGATTTTTGGACATCATTTCTATAAAATATTATAATTTCTAATTTTTCCTATAACAATTGTATTAATTATAATGGTTTGTAAAATTATAAAACTAACTTTCAAAAGGTTGTTAACTTACTAGAAACCAAATTTTAAAAATAATTATTTTACAAACTATCTTAAAATCTAAGATATATTTTTCATACAAACGGGTCAAGATTCATATAACATATTCATAACAAAAATACCAATATTCATAAACATAGTCTCAATATTCATATTTTTTACATGGTACACCATTCCATAACACAAAGAGCCGGTATCCAATTCATACCAAGATAATAAGACCACCAATCAAGGTGGCTGGCTCTATATACCAAGAGCAAACAAGGTCATCAAAAGAGCTCTATATTCCATAATACAAGGGATCACTCTGTACCAATACCGATAACCAGTGTTACTCCCCAAAAAGGGGTGGCTGGCCAAACCAAAAAAAAATCAGTAAGAACTCCAAAAAAGGGGTGGCTGAAAAAAAAAAAAAACCAAAAGATATCAGTAACAACTCCAAAAATGGGGTCGCTGATCAAAAACCAAAAATGTCAGTAACAACTCCAAAAATGGGGTCGCTGATCAAAAACCAAAATATATGTCAGTAACAACTCCAAAAGTGGGGTCGCTGATCAATAACCAAAATATATCAGTAACAACTCCAAAAACGGAGTCGCTGATCAATAAACAAAATATGGGTGACTGGCTCGATGACCAACGGGTGTTGGTAATACCTCAAATAATTGTACAAGAACATGTACAATTAGAAATACCAATACAAATACCTAAAAAATAAAAATTGATACGTTGGTAATTTTACAATTACCTAAAAAATATAAAAGACCCATTGGAGGAAAAAAAGAAAAAAGAATAAGGAAAAAAACACTCTGGCGGACTCAAAGAGCCAGTGAAGAAGAAAAATTAATGGTCCAGATTTTTTTGGAGCATGGGTGAAAATCTCTCCATTTGAGGAAAAAAAAATGGAAGACTCTATTTTAGGGGGAGTTTATGAAGAAAAATATATAGCGGGTCAGAGCAACCCGATTCAACAAAATCAAGATCAAATGAGGAAATCTCTTCAACAACCGATTGTGGTGTCAACTCAACAAGATTACTCAAAAATGCGGTATCTTTTTTTTTAAATATAAATTAAAATTTCCTTACATGATAAATTGATAATTGATAATTAGTGACAAAATATTTTGATAATCTAGACATAACAAAAATGACAAAATTAATAAGTTAACACAAGAATTTAAATTTGGCTAAATACCTTGATTTTATATTAATTTAGATACAAAGATCGGGTTACTGCGATTGTTTGAATTTTTAATAATAGAATTGAAGAAATACGAAGAACATCAAGGGTGATGCAACTATCTTCAAGACTTAGAGATGATGCAATCCCTTCGGGCATGGAAAAAGTGCAAGTCAAAATCGAAACTCAACTCATGCGAAGTGTGGAGCAACTTGCCAATATCCTCATCAAAGGATTGGACCCGAGTCTATTTTAAGACATTACAAGCAAGCTATGATTGTATGATATATACATTCCTAGCTTGAGGGGGAGTGTTAAAACTATGAATTGATCTCAGTCATCCATCATCGATCAAATAGATAGGATAATTAAATTGAATAAAGTAGAGTAGGAACAGTAGAGTACCAACGGTACAATATGTTACCGTTAGAGATTTTTGTATAAATATAGAATAGAACTTGTGTAAAGAGAGAGATTCAATATAATAAAAATGAAATTTCTACATAAATAAATCGATACTGTTCTGCATAAATCCTTCTCCTCATAACCTCATAAAAATCAACATGAATGCTCATATTTCTCATATTTTTAGTTTCAGTTTTGTTCTTACTTTTTTTTTCAATTTAATTATCTTTTCGACTTAATTAAGAAACAGATTGAACCCTAATTAGTTCAGCGTCTCCTAATTAACCTGAACAAGAAATACGTATCATCTCCACCCCTTTTGGTATTTTAATAAAATATTCTTGATTACCTCTTTGAAATCTCATTTTGATTCCAAATTGTTCTGTATGCAAAAATAAAAATAGGTAGATTAAAAGCGAAGCGTTCTCGAGAACAAACGAGCAAGATTTCCTAAGCTTAACGGTTGATAACTTTTGAATATGATATTAAGTGCTTTTGATTTGTTCAAGATTGAAAAGGTTGAGTACATAGCTTAACTAGTACACGTAGAAGACAAAGAATCATGATCATTGTTTTTAGCTCCGCATATATATATTCTAATTGCACACATGGAGTTCTGCCGCATTGTTATGAGTGTTGTCATAGGAGAAAGACCATCTGATACATAGTGTATTGTAAAAATACGATGTGTTTGACACACGTGGTAACACGCACGGCTAAGAAGTAAGAACACACAGCACAATATGACACGTTTCAAAATTTTAACATGTTTACATGACACAACACGTGTTCTGGACATGTTTAAATACGACACACCGAAACACAACACACTTTCAATACCCTACCTAGTACACTAGTGTGGATTGTGAATTAGAAACAACAACTATTGTCTTTTGTCACAATTGTCACTGGTACAACCTTTCCCACCTGAATTCAGATTTGGAGCCAACAAAAGATGAAGCGAGCAAAAAGAAAAAACTGGGTCACCACATGACACCATCTACTGATGAGAAGCAACCCTAGTTTAAGTATTAGGTTCATACATCTTCAATACGTCCATCTTGGCATGGTAAAATTTAATCGTAGTTATTTTTTTATTTACAAAAGTAAAACTTTTTCCTAAATTTATGATTTTCAGCAGTATAGAGAGTTTGAGACATTGAGAAATGAGACTTAGGATGTGCTTCAGAACTAGCGTTCGTAGAGGAAGGGGAAGGGACAGGGAGGAAGAGAAAGGGGGTTCGCTATGTACCTCCAAACATTAAATCTTACACTCCAAATCCTGGGTGAAAAGATCTGCCAAAAATCAACACTACACCTCTCTTTTCTCCTCTCCGAATAGTAACTCCTCCTCTCCGCTCCCTCTCTGTTTCTCCTCTTCTGGAGCAGGTAAGAGACGAAGGCAGCCCATCGTTTTTGAGTTTTCCCCCTCCTTTTCCTTTAATGAAGGTCTTATGTCCCTCTCTGGAGCACACCCTTAGAGATGAAGAAAGAGGAATTACCAAATCAAAACACAGAAGATAATGAGGTTGTAACAAGTCGAGCGTCATTTTGGCTCGTGCAGCTGGTAGGTATTAAGTATTAATTGTCATCTTCTATACAAAATATGAAAGTAATTATTACTTAATACAAATGCAGATTTTTATCTTGTAATGGCTCATTTTTTTTGTTAACTTTAATTTTAAATGAAGGTGAAAAGAGAATAAAGACTCAATTTGTTTCTTAACTAATTAAGCCAAGGCAAATTGGAGTTAATGGAGAATCTTCTCTCAGCGTTCAAAAATTTAATTGATGTGCTTAAAATAACACCTCTTTTTTTTTTTTTTTTTGTTGTAAGCCCTTAGGCGATTTCATTTAATATCAGAGCAAATTACAAGCTTGTTCTAGCATAGGTATTTATATTACACAAAGATAGTATCATATACACTGAAATACTTGTAAAATCTATCACTGCTAAAAATTAAAGAGAAGAAGAAAGTAAAATAAGTAGTTGCAAAATGTTCAGTTCGCGCCATATTAGCAAGTCAATTGGCCTGTTCATTCTCTTCTCTTGATATGCAAACATAGCAGTAGAGCGAGTGTGACTACACCTTTGTCAACATCGCCTATAAGAGTGCGCACCTAAGAGGCACTGAATCAGACCAGACCAGGAACTAAAGCAGACCGGACTAGGACAGTCACCACTTTCAGCCGAAGAGGCACTGAATCAAACCAGACAGTGAACTGAATCAACTGAACCAGGACAGTCACCACTCAGCCGAGGAGGCACTGAATCAAACCAGACCGAAAGCTGAGTCGATTGGACCAGGACAGTCACCTCACAGGAGGCTGCAACAATGGAAAGAGACAGAAGGAGAGGAGAGGAGGAAAGAGGAAGAAGAAAACACATCATCATTATCATCATCGGCCACAACCACAACAACACGTACCTTATATACTAATATTAGATACTACGGCGGACGGAGCGAATTTGCAGCATCCTCAATCGAACCCGGAGAGTCGAAGCGGATCAAAAAGCGATGACCAGATCCGTTAAACGGAAGCACCTGCTCAGTTGGAGTAATGCGAGATGGACCGACGAGCGGTGACTAGATCCGTTGGACGGAAGGATCTGCTCAAAACGTGAGACGGAGCATTGAATAGCAACAGAGTCATCCGCTTGAATAGAGCGAGTCGAAATGAACCGGGCGGACTAGAGGAGGGGCAGAGGTGGCGGGGTGAGACGGAAAAGCAAAGCGGACGGACGACTCTCAAAACGTCGGCTTTAAAATTTCTTATTTCTCTGATGGAGAAATGGTGGAGCGGAGTCTCCAAGGTGAAGCGGAGCAGACACTTACAAAGTGTTTCGATATAGTTAATAACACCTCTTTTTTAATTATCTGGTCGGACATAACACTAATGGCAATTTGGAGCCCCTTACATTGCTTCAGTTGATACCGGTAATCATTTTTGAATTATAAGATCAAACATAACGCTAGTAATAATCAAACATTTGTCCTCAAACTTGATTTCAAACTTTACGATTATTCTCCTCTTGGCCCTCTACACTGTCTACACCTCTTGTACTTTTTTATTCTTTCAAATATTGTTGTTTTTTGGATTTTTATGCCCTCGGAAAAGAATTGGTTTGATAGATATCGGATCAAATTCGATTGGAGTCATCTGATCTGTATCAAAATTCGTGCACCCTGCGGTTCATTATTATTTTTTTTTTAAAGTCAAACTTTTTTTCTAAATATATTTATGATTTTCAGCTGTAGAGAGTAGTGTTTGACAGTTTGAGACATTGAGAAATGAGAAATGAGACTTAAGAGGTGAAGAGAGAGGAATTACTAGATCAAAACACAAAAGATGATGTAGCTGTAACAGATCGAGCGTCACTTAATATTCATTTCGATCATCGTGTATTTTGATTAATGACTATTGCATCATACTTCTCTATTTTTAGGAGTTTGTCTGGTTTCACTAAGATGTTTATAATTCTTAAACAATACAAAGTTTTTTTTTTTGCATCTCTTTATAAAATTATTGTGGAGCTAATCGTGTTGTTTATAATTGCATAACTCTTCCGTGTTTTGAAAAAAAAGAAACATATTTCTTTGGGTTCAAAATTTTATGAAAACAAAGTAATTATCTTGTTTTTATTTGTACTCGATATCTTCTTTCCAAAATAAAATCTTAAAAATCTCTAATATATTATAACTTGCATATTACAAGACTTTTATTGATATATTTATAATTAATTAGAAAGGCGCAAAAATCTTTATTTTTCTCAACTTTATAATTTTTAATATTCTAAAAATATATGTCGAAATAAAAAAAATCGACAACGGTATATTCTAGTGGTTGTCTAGTTGAGACATTTTCAAAAATAAAAAAAATGCAGGGCATTTGTCGAACTTTTTATTGAATGACATATAAATTGATATGACCCTCTCTCATATGTAAAACTGCCAAGTTCCAATAAAATATTTAGCTCTACCTTTACATGATAAAAAACTGACCGTAGCTGATTGACAATTTCTTATAACCAAAGTAGAGAAAAAATTACATAACTGGAAATGTCAACTTTTATCCTTGAGTGGTAGGCATACCCCTAATCAATGCAGTGTTATCGGCTGTTCCATTATATGCATTTTCCCTTTACAAAATACCTGATACAGTGATCTCAGACATAGATAAAATTAGACATCGTTTCCTATGGCAAGGTACAGATAAAAACAAAAGGTACTCTTTACTAAATTGGCCTTCGGTACGTAGATCAAAGAAATTTGGAGGATTAGGGATTTTTGATTTAAGAGATATGAACATTTCTTTATTAGTTGAATGGTGGGTCAAATATAAGGATCCTAGCTATCATAGCAATTGAAAAACCTTAATCTCTCATCTTTACTCTAACATTACCTCTACATCTGTAATTTCTCCGTTTTGGTCTGATATATTTGCACTAGATAATCTTGAAAAATGTAATATACAATATATTCCGAGACACAACTCACAGGTTCGCTTCTGGGAGGACATTTGGTTAGACTCTTATTCTTTAGCCTCTAGTTATCCTCAATTGTATGATATTTGCTTCTCTAAAAATATTTCTATTTCTGAGGTGATAAACTCTCAAGGTCAAAATGTATTTTTTAGTCGAATTCTCACAAGAGTTTTACTCAATGAATGAAACTATTTGCTACACACACTCAGCCAGATCTCTTTTACACACTCCACTGACAGACTCCCTTGGAGATGGGACTCAACAGGAACATTTTCTATCAAATCTCTTTATAAATTGCTTAATTATGGGGGAATTGCAATTGATACTCCTTTTCTTATATGATCACTACCTATCCCTCCAAAAATAAAAAATTTCATTTGGCTTGCCTTGAAAAATAAAATTATTTTCAAGCAAAACTTGAGTAAGAAAAAGTTGGAAAGGTTCTGCCTCTTTTGTATTTTGTGACAAGAAAGAAACTGTTAACTATTTATTTCTTCAATGCAAATTTGCCAAACAAATTTGGGTATGGATGGGAAAATGCCAATATGCCTTCTTATCTTGAAAAACTATGAAAGATGTTTAATCTTATGCAAAATCTCTCCCATTCATACAAAGAACTGCTTTTCTTGTGGTTTTCTGTGCCACTTGCTGGACTATCTAGAAACCAGTGTTTTAAAATGCGGCCGCATATGCGTATGCGGTCGGCAGCCGTGTTCAGAATGCTCATGCGGTTTTTTTATGCGGCCGCATATGCGGTCCGAATATGCGGTCATGCGGATTAAAAATGCGGTCATGCGGTTCGAATATGCGGCCATGCGGTCTGAATATGCAGCCATGCAGACTGAAATATGCGGCCATGCAGTCTTCCATGCGGTTTTGATAATTTGATTGTATTTTAATTAAAATTTATATTAAAAAAATCAAAAAATTATTGTTGGTTATGTTATTATGTAAAAATAAATTCAAATATATAAATATGAATATATATATATATATATATACACGTGAATTTTTATTTTAAAATCCACATATATAAATCCGCATGAAAATCTGTATATGCGGTATGCAGTGGTCTTTCGCATGCATGAACAAAATCGCATTTTAAAATACTGCTAGAAACACCGAAATGAAATTTATTTTCAAAACGTGATCCCTAAACCGACTAGAAATATCATATTACTATGTCTTTGATTATCTATTGGACAGGATACTCTTAGGGGGCGTTTGGTTTGCGCTTTCGGGAGGGGATTCCAGGCTATTGTGATTCCATTCCTGCGTTTGGCAAAAACAGTCGGGAATAGAAACGGGAATATAGGATTCCCTCTGTAATCACAATTCCCTGCTTAATGGCTATCCCGATAGCAAAAAAAAAGGTGGATTTTCTTGATTCCCGTCGGAAGGAAATAGCGTTAGCGCTCTTTCTTCGCTCTCTGTTATTACAACTCTCTCCTCTCCGTCTCCAACATCTCTCCTCTCCTCTCCGTGTCTCCAACTTCTCTGTGCTCTCCTCTCCGTCTCCGTCTCCGACTTCTCCAACTTCACAGGTTTTCTATCTCTTCTTCGATTTTCTGTCTCCTGCTTAACTCCTCTCTAGTATTAGTAAAGTCACACCTTTGTTCTAGTTTAATGGTAGTTGCTCCTTCAATTTCTAATTTTTGGTTAATCTCTAGCGGTATATAACTTATTTCTCTCGGTATATAACTTATTTCTCTCATCAATTTGCCATCCGTCAAGGTCCCTTTTGATTGTGCACGCACAATCAAAAAAATTAAATACTGTAGTTTCTCTAAATGGGCTTGAATTTGCATGCACAAGGTCCATCAATTTCCTGTCTCATCAATTTCTAATTTTGTAGAGACTGTAGTTTGGACATGGACACGTGGTTGATACATCTCTCTGTTTGTAGTTTTCAATCAATGGACAAACCGACAAATCTTTACACAATTCCTGTGACAATTTCTGTTACCGCTTCACTTAAGAATAAATCAGGTAGCACAATCTAGCTACTTTGACAACTAATACTGTACTGTTATGGTTCGGTAATGTTCATGAATAGGTATCTATTCTTGTATTCGGTACTGTTCTGATTCAATACTGTTCTAAGATATGTATGTATTTGGTACTATTCTGATTCTGGTATTTGGTGCTGTTCTAAGATATGTATGTATTCGATACTGTTCTGATTCTGGTATTCGGACTGTTTTGATTTGGTACTGTTCTAAGATTTGTATGTGTCGGTACTATTCTAAGTTATGTATGTATTCAGTACTTTTTGATTCTGGTATTCGGTACTGTTCTGAATTGGCACAAGCTAGTACAATCTAGCTACTTTGACCACTAATACTTTTTTTTTGTCTAACATATATGTATTCTGGTGCACGAAAGGATTTCTATATATAATACTGATTTTGGAAGTAAATTTCCTTTGTACATACAATAGCAGAATAGCTCATTTATCTAAGATATATATTGTCTCTGTGGTATTATATCCCTCTTATGTTAATTGTTTAGATTTGCAAAAAATTGAACTTATTATAACACTGAATTTGTTAATTGTTTATATATCTCTCTTTTTGAGGTATGTTACCAGTAAGTTGGGCTCCTAAAATTTTGATAATTTTTCTGGGCATATATGTAAAAGTGCCACTGACCATGTAGTGCTTCCTTGAATAATTGTACTTAAATTCGTTTTGAGGCTAGATGTTTCGACACAAGCTATTGATGAAGCACACAATTAAAGCATGGTATGTTGATTAACTTAATTATCATAATTTTGTTTTATTCTTTCTTGTAGGAGGCCCCGGCTTTGGTACCCTTACACAGCTTGCCACCTGGATCCTCACTGGATGATGAAGAGATTGAATTTAAAGTCTCAAAATTAGTTAGTATACTGTAATAAAAATATATTGTTGTGTGTAAACAATTAAATATTAATATGCTAGTTTAGGAATTAGTATTTTTCTTAAGCTTGTGTCATTAGTAAGATCTATTCATGTATAATTTTACTGGTAAATGAAAGGGCCATCCGGTATGAGATTTTAGTATATTTCTTAGATTTAAATAGACCATATATAGATATCAGTAATGCATCAGATATAGATTTAACTTTATGGTCTAAATTTTGACTCGTGTCGACTCTATAATTATTCATATAGTATGTACTGTGTAGGCACATTTATAATCTTGTTATACATAATCTTCTAAAATTAAAATAACTTCTAAATTAAATTAATCTTTAAATAATACATAAGCTTTCACGTTATGTGATTTTTTTACATTAATTTAATTTATAATTTATAATTTATAATTTATCTTTAACAATATATAAAAAATTGGTAAAGTAACGTTATTTAGTTAATAATTAATAAATAATGAAGTTATGTCCATTGTAATAGCTATGCGCGAACCAAACATGGGAATGACTCATTTCAGGGAATGTTGAAGCAATAGCCATGCGCGAACCAAACATGGTAATGACACATGCCCTGGCATCTCAATTCCCTGACATTACATTCCCTGGAATTCTTCTATTCCCTGGAATGACCTATAGCGCGAACCAAACGCCCCCTTAGAAGGATCAGAAGCCGAAAGTGCAAGAGGAAATTACACTGTGAATGCCGGATCAAGAGACTATTTGTCACACCTTAAATCAAGAATTCTGGATTAAGGTGTGATCAACCTCGCTTCGTGCTTAATTAATCATTAAGCACGCAAGACTAATCATCAATAATAAATCAAACAGCAGCGGAAGCAAAATAATATAAATATCAAGCATCAGTCACATAGCAAATAAATAAACATACACATACATAACATATAATTCGATCCATCTCGGATCCAAATCACACCATCTATAGAAGGGGATAGATGATCTATCGAGCCCGTATATATAACACAGAAAATACGGGACTCGTAAACCTAATCAAAAATCTAATCCTAACTAGGTCAAGTGGTGTGGCCCTCGGGGACAGCTCCTGACATCTCCTGCTGCGGACCGCCAAAACCTGTACCTAAAACCCACGAAACAACTTATGGGTGAGTGACGAATCGCCCAGTATATGACCCAGAATTATCCCCTCAGGGATCCTCTACAGTCAATGCACTTTTATTTATATAAATTTCGTACAGTTATGAATACAATTAAATATGCACAAGTGTAAACCTATCTCAATATCTAATAGTCATAAAACATTTTTAATTAATACCATGATGCGATTGTTCTAATATGCCAACATGCAAAATAAACCCAAAGTCAAAATACAATATCGGATAGTAATCAATTCGAAGTCCAGTACCAAAGCACTGTGTGAACAAATATAATAATAATAATATTACAGATTTAAGTAAATCACCCCGTGCCGTGCCAATAGGATAAAAAGAATCTGAATGATATAATCCAAGGACTGTGATCAGGGAACAATGATACACGTTGCCTAATGACATCGCGCATTGCCCACAAGATTAGTATTACACTAGCGCACTAGCCGATGGTTATACCTTTACCAAAAAGAATCTGAATAATATAATCCAAGAACTGTGATCAGGAAACAATGATACACGTTGCCTAATGACATCGCGCATTGCCCACAAGATTAGCATTACACTAGCACACTAGCCGATGGTTATACCTTTACCAAAAAGAATCTGAATAATATAATCCAAGGACTATGATCAAGGAACAATGATACACGTTGCCTAATAACATCGCGCATTGCCCACAAGATTAGCATTACACTAGCACACTAGCCGATGGTTATACCTTTACCAAAAAGAATCTGAATAATATAATCCAAGGACTGTGATCAGGGAACAATAATACACATTGCCTAATGACATCGCGCATTGCCCACAAGATTAGCATTACACTAGCACACTAGCCGATGGTTATATATAAATCCGGTGTGTCATCTCGCCTAAACGATTCATCAATCAAATATATAAAATAGGAGAAATCATACAATGCAAGTCGTAAAAATAGTCAATCTCATCCCTCATGAGCATGAGAAAACTCCATTCATCCGGTCAGATTCACGGGATCAATAAGTAGTGCCAGCCTCGAACTGGTGCACTAAAGTCCCACGGCCTCGAACCGTGCAACACAACGCCACGGCCTCGAACCGTGCAACACAACGCCACGGCCTCGAACCGTGCAACACAACGCCACGGCCTCGAACCGTGCAACACAACGCCACGGCCTCGAACCGTGTAGCGTAGTATCAATAAGTAGTGCCAGCCTCGAACTGGTGCACTAAAGTGCCACGGCCTCGAACCGTGCAACACAACGCCACGGCCTCGAACCGTGTAGCGTAATATCAAGGCTGCCAGTCCAGCTGCGCAGCCCTAAAACAATGCCATCAGGGCCTCGAACCACCGATGGGGTAACCCGTCCTAGGCATGTAGCTCCTAATGTAGGTGGGAAAACGCCTGAATCGTTCGTACATCCGGACTCGAACCGGTGCACGTAAAAATGTAAAAATGAACGGAAAACATATATAGTTCCAACTAGTACATATAATAATAATCCTAAGGCCATCCGAGAATCAAGTGACGCTCAGCTCAGTGACTATCGGGCCGTCCCATGCTAAGTGACACAAGATGGAATGAAGTCACTCGTGTTAGTTTGTAATAATCTAGAAGTCAATAATACGATAATTTATCATAAAGCTTTGTTCATGAATTGAATGTTTATTTATATAGCATTTTGTTGCCTTGAGTATTATTGAATTTATGGATCATTTCGAGTTCATGACTGAAATTGTGAAACTCCATAATATAGATGATATATACTCTTAAAAGGTCACTGACCAAGGTAATTAGCAGGAACACTAATTACCGCGATAAGGTTAGTATGTGGATTAAAAGATGGTTAAGTTTTACAAACCACCTGACACGAGATGTCATTTTAATTACATAGATACATGTTTTAGAAACATGGTATTTGACAGACCCCGAATGAAACATTAAATAGAATTGTGTTCGTGTCATTTATGTTTTCATTCAGTGTCACGTTCTACAGTATGAGGTATTTATCGTTCCCACTGAGAAATATGTATGTGTGATTGTTATCCACCGCTGTCCGTAAAAAGCAGTCATAACGGTAGCTTTTCCATATGTATAGCTTAGCTGAGGAAGTGATAGTTTACCAAGAATACTATTTGTCCCTCGTATCTCTATACGAGCTATAGCATCACTGGGCCCCTTGATAGAGTAAGATTATCTGCTAGCGGTATAATTACAAGAGTAATTATATTTGATAATCTGCTCAAGATCAAGAAAAGATTAAGTTAGCAAGGATGACACACATCTACCTTGAAACTAATCTGATAGCTATGAGACAGAAGAACAGACACAAGTAAATTGTTTACTGGATCGTGATATTGTACAGTACAGCATTGATATCTCCATATTATGTCTAATTTATAGCCCTAATTTATACTTAAACCTGTGTTTTAAAGCCTATAAATGTGGACTTTTTACTTATATTTCGAAGAAATGTGGTACTGCTATGTTTTGTTTGGTATTTTGCAGGAAAAAGGGCGAAAAACTGGATCTGACAATTTTTCATACGGCCTGTATGACATACCCTACGGGCCGTACAGGATCTGCCCAACCACACAGAAGATTCCACAACAGAGGCACATAGTCTCCAAGACAAAACACAGCCCTACGGGCCGTATGGGGTCCCCTACGGGCCGTAGGGTGCTAAATCGGAAAAATCCAGCAGGATCTGAAATCAGCTGAAATCAAGGAGGCCGAAAAGGAAGCCTCTGCACACACGATCCAGGGCATTAAATGAGATATTTCCTCACCAAAAAAAGGGGGATTCAGGACTGGAACTTGGACAAGCTTTCTTGGAGCAAAAGACAAGAGAGGAGAAGAGGAAGAGAAGTGAAAAACGCGAGTTTGCAACGGATCTTCAGATTTTCCACTGTTTTGTCATGAACTCTTTTACTTTCTGTTATTTGTGTTATCTTATGAACATGAGTAGCTAATTTACTTTGTTTCTAGGGTTAAGATGTAGTTTCTAGTTTGGTTTTGTTTGCATGCTACTTGGATTTTGTGTTGAATGCTTTGTTTTTACTTTGTTGAGTAGTATTTTGATTGCTTTATTTGTGCTTGCTTGAATTGATTAGTCATCCCGTTAGATGAATGCGCACATCTAAGTGTTAGGAGCCAAGTCTATGACATTTAATCCAACCGAATAAAGTATATGAAGTAGGGTGAAACCAAGGAGTACCCGAAAGGTGAAACTTTCCTTGAGGCGAAAGTCCTTGGATACTTTTAGTAAACCAACAAGTAACTTAGATAAATTAGGCCAAAATGCGAAAGTTGAGGTTTAACGCATCTAAGAGGGAAGTATTTGAGTCCGGTAATCGGGTACTAGGCCAAAATGCGAAAGTTGAGGTTAGGTATCTAGATCTGGTCGATAGAAACCCTAAACATTAGTATCAACACAGAAAACAGTAGCTGCAGCATTAACTCGGGGTCCCCTACGGGCCGTATGGATTCCCATACGGGCCGAATGCCTCGGGGCTGAACAGAAATGAAATCTGAACCCTGGAAACGCCTTTTTATCATTTGAAAACAACTTTAATTCTTTTTATTGTCTTTTAAACTTGTCATAAATCAGTAGAATTGTTAGGATTAAATCAAACCAATTTTTCTCACTTCTAGAATCTCAAGTAATTTTAAGACGAGTCCGGTCATTTTCTTCCGTCCCTGTGGATCGATACCTGAGCATACTCATCGATAGGATAGTGCACTTGCTATCTGATTTGACAGAGTGTAACAAAGGTTTAAAAGGTATAGCTTGCTATACTGAAACTTTGTAGCATATATTCTGTGCGAACAAGTTTTTGGCACCGTTGCCGGGGAAGGCAACGAAAATTCTGGACTTTTTCTTATTTTTGCTTGATTCTAGATTTTAATTTTAATTTTTCTTTTTCTATCTTTGCAGGAACATACTGGAAGGGTCACTGCCCGAGAACCACTATCAACTCAGAAGCAAAGGGCAGACTTCCAACTCATTCGTTCCAGCACCACCACATCTGTCACCTCTCCGTACGGCCCGTAGGAGATTCATACGGCCCGTACCAGCCGACAACAGAGGCCAGACAGACCTAGAACAGGACACAATGAATAACGGCGGAGTTAATCCACCCATCACTGATCCACCTGTTCAGGATCCACCCATCCAGGACCCTCCCGTCCAGGACCAGTTCTCTGATGATGAAGGAGCAGACTATGCGCCCAGGACATTGCGAGAGTTTAATGTCCCGAGAGCTGAAGATGTTAGAGGAGCAATCCGATTGCCAAGGATTGCTGGCAACCAGCCTAACTTCAATCCGGGTGTTGTCAACATCGTCCAGCAAAACACATTCCATGGCATGGATCATGAGGATCCACATGCCCATGTTCAAACTTTTCTTGAGTGTTGTGCCACCATTAAAATTAATGGCGCAACAGCTGATTACATTAGGCTTGCTTTATTTCCTTTCACTCTTAGGGATAAAGCCAAGAAATGGTTAGGGTCACTACCAAGGGATTCAATTACAACTTGGAGGGAACTGTCCAAACTGTTTTTGACCAGATTTTTCCCCCATAAAAGAACTGCCGAGATTAGGACCCAACTGACCAGTTTCAGACAAAGGTTTGATGAACCACTGAATGAGGCCTGGGAAAGGTTTAGGGAATTACAATACTCTTGTCCACATCACGGTATTCCCGAATGGTTACTTGTTCAGTCTTTTTATTCTGGTTTAACTGATACCACTCGTACTTCTGTTGATGCAGTTGCAGGTGGAGCTCTCATGGATCGAGAGGCTACAGAGGCAATGAATTTAATTGACAATATGGCAACTAACCAACAATGGTCCGGTCGAGGGAGCACTCGAGGAACTGGAGGAGGCCGAATTGAGGTCGATCAGATCACCGCTCTCACCGCCAAGATGGATGCCATGCAGAAGGCTTTTGACAAGATGAGTGTCAAAGCGCTTGGTAATCAGCAACCACAACCTTGTGTTATGTGTGGGGATGATAGACACGAGTATGAGAATTGTCCGCTTGCGCAAAGAGATGAAGAGCCCGAGCAAGTGAATTCTCTCAACAATGAGCCATCTTACTTCCCAAAACCTCCTTTCACCCGAACCTATTCTAAGGACCCGATTGAACAACAGAACTGGAGGTGGAAGCAAAGCAACCCCCCACACTTCAATAACAACCCTTCTGGCAGCAACAATAACAACCGCAACTTCTACAACAATGCTGCATTCAATAACTCGAACAACCGTGCACCATACTCAGGACCATCTAAACCCTATGTTACCCCTGCTGTGGAGAACTTTATGCATGAGCAAGGGAAGATGAATCAAATGCTCTTCGAACAGATGCAAGCAATCAACGCTCAGTTGGCTAGTTTGGCCGCCCAAAACAAACCTCAAAATGGGAGCCAAACCGCACCACCACAACCTGGAATGCTACCAGGCCAACCAGAGATTAACCCCAGGGAAGAGGCTAAGGCAGTGACATTGCGAAGTGGGACACAGTACCAAGGACCAACCATGCCTGTCGAGCCAGAAGCCGAACCTACGGCCCGTATGAATCCAGTACGGCCCGTAGAGACAACCCCTGAGATTTCTGAGCAGCCAGTATCTGATCCGATTGAAATTGTGAATGAAGAGACAGACCATACGGCCCGTACCAGACCCGTACGGCCCGTACTAGATGAAGCTGACAAGCAGAAAAAGAAGGTGACCGAGAAGCCACCGCCCTACCGGCCACCAGTTCCATTCCCACAGAGATTAGCAGAAACCCGACTCAATGAACAGTTCTTCAAGTTTATTGAAGTTATGAAGCAATTGCACATTACAATTCCATTCACCGAGGCATTGACCCAAATGCCCACCTACGCTAAGTTTCTCAAGGACATCCTATCCAATAAACGAAGCTTGGGGGGGCGTGAGACGGTGAAATTGACTGAACAGTGCAGTGCTATACTGAGGAGTGAACTTCCACCGAAATTGGAAGATCCGGGTAAGTTCTCTATTCCATGCACGATTGGCAAGGCCACCATCCGACGAGCTTTGTGTGATTTGGGGGCTAGTGTGAGTCTCATGCCGCGAACTATCTTCGAACGACTGGGTATGGGCGAGCTTAGACCCACACGAATGACCTTACAACTTGCGGATTCTTCGGTGAGACTACCACTTGGCATAGTGGAAGACGTACCGGTGCAAGTCGGTAAGTTCTATGTGCCCGGTGATTTTGTTGTGATGGAAATGGAGGAAGACAAGGAGGTCCCTATCATTTTGGGACGACCATTTTTGAGGACCGCTGGGGCGCTGATTGATGTGAAAAATGGGACTTTAACCTTGAACATCGGAGATGAGAAAGTTCACTTTCAAATCGACCGAGCAATGAAGTACCCCGCTCAACCCGAATCGTGTTATATGATCGATGTGGTTGATGAATTGGTTGAAGAGAATTTTCTGGAGCAAGTCGACAACTCGCTAAGGTATCATTTCGATTTTTTATCTGATTTGCAGGATAAAACAAGCGAGCTTGAGACGATTTACACGGCAGACGCAGCACCTGTCTGTCTGGAAGGATATCCATACGGGCCGTACCCAGATCATACGGGCCGTAGACCAGAGGAATTTCAAACAGAGAAGCTAGAGATTGAGAAGGAAACGAAGGCTCAACCTGAAGCTGAAGCATACGGCCCGTACCCAGATCATACGGACCGTACGACCAGCCAGACAGAGCAGATCACTCCCGAATTAAAACCTCTCCCAGCCTCTCTCAGGTATGAATTCCTTGATTCAGAAAAGAAATGTCCTGTTATTGTAAATGCAGGATTGACCCCTGACCAAACCGCCAAGCTCATGGAGAAGTTGAGAACCCACAAAGGCGCGATTGGATATTCTATCAAGGACTTGAAGGGGATCGATCCAACCATTTGCACACACAGGATCTTGTTAGAGGATGACCACAAGCCTTCAGTTGAACACCAAAGACGGCTCAACCCAAATCTGAAAGAGGTAGTAAAGAAAGAAATTTTAAAACTTTATGAAGCAGGTATTATCTACCCGATTTCTGACAGCAAATGGGTGAGCCCCGTCCATGTGGTTCCCAAGAAAGGAGGAGCAACAGTGGTGAAGAATGAAAAAGATGAGATGATCCAAACACGCGTTGCAACCGGTTGGAGGATGTGCATTGACTACCGGAAGCTCAACGCGGCTACACGCAAAGATCACTTTCCCTTGCCATTTGTTGATCAACTCCTTGAAAGGCTTGCTAATCACTCATATTTCTGTTATCTTGATGGTTATTCAGGTTTCTTTCAGATTCCCATTCATCCGCAGGACCAAGAGAAGACCACATTCACATGCCCATACGGTACCTATGCATACCGTAGAATGCCCTTTGGTCTTTGCAATGCACCTGCGACTTTTCAGAGAGCCATGATGGCTATTTTTTCTAATTTTATTGAGAAGGAAGTTGAAATTTTTATGGATGATTTTTCTGTATATGGTACTTGTTTTGATTCTTGTTTGGCTAATTTGTGTAAGATTTTGCAGAGATGTGAAGAAGTGAATTTAATCCTCAATTGGGAAAAATGTCATTTCATGGTTCAAGAAGGAGTAGTCTTGGGACATGTTGTCACCTCAAGGGGGATTGAGGTTGACAAAGCAAAAATTGAGGTAATTGAGAAACTCGAAATCCCAACAAATGTCAAGGGGGTTCGAAGTTTTCTCGGACATGCAAGTTTTTATCGCCGTTTCATAAAGGATTTCTCGAAAATTGCGAAACCATTAACCAATCTACTTATTAAAGATTCTGATTTTGTTTTTAATGATGATTGTGTCAAGTCTTTTTGCAGTTTAAAGGAAGCTCTTATCTCTGCACCTATCTTACAGCCACCCGATTGGTCACTACCGTTTGAGTTGATGTGCGATGCAAGTGACTATGCAGTTGGGGCAGTTCTGGGGCAGCGGAAGGACAAGAAGCCATGTGCTATCTATTATGCTAGCAAGGTGTTAGATCCGGCCCAAATGAACTACACCACAACCGAGAAGGAGCTTCTCGCCATTGTTTTCGCCCTTGACAAATTCAGATCATATTTGGTGGGCTCGAAGATAGTGGTCTACACCGATCATGCTGCACTAAGGTACCTTTTGACTAAAAAAAATGCAAAACCAAGGCTAATAAGATGGATTCTTCTTTTGCAGGAGTTTGATCTTGAGGTAAGAGATAAGAAAGGAGTCGAGAACTCTGTGGCGGATCATCTGTCCCGGCTTCGTTGGGAAGAGGACACCACAATCGAACTCCCGATCAATGACTCATTCCCCGATGAACAGCTCCTCGCATTCAGTTCTGACCTGGAGGACATCCATACAGGCCGTACAGAAGTTCATACGGTCTGTATGATTCAGCATACGGCCCGTATGCACTTCCATACAGGCCGTACGCAGACCAACCAGAGCAAACAGCAAGCTCCCTGGTATGCCGACATCGCGAATTACCTGGTCTCTGGAGATTTGCCTGGCACAATGTCCTACCAGCAGAAGAAGAAACTCAAGTCTGATGCCAAGTACTAATTTTGGGATGAGCCCTACCTCTTCAAGATTGGAATTGATGGCATATACCGACGCTGTGTTCCACACGAGGAAACAAGTTCTATTCTTGCACATTGCCACTCATCCGCTTATGGAGGACACTCTTCATACTCCAAGACTACTGCCAAGGTATTACAATCTGGTTTCTTTTGGCCCTCTCTTTTCAAAGATGCAAGATCTTTTGTTCTAGCTTGTGACAGGTGCCAAAGAACCGGAAACATGACTAGACGAAGTGAAATGCCTCTCAACTTTATCCTAGAGGTAGAGATTTTTGATGTTTGGGGCATTGATTTCATGGGTCCATTCCCTTCCTCTCGAGGGAATGAGTATATTTTGGTGGCAGTAGACTATGTGTCGAAGTGGGTAGAGGCAATGGCATGCCGCAAGGCTGACTCGAATTCTGTGAAAAGGCTTTTCAATGAGATCATTTTCCCTCGTTTCGGGGTACCTCGAGCTGTTATCAGTGACGGAGGCAAGCACTTCGTCAATCGACAATTCAACAGTCTCTTGAGCCGACATGGGGTGACTCATAAGGTATCCACTTCTTACCATCCTCAAACTAATGGCCAAGCCGAGATTTCTAACAGGGAAATCAAGTCGATTTTAGAGAAAACGGTGGCAAGGACAAGGAAGGATTGGGCTTTCAAGCTGCATGATGCACTTTGGGCCTACCGCACTGCATTCAAGACACCAATTGGCATGAGTCCTTACAAGCTGGTGTATGGAAAGTCGTGCCACCTCCCTGTTGAAATTGAGCACAAGGCATTCTGGGCCACAAGAGCAATCAACATGGACCTACTTGCAGCTGGAGAAAAACGTGTCCTCGACTTACATGAGTTGGAGGAAATGAGGCTGCATGCGTATGAGAATGCTAGGTTTTACAAGGAAAAGACGAAGCGATTGCATGACCAACGCATTTCGCCTCGCCAATTCAAAGAGGGAGATCTTGTACTTTTGTTTAATTCTAGATTGAGAATTTTTCCAGGTAAACTCAAGTCAAGGTGGTCCGGCCCATTTCAAGTGAAGAAAGTGTATCCTTTTGGAGCAGTCGATATCTGGAGCACGGAAAGTGGTACCTTCAAGGTGAATGGTCAGCGCCTCAAGCATTACGTTGCTGACCACCTGATGAATGAGCGGAGCGTTCAGTTTCTTTCTGACCCCGCTCCGATTGAAACTTAATTTGCAAGGTGGTCTAGCTAAGGACCTAAAACAAGCGCTTCTTGGGAGGCAACCCAAGCACTTTTTAATTTATTTTTATTTTGTTTAGTCATTTCTTTTATTTTAGCTTCAGTTTTTGCATGTTTAATTTCGTATTAGTTTAATTCTGATTCTTCGATTTTTAGTTATCTTTCAAACCAGATCAGATAGGAGAAAAATACAATTCTGGGCGTTCATACGGCCCGTACCAGTTTTCTTACAGGCCGTAGGGCACCCATTCGGCGCGGACACCCAAGAGTCGCGACTCTCTCTCTTCGCGTCCCTTCAACTCACCTGTCTACCTTTTTATACCCCCCCTCCTGACAGTACCCGACAAACCCTGACCCACCAAACCCCACCTTGTCGTCTTCCTCCTACGGGCCGCACGAGAAGCCGTACCCCTAAACCCTAGCCGCCGCCACCTTCTCCTCCGCTCGCTTCCGCCACTAGCCGCCCGTTCTCGCCACTGTAGAAAGGACCCGCGCTGTTCTCCACGCTGACCCGACCGCCGCCGTCTCTCTCTCGCCATTTTCTCCACCACACTCACCCGCCGGCCGCCTCCCCTCCTTCTTCTCCAAGGTAAGCACCCTTACCTTTCTCATTTTCTATTTTTACTCATTTTCTACCATTTTTCTTTGTTTTTTTCCACCTTCTCCTCCGATCTCTCGGCCACCACTGTCAATCCACCAGTCGAAGCCCAAACCCCAACAAAAACCACCAAGACCCTACGGCCTGTACACCAACCCTTACAACCCGTAGACAATCCCTGCCGAGAACCACAACCAACTCTGCCATAACCTTACAGGCCGTACCCACAACCTTACAGGCCGTACCAGAGGTACCTGACAGCCATGTCTAGTGAACACCGCAGAAAGAGCCGCCAAGACCGCACACCACAACCACCACCCCATCCAGTCCCTGAGCCATATGACTCTGGCTCTGACCAAACCCACTCTGGTGAATACACCGACCGATCCAACCGCTTTGCGGAACGGTATTTTGAGATGCCCACTCGTCGGATGTACGAAAACTTCATCAATCTCCAAAAGAAGAAGTTTGAGAACACAGCAATGGTCGACCTAGGCACACTCCACAGTTTTGGAGTGGAGGATGATTTCGTCCTCCTAACTGCTGGAGTTGGATTTGGCATGGATTTTTGGAACCTTTGCCTCCCAGCCAACGCAATGGACACCAAGGAATTTCTCTCTTCTCTCGAGCTTAAGAGGGACAATCAAGATGTCCCCTTCATCAAATTCCGGCTGTGCAATAGCACTCACCGAGTCTATTTTCCTACTCTTCGAGAGTGGTTCAGTTTCCGACGAGAGCCCACTTCTGACACCCTCAGTTTCCGTGAGGGATGGGATAGGGATACCTTCTGGGGCATGATCACTGGCTGCCCTAGATCGGCCAGTTCAGAATACCGAGCCCGCTTCATCCCTCACCCTGTTCTCCGTATCATCCAGCGCGCCCTCGCTTCTACCATCTTTGCGCGAGGAGAGACTCTGAACCGCGCCAACACTTGTGATCTCATGCTTATGGACACTATGCTCCGTCCAGACACCGAGTCTCCGGACCTAGCCCTTCTCATGGTCCAGCACTGGATCCAGCAGCGCGAAAACAAGAAGAGTGGTGGCAAGATCAAAATAGGGGCCTATGTTGAGCTCATTAAGCGAAAGCTTGGATTAGGAGCAATACCGGGTAGAGAGCCATGCACCGGTCCCACCATTATGGATGCTGACAGCTACCGCCAGGGCCTATTCATCTCTATCTCCCGTGGCCCAGCGGGTCACCAGGACCTATATGATTGGCGCTTTGAGAATGGTGCCTCACGCAGGTTACCATTTGGCCCCTCCATCTCACCACATGACCCATCCACCTGGTTGATCACAGCTCCTCCACCACCGCCCTCTGATGCACCCAGCTCTTCTACCCAGCCACCACCATCACAGTCTGCACCCCCACACCTGGCTGACCCTACTCTTAGGGATATCTACTCCATCATGAGGGACATCAGGGATACTCAGCTGGAGCAGGGCCGTCACATCACAGCTATCCAGCAGCAGACGGACATTCACGGCGAGCGCTTGGATGAGATCAGTGGCCACATGTTTGATTATGCTCAGCGCCTTGGTGACATTGAGGACCAGTTTCGTGACTGGCGCTTCGACCCCTCCTATGACTACTGATCAGGTTTGTTTTCACTACCCCAGCTTTTATCTTTTTATCTTAGTTTACTTGCTTGCATGTCTTGAAGCATTGAGGACAATGCTCAGACTAAGCTTGGGGGGGTGATTAGTTGATTTGTTTAGTTGCATGTAGTTTTGTTCTTTTTGTTTTTGTGTTTGCATGTTTCGAGGATTAATTTGTGTGAATTGCGTGAATTAGGGACCAAATTGAGAAATTTTGATTGAGAGATGGTTGAATTTGTGAAATTGGAAGTAACCACACATTTGGTTGAAAGAACTGTATATGATAGTTTGTTTTGGGACTTTGTAGAGCTGAGAATTGAATTGTACCAAGAAAGCATTTAAAACCGAACTATGCCTTGTAAAAATAGAGAAATGAGATTTGAATACAATAGAAAGGTTGGGATATCCATTGGTATGAGAGAATACCATTGGATATGTGTATTCATGATATGTGCAAACAAATTAATATATATATATATATATAAAAAAAAAAAGAGAAAAAGATGGAGAAAATAAGAGTACTGGCAATAAGTCCATTAAGGGCGCCTTTGAGCTCGTCTCCCAAAAAAATAAAAAATCTTTGCACATGTCAACACATGTAGTCCGCGACTTTCTGACCTAAGCTTGTTCCAAGCTTGGGGGGGGTATCAAAGAAAAACAAATCACTACAAATGAGGGCATAAACTTGGTAGAAAATGAACTATTGATGCGTTTGATTACTTGGTGCTTACAAATAGCAATACATTCTTGAATATGGGGTTTTGATTGATTGAATTGTGGGGTGAATCAAAATGGACCAAAAGAAACCAAATCACTATCCAAAATGACTCTAATAGGTTTCTAACGAACGCAAGACCATGCAAATTTTCCTCTTAGTAGATTAACTTGCATTTAGGTAAGTCCAACAACCAGAATCACACCTAAGTTAGAATTTTTGCTTGAGGACAAGCAAAGTTCAAGCTTGGGGGAATTTGATATCTCCATATTATGTCTAATTTATAGCCCTAATTTATACTTAAACCTGTGTTTTAAAGCCTATAAATGTGGACTTTTTACTTATATTTCGAAGAAATGTGGTACTGCTATGTTTTGTTTGGTATTTTGCAGGAAAAAGGGCGAAAAACTGGATCTGACAATTTTTCATACGGCCTGTATGACATACCCTACGGGCCGTACAGGATCTGCCCAACCACACAGAAGATTCCACAACAGAGGCACATAGTCTCCAAGACAAAACACAGCCCTACGGGCCGTATGGGGTCCCCTACGGGCCGTAGGGTGCTAAATCGGAAAAATCCAGCAGGATCTGAAATCAGCTGAAATCAAGGAGGCCGAAAAGGAAGCCTCTGCACACGCGATCCAGGGCATTAAATGAGATATTTCCTCACCAAAAAAAGGGGGATTCAGGACTGGAACTTGGACAAGCTTTCTTGGAGCAAAAGACAAGAGAGGAGAAGAGGAAGAGAAGTGAAAAACGCGAGTTTGCAACGGATCTTCAGATTTTCCACTGTTTTGTCATGAACTCTTTTACTTTCTGTTATTTGTGTTATCTTATGAACATGAGTAGCTAATTTACTTTGTTTCTAGGGTTAAGATGTAGTTTCTAGTTTGGTTTTGTTTGCATGCTACTTGGATTTTGTGTTGAATGCTTTGTTTTTACTTTGTTGAGTAGTATTTTGATTGCTTTATTTGTGCTTGCTTGAATTGATTAGTCATCCCGTTAGATGAATGCGCACATCTAAGTGTTAGGAGCCAAGTCTATGACATTTAATCCAACCGAATAAAGTATATGAAGTAGGGTGAAACCAAGGAGTACCCGAAAGGTGAAACTTTCCTTGAGGCGAAAGTCCTTGGATACTTTTAGTAAACCAACAAGTAACTTAGATAAATTAGGCCAAAATGCGAAAGTTGAGGTTTAACGCATCTAAGAGGGAAGTATTTGAGTCCGGTAATCGGGTACTAGGCCAAAATGCGAAAGTTGAGGTTAGGTATCTAGATCTGGTCGATAGAAACCCTAAACATTAGTATCAACACAGAAAACAGTAGCTGCAGCATTAACTCGGGGTCCCCTACGGGCCGTATGGATTCCCATACGGGCCGAATGCCTCGGGGCTGAACAGAAATGAAATCTGAACCCTGGAAACGCCTTTTTATCATTTGAAAACAACTTTAATTCTTTTTATTGTCTTTTAAACTTGTCATAAATCAGTAGAATTGTTAGGATTAAATCAAACCAATTTTTCTCACTTCTAGAATCTCAAGTAATTTTAAGACGAGTCCGGTCATTTTCTTCCGTCCCTGTGGATCGATACCTGAGCATACTCATCGATAGGATAGTGCACTTGCTATCTGATTTGACAGAGTGTAACAAAGGTTTAAAAGGTATAGCTTGCTATACTGAAACTTTGTAGCATATATTCTGTGCGAACAAGCATCATCTGTGTAATTGGATGGTCATGATGTGTTGCCAGATGCCACCCATGACTAACAGAAGTTAAAACAGTTTTAACTCTGTTTACCAACATAACACAGATCCTATTGGGTCACACCATATAGGAGCTACTCGGAGAATCTTACTGATTAATTATAAATTGATTATAATTAATATTAAGATGGTTATAATTAATTATACGTGTTATAATTAAATTATAAATGTTATGTAAAAATAACAAGCAAAAACATTGGTTAATTTATAAACGTGTATGACACGTTGTATAAAAGTTAACCGGTTAATTTATAAATGTGCAGGACACATTGTATAAATTATCGAAACAACAAATAACTGCAAGAAAAATATATATAATTATTCAGAATAATTATACGAATATTATTTGTGTTCGGGCCGAGGGCATTCGAGTCTTTTCAGATTCGTCCTTATCCGCATGACACGTCATCGATCCTATCCAGATGACACGTCATCGATACCGAAACAAATAACCGAAAGAAAAATATATATATAATTGTTCAGAATAATTATACGAATATTATTTGTGTTCGGGCCGAGGGCATTCGGGTCTTTTCAGATTCGTGCTTATCCGCATGACACGTCATTGATCCTATCCAGATGACATGTCATCAATCCTATCCACAAGGGCAAAATGGTCATTTCACACCTATGCCACCTTGCATGTGTAGAAGCATGGAGAAGAATGTGGAAGGGTGTGGAAGGGGTATTTTGGTCATTTCACATATAAAAGGATGAGGTGTCAATGGCATATCTTGTAAATAGGCCGAACTTGGAGGGCATTTTGGTCTTTTGCAACCGAATCTAAACACTATAAATAGGGGTGGAGGGGTAGAGAGAGAAAGATATATTCACATATATACATATGCACATTCACATGTATCTTTTCGTGCAGAAACGAATCGGTATTTTCTCTCTTTCTCGGTTTCTCTCCCAAATAGTGTTTCGGTTGAGAAAAGAAAGTTATACGTAGTTGACGTATAATCTTGCGGGTTGTTGTGGAGAATATTTACGGGATCGATGAATAGTGTTTTACCGAATTTAGCGGTATGTCAGTTTTGCATATTGATGAAACTGAGCAACCGAAAATTCGTGTTTACGGGTTTTCGTCTTTTCCCCGTGAATAGTGTTTTTGCAGAATTCCGCGGTTTACGGTATTTCTGGCAGAAGAAATAAACCGCTCTCCGGTTAGTCCTGGTGGATAACCGATAGAGGTATCACACGTGTGATACTCCGAGTCGATTCCTTCCCTGGTGAGGCTCTACTCGCTCGGTCTGCATTCCAACTGTGATTTGGAAACAAGGTATAAATATGTTATATTAATCTATTTAATTTGTAAGTAGATTAAAGTTTTAGAAATCAATCATGGAGTAGATCTGTAAAATGATTAAATTGGGTTTTGATGCCAAAGGAATACTGAAGGTGGACCGCCTTGGAAAGTTTCCTGACATACCCCGTTTAATCCTGAGCTTAAGTTGGCCGTAGAAATTTTTGTTCTACGGTCATTCCGCAACTTAAGCCTAAAAGGGGTTTTGGTTATAGCACACCGCGCAAACCCCAACAGTGGTATCAGAGCACAAGGCTCTCCCGCTGATTGATTTTCTAAAAGTTATAACTTATGCAAATTAGGTGCATATACCGCATATCAGTTTAATTCTTACATTTGCAGCTTAAGTCCAAAACCGATTAGAAATGAGATTTTCTTAGATCGGTTCTACCGACTAAGAAAGTTAAATTAGATTTAATCTTTCTTTATGCTTTCTTATGAAATGTAAACTTTTACATTTCTTGGATCGGTTTTCCGACCGAGAAAGATAAAATAGGATTTTATGCTTTCTTTATGTTTTCGTTTTCAAAACTTTCAACTGCATTTGAGTATATCTAAGAATGTGATGAAGCAATAAAGTACCCAAGTAAGAACTGCTAATCTCCACCCGTAAACGACAAGGTTAATGACAAGAAAAGTCTCGGCTTTTCGTCTAACCCTCGTTTACGTGTCCTGATAGCTGGCCCAAAGGGGACTTTGTCACGTTACCAAATTACTCTATGCTTTTGAAATGGCAGAATTTAGTGTAAGTTTTTCGCCTTTTCGAAAACCTTCGGATAAGTAAAGTTCATCGAAGAATGTGATGAAGCAATAAAGTACCTGAGTAAGAGCTGTCATTTCCACACAAGAAAGAGATGGTTCTGTCTAGGAAAGATTGAGTCTTAGCGGTCCTTGTGACCCCGATCTTTCTTGGGAGCCCCTTTCACGTGTCCTAATGGCTGGCCCAAAAGGAACTTTGTCACGTTACCAAATTGCTTTATGGACCGAAAAGAATATCTGATTTTAAAACATATAAATTGTTTATGTGCTTTAAATGGTATATAAGAACTGAGCATAGCTGCAAAATAAAGAATTAGGAACTGATAAATAATATACCTGACTTGCTCCCGTATATAAGTAAATTAGATTTACTGCTTTGATATGAATTGAATAAATTAGATTTATTGCTTTCAAAGGAACCGTGAAAGAACGTGATGTCAAAGAAAGATTTGTGAAGGAACTCACCGTTGTCTTTCTGGCAGACGACTTTCACGTGTCCAAAGTCAGTTACAAGAACTGACTGCTTAACAAAGCTAAGCATATCAAAGAGGTACTGATAAGAACATAAACTAATGGAGATCACATTTCGTATTCAAGACTTCCTTTCCACGACTGCTTAATGAAGCATATGAAAGAGGTCGTTATAAAGATACGAATAGAATCACATTTAGTCATTCTTACATATGTTGAGAAAAGAAAGTAATGGGGATCACATTCGATATTTTAGACTTCCTTTCCACGACTGCTTAATGAAGCATATGAAAGAGGTCGCTATAAAGATACGAATAGAATCACATTAATCGTTCTTTCTAACATAAGATAAGAAAAGAAATGGAGATCACATTCAGTATTCAAGACTTTCTTTCCATAATTGCTTAATGAAGCATATGAAAGAAGTCGCTATAAAGATACGAATAGAATCACATTAGTCGTTCTTTCTGACATACTCCTTTGGATATTGCTATCACTGTTAAGCATAAA
Organism: Carex rostrata; assembly: GCF_964058835.1. Classification (NCBI taxonomy): domain Eukaryota; kingdom Viridiplantae; phylum Streptophyta; class Magnoliopsida; order Poales; family Cyperaceae; genus Carex; species Carex rostrata. The sequence continues at coordinate 6,415,330 of NC_135918.1, forward strand.
CACCAACCCATTAAATATTAAGTAGTATGCCCTTCCCACTCTATCCTCCTCAAACCATTGTTCATTGATTGATGATTAAACTACTCAGTAGACATCGCCTTTTACCTTTGGTGGTCGAGGGTTATGTCCGACATATCAAACCAAATAGAGTGAGGTTACTTACCGATGATTTCCAAAACAGTTTTGGGCTCGGGGCAAAGTCTTCGTTAAATACACGTGATGTTTTAACGAAACTAAGAATCACAAAGAGTTGTGATTAGCATGTTTGCTTACCTAAGATAACTGATAGCCATGATATGCATACACTGCCTTGGTTATTGGTGAAAATATGGATCTTGGTCCTACTGCAAACGGGAATAGAACAAATTTGCAGTGGGAGTTTTATTATTGGAATAAAACATTACATGAACAAAGCTAAAATCTTTACTTTAAACGTTGTAGAAATATGGCTAAATAAACGTCTTTCTCTTTACGCTCCCTACTCGAAAAGGTAGACATACGTGAGAAAAAGGGAATATATCCTAAATACACCGGTCCCTGCTGAAATAGTAGAGAGCAGCTCTGTCAGTACTCACACGCTTCGTATGACAAGCGATGATGAGAAACTGGAAAAGCTTAACTGTTCGTGGAGCCACGAGTTGGCCACAGAAGTTATCCTGAACTCATTTCCTCCCAGCTATTCGGAGTTCATTGTGAACTCCCATAAAGCAAGGGTTGGATAAAAGCTTGCAGGAGCTCGAAGGGATGTTGAGGATCACCAATGGCGACATCGAGAATAGGTCTCATGTCCTCATGATCCAAGAAGGTGGGAGGAAGATCAAGAAAGCAAAAGGGAAAAACGACCATTAAGTACAAAGGCAAAGGGAAGTTGGTTCCAGGAACGAACTCTCCCAAGATAAATGTTTCTGCTAACTCTGACTGCTATTTTAGCAATAGCAAAGGTCACTGGAAGAGAAACTGCCCGGAGTATCTTGGAGATATGAAGTTTGAGAATGTCTCAAAAGTCTCAGTCTCAAGTATTTATGTTATTGAAATTAATGTTGCGACCTCTCTTAATGATTGGGTACTGGATACCGGATCATGTGCTCATATTTGCACGAATATGCACGCACTAAAAGAAAGTTACGCAATAAGGAAGTACAACTCCGAGTTGGAAACGGAGCACAAGTTGCAGCCGTTACAGTCGGTAGAATATAATTGTACTTGCCTAGCGGGTTTATTCTGGAACTAGAAAATGTCTATTTTGTTCCTACCATTTCTAGAAATATCATATCAATCTCGTGTTTAGAGATGAATGGTTTCTCGTTTGTTATAAAGGACAATAGATGTTCTATTTATAAATATGAGACATATTATGGATCATCTTACTTGTTAAATGATCTTTATATGCTAGAAATGGAAAACCACGTGTTTAACATCAATAACAACAGACTCAAAACGTTTCATGAAAGTATTGACTTACATGAGACATAAGTCTGAATCCTTTGACAAGTTCAAGGAATTTAAGACTAAAGTAGAAAATCAACTGAACAAAAGTATTAAGGCATTACGGTAGGACCGTGGAGGCAAATACTTGAGTTATGGTTTTCAAAACGTACTTAAAGGAATGTGAGATAGTCTCGCAACTCACACCTCTAGGAACACCGCAATGTTACAGTGTTGCCAAGAAAATGAAACAAACCATGCTGGACATGATTCGTTCCATGATGAGTAACGCCACCCTTCCCAAAATCATTTTGGGGACACGCACTAGATACTGCCGCACTAACGATAAATATGGTTCCATCCAAGTCAGTTGAAAAGACTCCATACGAGTTATGGTTTGGGAAATCCCAAATATGTCTTATCTTAAAAATGGAGTTGCGAAGTATTTGTCAAACGTCTGACGTCTGACAAACTTGGTCCCAAATCTGACAAGTGCTTTTTCGTAGAGTATCCTAAGGAAACGAAAGGATATTACTTCTATTACCAGTCCGAGAACAAATTAGTTGTTGCTCGTCATGGTATACTTTTGGAGAACAAGTTTCTTGCAAAAGGAAGTAGTGGGAGTAATGTAATACTTGAAGAAATTCAAGATACATCACACAATACAATATCTGAACTAGATCAGATTAACCCACCTCTTGATTTTTTGGCTGATGAGCATCTGGAAGTACCAAGTCCACAAATAGTTGTGGATGAGGTTCTAGTCTCGAGCTCAAGTGCTTCAACGCAAGTTGAAGTAGAACTGGATCCGCAGACAGTTGTGGATCAAGTTCGACAGCCTGAAGAACAAGTGCTACGTAGGTCAATGAGAACAGTCCATGCACCCGAGAGGTACTTGGGACTGCACGAGGTCTCATTTTTGACACTGAAGATCCTCTGACCTATGCGGAAGCAATGGATAGGCCTAACTCTGATAAATGGCTGGAGGCCATAAGATCCGAAATACAGTCCATGTATGACAACACGGTTTGGAACCTAGTTGTACCACTTGATGGGGTGAAGCCCATAGCTAACAAGTGGGTTTTCAAAGGAAAACAGACATGGATGACAATATGACTATTTACAAAGCACGGCTAGTAGCGAAAAGGTTTCAACCAAATTCTGGGAATTGATGAAACTTTTTCACCCGTGGCTATGTTTAAGTCAATTCGGATACTCCTAGCAATTGCCGCATTTCATGATGATGAAATATGGCAAATGGATGTCAAAACCGCATTCTTAAATGGAAATTTAAGAAGAGGATGTGTACATGACACAGCCTACGGGTTTTGAAGATCCAGAGAATGCTGGGAAGGTATGCAAACTTCTTGAATCTATTTATGGATTGAAGCATGCATCACGGAGTTGGAATCTTCGATTTGGCGAAGAAGTCAAAAGCTTGACTTCGTCAGATGCGAAGAAGAATCTTATGTGTACAGAAAAACTAGTGGGAGTGTCATCGCCTTTCTTAAATCTTATATGTAGATAACATACTCTTAATAGGAAACGATATTCCTCTATTGCAATTAGCCAAGTCTTCATTAAAGAAAAGTTTTCTCGATGAAGGACTTGGGCGAGGATGTCTATATACTAGGCATAAAGATCTACTGAGGTAGATCAAAGAGACTTATAGGATTAAGTCAAAGCACGTACATTGACAAAGTGCTGAATCGGTTCAGCATGCAGGATTCTAAGAGAGAATTCCTGCCAATGAATCATGGTGCACTGCTTAGCAAGACTCAGTTTCCTTCGACAACTGATGAGCAAAGCACTATGAGTAGAGTACCATACGCTTCGGCTATTGGCTCTATCATATGCGCCATGTTGTGCACTCGCCCAGATGTCTCGTATGCTTTGAGTATAACGAGTAGATATCAGGCTAATCCAGGCATAAAGCACTGGAATGCTGTAAATAATATCCTTAAGTTCTTGAGGAGAACTAAGGATATGTTTCTCGTCTACAACGTTATCACCTAATACGAGAGATCGTAAACATCATAAGATGCTTATAATTAATTATAAAAGATATAATTAATATAAAGGTGATGTAAAGATAAGTAGAGTTGACACAGTCAGCAACACAGCTGATCCACTCACAAAATCTCTTCCTCAAGCCAAGCACGAGATGCTTAATGCTTCTATGGGTCTGGAACACATAGAAGATTGGCTGTGAGATTTTCTCAGGATCTACGAGATCTTAGAGAATAAAGAGTTTTGTATATAAGTAGGGTCTACGATGATTGACTCCTAGCTTAAGTGGGAGATTGTTAGTTTGTAATAATCTAGAAGTCAATAATACGATAATTTATCATAAAGCTTTGTTCATGAATTGAATGTTTATTTATATAGCATTTTGTTGCCTTGAGTATTATTGAATTTATGGATCATTTCGAGTTCATGACTGAAATTGTGAAACTCCATAATATAGATGATATATACTCTTAAAAGGTCACTGACCAAGGTAATTAGCAGGAACACTAATTACCGCGATAAGGTTAGTATGTGGATTAAAAGATGGTTAAGTTTTACAAACCACCTGACACGAGATGTCATTTTAATCACATAGATACATGTTTTAGAAACATGGTATTTGACAGACCCCGAATGAAACATTAAATAGAATTGTGTTCGTGTCATTTATGTTTTCATTCAGTGTCACGTTCTACAGTATGAGGTATTTATCGTTCCCACTGAGAAATATGTATGTGTGATTGTTATCCACCGCTGTCCGTAAAAAGCAGTCATAACGGTAGCTTTTCCATATGTATAGCTTAGCTGAGGAAGTGATAGTTTACCAAGAATACTATTTGTCCCTCGTATCTCTATACGAGCTATAGCATCACTGGGCCCCTTGATAGAGTAAGATTATCTGCTAGCGGTATAATTACAAGAGTAATTATATTTGATAATCTGCTCAAGATCAAGAAAAGATTAAGTTAGCAAGGATGACACACATCTACCTTGAAACTAATCTGATAGCTATGAGACAGAAGAACAGACACAAGTAAATTGTTTACTGGATCGTGATATTGTACAGTACAGCATCATCTGTGTAATTGGATGGTCATGATGTGTTGCCAGATGCCACCCATGACTAACAAAAGTTAAAACAGTTTTAACTCTGTTTACCAACATAACACAGATCCTATTGGGTCACACCATATAGGAGCTACTCGGAGAATCTTACTGATTAATTATAAATTGATTATAATTAATATTAAGATGGTTATAATTAATTATACGTGTTATAATTAAATTATAAATGTTATGTAAAAATAACAAGCAAAAACATTGGTTAATTTATAAACGTGTATGACACGTTGTATAAAAGTTAACCGGTTAATTTATAAATGTGCAGGACACATTGTATAAATTATCGAAACAACAAATAACTGCAAGAAAAATATATATAATTATTCAGAATAATTATACGAATATTATTTGTGTTCGGGCCGAGGGCATTCGAGTCTTTTCAGATTCGTCCTTATCCGCATGACACGTCATCGATCCTATCCAGATGACACGTCATCGATACCGAAACAAATAACCGAAAGAAAAATATATATATAATTGTTCAGAATAATTATACGAATATTATTTGTGTTCGGGCCGAGGGCATTCGGGTCTTTTCAGATTCGTGCTTATCCGCATGACACGTCATTGATCCTATCCAGATGACATGTCATCAATCCTATCCACAAGGGCAAAATGGTCATTTCACACCTATGCCACCTTGCATGTGTAGAAGCATGGAGAAGAATGTGGAAGGGTGTGGAAGGGGTATTTTGGTCATTTCACATATAAAAGGATGAGGTGTCAATGGCATATCTTGTAAATAGGCCGAACTTGGAGGGCATTTTGGTCTTTTGCAACCGAATCTAAACACTATAAATAGGGGTGGAGGGGTAGAGAGAGAGAGATATATTCACATATATACATATGCACATTCACATGTATCTTTTCGTGCAGAAACGAATCGGTATTTTCTCTCTTTCTCGGTTTCTCTCCCAAATAGTGTTTCGGTTGAGAAAAGAAAGTTATACGTAGTTGACGTATAATCTTGCGGGTTGTTGTGGAGAATATTTACGGGATCGATGAATAGTGTTTTACCGAATTTAGCGGTATGTCAGTTTTGCATATTGATGAAACTGAGCAACCGAAAATTCGTGTTTACGGGTTTTCGTCTTTTCCCCGTGAATAGTGTTTTTGCAGAATTCCGCGGTTTACGGTATTTCTGGCAGAAGAAATAAACCGCTCTCCGGTTAGTCCTGGTGGATAACCGATAGAGGTATCACACGTGTGATACTCCGAGTCGATTCCTTCCCTGGTGAGGCTCTACTCGCTCGGTCTGCATTCCAACTGTGATTTGGAAACAAGGTATAAATATGTTATATTAATCTATTTAATTTGTAAGTAGATTAAAGTTTTAGAAATCAATCATGGAGTAGATCTGTAAAATGATTAAATTGGGTTTTGATGCCAAAGGAATACTGAAGGTGGACCGCCTTGGAAAGTTTCCTGACATACCCCGTTTAATCCTGAGCTTAAGTTGGCCGTAAAAATTTTTGTTCTACGGTCATTCCGCAACTTAAGCCTAAAAGGGGTTTTGGTTATACCACCCCGAAACCCCAACAACTCGGCCCTGCTCAGCTCTCACCAATGCATGCATATGCACGTAAAATAATAATATATTGTCTCCTACGAGAAGAAGACAACTAATAACCTAATATTATATAGGACGTGGCTACGGTGCTACGGGTAGCTAAGAGGCCTCCGTGCTACGGCTCGGATTTCGAGTTTTCAAAATCCTAACGGTCGATCCGAACCGTTCATCTTGTTCTCCATATTAATATGTGCTTGGAGACCAAATTTTACATTTTTCTGAATTTTTTTACTATTTATTAAGCCACTTTGAAAACCCCTGATCCAACGGTGGCTTAACCCAACAGTAAAACCAGAAACTACCGTTGGATCAGCGGTTTTCAAAGTGGCTTAATAAATAGTAAAAAAATTCAGAAAAATGTAAAATTTGGTCTCCAAGCACATATTAATATGGAGAACAAGATGAACGGTTCGGATCGACCGTTAGGGATTTTGAAAACTCGAAATCCGAGCCGTAGCACGGAGGCCTCTTAGCTACCCGTAGCATATTAGCCAAAACCTATATATATATATATATATATATATACACTATTATTAATTACTCTACTCTTAAAATACAGTAAATTCGAGTTTTTCAGGGTTTATGCAATTCTACCTACAGTGCAGAAAAGGATAAACATGTTCTACAGTTTTAATGCAACTACTTAAAAATAAAGTGCGGATGTCAGGTCAGATGGATCGACTGGTAAGAGTACGCCCACGAAAGAATATAATTCAGATATCCCACACCTGAGGGGGCTGGAGTCTCTGTCGCTAAAAATCAGCGTGCTCCGCGTATGCTCCGATCTGCGGGTCAGTCGAATCGGCCCACGGGTCGGACTCGTACAGAGTCGACTGATCGAGAGAGGCAATTAATCACAGGGGGGAGCTTAGTGGATACGGTCGGTCCTCGGATTTGAATTCTCGTCCTTCGGCCGTCCCCAAATCAAGCACCAGAATAATTCAGCTAGCCCCCAAATCACAATAAGCACCCAGATTCAACACAGCACTAGAATACTCTCTCAGGAAACCCAAAATTCAATTTAGGGTTTCGGATTCTCAACGATTCAGAGGAGAGAGCAAGGAGAGAGGGATAATCAAGCAAAGGTCTCAACACATGAGCATTAACAAGGCAAAAAAATTAGCTCAAGAGAGAGGGAGAGAGGTGTACTTATACCAAGAAGGGAGACACGCAACAGGGACTGAGAGGGGTACGGCCAAGCCCCTGTCAGAGGGTAGGCACGCACCAGGCACCAAGGTCGCACCGAGCAGGTGAAACCGCGCACAAGTCAAGCACAGGGATGGGATCTCTGACAACCGATGGGACGGCACAAGAGAGGCGCGGGGGAAAAACTCAAACCGCGAAATCCTTCTCCAGGAAGGAAGAAAAAGAGAGAGCACTAGAGAGGTGGGTCCCGATGGTCAGTGAAACAAGAGAGGGAGGAGGTCGAGTGTGGGGTGCGCCACACAGAGACAGAAAGAGGAAGGGCTTTGCCCCTTTGTTTTGCGCGGAAGGGAGAAGAAGGGAAACGGGGAGAGGAGGCAAAGGAAGGGGGCCCACGGGTCAATGTAGAAGAGGGGAGGAAGGGTCGTGGACCCGAAATTTCACTCAAATAGAGTTTATTCTCTATTCCACATCCAGTCAAGGATCAAGGGTTGAGGATGCTTCAGGATTGGTGCAAGATGTAATCTAATGGTTCAGAAAATTTCAGAATTTCAATATGGATTCACTTGATTCAAAATCAAAGGTTGAGATGACTTCAAACTCCGTGCTATGAGGAGATCCAAGGGTTAAAATAAATCAAGCAATAAAATGGGTCCTAATAAATATAATTGATTTCAAATGAAAAATTAGTTTTGAAAATATTTGTTATAATATCCATTTACCCCTATAAGTATCCAATTTGACTAAATCAGTTATTATGAACGAGAATTGTAGATTTTTATAATTTCGTTTGCGTGAACATCTATATCCTTGTACATCTAATTAATCTTGTTCGATTTATCTATTTTCACGTACCCTGTTAGTTTATTTTCAAAGTTTCTAATATTATATATATATACATCTCGAAATTTCTAGTTTATGTTTTAATTAGACAACAACTATTTTCTAAATGACCGTTTGTTTAATTAGGAATAAAACTTTTATTTGAGTGGAACTTTTAGATTAGTATCATTAATCCCGTTTTAAATTTATGGGATATAACACTATTGATGTCATTCCTCTTCGTGTATGGTTTCCAGGCGATGATGTGCTCATCCCTCCCCAGCAGGAGAAAGATGAGGCTGATAACTGTCAAGCATAGTGCCCCAACACAGGACTATCTCTAGTCGACTTTTGTTATCCAATACCTCTGATTTGTTGATGATATCAGAGTGCCATATCTAACTATAGTTTAATTCCTTTTGTGATGCCAGTAGCAGTATTCAAATGATGTTGGTTGAACTGTTACGAGTAGGATATTATATGCTTATGGTGATGCCTGAATTGTTTAGAATAAGGCTTTAGTTGCTTAGTGTTGCTTTTGGCAGAGGTCAGTTTTATGTTTTTGGTGGTGGAGTGTGATCTCCTGAACTGATAACGGATGTAATTGTTCTCTGTTTCAGTAAATAAAACTGGGCCTAGGCCTTTTTACCAAAAAAAAATATATAAATAACAAATTTGGTTCTTGATGACAATTTAAATAAAAATTAAAATTTTATCATTTTTCACATGTGCATGTACAAAATTATGCATATCATATTGAAAGGTTTTATTTTCGTATTTAAGTTTAAAATTTTTAATTTTTTGATATGAGAGATCAGGTGTTTGAAATCCGCTGTGAATGCTTTATTTTTAAATGCTTTAAAATATTTTGAATGCCTTATTTTTTTTCCTATAGTTGTGTGTAGAGTGGAAAAACGTGCCGTGTCGTGTTGTGTCATGACTTTGGTTTCGTGCCGTGTTGTGTCGTGATCAAATTAATTTTTCATATGACGTGTCATGCCGTAATTAAAATATCTAGGGGTGGTCATGCCATGTCATGTCTAATGGTCCTAATTATTCAAGATTCACCATATAATTTAAGTTAATTTATTCAAGATTCACCATTTAATCAATATCTAATGATCCTAATTACACGTGACTCGCGTGACTACGTGTCGTGTCATGTCGTGATTAGATTTTTCACGTGCCGTGCTGTGTCATGCCAAAGTTTCAAAAGATGGTAAAGGCACGCGAATGATCATGACACGTAATTGACACACGTGTTATGCCGTAACTGTACCATTACGTGATGACGGCTCCACCGTGCCATTTATCCGACTCTAGTTGTGTGCATATTTTTAGTGCTTTGTTTTTTTTTTCTGTAATGACGACGTACGGGCTTCAAAATAAAATAAAATAAAAACAAAAAGTCCAGAAGAAAATTGCGCGCGGGTTAACTTCAGACTACCTAACAATCTAAACTTGCTACGACAACGCTCAAAGTCTACTCCCTTCTATTAGAAGAAATCTGATTGGCTGCCTCTGATTGCTCCTTTTCCTTTGTGATGTCTTTCAAGATCCTCGTCTTGATTCTTTCTGAACGCCAAAGACTGAATTTAATACAAGCTCAGAAGTTACCGTCGCAGGGACAGTTTATTTGAGCTTTGAGATTCGTGCAAAAAGTATTTGAACGGTTGAGATTTTTCAGAAAGTCACGCAAAATATGAGATATTCAGAGGATGCGAATTCGTAAAGTACAGCAGTAGTCAAGATACGATTCTCTGTACCGATACATCTCTTTTACTTCGTATGGCAAGTTATGCACACTGTTAGCTAAATTCTGTGAGCGACTTGTTACGTACTAGGCCGAAAATTCTACTTTCTACCGCTGAGTCGTCGTTGGACTCTTAGAAAGAAAATGGAATAGTAAGTATAACCGACGCAACACCACGAACCGCCCGCATAGGCGCATCCTCTCTGGTTCTCTTCCCTACAGTATCTCAAATTTTGAGTTTGGATCCGGATCGTTCGATACGAATCGGGTCCCACTCATGTCCGAGGTAGGATGCACGTGGCTCTTCCAAAGCAGATCTAACGGTCCTAATCGAAACTCAAATTTTGAGGTACCGTAGGTGATCAGAGTTTCATTTGCTCCGTGCAGTGATATGGATTATCTGGTCTCTCCTGAAATATCCACTATATTTGAACCCGTGCAATTAATTAGATTTTAGTTCTGTACGATGGAAAATTGTAGGGAAAGCGTGCCTTTCTTACGGCAAGGTATATCTGAGAAATCAATTTGGAAAAGAGAAGCGACCTTCCCTCTCCCTCCTCCACTAGTAGACCAAACAATGGGGTCTCGTTTCGTCTCCCTCGCAGCCTTTCTCTTCCTCCTAGTCGTCTCGAACAATTTCCCTTCAGCGGCGGCGAATGACGTCGAGAGCGACGACGGCGACTCGCCCAAATTGCCGGGCTGTAGCAACAAATTCCAGCTGGTTAGTTCAATTGCGATCTCTGTGATCTAAATTTTCGCTTAATTGTTCAGAATCAGGTTTGGTACGAACCAGAAGGATTAGTTGAGGAATAGGATGCGCCATTAGCTTAGTTGATTGGATCATTAAAACATTTCTGGCTAATCGTGTGTATCATAGATGTGATTTGGGTATTTTTTAAGTACCGAACAATTTCATGAAAACTTTGATCCAACTCGAGGCAACTATTGTTAAGTCAAAGGGCCATATTTTTTCTACCAAATTCCTTAAACTATTGTCCCAGGTTATCCTCTTGACTCGGAAATAACATTTTGGGACTGCAACAGTGAATTAGGCAATTGGGCAGAGCTGGAATTGGATAATTAGTTTCAAGATGGCATGTAGAAGCAAGGTGTCAAATATTGAAATAAATGAAATCATCCTCACGTTCTTATGTTGCTAGGAGTTTATTGATTTTATTAGATTTTACATTTTTTTCTCAGGTTAAAGTGCAAAATTGGGTGAATGGAACAGAAAGGACAACGTATGTAGGATTAAGTGCAAGATTTGGCCTTGTTTTGCCTAAAGAAGCTTCTGATACCCAAAAACGTTTTGCTGTTCTTGCAGACCCCTCTAATTGCTGCTCCAATTCTTCATCTGAGGTACCATTTCGTGAATTCTTGTTCTTTTTTTTTTTAAGAATTTAATTGGCTCATATCAGTGTTCGATCAATGCAGCTGAAGAATTCAATTGTGTTAGCCAAGAGGGGGGATTGTGCCTTCACTACTAAAGCTAAGATTGCAGAGTCAGGAGGCGCTGCAGGTTTAATTGTTATAAATGATGATGAAGGTATAGCTAGCTGTATGCCATTAATGGCTTGTTATTCACATCAAACCAATTGAGAACCTGACCAATTAACTATTTTATTTGTCCAGAGCTGTACAAGATGGTTTGTTCAAATGATACATCAATAAATGTAACTATTCCTGTTGTCATGATTCCAAAGTCAGCTGGTGAAAAATTGACAGAATCCTTGGCAACTGGTGCGAAAGGTAAATTTTCATCCATGTTTTGTATGTTTTAGTTCCTTTTAGCCTCTTTTGGAAAGATTATTCCTATTTCCTTTGAAGATTAACTGAGCTGCCTGTATTTGCCGCTATTGCTTGTTAAAATGGTGTGGAGTACAGAGCAAAAAGCTCTTTAGTAGGTGCTCAACTTGCGTCGGGAATATTGTCGAGTCAAAAAAGTTTTACAAAGAAAAAATGTCATGTGGTTAAATGTTTATTATGATGAACATTTTAACACCTTCTTCATCTAATAATCGCCATTCTTGTTTGTAGTGGAGATTTTATTATATTCTCCATACAGACCAATTGTTGACTTCTCGGCTGTATTTCTGTGGATGATGGCTGTGGGGACCATTGTGTGTGCTTCACTGTGGGGTGAATGGGTTGCCTGTGAGCAAGTGGATGAGCAGTATAATCAGCTAACCCGCAAGGTTATTTTCCTCTTCTCCATTTATTACTCTTTGCTTGTACTCTCATGTACTGCTCGTTATTGGCGTTTGTTTATATACAAGATATGCTATGAAACCCACTTGATCAGTTGTCGTTTATTACCTTTATTTCCTTTTCTCAATGGAAATCTGGCTATGTGAATGTGGTGGGGGAGGAGCTGAGTTTGCTCAGCATGCAGCAGGCCTGATGAGAGTAAATCCTGCAGCTTTTAACTCACACACTTGATTTTATTGTTTTTGGCTTTGAACAGGATGGAGTTAATGCTGGGTCAGACGCAACTCAAGATCCTGAGAAGGAAATACTTGAGATTAATGTGAAGGGGGCCATTACATTTCTTATAGCTGCCTCAGCTTTTCTGTTACTTCTTTTCTATTTTATGTCATCTTGGTTTGTTTGGCTGTTGATCGTGTTATTCTGCATCGGAGGAGCTGAAGTAATCTTCTGTTCTTGTTTATTTCTTTCTCCCATAGAAACAAATCTTTTTGGATGCAGCAATTGATGTTTTCTCCCTTCCAGAATTTCTTCCTTTTTGTATTTTCTTTTTGTAATTAAGACGTATGCAATCTACTTTTTCAGGGTATGCATGTCTGCCTGGTGACAGTCCTTTCCAGGTACAATAACTCTTAGCTTAACAATATGAGAAAATAAAAAGTTGCATAATTACTCAATTAATATTTGAATTTTAAGTGTTAAGACAATCTGATTCCTAGGCGAATTAAATAGATTTTTATCCACTTGTATGCACATAGCAGGAAAATATTGTTCTAAACTTTTTTTATTGTTGCCTTGTTGGCTTTGTTTAAATAGAGCATGTAAAGAATGTCGACAGAGGACAGTAAATCTCCCCTGTTTCGGTGAGGTCTTGCTGCTGTCTGCTATTGTTTTCCCTTTTTGTGGGGCCTTTGCCATTCTTTGGGCTGTGTTTCAACATGCCTCATTTGCTTGGATTGGTCAAGATATTCTTGTCAGTCTCCCTCTCTCTCTCAGTCTCTTCTTTTGTTACTATTTTATTCATCATCTTACTTGGGTTCCTTGTGCTTAATTGAGCCTTGAAAGAGTTGCTAAAGACCCAACTGTTCATATTGGTTTATCTGTATATTATAATGTAATCAGTCATTTCTAGCATTGTATTTGTATATACCATATGAACTTTCAGCATGGACAAATTAGATGACAATAGATGATAGGGTATCTATTTTGATGCATTGATATATTCTGGTTATTTTTTACCCTTTGCTTTTTGCTTTTTTCTCATTTAATTTCAGGGTATATGCTTGATGATAACTGTTCTTCAAATGGCTCGATTACCGAACATCAGGGTACCTGATTGATTTTTTATCAGCTAAAAAAAAAATTTCTGCAACTTGCCCGATTTCTTTTTGATAAAATGAAGATACAAATATATTATGTTCAGGTTGCATCAGCTCTTCTAAGTTGTGCATTCATCTATGATATTTTCTGGGTTTTCATCTCACCTCTCATATTCCATGAAAGTGTTATGATTGCTGTAAGTTTCTTGTCTTACTTTTTGGTGTTCTATTTTAGGCGATAAATTCATAGATCAAGTTTGTTTGCAAGTTATATATATTCAGAAAAGATGTTTTTAAATATTATTGAAAGAACAATTTATCCTGGGTCGTGTCTGCTCTAGCTTTATTATTAAACCCAATCTTTTGGGTTTGCTGTGTAGGTTGCAAGAGGTGACAGCGCAGGGGGAGAAGCAATTCCAATGCTACTGAAGATACCACGTTTTTTTGATCCATGGGGTGGTTATGACATGATTGGTTTTGGTGACATCATCTTTCCTGGATTGCTTGTTGCTTTCAGCTACAGGTTAACATTTGACACTTCTTAAATATATTTTGTTATTTGCGATATTATTACAAATACAAGATTCATGTATGTCATTACTGAAGATTTCACTCCAAATTTTTACTCTCCACTCTAAGCAAGCCATCTTATCATGACCTTGCCAAAAAGAAAAGAAAGCAGGATATGAATATTATAGAAAAAGAAGTCTTGTAAATGATGTATTCAAGTTTTTATTAATAGTTTATATGCTTTTTCTAATGCAGATACGATAGAACAAACAAGAAAAGCACCCGCAATGGTTATTTCCTTTGGGTTACAATTGGCTATGCATTTGGTAAGCTGTGAATTGTTCTTTATTTGTATTTCTCGGCTCTGAGAAATATTTGCCAAACTAGGTTCTTGCCTTCTTGGCATTCTTACCAATATATATTGCAAGTTCTAATTCATCTTTTGTGGTTCTGCTTTTGTAGGTCTTCTCCTCACTTATGTTTCTTTGTATCTGATGGACGGCCAGGGTCAACCTGCCTTGCTCTACCTTGTCCCGTGCACCTTAGGTATTGAACCTATCTGCGACTTATAGGACCCTTTTGCATATATCCCTCCCTAAAACTTGTTATTTCTTCAAATTTACCTGCAATTTCATCCTCGCATGTTGTCCTTAACAGACCATTACAAGTATACATTGTAGGATTAAATATGCAAATTGTGCGAGTACTATATAGGGAGTGCCGGAGTGCACATGGACTAAAACTATAAGTGTATCATCTTTTTTCATTTTCAATTACCAAGTTCCGTCAAGCTAATTATTTTCCCTTTTTGATGTAGGTCTTGTTGTCATTTTGGGATGGCTGAGAGGGGAATTGTATGACCTGTGGAACTACGGGAGAAGTCAACGTGAAATTGCTGCAGATGGTGAAGTATAATTGGAAAATGGAAACATTTCAGCTGGCAAAAAAGAAAGCAGTAGCTAGGTAGCAAACTTCCAAACTATATTACTTCTCTTGATATTGTTCATTTGTATGAAAAAATTCTATTATGGTCTTTGATCCTCTTTAGCTTTATAATTAATCGTATCACATGTGAGCTTTATATGAACTTCCGTTGAGAAGCACATACTGGAAAAGTAATTTTGCTAACAAATTAAGGCGAACGCTAGAATTACTGCTTCAGAGAGAAGTGTTTCAGCCCAATTCAACTTGGCGATGATTTGTTTTTTCAAGTCGAACAGTATTTGTTTTATTCTTGCAATTGAAGATCGCATGTTGCTCATTGCTTCTATTCGTGGAAGTGAACCGGTTACATAAATATATCCTAGCTCTTTTAAGAAGCACGTAATGCCTAGTATTTTATCAACAAAATTGACCTTTTGTGTTCAACATAGTCGGAGAAAAAAATAACCAATGGACATGAAAATGAGATTTTTTTTTTTTAAATAGTATTACTTTAAATTATTTAAACGGAATAAACCTTGTTTGGATGGATTTTAGAAAACTAGCCTCCACCGATCCCTAGGATCGGTGGAGTAAAAAAAACCCAACCTACACCGGTCCTAGGGACCGGTGGAGCCAGTTTTGCACCAGCAGATAGCCTCGCCACAGAAGATCCCTCATCTATACCTCCACCGATCCCTAGAACCGGTGGAGCCTTGATTTCGAATTCTGCTGGATCCACATCTGCTGCAGGCTCCTCCTTTTCTTCGATCTGAACCATTCAATTTTATTTCACGCTTAGATTGATTATTTTATTATAACCATCCCTAGGACCTGTACAATTTATTAAAAAAAACTCTACCCAATGCTTGATCGTTGACCAACTCTCTTCGTCTCTCTTTTCGTCACGGCAAGAATTTCTTCTCCCCCAAAATAACAAAGCCAGAAAAAAAAAAAACCGGAGCTCCGCTTTTAATTACAAAGCCTTTCCTTGAGAGGATAAAACAAATAGCATGCTCTACGAGAATAGAATACAAACAATTAGATTAATTCAAAGTTACTAGAACTAATAAAACCAATAGCATGCTCCGTTGTTAATACTTGATAGTCAGATATTGTTTAATTCTTAGCAAAGTTACTAGTAAAAATCTCAATACACAATTAAGTTCTAAATAGAAAGGAAGTTGTTTGAATACAAATAATTAGAACTAAAATTAAGTAGAAATCGAACCTACACATCAGTACCAGAGGAATTTAGATAAAATCAAAAAAGAAAAGGAGAGACGACAGTCGAAGTAATATCTCGGAAGAAATTTTTGGTGCACGCGGTTGCAGGCACACCATTATTAGAACCTCGGGACAGCACTGAGCAACTCAGCAGCGTGACGTCGCTCGCCATTAAAGAAAGGAGGAGGGAAAGCAAGAGAGAAAAAAAACTACACCGATCCTGTGGATCGGTGGAGGTTTTGGTGTGGCCTTTGGTGCAGCATATCTATGGCGAGGTAAATGTTAACTCCACCGGTCCCTAGGACCGGTGTAGGTTAGATTTTTTTGGCTCCACCGATTCCTAGGATCGGTGGAGGCTAGTTTTCAAAAATTCACTCAAACAAGACTTGTTCCGTTGAAATAATTTAAAGCAATACTATTTAAAAAAAAATCCTGAAAATGATACTGGGTTCCGAGCATTATTTCAAAATATTTCTTTAATAGGGTCCAAAATGTTTATATATATTTCCAAACGCCGTCTGGCATAACTAAAATCATTTGTCTCGCCAATGCCAAACTTTCCCTTCGTTTAAGACCAGCCATGATCTCCCTTCTGCAAAGAAGAAATTGATCTCGTCAATGACAGCACGCTCACAAGAAATGTACTAGTTCATGTCTTTGAACAAGTGAACTTTTTACTCTAGATGGCGAACCACTGAAGAATGTACCAACGTTAACCCGAGATAGCAATTCTATGCCTAAGGACGGATCCAACTGAAGGTCTGGATATTGATCAATTGCATGTTCAATAATTTTGAACTATTTTTTCACATACAGTAAACAACAATAATTTTGTTTGTGAGCAATCACTTTTATTTCACAGAACACCCATCCAACTCCGTTTAAGTTGAATAAAAATTATTCGCGCAGTTCACAGAAGCATTTTTACAGTCGTTTTCAAGGATTCCGGAGCACTTATCTATAACAAAACCCTGACTCCACAACCGAGCCAGAATAAAGAGGTTCTCTTCTTCTTCTTCTTTTTTCTTCTAAAATAGAGAGTCATTTTAGCGCACAGCTTCGACTCCTAATTCAACTGACACGGTAGGCATTTTGAGCAGTGCTGGCTTAACATCCTCCTAGAATACACGAGCTTCATGATGAATCGTGAACAATTGAAGTCTAAAATCGTACACCACAAGTTACCAAAAATAAAAAGCTAAACCATACAAAGGCCTCAAACACACCATTCAAATCAAGCAATCATGAACGAAAATAGCTGGGATTAATTATCCCAGTTCACAAACCAAAATAAGAGTGCAAAATAGAAAAATAAAACTGGCTAAATTGCACTGGAATAACTGGACAAAATATGAGCAAAACATAAACCAAACCTATCTGATTGTCAAAGAACAACCTGGTAACAAAAATGCATCACATAATTAGTCAAATTCAAAATACCCCTTCTTACTCTCACAAAAAAAAAAAGCAAAAGATTCTCAAAATTGAAAAATCACTCATCCTCCTGGCTGCGCAACCTGGCAAGCTTGTTGGTGACAACAATGTCAAGTTGTCCTGCACGCTCAACTATCTCCTTGCGCTTCTTTGTTGAAACATCATGCGCAATTTCAGCACAGTAAGTCCTGTCCAATCCCAAATATTCAATTTAGTAAACTATTGGGAGCTTCCAGAAAATGACACCATTTCTTTCAATAAAATTACAAGAACAAACTTCTGAAGTAGGAAGCAAAGGGCATTTAGATCCTCTGTTCTGAAATAGTCCAAAACAGTCCAGAAGAATACACAAATCCTATAATATAACTAAAAAAGAAAATGCACCTGTTATGCATCATGAGCAACTCGAGCTCAGAGGTATTGTGCACTACGAACTTCTTGAATCCATTGGGGAGGTAGTGGCGAGTTTTCTTGTCAGACCCATATCCAATGTTGGGCATGAGAGTGACTCCCTTAAACTTGCGTCTAACACGCGAGTCAATACCCTTGGGCCTACGCCAGCTTGGCTGTTCATAAGATAAGAAGCCAATGCAAATAGCCAATTAGCAGTCAAATATATGCATCTTTACAAAAAAAATGATAAGTGAACTGAATAAGATTACTCGAGAAAAAATGAAATAAAAAAAAAAAATGTTGCATTTGTTGGATCTGATTGTACTTGCCAAGTCTGCACTACTACTACCAGTGTAATAAAATGCGGTCTATGCGGTTGCGAACCGCATAGAAAAGTAATATGCGGCCGCATAATTTTGACCGCATATCATCTAACCGGCCGCATAAAATACGCATACAGCATAAAACTAGCATATGCAGGGCGCATATTAAAATTTTATTTATTAAAAAAATTCAAATTCTTTTGAATTCAAATAATATTATTAATTGAAGTGAATTAGATATCGGATAATAACCCAAAATCCAATCCAAATTCGGACCCGGATGGAGTCCAATTTAGTATTGTAGTGTGTAGTTCACAGCTTGTTTTATAGAGTGGGGAGCAATGCTTTTCTCTTGTTCAAGGATTGTGGGACTAAAGCATGAGTTCTTTTACGGACATACGCGGCATGGGAGTTCTCATTGCTCTGTTGCTTACAATATTATTTAATTATTGTAAAACGAACTAAAGCCACGGCCCAAAAATATGCGATGAGTTCTATTGCTCTGTTGGTAACGATTCAAGCACCAAGGGGATTGGGCTTGTTCTTTTCCGGACTAAAGCCACGGCCACAGAAATCTCTGAACAGACACGCTTTTTCCATTGTTCTGTTGGGCTTGAGCCATAAGATGTATTATTTATCATCAAAGATTCAAATAATGATGGGCCTAATACTTATATAATTACCAAAGATTCAAAAAAATGTTGGACCAGATACTTATATAAGAAACGTTGGGTCCAATACTTATTTAATTACATCATGATAAAACCGCATATATAAATCCGCATAAAAATCCGCACATGCAGCCGTATACCGTATATGTGGTATGCGGTGGCCTTCCGCATACCACATAGAAACCGCATTTTATAACACTGACTACTACACATTTCAATCTGACTCGACAAACAAACCAAGTCATTTTTATTCAGACAAAAGCAGCTCTAAAATAACAGAACCGATTACATCTAGTACTGTTACACAGCTGACACTGATTTCTTGTGACAGGATCAACACAATGCAAACCATGTACTGGAAATACATTACTACAAATTTCACGTGAATTTAAGAATCAGTATATCAGTGTCAAGTATCTGGTCCAAACCTATTATCCAAATCCTTAAAAGACATTAATATAGCAAAAATTTAGCTTACAAATGGTGAAATATGATATCAAAATCCTCCCAGAACAACCAAAAGACGAACTAAAGGTTGATTGCAACAATCATAGCATAGAATTACCTTAACGCAGATCTTTCTATCGCTTTGGGGCCTCTTAAAATGCTTAACCCTCTTCTTCACGATCTTCTTCGTCAGCAATGGCACCGCCATCTTTTCCCTCTCTACCTAAAAATAAATCACAACAGTTTATTCTCAACTAGTCCCCAATTTTACAATCAACCAGTGCAACAGGAGAGAGAGAGAGAGACGTACCGCCGCAGTGGTCGACAAGCACTAGCGCGAAGTTGTGGCCTTTTGGGGGTTAGGGTTTCTGTACCCGTACCTTACCTTATAGGAAACTCAATTTCAGAAAACTTACTACACCGTCTCACTTACATGTGGGCCTGGATGATCATTAGTTATGTATTCCTGTCACTGTGGTAATAGACCCGGTCGATTTCAGATTTCATCAGGACGAATATTTATGGTTTGGGCCGAAAAAGAAGATCCGTGCTGCCCAATTTTGTTGGGTCCAAATTTAAACCTAAATTAAAATCAAACTTGAATCAAGTAGGAAAGGTACTTGACGTGTGATAGACTGAGAATAGAAATTTTGATGTAATATTTTTTTTATGGAGTTTACGTGCATTTTATCGTATTATCTTTTTTTTTTATGTTTTATAAAATATTTATTATGTCCAAAATTAAAGAAATGTTATATTTTGAAAAAATATATTAGATTTTTTTTATTCAATAGATATGTTTTTATTTAAGGACAAATAGCATCTAAGGCAGCAGACAAATGAGCAATTGTGTATTAAACATTGCTGTAATTATTATAAGATGGGAAATCAACAATTGTGCCTATGACTCCTATGGAATAAGTTTGCCTCCGTTCAGTTAAGGAGTGTTTCTACAAGATTGGGCCTTCTATCATTTACATCTTCATAATTTTTTATGCAAGATTTGGGCCTTCCAATATTTATCTGTTTTATCAATTTACTTTCGTTCCTTTGCCTTAAATTATTCTTTCAATCCATTACGTGCGGTTGGTCTGATGCATTTTTGTATTCTTTTTATCTTACTTGGTGATGAAATAAAGCAAATGTTAGACTAGGGTCCCATTGCTGGTACTAATCTTGTTTCTATATCTGAGAGGTTCTGTCAACTGTGAATGAGTTGCGCAGTAGCTTTGTTTTGTTGATTAGTCTAAGAAGTATGGATTATTTAGGAGTCATTTAAGGTCAGTAGTTAAAACTGTTGTATATAAATTTTCAGTAGGGCTATCATGGCTTTTCTTAAAATTAAAATGGGTGCAGCTAATTTTGTCAGCACAACAATAAACGAAGGAAAGAAATGTACGTACAGCTATACATATCAGCGTATTGTTCTTTCAAAATAAGAAAACAGAGAGTACCAAATTCTAACTACCATCTGATGAAATCTAGAATAAAACAGTAATAGGCCACGATAAAACCATACTACACGATATACCAAACAATAACCCATATGACCACTATTGCCAAATTCCAACAAAAAGGATGCAGGGAACTACAGAGCATTTACATTGCATGTTACTGAGAACTAACCAACCATCGGGTCCTAGAAGTTCAAGCGACTGTGTAATTTATGTACTATTATGTGAAGTAGAACCTCTCAGAGAGCTCCTGGTTACCCTTCTAGGACCTTCTGGAATCACAGCTACTCTGCGGCGCTTCTTGCGCGGCATTTCATGCCCCTGATCCTTATCTACAGACCCCTCGTCATTATCAGACATTACTATATCTCCAGAGGAGACCCCAGCACTCTCAGAAATTACTGTACCTAGAGACCCTTCTTTTTCGCCATTAAGATCTTTTGTTGTCTCATGAATTTGCATATCAAGTTGCTCTGTCTCGGTACCATCAGCCTCCTTATCACGTAATCGCTTTGCAGGTAATATTGGGCTCTCTGGTACATACCCACAGGGGTCAGTCTCTAACAATGCACACTTTTCTACTTTCTCACAGTTCATATTGGTTACTACCTCCAGGGCAGGAGAAATGCTAGGAGTCTCTGGCACATATTCGCAATTCTCATTCTGCAACTGATTTGGCTCTTTGAGCTCAACAGATGACAAGATAGGTGTAGAAGAAATGCTCTGCAACTGATTTGGCTCTTTGAGCTCAACGGATGACAAGATAGGTGTAGAAGAAATGCTAGGAGTCTCTGGCACATACTCGCAATTCTCATTCTGCAACTGATTTGGCTCTCTGAGCTCAACGGATGACAAGATAGGTGTACTCGGTGTGTCCCTAATTTGTTCTGCAATTGGCCTTTCGGAGTTTTCACCGTCATCCTTGTCAGTTATCTCAAAGAGATATACGACTGGGGTATCTGGGACATACTCAGTAGAAGGATTGGGCAGGGGTGAAGAAGGCTCAGTGATCTCATCCTTTTTGCTTGAATCTTCTAGAAAGCCATTGGTATCAAGCATAGAATTTGTCGTTGCCAAATTGCAGACTACTGGAGACTTAGCGCTGATGAGATCCACGGCCATCGTTATCACACGGTCCTGTTCTTCATTAGGTATGGTTGATGGTTTTTCACAGGGTTCACGGCCATCATTATCATCAGGCTCCTGTTCCTCATCAGGTATGGTTGAAGGTTTTTTACAGGGTTCACAGCCATCATTATCATCAGGCTCCTGTTCTTCATTAGGTATGGTTGAAGGTTCTTCTTCTTCTTCTTCAATCTGTGTCCAAATAACTCTTTTCATTTTACTCTTTCAGTATACTGAGGAATTTAATGATACAGTATTAGGCAATTATATATAGCTAGTACAGTATATGGCACTGTCTACCACATAACCCGGTCATGCTTATTTTTATGCTAAAGCTTGAATCAAGGCTCAATTATTTCTTACAAATTATAAGCAAGCAACGCCAAAAGAAAGTACAGAAAGACAACAAACATAAACCACAACAAAACCCAAAAATGTTACTCTTTCATTTTAGTAAAGATGAGACCAAACAACTCTTTTCATGTTACTCTTTCAGTATACTGAGGAATTCTACCAGGACAACACGGGACACCTGAGTTTTCTCCGAAATGCTTTTCGCGTTATCCATGGTAAAACTATTGTTCTGTTTCAACTTTCAACCTATTGGTAAGACAAACGATTCACGGTTCAGCAAAAGATAGTGAGATAAAACAAAAATGTCAATTATTTTACCACTAAGATGCAAGTTTCTGATTCAACTATCTGAGTTGAAGTATCCTCTCGGCACAGTGAGAACCCTCCAGAAACGTTCTTCTGCACATTTTCTCCTTCTCCCACCTTATCACAATGATCATCTCCATTTGGAGTTACAATCACTGGACAGACTGAACTATCAACTGGACAAACTGGACTGACAACCATCTCAGTGGGGCAACAAGGCTCAGAAAGAAGCTCTACACCGGTTTCCTTTTCAAGCACAATATCACTGCTTTGAGAATGTCCATTGATGCCGGCAGTGGCAACTATTCTATCTTTCTGACATACCTCATGCAGAAGGTTGTATATCAGCATCCTTATAATAGACCTCTTGAAAGAGGCTTCAGATGGTGGGAACCATTCTGGAGTTAACTGCAACAACAACAACAACCAAGCCTTTAGTCCCAAACAATCAAGAAAAAAAAATACATCAACTCAAAAGTGCAACAATCAAGAAATAACCACTTATAAAAAGTTAGAACCACATAAATGAAACAAAGAGACTCACAAAGCTCGAATACTTTGTAATCATGAATGGGTTGAGTTCAGTAGGAGCATCATCCAGAAAACGCTCCACATAATGCAGTAAGAATAGCCCACAATCAAAGGAATTCTCCTGTTGAGGCAACTGGGAAAAAAGACAAAAAAAATAGGACCATTAGGCATCTTGAGAACATTACAGGAGTTGTGTTATTAAAGAAGAGAGACAAACCTCAAGAGATACAAATCGCAGGTTCAAGAACTTGGATGAATTATCTTCAGTCAATTCAGGGTGTCTTTCCTTCCACTCCTCCCACAAATAACTGCCGTGTCAATTAACGAAAAAAAAAAAAAACACTTGAGAAAAGTACCAACCAAGTAGATATCCATATATTGAATTTATTACAAAGAGATGAACTACACCTTTGTATTATGTTCTTTAAACCACCATGACTCCCTTTCAGAGAATCCATGTGGAGTATACAGGGTACCTTTGGAGATTCCATTACATCAGCTGAAACCCCAAATACACATTACACGTGAAGATTAACAGAAGTTAGTTAAGTGCTACGATAAGAATTTTGGTAAGTACTTACCCCTTAGCTCTACAATTTCACCAGGATGGCAGATAACCAGTAAGCTCCAGTGCAAACTACAATTCATAAAGAGTAAAAGACAGTTATTCAAAAAATCCTATTGAATATTGACAACAATTTTACAAAGGGAGAGAAAGATAGAGAGAGATAGAGGGAGGGAGAGGGATTTATCATACTTGAAATTAACAGGGATAAATATGAAATCTTTGTCAAAGATGTTAAACTTGCGGGTCCACTTTCTGACACGCAAAAAAGCAGCCCTCCCTTCAGTCATCTTGCCAGGATCTTTGTCAAGATCTGCCAACTTGCGAAAGAAAAAGCTATTGAAGAAGTGCAGCCTTCGCTTCCTGTTATCTGGGATTCTGTTGCTCAAGTATCTGTCACAACCAAGTTACAATGTTATTATTGGGGTCAAAAAATAACTACCGTCCATATAGAAATGTAGCAACAATGTCTTAATGGCCACAAATACATTTTTTTTTCAGCTTAGGGCTTCATAAGATACAGGGTCAGTAAATATCAGTTTGGTATCATTAGGTCGTGTAACAGTATGCACCAGCAGTTCTCAGTGACAACTGATGACAAAAGATTATAGGACTGACTCACTTGATATAAAAGTCTATTATAGTGTCATTGATAAATGTCTCTGGAAGTAAGAGATCCACATCTCTTTTACTTATAGAGACAGCATCAGGATCTCCTTTAGGGTATATGACATCTTCAAAGTTCTGTGCAATCCTGTCATCAAGAAAATAAACATTTAATAATAGATGTGTTGTTATTATGAAAGAAATGAACCCAAGAAGATAGCAAACAGTATTGTTCCTCGCAATCATATAAACTCACTCGGAAAAGTAGTATTTGGGAAAAAACAATGTAGAATCCATGTCTTTGACATCATCACCAGTATCGATCCTGCAAATAGGAGAGAAAACTAAGGGCTTTAAGAGATATTATGCCTTTCTGAAATAAAGCCCACTAAACATATGAGGAAGAGAAACTTGATATACATAAATAACTATGAATAACAACAGTCAATTGGCCGAAGAACTAACCACACTAATTAGTTCAGTATCTGGTGCACAGTACATGTGGTGTGTTACACCATGGAATGGACCATATTGCAACAGAATTTCTATGTATGAGAAAACTTATATCATACAAAAAATGAGATAAAGTACAACAAAGGGAACTCCAGAACTTACAGAGGAACAGAATTCCAGATTTCTTCATATCTTGACGCAAGATTCCTGATTTTATGCTCTTTTTCTTGCCAGTGTATATCAGAAACAAAAAAAGAAACCTTAACATAATCTGAAATGACAAATAAAAAAAATGATTAACTGCCTTGCCAGGTTTCAAGAAAGTATAAAGTGAAGCTCAGAAAGACAGAAATAGAGAAAACATGAACTGACGTTCTTTTTCAGAGTAACCGTTATGATCAGCTTGAAGGAGAATTTTCATTGAGACGTCCTCCTCAGCCTGTAAAACAAAAGGAAATCTACTTGTAACACAAAGAAGTCGTAACTCAGGAGCAAAATAAACATACAAACTAGCAAGTAATTAGAAGGCATGTACGTTATATAAATCATTACCATATCATACAACCAAGTTATGATCATCTTCTTCAATATGGGTGGCAAAAGATCAGGTTGGGTCAACAATATTTTACTAACATTTTAGTACAGGCCAGACATGAACATTGAGGTTTGTATTGTACTGAATTCTTGCACTATATTTCACACAACACTAAGCAGCACAGAGGGAATGATCTTTGGCTTTGCTGTGGGAGATGTGAATTCAAATCTCCCTTTTGGTAATTAAGGCATTTCCTAGTTTACCTATTGTTTAAAGTTTGTGTCATCTAGCCCATAGCAGTTGATCCTCCGGAATAACAAGTTTATGGGTGTCATGACGAATTAACCTATAACTTACCAAAACCAACCTGTAGCAGGGCAGGAAAGGTTAAAACCAAACCGGCAACTAATCTTTTGGGTAAATCTAACACAGAAAGAATAGGATCAGGTTGGGTTCCAGATGTAGCCCAAAGAAGCTTTACCTAAACCATGTTTAACATTGTTTTGGTGTTTCATTGAACTTGTGCGAGTACTTATTGGCAATTTCATACTGGCAGCTGGTATATGTTGGTATGAAACTTACAATTCCAGTCCACTCGCAATTAATGTAAATGATATCAGATATCTCCCATTCCATTGATATCTCTTCATCATAGCCCGAATCTGTAGTCTCCAGCTTGATGCCTACTGGTGAGAAGGTCAGAAAAGGTTCCACATATATATCCGTGCCACATGTGATATAATCAGGGCGAAAGATAACCTCCCCTTCTTCATTCTGTAATTACAAAAGGAGAATACTTAAGCAGCTAGATGGACCAAACCTAGCAATTGCTGTTATTTCAATCTAACTTCTTTCAAAATTTCTTAAAATTGAATGTGTTCTGGTAATGAAGAATTAAAGCATTCCAAATTTCTTGTCTCAAATATATGCAAAGAATATCCAAAAACAGTATATAAATCATTGTCACTTCATTGACCTACAAAAACCAAATTAAACCTGAAATGCTATCAATATTTTGTTTATTTTTTCATCTGCCTGATGTACTTCAAAATCAACTCAGTAGCCACTATTAATTCACTAGGTTCAGATCTAGATATATGTAAAAAAACAACTAGAAGAAAGTATGAGCAAGTGACATAGAATACCAGTTGTAGTTAACTTAAAACAAGAAAAGGTATGCTTAAGAGCAAATAAAAATTTAATTGTTCTTACCATTTCTTCATGTGTACTGTGAAAATCCTCAGATACCATACCCTCCATATACTCTGGATATACCAAAAACAAAAAACATTTAGTTTAGAATGTGTAATTACCAAGAATAGATGAAGTAGGAATCACCAAAATCAATTCAGTTTCATTCATTCAGCCTCGAAAACAAACAAGAAAAGAATAAATCAACCAACACATAAATGAACTTGCCATCCTTTTCTGGAACATCAGAACAAGGACTTGTTGAAGGTTCAGATTGGGAATTCCAGTTGTCTTCTTCCCCATCAGAGTCTGTACTTACTCCCATTCCCTATCAAAATACATCAAATTTACTGTGATTAGTAAAAATTTACGTAGGGTTTCAAACTTTCTATGGTTTATACTTGTATGAGAAAATGATAAAACCAGAAAATCTACTTGGTTCAGTATAAGCTGGGTATACTGTTAATTTATTGACATCCGCGACTGAAAGACTAACTCAAGTATATAAGCAATTTGCACAAGTTTACTACTTACTACTGAGGTAAGATGGCCGTGTTCATTATAACATGCTGAAATTCCTAAGATGCCATTTAACTGAGTTCTCTGCACTGAATATGCCATGTTTTCCTCTGTCAACCCAGATGCATAAGATTGTGCCACGTCATCAGCCTCGTGGATGTCAATGCACATGACACTATCCATGGTGGTTTGCTTCATATTTGAGTCTGAGGTGACTACAAGATATTAAAGGTGAAGAAAAGTCAGATATCAGAAGCTAAATTAGTTGGTTTATACAAATGGATATATCATGTTGTATTGCTTGTTTTTTTAATGTATTGAGGGGCCCACTAGCTATATCCCACCAGAAGTAACACAATTTGACAATTTTCAACCAAAAACCTAATGAAGTGTTATCTGGTAAGTAAAATAATGGAACTCGTGCATCCACGTAGTCCAATTGATGAGTTGACAAGTAAATATTCATGTGCCCAACTAGGGCTGTACAAAATTGCTCAAACTCGTAACTTGCTCGCTAAGTGCTCGCTCATTTACAACTCGAGTCAGTTCCAACTCGAGTTGGCTGACTCGTTTAATAAATGAGCTGAGTTTGAGCATACCCCAACTCGCTCATTAACAACTCAAGTTACACAAAATTCGTGACAATAAACCCCATGCCCTTCTAAATAACTCCTAAGCTGTTGTTTGGATTTTTTATTTTGTTAGTAGTCTTGTTAATTATGTTTGAATTGTTTGTATTTAGATAAACTCTTACTAAATCATTTGAATTGTTTTTGTTTAGATAATCTCTTACTAGTATGTAACTATAGCTAAGAAAATTGACTGGTCAAACGAGTTATAAACGAGTTGTGAGCTAACTAGAGTTGGTAATGAGCTGAACTCGAGTTAACTTTACAACTCGTTATTGATATCCCAACTCGAGTTGTGAGCTAACTCGAGTTGGTAATGAGCTGAACTCGAGTTAACTTTACAACTCGTTATTGATATCCCAACTCGAGTTGTGAGCTAACTCGAGTTGGCAATGAGCTGAACTCGAGTTAACTTTACAACTCGTTATTGATATCCCAACTCGAATTGACTCGCTCATTTACTAAATGAGCTGAGCACAAGTTGTGGGCACCCAACTATGTATTATGTGTCAATCCACCAGTAAATACAGGCCAGCTGATGTGCCAACAACATGGGTATTTTTACAAGCTGTTCAAAAAAGCTTCTCACAGAAAGATTTGTAACAGAAATAAAGAAGAAAGGGCTAGGATAAATTTCTCTATCAGTTAAGATACACCACCTGAACTCAGGACCAACCAGAATGGTGTCTATCAATATGAAACCAAGATTGGGTTAACTCCAGGCTTAGTTCAGGAAACATGGCAAAATAAGGTCTATTGGAGGCAAAAACAGGTCACCTTGGCATATCGGCATAATGAATGACAGTAAGCCTAATAAAACCAAACGTCGGCGTTAGCTAAACATGAGGGGACAGAGATATGACATCCTATCTGTTAATACAGTACATTGGTGGAGATCACGACCATTGAACTAAATTATGGATATATTTTTAACTAAACTGACAAAAATACAATATACAAAAGCTGAGTGCATCTTCATTGTGACAAAAAAAAACATAGTTCTAGCTGACTTGAACCAAGTACAGGCATAAACTGCTGACTAAACCAATTAGATCTAAAAATTACCCACGTAAATAACACAACACATGCAATTGCAGAAACCTCTCAATCATCATATGTCCAATTAAAAATAATATGTAGTCTTTAACTGAAATCCAAAATTCAATGAAATTTGGCTTCATCCTGACTCAACTGAATTTATACTAATGCACTGTTAAACTTAGGGTTTTTGAGGTGGATTGTACATACGGTAGCCACATCATATCTTAATTGCATTAAAACCTAATCTAACACCTCTCAACCTAACAAACCAAAACCTTTCACGTAACTTCCAAGTCGATCCAGTCCGAGTCAACTCTAACCAAGCATATGATAACAGAGTATGTTCGAGAAATCACCAAAAATTTTGAACGACAGACTTACAATGTTGAAGAAAGGTATATTTGTCAAGGGGATGGTCATTATTCGATTGAAATTTCGCCAATAACTGTTCCGAACTCGTCTCCGTTGCTTCTTCTTCTTCGTTAAACTCGAACACAGCCGCAACTTTCTCCGACGAATCTCCCATCTCGACACCACTAAAAACCCTAATCAGTTGGGGCGGAAGTCTCAACAACACGAAAGCACCGAGAAATGGGGAGATGAGATTAGCAGAGGCGATTTGTTTTGGGGATCTTCCCCGACGAGGGTAGAAATGAGAAGTGTAGAGCTGGTCTTTTCGAGTCTGTTGGGCTATAAATTACTGACTTGTGGGTCCCGCTTGAACTGGAGGGTTTTGAAAGAACCGGTCTATGAAACTTCTACTTTCGTTTGGTAGCCCCGTTTTGGAAATGTTTAACTAGTTGGAGCCCCATTTAAGGCCCAAGTAAGGCCCAATAACGACACACAACCGTAAATAATACGATGGGCCTAATAACTCAATATAGGATCTCCCACGAGCCCGATTACTTGCTTAAAAACGCGGCGTGGGCAAGGCCGCAGAAGATGAACGACGCGACAATTATTTTAAGAGTAGGGTTACAACATGGTCTCCAATAATATCTCTATTTCCATTTACAAAATTCAAACAGTTGATCTGAACAGCTCAACATGATATACATATTAAAATGTGCTTAGAGACCAAATTTTATATTTTTTTAGAATTTTTTTAAATAAGTACAAGATTACTATTTTAGGATGGTCCAGATGCAGTGATTTTGTACCTATCTAAAAAAAGTAAAAAAATTTCAAAAAAATATAAAATTTGGTCTCTAAGCACATTTTAATATGTATATCATGTTGAGCGGTTTGGATCGACTGTTTGAACTTTGTAAACGAAGATAGAGACGTGGGATATGATTGAGACACAAAACCAATGGTGCATTTTAACCCTACTCTTATTTTAATTGCCTCCCTCTAATTTTTTGTATTATACGGTTATTTTCATTTTCTTTCTTCTTGTTATTTTTTTCAAAATGTTCACATTTTTAAAACCATCCTTTTGCAAAATTTTAAAAAAAGTATATGAAAGTGCAAAGTACATATCATGCGTATGTTTATTGTCGTACGATGTTTCGGCATATATGAAATTGCGTCTCACAATATTACACGCACGAAATACGACACATTATATATGAATGACATGTCTATGTGCAAGTTCTTTTTCGTGTAGTGCAAAAGTCATAAGAGCATCACGATGTATTTTGATGGTATGTGTTGATTTTCAATATCAAATTGTTCATACAATTATTTATTTTTTAGATGCAATTTTGAATTTCGGTAAAAATTAATACTCAACTTTTATTGTATTAAAATACTGTATGAGTATCAAAATGTTGTTTGGATTACTGATATTATAACAACTTAACAAGTAACAAGAATATTACCCGGTTGTGTATTACTGTCTTAGATTTCAATTCCATTACCGATTTGGTCTATATGTACACCTGACTCGAATATTATATTAGAATGTATTAAGATCGAAAAGAACGCTAACAACGAAAGCACTCTGCTGGACCGATACTGACACTGAGCTTTAAAGATACTTTTGTAGTGAGCAAGTACAGATGCAGAAAGGATCGTATAATATTAGGCCTACCGTTGTAACAGTCCCTGTACCGTTGCAACGGTCAGCACCACTTAATTCTTCTTTCTCAGCTCTCTATAAATAGAAGCTGTACCAATATTTGGATTTAATCTTTAGCCGCTCCCAACTTCAATACTTCATATTTTCAGATCTAGAGAAAGTCGTTATTGCTTGTGCACTTAAACTTCAATACTCACAATCAATCTCAAACTTATTCAATCAATACAACAACTCTTAGAGTAATCATGCGTGATCAAATCAACTACTACTTTGAGCCTTGTTGCTCACCTAGCAATCCTTGAACCCTTTGTTGTTCGGATTGTTTTATTTGAACCTTTAGTACTCGGGCTCGGGCCGTGTGACTTCCCAGAAGATTGTAAGGGCTCACCGATTCCACCTTCTATTCTAATCCATTGGGTAAAGAAATGCACGTCGTCTCAAAGGTCGCGGGCCCTGGAGACGTAGACATTAGTGCCGAACTCCGTAAATAACTCTCGTGTCAAGTGCCTCTAAATGTGAGTGTTTACTTGCCTGTATTTTTGCACGGTCAACTCTATGTAGCATTGTCAAGAGAAAAATATTGACAGCAAACAACACATGTACTTGTAAAACCTTGTGGAAATAGTAATGCATATGAATGAGTTTTTACTAAGAATGTTGTATACCGAGAAGTTCTAAGAGCACAATAAGATAAGGTAAATATTAAGCATAAATTGTTAACTTCAAATATTTAACTAAATTTCTCAATAACTTTTTTTTTTAATCTAACCGCCGAGCAGATGTGCTAACACTTCTTGTTCTTGCATTAATTCTTTTTAATTATTGTTCATCAATATTTGTATTATTTCTTTTTTTTTTTGTTAGTGCTACTGTTGTTGCTTGTAAGCATGTGGTGCTATTTGCTTTATTTTCCTCAAAACAATTAATTTGAATTATCATTTGAACATGCATGTTTCCATTTCAGTTTGTCCTTTTTTTTAGTTTGATATTTTTTACTATTAATTTTTAATGATCTCTTCAGTAGCTGTATTATTTTTCATGGCACTATATGAGCAAAATCTTTTTTTTCTAATTTCTCTAACAGTGTGCGTCTTAACCAAAATAGACACTGTTACCGAATTTCTTTTGGGAATTTTGGAAAGTGAAGCTCGGTTGTCGAAAAATGAAAGCACGTTATCGGAAAAAAAAATAAAGAAGATGATTGAAAAGCCGGATAATTTTCTATCCTGAAGAGAGAGAAAAATTAACCTTTTCTGGAAAAATGCGGAAAAATTAATATTTCTGAAAAAAGATAAAAATCAAAGTAAAAAAAAGGTAAAATTTAAATTGATGTGAAGCTGTGAAGGACGTCATATTTTTTTTTTCTTTTCTTGAAATTGAGATTTGATTTCAAGGTTTGCTTCTTATTAATTTATTGACTATTTACAAATCGTTAAATTCATAAATTCTTTTGGATTTTTTATTTTTTGTATAAAAAATTAATTTTTGACAAAAAAAAAATTGTGTATGAAATTATAGAAGAAACTATTTTATGTTTTGTGTACAATTTGTATGAAAGTATAATTTGTGTATAAGTTGCTCAGATGAAATTATTACGAATATGATTTTTTTTAAAAATCACAGGTCAAAATTTTAATAAAGAAAATATTAATATGTTATGTTTTACTTTATAGACATATCATTTCTATTTATATTAATGATTTATTGCATAAAAATGAATTTAAATAGTGAAAAATCTTATAATCTTGTGTTATAGAGATTCTTTTAAAAAAAATATGATGTGTACTCAGTTAGCCCCCTATACTTAAAATTGAATTTCGCTTTGTATTTGTCTTTCAATAAGTGAATAGGGATAGTAAATGGAATGAGAAAATACACAACGATACATAATGAAAGAAAAACATAAGAGAACAGAATATAACATAATGAAAAATATAAACCAATAATAGAAACAACGAAAACATAAAATTAAATTAAACAACGAAATAGAATGAAAAAAAAACATAAAATAAAACCAATAATAGAAATAAAGAAAATATAAAATGAACAAAGAAAACTACAAAAGACAGTGCACTGAAAACGAAACTAAACAAATTAATCCACTGACCTTTGAAAAATATAAATTGAAGAAATTAAAAAACGAAACTGTTGTTGTTGAGATAACTCCACCGTCTGCAAATCTATTTTTAAAAAAAGGCAAAAAAAGGCAAAAAAAAAGGCAAAAAAAATTAAAAAAAGGCAAAAAAAATATTATTCCGGGATGACGCAGGGGCAGTGTTAATTCAGCTTTGGGATTAATGGTGAAAGTATTTGAACGGTTCTGATTTTCCAAAAAAAAAAAAAACGCAAAAAGTTGACATATCTCATATTTGAGACTTGAGAGGATGCAAATTCTTTACATCTTTGTTTGTTATTCGTTCAAAGCTGATCTGGCGTCAAAAAAGAAGTGATTGGGTCAAAGCTGAGTTGGCATGGTATATTGGCCTTTCGAAAATACATGTGCCCTTTCGTAAATAGAAACAGACGTAAGCGGGTTCTAATTTGAGTTCCCAAATATTTTTTTTGCAGATGCTAATTATGAGCCTTCCATCGTAGTTGTCAGTTCTCACATAAAAAAAACGAGGGTCCAACATATTTCTCAATTTCGCCTTTTCTTATGCTCTATTCGATTCAAAATTAGGGGCGATCCTCTTTCTTCTTGCAATGTCGGAAACGGAGCTCTAGGCAAGCCGGTTTTCCTCTTTTCTTCTTGCAATGTCTGACAGTTCTCAAAGTGTCTGGCGGTGTAGTATCGATCTCCTCTTAAGTGGGTGAAAAATGACTTCAACAAATGATAAATTGTCTAGACTCCTGTGGTTTAACGAATTATTTTAGTTAGCATTTAGAAAAATTAAAAATCAAATAAAAAATAACCGAAAGTTAACAGATACAGAGATCTAGTATATGAGTCCTACAGTAGTACACAATACTAAATTATTAAATGAATGGTAATGATTTTTTATCCATAGAAATAAGATTGTGTGATAATTTTTTATCCATAGAAATTATTAAATTCAAACATACAAAAATATAAAGAGTGTCTTGTTTCCAACAAATATAGAAAGTTCTGAGCCATTGAGTCCGATTCAAAATATATGAATCTGACTCAATGGTCCATATTCAAATAGAGGAGGGTTCAAATGCCTCCATTTTTTGTGCCTCCATCATGCCTCCATTTTTAAAAACTTAAATAACTCAAAGTTTAAAACTTAAACGTCAAAATAAAACCGTTAGATGTGATCTATGTTATTTTCTCTCTGTGCCCATAAAAATTTATCACATTTCGATTTTGCTTTTATATGAATCAATAAGTTGAAAAATCAACGTCTAAAAATTATCCGCATTTGTATACATTTTTATAAGCTCAAGATGACAATCAAAACAAAGTTGAAATGCCATAATTTTTTACATGTGCATAGATAAAATGATATAGTTCATATCTAACGGTTTTATTTTGAATTTTAAGATTTAAATTTTGAGTTATTTAAGTTTTTAAAAATGGAGGCATGATGGAGGCACAAAAAATGGAGGCATTTGAACCCTCCTCATTCAAATATTACGTTTTTCTAAGATCATATGTGGACCAGAACTTGATTATTCTCTAATCGGACGATCCAGATCCAAAAAAAAAAAAAAAATCTGAATCATTGAGTCTGATCCATAATATTTGAATCGGACTCATAATATTTGAATCAGCCACCAATAACGTAATTATTCCTTTTTTCTGATCTTCTTCTGAGATTTTTGTTTCGGATCGTCTGTGACAAAAAGTGTGCACTGTAATATATAACGGATAAGATAAATCTATGAAGCATAGTGACAAGATCGCATATTATACTCGAATAATTTGTCTTTTTTGTGACTCCGAACTAAACGTCTAATTATTCGGTTGACCGAACTTTGACCAAATTAAACTCGAATAATTCACGAATTTTATGAACTTTTCCTAAATTTTTCCTAGAATATATATGTTTTTGGTTTTTCTTTTTTTCTTCTCTCTTGCAGAATTGAGATCTCTAATACGAATAATTCTAAATCATTCTCGAATTATACCCGAATATTTCTGAACTATAAATTTTTTACCTCACCAAACCGAATCTAAATAATTCATTTGTCACTGTGCTATGAAGCCACAAAGGTGCAAGGTAGTAATGAGTAGAACTAGGGTGCTCTTAAGCTCACCAAAGTTTTGGTGAGCTTAACTCTAAAACTCATCAAATCGATTTCAAATGACAAATCCGAACCGTTGAAACCCGCCTACCTTACGTGTGATGCATCTACATGTGAAATTTTTAAATATTCAAATTAATTTAGTATAAAGTCAAGCGGTCAAAATTAGAAGGTTAATAAATTAATTTTAGTGCATTCATTTTTGAACGTTTTTTGATCGCTTGACTTTATACTAAATTAATTCGAATGTTTAAAAATTTCACATGTAGATGCATTACACGTAAGGTAGGCGGGTTTCAATGGTTTGAATTCGTCATTTGAAATTAATTTGATAAATTTTAGAGTTAAGCTCACCAAAACTTTGGTGAGCTTAAGAGCACCCTAGTTCTACTCGGGTAGTAATTGATATGGTGAACGCAATTCCTTCCTTTCTACGCTCTGAACGCACAGATATCAGAGCACTTCAATCTTTAGATGGGACCTCTGCTCAAGCCCAAGGGCCTTCGACTCAAAAAAAAAAAAAAAACCTCTGCTCAAGAGTCCGTATCCTCTGAGATATCTCATATTTTGCGTGACCGACGTGTCCGGTGACTATTCGGGAATACCGTAGGGGCCAGTATTATTTGAGCTTTGAGATTCGTGCAGGAAGTATTAGAACGGTCAAGATTTTCCAAAAAGTCACGCAAAATATGAGATATCTCAGAGGATGTGAATTCTCTGCTCTAGGGGCAGTGGGTTCCACCTTGTTATAGGAACGGCCCCGCGACAGTTTCTGCTGACCAATTACAGGGAGACAACAAGCAACAGATTTATGTGCTCATCTTGGTGTGGCCTTATGATAAAGCCGACATTCTTAAAAATACCCAAAAAGAAAAACAAATTATTAATAATAACCAGATTTTTGGAAAAATTTTAAAAA
Organism: Carex rostrata; assembly: GCF_964058835.1. Lineage (NCBI taxonomy): Eukaryota > Viridiplantae > Streptophyta > Magnoliopsida > Poales > Cyperaceae > Carex > Carex rostrata. The sequence continues at coordinate 6,451,085 of NC_135918.1, forward strand.
TGCCCAAACCGCCTCAAAATTCGGCAGTCCGGAATTTTTATTCCAAACCGCCTATTTTCCGGGCGGTCCGAGATTTTTTTTTTGCTTTTTTTGCTTTTTTGCAAATCAAATTTGTATATCTGGTTAACATAGCAAAACACCTTCAAAAATCGTGAAAATTGACCGACATGTAGTCTTGACATCGTAGAACAGGACTGTGAAGTTTCATACAAAATCTCCTAATAGATTGTGAGATATCAGCTCTCAAAAATTACCCGAACTGTTGAATATTTCATTCTGAGCCCAACTTTGCACATCTGCCTAACATAGAAAAACACCTTCAAAAATTGTGAAAATTGACCAACATGCAGTATTGACATTATAGAATAGGACTGTAAAGTTTCATACAAAATCTCCGAATAGATCGTGAGATATCGGCTCTCAAAAATTGCCCGAACTGCTGAATATTTCATTCTGAGCCCAAGTTTGCACATCTGCTTAACATAGAAAAACACTTTCAAAAATCGTGAAAATTGACCGACATGCAGTCTTGACATCGTAGAACAGCACTATGAAGTTTCATAGAAAATCTCCGAATAGATCGTGAGATATCAGCTCTCAAAAATTGCCCGAACTGCTGAATATTTCATTCTGATCCCAAATTTGCACATTTGCGTAACATAGAAAAACACCTTCAAAAATTGTGAAAATTGACCGACATGCAGTATTGACATTGTAGAAAAACATGATCTATTCGGAGATTTTCTATGAAACTTCATAGTCCTGTTCTACGATGTCAAGACTGCATGTCGGTCAATTTTCACGATTTTTGAAGGTGTTTTTCTATGTTAAGCAGATGTGCAAAGTTGGGCTCAGAATGAAATATTCAGCAGTTCGGGCAATTTTTGAGAGCCGATATCTCATGATCTATTCGGAGATTTTGTATGAAACTTCACAGTCCTGTTCTACAATGTCAATACTGTATGTCGGTCAATTTTCACATTTTTTGAAGGTGTTTTTCCATGTTAAGAAGATGTGCAAAGTTGGGCTCAGAATTAAATATTCAGCAGTTTGGGCAATTTTTGAGAGCTGATATCTCACGATCTATTTGAAGATTTTCTATGAAACTTCACAGTCCTGTTCTACGATGTCAAGACTGCATGTCGGTCAATTTTCACGATTTTTGAAGGTGTTTTGCTATGTTAACCAGATATACAAATTTGATTAGCAAAAAAAGCAAAAATCTGAGAAAAAAAAAATAAAATAAAATCTCGGACTGCCCGGAAAATAGGCGGTTTGGAATAAAAATTCCGGACCGCCGAATTTTGAGGTGGTTTGGGCATTTTTAATTTTTTTTTCCAAAAATATGGTTATTATTAATAATTTGTTTTTCTTTTTGAATATTTTTAAAAATGTCGGTGATAAAGCTCTAACATTGTTCATAATAGTGTACGTCACAGTAGCAGTCACATGGATAAGGCCGCAGCAGCTAAACGAGAATTATATTAATTGCCTAGTCTATGTAATTTCTTTAATTACGATAACTCACTGTGACAAACGAATAGTACATGTTCGGTTCAGTGGAATTAAAAATTCGTGATTTGAGTATGATTTGATACAAAAAAAAGCAAAAAAAAAATAACTCCAAAAATATATTAAAAAAATTCTAAAAAATAAAAAATTCACTTTTTTTTTTGTGCTTTTCTCGCGAATAATCCGTGACTCGTGTTTTATTCATGCTGGATAGTGCAAAAGTACATTGGAAATGTGGCCTGCCATATCATGCGTATGTTTATTGTAGTACGATGTTTTAGCATATATGAAATTGCGTCCCACAATAGTACATGCACGAAATATGACACATTATGAACGACATATCTAATTGCAAGTTCTTTTTCATGTAGTGCAAAAGTCATAAGAGCACCGCCATATGTTTTGGTGACGTGTTGATTTTCAATTCACGTGAATAAACTTCTTTTTATATCAAATTGTTCTGTCCTTCAAAAAAATTTAAAAATGTCCTTCAAAAACAAATTGTTCATACAATTTTTTTATTTTTGAGATGCAATTTTGAATTTCGGTAAAAATTAATATTCGACTTTTATTGTATGAAAATATTGTCTGAGTATCAAAATCTTGTTTGGATTACTGATATTATAACAAGTAACAAGAATATAACTATCATATGCGATACCGCGGGAGATAGAATACTCCTAATGAAGTGAAAATTAATTTGAAATCTATTTTAAATATAAGAATTTGCTTTAAAATTTGTGTTGAATTAAAATAGATAGCTCAAATTTCATTCTACATGGTCATGTATTATGAATGCGTATCCTCTGCATTAACTCAAAAGGAAATATTTTAAGTTAAAGAATCTCAATCATCTGATTTTAAACGGAGCCAATCTGTCTCCTGTCAATAACATAGATGATCCTTAAATATTAGTGCGGATTTAATCCTCACGAATCTTAAAATAGATCGGATAGTCGAGATGCATTAACTTAAAAGATTCTCTTAAATCTTTTGAGTTAATGCGGAGGATACGAATTCATGTATTATTGCCCTAGATTTGAATTCCATTACCGATTCGGTCTATATGTACACCTAACTCGAACATTATATTATATTATATTAGAATGTATAACTATAACTAAATTTTCAATGGAACGGTTAAATATATTGAGAAGAACGCCAACAACAAAAGCACTCAGCTGAATTGATACTGACACTGAGCTTTAAAGATACTTTTGTAGCGAGCAAGTAAAGATGTAGAAAGGAGCAAGTAAAGATGTAGAAAGGATCGTATAATATTAGGCCAAGATTAAGAAAAGGTGTTTTAAACTTACGCTGTTTGTAGTTGGAGTTCGTGCTGGATAGAATGTATCCAACCTGTCACCCAAGAACTTTTTTATTTTGTTTGGGCTACCTTTTCCTTTAATCAACCTAAGGAACACTTATAGCTCAAAATAAATTAAGATATAGTGGGTCTTTAGTGAAAGTTTTAACATAGAGAGTTGCTAACGATCGTCCTATACAAGATTCATCATATTATTTTATTTAAAAGTTCGTGCATATATACATAGTTTACTGTTAGAGGCGGAGTTACACATGAAAATTTTATATAATTGATCTCTATTCATATTTTATCTCTATAGTTTGAAAGTCTAGTTTTGCCAATGTTCACTGCTAAAATATATAGAATTAATTTATACATCTTCGACTAAAAAAAAAATGAACCGGCGAAATCATTATTCTTTAATGTAGTTATTCTTTCCGAGAATCACTGATTGAAATTATTTTGTAGATGGTCAATTTTTAGTTTCCTACCAAAAAAATGAAATGGAAGTTTTTTTTTGTGTGCAAATTCTCGTCATTAAAAGTGTAGCTATATCAAATAAGAAAAATAAGACAGGTTTAAAACTAAATTAGAAGATTCTTATGAATAATTTAAAATCAAAACTGTTGGATTTATCCTTTTTTTTATAAAAAGAGGGGGGAGATATATTTATAGCTACATAAATTTCTCCGCATCATATTTTGGATGTTTCTCGATTTTTTTTATCAAACATTGCCTTGTTAATATCCAAGGGTCCAACACTTTTAAAAAAAACTGTCAAACGAATTGTCAGATTGACTGATTGATTTGTTATTCTCCTCAAATGAACTGATCTGTCCTGTGCCGCCTCTTATGGCATCCAGCTCAACAGTACCTCCGGTCTCCAGAACAAAATCATTCTCTCCAGTTTTTTTCTGACGGATGTCTCCATTTTTGCATGTTGGGCCGCATGCCAGGTCGATGGATTTGTAATCTCTTATATCAAAATTTGAGATATATGGCGTAAGCATGAACTGGGAGGTCAACAATGAGAGTCCAAAGTAAGAAAAGATTGCTAATTAATTACATATGGTACTTATAAAATGAGCAATTCAATTGTTGAAGTAGTGTGTCAGAGAGAGTGGGGCAACGTGGAAAAAGGATTTCTCCAGTGCTATTAACAATGGAGGGAAGTACATGTTGAATAGTTGGCTGTTTGGTTCCTTTGGGCATATTTTCCAAAGGTTAGTTGGCTACTTGGCTGAAGGGTTGGTATATATACTGTACTTGATAGAATAAAGAGGTGAAGATACTATTAATATTTTTATTGATATCCAGCTCATAGATCCCAAAAATTAAGTTGTGATACATATGCACAATTTTCTTTTCCAAAGCCAGCTGGTTGCCCAAAGATGCCATGGTCTTTCTTTTTTCCTGAAAAATGTTTCTTTGATTAAGAATGATGCATAATATTTGTCATATAATAATTCTGTTTGTAGATTGATATTTTTTTTATATTGGTTTTAAGTGTTATTATATACCAGAGTTCCTATCCACAAATTTGCACAATACTTGGTTACAGAAAAATAAGTATATAACAACTAGTTAACTATAGACCCATGACAAAATAATTTCTCATCAGCATCATGTCATACAGAAAGCTAAAATAAAATGGAAAATTTACAAATTATAATGTTGAAAAATAAAATACTCTGCTTAAAATTGATGATCAAGAATAATTGTCAGCAATAATACAAAAATTAACATAATTTTCTCTGCTCTTTCTCTTGCAAACCTCACAATATTACAGAATTACATGAGGTATTGCAGGAAATCTTTTGCACACAATACTGTGCTCTGATCTTAACAAGTTCATGTTAGTTTCAATTTTTGAACTCCATCTTTTTTTCTTCTTTTTTTTCAGAATGGTTGTGTTTGGTTTCTTTATGTACAGAGGCTACTTGCACCTGCTTTCATGAAATTGCTTCTAAAGTTCAATCTTCATATCCGATGATGATGGTCCAGAACCTAAAAGCAACAACAGTGAAATTTATCAATTGACATCTCTTTTTATTTCCAAAAAGCAATTTTTCTTTTAACTTTAAAGGACTATGGACTTCATATTTCCTATTTGGTCTCTACACTACCTCTCTTTTGCGTTTTGCCTGGCACACATATCAAGTAAATTTATAATTAATGCTACCAAAGGTAAATGCATAAAAAGGGAATTGCTATGTGACTATGTAACATTGCTACTAACTTCTAAGCTTGTCCATTTTCATGCAAAAAGCAGGGCGAGATTCCAAAAATTTACCTACTTCAAGCATTCTGGGTACAAAACAAAATACAAAAGTTTCAAGGGTATATAAGAAAAGGTCTCAAAATTTGTACCTTGGAAGCTTTGAGAGGATAAAGCACCCTCTTGGTTCTGAACAAAACCCATCTGAACTACACTCTGAAGATCATCCTCCCAAAACCCCCCAATCTGTAGAGAAATAAAATAATTTGTTAAAGCATTATAGATCTCTTAAAAATTGACTAAGCACAGACCAAGTTAGTTTATTAGCCTGCATGTACTGGTATTGGATGAGTTAAATTTGACACACAAAAAGTTGTTTCAAGAATTGCAAGAGTATTTTTTTTCTATAAACATTCTATTGTGAGGAAAATAGTTTTTTCTTAATGTAAACTTTGAATCATCATAACTTTACTTTAGTGTGGCTGCAAAAAATCTTGCAGATATTATAAAGAATATAATTACTAATATACTATTAAGCACTATCAGTTTTTCAAAAAAAGAAATATGAACTTATGAACTGTAAATAAGAATATTTGAGGGAAATCAAAATCAAAAGGTATTTGGCAAAACAAGCACAAGAAACAAGATAGTCTTAATGTCTCAGGTTAAAAAAAATCCTTAAATAATAACTTTGGTGTAAAGCCAACTTCGTTATTGTTACTGGCACAACCAACCAAACGAAATTGCTATTTACCTGAGCACTGGTATTCCCAAATCCATCAAAAGGCAGATTACTAGCCGGTTGCATACCAATATTAGAGATGCTATTGGCTGTTAGTAAACTGTTAAGTGGGCCCGCTTGAGGCTGATTCGGGTATGGAAAAGCTGAAGGGTAGACTTCTTGTTGCATCGACCTGTCGCAAGCTTGATGCATCTGAGAAAACACACAAAACCCAAATTATAAGGAAAATAAACAAAAAACAATGACTTACAAAATTAAAATGAATTGAGATTTTAAGATGAGTTCCAGTGAAAGTGAAAATTCTATATTTGTCTCTCTAAAAGATCATATTATCATCAATGCGGCAAAGGCATTTCTTTGATGGTTGTGCTCCTCATTAAGGATGTTCATAAAGTATTTAAATTTTTCAAGAGAAATTAATTGTGAAAATTTTGGGATCTTCAAAACAAGTAGGACTGGGATAGAAAATGTGAATTATAGGCTTAAACGAAGAGATATGGAGCAAGAAGCTTACATCTTTTCGAAGAAGGTTATCCATGTTACAATCCTCTGGTGCATCAACTGTTGCAAGCTTCATGGACAAGAACTTAAATAAAAAAAATTAAATAATGTCAGCAATTTGGGTAAGGAAAACATTTACAATTCCAAACTTGTGATTCTTTAAAATTATCCAGGTACCTCAACTTGTCGCTGCAACGATTGTACGTAGTTGATTATCTCGTCAAGCATAACAGCTTTTCCTGTTACCTACCATTCAATTTAGCAAAAGAAGGGAAAATGTGAGATCAAATTACAATTCAGACCCACTTCTTTTATATCAAAGGCCACCACTTCCCTCATTTTACAAACTTATGTCATCCCTTCTTATCTTTTTATTCGAGCTATTTCTGTAATATCAAACAGGGAGGGGCTTTTCTAGAACTAACACATAAATAGAACAAACATGCTTACTTTATTACAGCCAGGTACAAGGTCCTGCAAGAGCTTCATCCTTTCACTAATTTTTTCTCTTCTCACCTAACAACAGCATACCAACCATTAATAAATTAATCGAAAAAAGAGAAAAAATTAACATAGATTCAATTTGGAAAGTTTAAAACCTCAATTAAATCAAAACACAATGTGGAAAAGAAAACCCATCAGAAATAAAGAAAGTATATATAATTATTCACAATTGACATGCTAGCGAGCAAGGATAATGCATACCAGTATATCTTGAAAATTTATAAAGTGCATATCAGAAAGAAATAAACAACAATACAACAAAATTAAAATTGAGAATTTAAAAGAAGAAAAATACCCTTTCAGCAAGGCTGTGACTATCAGTGGCTTGACCTCTCCTGGCGCGCACATGGATATAGTCTTTAAGCGGCTCAGCCGGTTTTGAATCAGTGTTATTACTATCATTTTCATTTTTATTTTCTCTATCGTCATTATTATTTTCTGAGCTGTTACTATTATTCTCTTCTACACCTCCCTTTTTCCCCCCTAATTTACAGTCAGGTTTGCACCGTTTTGCACTTGGGTCCTCCTCTGACATCTAAAAATTTTGGGGAGAAGAACAAAATAATTCTATTAGATTTCATATGTATACATAAATAGAAGTGATGACAATGGAACATTTTCTGAATCTCCCTATAAAATTCAGAAATTCCAATGGCAGACCCAGTTAACAGAGGAGTCATTTTTACTTTTCAAAATTTCACTATACTGGAAAAAAGCAATTAAAAAGTTGGAGAAGAGTAAAAGGCTTCTCCATGATTATGAACCAACTTTAATTAGGATTTTTCTTTTTTGAAATGATTTAGTTAGAAACTTTGGTACTTTCCCTTCAAAGTAGTTATATGTACGAGACACCTTGAAAAATAAAACAGAGACATCTTGAAATAATTCTTCCATACTTATTTGACTTGTTATGATATTATTTTTCAACCAATTTTATCCCAAGCAAAAAAAAGAGCGCGCATTAAACCAAAACAGAGAGTAAGAGCAGAAACACTTGAGAGAAATGAAATTGAAAAGTACCTTAGAATTAGCGGTGCCAGAGGAGGCTAGAGAAGCCTCCTTCCCTTTCCCTTTAACCCCAGCCTTTCTCTTCCTCCCATTATTAGCACCACCGCCACTCTCTTGCATTGTTAATTCCCCTTCTAACTGGGCCCCGCCAGTCATCCCTGCATCCATGAGAGACTGGCTGCTTGACACACGCGATAGCTGTCCAGACACAGCCATGTGGGGCCCACTGCCAAAGCAGGACATCCTCGCGGCGCGCTCCGTAAAGCCCTGATCAGGCGGGAAGGGCATTGAGTTCGGGTTCATGCTCGGTAAGGAATGAAGCGAGCTCTTGGGAGGAGAACTCAGAGGAGTGCTGTAACAAGAGGTGTTTGTGCTGTGGTCCCCACCAGCAGCCAAGCTCTTGTTGTTGTTGTTGTTGTTGCAAATGGTGCCAAGGCGACCAATGAGTTCACGGATTACAAGGCTGTTGGTGTGGCCAGGAGGCGGAGGAGCTGTGGAGGGAGAGGAGACCATGGAGCTGATAGCAGAATCGAAGTGGTCCAGTACAGGTTGGTGATCGTAGTTGAGAGAGAGGTAGGAGATAGAGTTGAGGTCCGTGTCCATTTGGGAAAAAAGGTCTCTTTCCATTGGAAGAAGCGGTGGTTGGAAGGATAAACTATGTATAGAATTAAGAGAGAGAGAGAGATGTAGGGAATGGTGGTATAATGGTATATGAATGAACGAATGAATGAATTAGAGAGGTTCGTTCCTCGAAGAAAAAGTGGAATGTGAGAGGAAAGACGGGGAAGAAGTGGAGTTGTTGACCTTTTCGGTTTATATATAAAGAAAAATTTTGAAGAAGCGAGGGAGAAGAGAGAGAGGTGACGGGCCGTGAACGGAAAATAAATTAAATTACAGGAGGCAGACTCCCCTTTGCAGCGGGAGCGGGGAAATAAAGGGCCTTTCTTTTTTTTCTTTTTTTTCTTTTCTTTTTATTTAAATTTTCTTTCATTTTTTTTTGGGTTTATATATAAAGTGGAAATGTGGAAGGTAACGGCGTATATTTCCTCAAAAAGAAAAAATGGTAACAGCATATCTCTGTTTATATCCGGAATGTCTGATCAGAAATTCACACGAATGTTAGAGGATTCTGGACATTCTATCTTAGACTAAATTGGTCCGGATTATGATCTTGTCTGAATCTAAATAGAACTATTATGTAATTTTAGAGATTCAACATGAGTGAGGTAATGATATAATTCATATTATACATTGTTCACACTTCAACTCGTATTACTATTTTTAAAGTTCAAACAACATATTACACAGTTGTTCATAATTCATGTGTCTATTTTTAAAGTTTAAACTGTCGATCTAAACAGTTTAATATTGTCTTCGTATAAAAATGTACTTGTAGACTAAATTTGACATGTTTTAGGAATATTTTTACTATTTTTATATAGGTAGAAAATTACTTAAATTGAAAATTCTGAACCATCGATTCAAAAATAATGATTTTCTACCAATTTAAAAAATTCAAAAGAACTATATAATTTGTTCTCCAAGTACAATTTTATAAGAAGATTATGTTTAACAATTCAACTGTTTTAACTTTATAAATAAAGATATAAAATCATAGTAGAGATTGATCCGGAATATGCATATTACCATAACCTCACTCTCATATCATTGCTATAATCTCATACTAACACTGTAAAAAAATTCTTAGTTGTTGCAAATCTGAGTTGCATGAAACTTAAAATTCCATGTACTGATAACAATTCAATTAAAAAAAAATGTACTGATAACAATGACAGGCAAATTAAGCTTTGGTAATATATAGGTGACAAAGGCTGCTTATTTAGATGACAAATTTCTTTCTACTAATACATAAATGGCATGTCTTTATGAACACCATGTCACCATTGCTTGAATAGGGAAAAGGTTTGGCAGGCACTGAGGCAAACGTAGAGGGAAAAGACACTGGATGTCGTGTCGGGATATAGCATTTGATAATGTATGCTCGATTTTCGAGTTTTGACCAAGGCGATTAAAAACTACACATATTTTCCGTAATAATTAACTACAATTTACAAGACAAGGAAGCTTGCTATTGCTTTTTCAGGTTGATTAGATGGAACTCATATCACCTGAGGTAACAGAAATAATTTTGAGTTTAGATCCGGATTATTATACCGTGTTACATTTAAAAGTAGTTTTTGAGTAAATATTTTAACAGAGTAGTTTTGACTTCATGCAGTACACAGGCTATAGAATTAAAATAGAAATACATATGATTTTTGCGCTGCATGAAGTCAAAATTGCTCTGTTAAAATATTTACCCGTGGGTTTTCGTTTTCACTTTCGCCTCTCATTCCCTTCAACAAGGAATTAAAAGCTTCACTAATCAAACACTTCAACAGAATGCAATTAAAATACTAAAATAAAATCCATGCAAAGATATTGTACGGGGGTTTCCTGCTATTAATTTTTGCAGTCTGCTGCAAATGGTTGTATTATATACACCCTTTTGAAATTATTCTTCATTTGATTAACAGTCAAACTTAAACTATTGGAAATAATTTGCAAAATAATAAAAAAATAAACAAGTGGGCACTTACAGTGCATAAGGTGGAGGTAAATGGTGTTGAAAAAGATGAAAAGCAAAGTCTCACCAATTAATTTATAATTCAAATTGTTTTATTCGGTGTGTGGAAGATTGAGGTGTATTGTCACCGAACAATGTATTATTAAATCTCTTTTGCCTATTTAATGGCGACTAATCAATTGTTAGTGCGGCTGGATTGTTGTTGACAGTCACATGCAAGTTGAGAGGCAAACAAAAGTTCATTTGGTAGATGTGGGCCCCACAAAACCCCCCTCTATCTACATACAATGTGGTTCTTTTGTAGCGTTACAAGAATAAAATTGTAGTGTGGTCGTTCTGTATCAAGTCCCGAAATTTTTATTTATACCCTTTTAAGAGAAAAATATCCTAAATTACGGGGAATTTGAAAAATACGAGAGTCTTCAAGCCAATTTGCTGCCCCCTCAAGAACCAAAATATATTTAATATTACAGTCGTTATTTGGGTTTTTGGTGAGCTGCCAAGCCAATCTGTGCCTTCCCAAGAATGGAGCCACATATTGGTTTGAAGGCCTTGATATTTTTCGAAATCTCCACAAAGCATGATTTTTTTTATTTTTTTTTTAATATGGTATAAATAAAAATTTCGGTATGAAGGAATGAATTCACATAATCACATTATGATATATTTCCAATTTTGAGTTAATTTGTGAAAATTCCGGACCGTTCAGATCTTTATTGCATGAATTTTAAAGCAACAATTAACATTGTCCCGATTCTAAATAGACACCAAATTAGTGGTGCAAACGGATCGGATAGTGATAAAACCATATCTGTATCCGTTTTTATTTTCCAGATATGAATACGGATCGGATATTAATCGGATACAGATATCCATTTTTTATAATAGTTAATGACATAATTTTTTTCATAATACATATTAAATTATATAATATATATCTACTATTCGGATACGGATAATTACAGTTCAAAACCATATCCGTATCCGCACGGATATTCGAATATCGAATATCCATATTAAATTTTTGGATACAGAGTCGGATATGGTCGGATAATATCCAAACCGTTTGCACCCCTACACCAAACTGAATATGACCACGGCTTTAACTAAATTGAAATTTTCAGTTATTTCAGAAGATACTGTGAAAATTAAAAAAAAAAAAAATTCAATGTTTTGGGTTGGTTATGTAATCCTGTCAATTAGTTGTACAGGCTTAGTCCACAGAAGATGCTTACAGTTTTTCCAACCCCTCTAGCTGTCTTTAGGTTAGAGTAATTTAATAGTCTATGCCTCCTTTTAATTTTATATTGCTTAAGTTAAACTTCATGCATTAGTTTACTAAGATCAAGGTGACATATGGTGAGAATAGTTTCTCGCCCGTACACCTTTTCGTTGGCACTTCTAATCAATATCATTGTTAATTTTTGAACTTTTTATGTGGCATTTATTACTGCGAACAGGGTGTTATTTCTTCGTTTCCGTTGTTGTTTTTCTTATAGAGTATGTTGGAACTATTTTTTTCTTTGAATCTAGATTATTTGATCTAAAATAAAAACATCCAAGTTTTTTTGTTCATATCATGAAGATTTATTTTTCGGTGATGTCAAGAAAATTAGTGGGGTATGTTTTTATAAATCAGACAGTTCACATTGAAAAAATAGAGACTTAGGACTTGTTCGACTGCCAGATGGGAACGGAAATGAGCATGGGTTCGGATCCAATTTGAATGGCTGAAACACTATGCGCATGAGAAAAAAAATTCACTCTGAGTGATTTTTTTTCCCATGAACACAATGGTAGCCGAACATACCCTTATACAATTTGTAATTGTTATTTTTTTACAATCTCAATCACTAAATTATTAAATGGATTCACAATTTCACATGTTTTATAAATGTATACAAGACATTATTTTAGTGCATATTTTAATTGTTTTGGATAAATATAAGAGTAAAGTATGACTTATTTTTTATGCAGTTGTGAAAATATGGCTGTATTAATTTTATAGCAACTTGACTTTTTTATTCGATATAAATTATTTATATTATATTATTTTTATGTCGTTATTATGTCCACTTTTCGAATTTTTGTGACTTTTCACCATTTTATTGATGACTTTAAATTTATTTTTCGTTTTTATGCACACTTGCATTATCTTTTAAATTGTTTATTTCTATATCTGAAATGAATTCTAAGTACTTCGAAAAAAAGGAAGTGTAATATTATTAAATAAAGCGCACGACAATTTTAATTCGTTATTATTAGCTAGCTGTCATGTCATTTTCTTTTCAAAGTTCCAAGTATAGTTTTTTTTTTTCATGTTCTTTTGTAATTCTTCATTGTGCTCCTTAATTTATTTTTTGTTTCCTTCGTTTTCTCTCTTTCGGATAAACCAAAAAACTATGTTTTGTGTGAAATTTCAAAAATATAAGAGCTGCCAATTCAATATGCGGCACCATTTATGGGGGGTAGATTGAATTGGAGGCTCTCCAAAAATAAAAAAATACACTGTAATATACTGATATTTAGGTTTAGGGCCCTCAAGAATGGAGCTGCATATTAAATTGAAGGTTCTTGTATTTTCGAATTCACCAATTTCAGAGATATTTTTTTTGGGTAAGTCTACGGTGCTATGGGTTGCATAGAGGGCTACGGTACTAGCTACGACTTAATATTCGAGTTTTCAAAATCCTAACGGTCGATCCGAATCGTTCATCTTGTTCTCCATATTAATATGTGTTTGGAAACCAAATTTTATATTTTTTGGAAATTTTTTACTAAAAAAATATCTGAATGGTGCATAATTTTTTAGATCAACTAATTTTCTACCTATCTAAAAAAATAGTAAAAAATTTTCAAAAAATGTAAAATTTGGTCTCCAAACACATATTAATATGGAGAACAAGATGAACGATTCGGATCGACCGTTAGGATTTTGAAAACTCGAATATTGAGCCGTAGCACTGTAGCTCTGTATGCAACCCATAGCACCGTAGCCTTATCTTTTTTTTTTAAGGTGGTATTAACAAAAATTTCGGGCTTTAGAGTTACCAAAGAATTGGGGATAATGATTTGCAACAGGTATTGCTACATTTGCGAAGGCCATACAAGATCAGTAGGCTAGGTATTAGTTTACCGTCTCGAGCAAAGTAGCAATGATTGGGGTCAAAGAAAAGGAAGGCCGGTTGTTGGTAAATGTAATGGTAAATTGGACGCATTATGGACTGATAAAATAACATTAAAGTAATATTATCGAACTCCAAACCCGTTAATCAAAAGAAAAAGTCTGTAGGTACGCTACAGGCTACACCGCTACAGGCTACAGCCTACAGCGCACCTTAAACCAGTTTTACAACTCTAGCAGACAAGTTATGAAATAATTGTTTTTTTTTTTTAACAAGGCATACGTAGAAAATCACCTGAACAGCTGCGCCTAAAGGTATCAAAATTTGAAGTATTCTCGGAGATTATGCTTGTGGTAAGTCTACGGTGCTATGGGTTGCATAAAGAGCTCCAGTGCTGCGGCTTTATATTTAAGTTTTCAAAATTCTAACGGCCGATCTAAACCGTTCATATTGTTCTTCATATTAATATGTGTTTGAAGGCCAAATTTTATATTTTTTGAAAATTTTTTACTATTTTTTTAAATAGGTAGAAAATTAGTTGATCTAAAAAATTCTGCACCATTCAGATATTTGATTTTCTACCTATCTAAAAAAATAGTAAAAAATTTCCAAAAAATGTAAAATTTGGTCTCGAAACACATATTAATATGGAGAACAAGATGAACGGTTTGAATCGACCGTTAAGATTTTGAAAACTCGAATATTGAGCCGTAGCACCGTAGCCTTACCCCTAGATTCTAGACCATTCGAAAACAAAAATCTATCTATTTAAAAAAAAATATATACTGATATACTTTTTATTATAAAGATCACGATGAGTAGCTCGGATTGACTGACCAACCTACACTTTTCAACGTACCAAAGTCTATCGAATTGGTTTTAAGCAATGAATATAAACCGTTGAAATCCATCTACTTTACAAGTGATACATGTACATGTAAAATTTTAAAAGTTTCAAATTCATTTAGTACAAAGTCAAGCGGTCAAAAAAAATAATGAAAAATAAATACATAAAACAACTTCTAAAACAATTTATAAAATGTTCATTTTTTTTTATCGCTTGACCTCGTATTAAATGAATTCGAAACATCTAAATTTTTTCATATACATGCATCTCTCAAAAAGTATACGGATTTCAACAATTTGGATTCATTATTTGAAGTCAATTCGATAGATTTTTAAAATTGTGCTCATCAAACTCTCTAGATGAGTACATCACACCCTAAATTTGCATTATATATATATATATATATAGTTAGACTGGGGTGCTATGGATAGCATAGTGGCCTCTATGCTACGGCTCAATATTTGAGTTTTCAAAATCCAAACGGTCGATCCGAACCGTTCATCTTATTCTCCATATTAATATCTGCATGGAGACCAAATTTTATAATTTTCTGAATTTTTTTACTATTTATTAAGCCACTTTGAAAATCGCTAATCCAACGGTTTTACTGTTTTGTGCAGCCACCGTTGGATCAACAATTTTGTAAAATACTTAATAAATAGTAAAAAAATTCAGAAAAATGTAAAATTTGGTCTCCAAGCAGATATTAATATGGAGAATAAGATGAACGGTTCGGATCGACCGTTTGGATTTTGAAAACTCGAATATTGAGCCGTAGCATAGAGGCCACTATGCTATCCATAGCACCCCAGCCTAACTCTATATATATATATATATATATATATCTTTAAAACTTCAGTCAATTCTTTTATCAAGAGTGCTTTTGAGTTATTCGATCATTAGTCAATTTATAAATTCCGTAAACAGTCATTTGGCATTGGTTGCGAGAACTTAATATTTATTACTTCTAAAATATGAAATTTTCATTCTATCTTTTCCTAAAAGAAGCTTTGAAATGAGCATAAAAACATATGAAGTAGATATATTAATTCCGTATGTACGTATTTGTTTTAATTTTTGTAATTAAGTAGCATGAACTTGTCACTTTAAATTTGTTAGGAGCTTAAAGCACGTCTGAGGTACAATTATTCTATATGATGAAGACATCATTGTGCAATGTCGATCTCAGTCCAACACAACAACAACTATACTTGTTGTATTCTAATTGAAGTTGAATCCAAAATCGTCTTGTAATATGACATGACACCGTTGTCGATATTAGGGGTGCAAACAGATCGGGTACGGATCGAACAGTGATAAAATTATATCTGTCTCTATTTTTATTTTTTGGATACGTATAGAATATTAGATGGATATGAATACAGACTGGATATTAAATGGATACGGATACAGATACTTGCTTTTTATAATAGTGAATAACGTAACTTTTTTCATAATATATATCTATTATTCGGATACAAATAATTAAAATTTAAAACCATATTCGTATCCGTATGGATATTCATATATCTGTATCTAATTTTCGAATATGAATTCAGATACGGATAATATATGACTTGTTTGCACCCCTAATTGACATCTTTACTACATAATCATACATCCTACATAATGATCATGAATGCAATAATTCATGATAACTAAAAGGACATTCAAGTGATAACGACATTCTAAATTTAATGTGAAAATATTGCTATATTATTGTGAAAAATAAATTTAATGCGTAAAAACATTCTCATCTTTTGACTCTTATTTTCGACCAATATTGTTGTTCTCTTTGTTGAAAACGTGTAATTAGCAAAAAAATATTTTGAAGTTTCAAATTTTATTTGCCAATTTATTAATTACACACAAGAAATTGGCAGAATACATTTAAATTGATAAAAAGAATAGTTTAAGCGCAATAAAATTCTCTCACTTTGGTGTAGTATATGTCATTGGTTTGTTACATTTAAATGTCAGACCTGGCGAAAAAAAATTACAATTAAATTAGCTGCAAAAAGAAAACAAAATGACAAGGAAGGGAGATTTAAGTCCACTATCAGTAAAATATAAGTTCACATCTTAATTATTAATGTAAATTTTTTATGTACCGGGGATATATATGAAAGAATACTCCAAAACTATCAGCCTCTTGTTCCTTTTTTTTATTAATAGGAAATATAAAAAGAAAATATCGATAATAGATTACGTTTAGGTGAAATTTTGAAAAATAAGAAGAACGCATTCAGATATTGTAGTAGGACGTTATAAATTATAACGTCCAGTTAATTTAATCGCTAATTATCTAGAAAAACAGTGTAGTTGGACGTTGTGAACCATAATGTCCAAATACATTTTTTTTAACTTCAGTTCTAACTGCAGCTGTTGTGAGATTTTTTTTTACGAAAAAAATAATGTAGCTGGACGTTATAAACCATAACGTTCAGTTATAGTGTTTTTATTTTTATTTTTATAATCATTAGTAATTAAATTTTTTGAACGTTATGGTTTATAACGTCCAACTATAGTCTCTAGAAGTTATAAACCATAACATCCTTCCTATATTTCAAAATTTCATAAAATATTATTCTATTATTATTATTATTATTATTTTGTTTTTTCTATTAATAAAAAAATCGGCTCCTTGTACATTTCTGTCAGGTTCAGCCAATTAGCTCCTCTCCAGTGTGAGGACTAATATGCGCCAGATATTTCTCCGAAATTTTTATTAATAGAAAAATAATTAAATAAATATCGATAATGAGAAGGAAATTGTGTTTTTTCGAGATCTAGAAAAAACGTAATAGTTTATAATGTCCTCTGGATGTTATAAATTATCACGACCAGCTTAGCAAAAATCTAATTACTCTCTTAACTAAATGGAGAAAAAAAACTCTGGACTTCATAGTCCATTACGGCTAGAGGACTTCATAGTCTATCACGGCCAGAGAGAACAGACTGCTTCGGCCTTCATAGAACAACAAGCAATTCGGTTTTGTGCCCTCTGGCCGTGATAGACTATGAAGTCCTCTGGCTGTGATAGTCTATGAAGGCCAGGATTTTTTTTTCTTTTCCGCGGTTTAGTTAGTCTGTAATTAGATTTCGCTAAGCAGGACGTGATAGTTTATAACGTCCAGAGAAAGTTATAAACAATCATGTTCTTTTTAGATATAAAAAAAACGCAATTTCCTTCTCCATTATTGATATTTATTTAATTATTTTCTTATTAATAAAAATCCCCGGATATTTCTGGATGCCTCATATTGGATTTGACGTTTAGGATTAAAAAATACAACAATCCATTTATTTGTAGGGGTATTTGGTCAAGCTTAATTTGGACCGTCTGATCAGATATTAACGGTTGTGCTTGCAGGGGACTGTTCAGTCGTCCAACAAAAACCGTATTCTAAGTTTTGATTCAGACCGTCCGATCTACTTTAACACGAATATTAAAAGTGCTCATGCATTTTGCCTCGGGCCAGATTAAACTGGATTATTATTGGAGGGTCCTGGTTTAAACTCAAAATTTGAGTTACTTCAGAGGATACGAACTCACAAAAACCATACGACTTAAAATATGCTCGGACGAATTGTATGAAACAATGAAACAGGTGGCAAGCCATTCTCTAAAAAAAAATAATAATAATAAACGAAAATAATTGAAATAAATAACTCTGCTTAAGCAAAAGCTAAATTATGATCAGATAAGTTAATATATTTCTGCACGGAGAGCCCGGTCCAGTTTCCTTGGTAAGAGGCCTACTTTGATGGTTCTCAATTTTGTAGTATACGGCTATACGCTCAGTAATTATTTCTCCGGATTAATTAAGACTGTACTCATGGGATTAATTAAGACTGCTCCACAAGGCCAAGTGATAAATCCGGACTTTTCTTTTAACTAGGCACGAATCTCAAAGCAGACCCATGCAGTTTTTATAGACACTGGATTGAGTTTAATCCGGTTAGGATTAATCTGGACCGTTCGTTTTTTAAAATTGCATCTCAAGGGCCAAGGGTTGACTTAAGGAATGAAAGAAAAGGAAAGAGAGATCTATCCTGAGTCCTGACCGTATCCGGTCACTTACTGTAGAGTCAGAAAATTAGGAGGACAGATTTTTTGAAATATTTAAGTTTTGAATTTAGATTTGGACAATTTCATTATAATTCGAATCAATTCGGTCCAAAATAATGCATTGGTAACTTTAATATTTGTGCCAAAGAATATCAATGGTCAGGATCTAAACTTGTAAAATTGGAAGACGAGCAGATAAAAGGGAAAAATAGCGGAAATAAAATTAGTGTATATAATTTCAGTGAATTTTCTCACTGGTTCTCATTTCTAATCAGAATATAGAGGAGGTGACTTATATTTACGTTACTCTCTTCGTTTCTCTTTCCTTTATATGCTCTCCTTTTGTAACACAATCTTAAGTGAACTTATTCAATACTTTTTATATATCTAATTCAAAAATTATTTAGAAAATATGCACACTTGATCGCTAGAAAAAATCTTTATATATTTATATAGTATTAATAGCAGGTGTAATCACTTTTATTACTGATTGTACACAACACAATATGAACTTTCATGCAACCTTAATTCCAAGACATTCTATTACATATACTTATTATATAAAATATATAAATATATGTATCATCAACTATGATCACTTTTCAAAAGTTAATTAAACAATATTTGAAATGAATAATTTTTTCATAACTGATTATATAACTGATTGTTTTACTTGTATGTATATAAATATTTTTTTTATGCATCTACAGAACTTGGAATAAATGCTTGAAAAGCTAAGATATCTTGAATTCGTAAAGAAAATATGACAACATATTTTAAAATAGTAAAATGTATTTTTATTAATAGTAACTAGTGTTCGAAGTTTCAATTTGTTTCCATGTGTTGTGTATATATATTACATGCCAGGAGGCCCAGGACAAAATTTGTAATTAATCTGATCTAATCATCTGGCGCAACGAATAAAAAATGTGTATATAAAACTTGAAATAAAAGACAGCATTTCACATGGCACCAAAAGTTTATTCTCAACTTCTGTTATAATCGTCTAAGTTATTCTGATTAGAAACCACAAAACAATAATTATACTTTTAAGGGAAACCCAAAAAAAAAATAAAAACATCTGTGTGATTTTTTAAGCTTCAACGTATATATATATGCAATTCAAGCGTTAACAAATTTCAATCAATCAATATGAACATACTACAAATTATGAAGCTTGTTTGGTAAATTGAAGAACAGTATTAAAATAGTAAATTTGGAAGTGTACGGTAGAAATAATACTATTTGGAATAGTGTTGACTGTGTATGATGGTAGCTAGGAGCCCTAGGAGGGGCAACGAGTTGGCTCGTCTGAGTCACGAGCAAACTTAATTTAGAGGTCCGAGTTAAAATCTCAGTTTAAAATTGTCACGAGTTGGACCGAGCTAAAATCTCAGTTTAAAATTGTCATGAGTTAGCTAGTTGGCTCGTTGGGTCTGATTGAACTTTGTTTTAAGAAGAAAATAAAATTTATAAACTTTTTGAACTGAGCTGAACCGAGCTGAGCATTATAAAATGTAAACAAATTCATATAAATTCACAAATTAATGTTAACCGAACTAGCTTGCAAACTAGCGAATGAGTTAGGCTCTAGTTTAAACTTTGTTCATTATGAATCGAGCTTAGTGACGAACTAGTTTGTAAACAACTCCATTCAATAACAAGTGATTAACAGATGAGTCAGATACAAATCACAATCGAAACATGAGCTATGATTTTTTTTTTTTTTCACCTCTTTAATTCATTCAACATAAATCACCTCAGATTCCTGATATTTTCAGTTGGGAAAGTTCAAAATTAAAACAAAAAAAGGTTGTTCGGTTGGTTCAAATTGAGCACAGTGATTGGAAGCATGTCAGGTTGCACGTGGAGCCTCTCTCTATTGACTATTCGTAAGCTCACACGTGTGCACCAGGATGCAACTGTAAAACCTTTATTGCATTTCTCTTTCTTTCTTTTTCGTTTTCCTTCTTTTTATTGTTCCTCTTTCAATAATTTTTTCATGAATATGGACAAATTATCTGAGGGCTCGGAGAACGAGAGATTTTTGAACTCAGAGCTTTTCCATCGATCTAGCTAGCTATCTAATAATTTAATGCAGGACCACATATATATTCGATTTTGTATATAAATGTTACATGTCAACCCCTCTGCTGTGGCAGATATATTATGAGAAAGATCATTTCATGATATGTCATGTCAGATGGTAATATTAATGCGATTTAGCTTGGACCGTTGAATGTTTATCTATGGAGAGATATATTACTAAATTTTTTACAGATGTCAGAGAGATAAATGTAAAATTATAGAATAAAAGAGAATGGTTCAATTTTTTTTTTTTTTTTTTTGCTTGTAAGGTGTTTCTTAATTTTTTTTTATTCAATATTTCTATCATTCAAAATATCATTTTTTTTTCTTTGGAAGTGGAATGCAAATGACTTCTCTAATCTCTACCAAGAACACTTCAATATTTTGAGTTATTGGTCATAATTTATTACATAGATAAAAGCAGACTTTCGAACTATGAGGGTTATATTTTTTGTGGAGAATGAATATTCATTTCACAATAATATGACATTTTACTCTAAATTATATAAAAACTCATACATAAATACATTTTATCTAAGACCGCCAAAGAGTTCCTTCGACTTTTTTAATTATGATTTCATTCTCAAGTACAAGATACACTAAACTTCCTCGAACCATCCCATCAGATTCGGGAGGAAGACTTTAGAGAACACAGCACCACATAATGAAACTCTCTAAGGGTCTGTTCGGCCTCCAATTGGGAATGGGCATGGACACAGGAATAGAACTGAAAAGTACTGTTTTCGTGGGAAAAAAAAATTCAGTTGAACTGAATTGTTATTTTTTCCCACGAGAACAGTAATGCGGCCGAACAGGGCCTAAATTAGTCTTGCTACCCAGGAAAATCAAGTCTCAAGACGTTCTCACGTTCAAATCATGTAAAATAAATAAATGAATAAATAAAATAAAATAAAGTTGATAGACAGGTTATTCGTATTATAGATACAATCATATATCAATTTTCATTTAATTTAAATGTAATTTGGTAATTTATAAATATATATATGGACATTAACTGTAAATTTTAGTTCATTAATAAATAGTGAAACATACATTAAATTCAATTACCTTTTCACATGTATGTTGTGCATAATGTACATTACTTAGCTTATCTAAATCTTGTATCATAGATCTTGGACTAATTCAGTTAAATAATCTCAGCTATTCAAAATTGTGTCTTGATAGGTGCACATAGCAAATGAAAACATTTGGACTCTCCTTAATTAAAAATGTTACTGCCTACTCAGAATTTATTATTATATACAGAAGTACTTTTTCTCCCTTGATTAAGCAAATTGCCAACCTAAGATAAAGCTAAATTAAGCTAACTGTTACAAAGATTATATTCGTTTAATGCATGATGATAACGTAGTGTACTACTAAACACGTTCAAAGCTATATAATTAAAACGCTGTATTTGCTGTACTGTGAACAGGATTTGTCTAAGGAAAAACAAAGTAACAAACTAATTAATAATAAATTTGGCCACACAAGAGCACTTAATTATTATCCCTTATTGTTTATTTCAGAGATATTCTTCTGGTCTGGTTGATCTAGGTAGCTCCACGTATACAGCAAAAAGTTCTTTTATTAATTTATTACATGGAACTCACGAAGTTTAGATATATTTTTAAGAGAATATAATATATATGAAATGATTATGTTTACCATATTATTATTGCCGCACTTTTATTAATATCCAAAATAAATATTAAATTTCAAAATTTACACTCAATGTATGTATAGGAATTTTGAAGTCTGTCCAAACCGGAGATTAAATTTCCGGTTTTATACAAACTTTCTACAAAAACAAATTTCCGATTCTAAGAACCGAAGAATTAATCTCCAGTTCTAATTTTTTTTAATTAAACAGAGAATTATTTCAATCCAAAAAACAAAATAATGGTGCGACAAAACTTGCTGCGTGTCAAACGAGTTTGAATCCAAACTTGCTACGTGTCAAACGAGTTTTGTTTGAATCTTTTTATTTTTTTTTCAAACCTGCTACAGCCTATAGGTCAAACGAATTTGAATCCACTTTACTACCATTCATTAAAAAAAAGAAGCTTAGAAGTGGAGATTAATTCTTCGATTATTAGAATCTGAAATTTAATTGTTGGTTTCTATTTCTCAAAAAAAAAAAAATTGGTTTCAAACTGTCTAGAATCAGATTTTTTTTTTTTTTTTTTTTTTGCGAAAAGTTTGTATAAAACCGAGAATTTAATCTTCAGTTTGAACATATTTCGAAATCCAGCGCACCAAGGTGTAGATTTGTAAATTATTTAATAATTTTGGATATTAATAAAAATTTCGGTTACTATTGAGTCTTAACATTCTCAATTTCTGGAGACACTTACCAGCGGCCATCCATATATACATCTAATTAACTAAATAAAATATGATACAAACATATATAACACCGACCGCTAATGCGGTCAAGATCTAACAACCCTTTAATTTTGTAAATTATATAGAAATAGATCACCTTCTTTGTCATGCTCTGACAGAACATATGTTGTGCAACCCCACTCCTTCACATCCCAAATTTTCCAGTAATATTTTCTTTAGAACTTAGTAGAGTCTTTGCCTAATGCCTTATATGATAAGTTTGACATACTAATATATCAGGGGCGGAGCTAGAAATTTGAGTTTGGGAGGCTAGAAAATCAAGTGCAGCGTAATTTTATTTTATAAGAGAGACTAAAAGTATTAATGCACACAAAATTACAAAATTTCAATTTACAGGGATGACTTAGCACCCTTTTCAATACACTACCTTCTGCAGTTCCGCCCTTGCTTATTATAATAATAACAAATATCAGTTTTTGGTTCATTAGAGAACTAATAAATTAATGGCAAAAAAAGCCTACATAGAAATGGACACACCGTACACATTAAGTACCGAGCTAGAAAATTTAGATTGAAGGAGTTTAAAACGTAAAATGCATAATGTGTGATAGATTGATAGTTAATATTTAAACTCAAATCTCCATGATCAGATGGTGAAATTCTAATTAATCACTAGGTTATACAAGTACACATTCAACCTTTTTATGAGAGGACAATTCAATTCAATTCAATTTTAATATACATAAATTAAAATTTAAAAATCATAAGAGACATCACAACTCTTGACTTGGCAATAGATTTGTCCTTGTATATAATATTAAAAGCTATTTTTTCAAAAAGAAAAGCAACATCAAAAGCTACACTAATCATTCACATTCGGCAGTTTAATGGCATTTTGGCGGTGCTTTTCCTCTAATTCCTTTGGGAACAGGACAAGGCGACCATAAAATTAATTAATAAAACTTTATTGATGACTGACATAAATTAAATAAACCCTTTTGAGAGGCTAAAAGATGCTTCTTTGTAGGTGCATGAATGTGCATTGCAAGAACCAGTAACTTTTTTTCTTTCTTCTAATCTTCTATTGGTTGGACATAACATGGATTTTAATCATTGATTTTATGTATTGGGCCCCATATGCTTGTTTTACTTGCGTTCTTTAATTGTATCATTTGTTGTCGAGAAGAGCTCAAGTGTTGCCAAGTGTAAACGCAATAAGATCAGTTATGGACCGAAATTTTTATTTATACCATATTTAGAAAAACAAAACATATTTTGATGGAATTTCGAAAAATACCATAGCATCCAAGCCAATTCGCGGCCTCAGTTTTTTTTGGAGTGCAGATTGGCTTAGCAGCCACTCAAAAACCCAAAAATACACTGTAATATTAAAATATATTTAGATTTAGAGGGGCCTTCAAACCAATCTGCATCCCTCCAGATCACAAATTGGCTTGGAGACACTGATATTTTTTGAAATTTCCATAATTTAAAGTATTTTGTTTTTTTTTTCTTTGAATATGGTATAAATAAAAAATTTGGAGTTATGGGTAAAGATATTTATATAACAGTTTTAATTTATGCGGCATACATTTCACATTTTTTATTAATTTGACTTTATTATTTGTATGTTGCATGAAATTAAAATAATATTGTCAATATCTTTACAATTATTAGGTTTAATTTTTAATTTAATTAAGTTAACGTTAAAAATTTAAATAATAATTATCCCTTTATGGTGACGAGGAATGAAAATAATTATGGCAAATAGTAGTAGCTATTGTCGAAACTATATTAAATAGCAATAATTAATTTTAAGATCGTGTAAGTATTATAAAATTAAAAATAAATAAATGAAAGAGAAACATATTCAAGAAAATTGATTATCTTAGTTGATTTCCCCCATTCACAAAATTAGAAACTCGTATATTGTAAAAATATAATTTGAAAAGGAGATTGAAGTTCATTCCACTACAAAAAATATTATTTAGAAGAGTTTTGATAATTAATTTGCTATTAAATTTAAATTAAAAGTTACAACTAATTACCGATTAAGAGAATTGAAACTATTAAAGTTTGAAAATGTGCTTGATTTGAAGAATCAGTCTTTGGTCTAGTAACAAATGACAACATGTGGGAGGTCGTGTGTTTGAAATATCATATTAAATTCAAGCTTTAGACAATCAATTTCATTCCTTAAATTGCTATCCAAAATATAAATATTTAAAATTAACCGAGCCTTAAAAATTTAAACAAAATGATCAAATCATTATATATCATAGCAATAACAGTGATGCACTATAACAATTATAGCCGTGTTGTGTAATCTTTAGACATAACTTGGTGTGTTTGAGGCAGGGGCAGAGCTAGACTTTCAGACAATGAGAGTCAAACGTAAATGAAGATCAAGTATATAAAATATTTCTACTACGAATGAGGGTCAATTTCACACTATCCATAATATTTTAGTTTAAACTATATTAAAAATAGAGTATAAATATAAAAAAAAAATTAAAAATTGAAAATTGACTCCATTCATTCATTGAATGTGGATTCGCCCCCTGTTTGAGGTTTGAAAATGTTATAGTTATGCTATAGCAAGTAAAGACACTATGAAGGCTATTAGGCTAAAAACAAGGGAGCAATTAAAATATAAATCAAACTTTCCTAAGGATTGAACTTAGCTGTTATCACTCAAGCAAGGTCAAATATAAAAAAAATAATAGGGTGACTGGTCTAAGTCAAGGGATGGTTAATCATGATTTAAAATTTTAATCTTGCATATTGAAATTTAATTGATTTTTTTAAAATTTCTCTATAGTTTAGTTGTCTTCGCAAAATGATAAATGTATGCTTGTAACTTGATCATTAGACTTGATTTTAAATCTTACACATTATGTATTTTACATTTTCAGTTCTCAATAAAAAAATTTATAGTTATGTCCAAAACATAAAAATATTTCACCAGAAATAAAGACATTGTCAAGAAACAAAAATCATGACTGTGGCTACCTTTCACTGCCCTACTAATATTTTCTTGCAAAAAATAAAAATAAAATCATTGTTCCCAAACCATACTTTGTTGATTAGCTTTGAATTGTTAATCCGATTAATGTAACCCAATTTGCTTCAAATTCATATCCGGTTTCGATTGTCAGCACACCGGAATAGAAGGAATGATGGGCTTATTTATTCAGCTCTGTTTTCGATGTTATCGTTTGTTGAATGTGTTACAATTTGCAGTGTATTTTAAGAGATTTCTTAATAACCGATTTGATTGCGAGGTGAAATTTTTTATATGTTGGTGAAGTGTGTCTTTCTGGCATTGGTTCTGAGATCTGAAACTACAGCGCGTTTCACTGAAAACCACGAAAAGCAACAGGCAGGCATTTTATTTATTGTTGTTAACATAAACTATTCAATGGCTACGGAATTAATCAATTATCAATCAACCATGCACAGTTTTAATCATTGGGGAAGTGAGTTGTCTCAATGTCAGTCTCCATAATTTTGAATAAGAAATGTGATGTAAAATAGTACAGTAAACTCACCAAATAACATGATTTATTGGTTTTTTTTTTTTATTGGAAACCATAGAGTTTAAACTAAAATAGTACAGTAATCTCACCAAATAACATGATTTATTGGTTTAAAGTTTAAACTAGGAGGCATGTTACGCTGGAAATTTTTTAGAAACTATACATAATTTTATTTTTTTATCAAACTAACTTAATTGTTTTGCTTTTTACAAAAATCATCAGAACCAAGATGTCATTTCGGTCCGAACTATTTTTTTTTCTCATAATGAATTGTCATTTCAGTCCAAAATATATATATATATATTTTTGTACAGAAATGTCATTTCGGTCCAAGGTGTTTCCATAAGTTTATCCAACAACTACATCTTTTTTGATCGAAATTTGTGAAAACAACTCGGACCGAAATAGAATCTCAGTCCAGGAAAAAAAAAACATTTCGGACCGAAATGACATCTCAGTTCTTATAATTTTTATAAAAACCAAAGCAATCAAGTTGGTTTGATAATTTTATTTATTTATTTATGGTTTCTAAAAAAAATCGTTATGCTGAGGATATTTTAGTTATCAAGTTTTAAATTTTACAGGTTTTTTAAAAATGATTGGTTATATATGTCCTAGAAGACCTCTATATGGTTACATTTTGTGACTAGTTTTAAATATATATTGAACTTTTTTTTTTTTAAGCTTTAAGGATACATCACTAAAGAAATCTATTTAACTTCAGATACTACACCTGAAATATATATCACTAAAACGATAAAGATATTGACAGAGTAGTTTTTACTTTATGCAACACGGATAATAACAAAAACAAGGCTGCATATTATCCGTGCATTGCATGAACCAAAAATTACTTAGTCAATATCATTACCCATTATGCCAGTCCAATTGCTGAATTGAGAGGTTAAAATTTCAATTCTATGTTCTCCTCATAACAAAATTTCATACAAGTACTTTTACAATGATATATGCTATATTTGTTTGACAACACTCCATATTATTTCAGATAGGAAATATAATTAGGAATTGAAACTGGATTTCTAATATCGCATGCTACTAAATAAAATTAGCTGATTTAGTATTTCAAAAGAAAATTACTTGTCAATTTTCTTGAATTTTATTATTATTATTATTATTATTATTATTATTATTATTATTATTATTATTAATTTGCTATTGTTTTTTTTTACAAGAGAGGTAATTTAAAAGAAAACTTAAATAATCTGGGGATTCTTTTATGCTATGTAAATCCAGTCAGTTTGCCGAATTAGAGGTAAATATAAGACATAGCTATTTTGATTTTATGCAGTCCATCAATCATATATATTGTTTTATTTTATCTTTATTAATCATGCACTATGTGAAATTAGAGGAGGATTCAAATAAACCATGATTTTGTGCTTCAATATACTCCACATTCTTTATCTATATTTTCAAAGTTCGAACAGTCGATTCAAACCGCTTAATATGATTTTCATAATGAAATATTCTTGGAGAACAAATTTTATATTTTTTAGAATTTTTTTACTTTTTTTTTACATAGATAAAATATCACTTTTTCGGATGGTTGAAAACAGTATGAACTACTAGCTGGGGACAATCTGACAATTTGTGCTTTAATACATTGCGTTAATAATGCAAATAAAAAACGACATCGAATCACCTTACAATTATAGTAAAACCTAGTCATTTAACTTTACATTTCATATAAATAGTAAAAATCATAACCAAACAAAACTTGTAAAAGAAAAGGAGAAACAGAAAAATCTTGCAAAGTTGTTCTCCCCAAATTTCGTAGTGTTTCAATCTATACATAGTTTTATAAAATCAATAACAATGTACACTTAGAAATGGGAGAACAATCCAAGCATGTATTTATGTAATGTTAACAAGGACTTAAAATAGTGTTTCAAATAGAAGGAAAAGCACTTAAAATAACTGAATAGAGATAATTTTGAATATTTATGTAATCCATTTGCCATGTTGCTGTGCTCGGTTTGTGTTAGAATTTGCAAACTTATTAGCATAAATGCTTAAACCTAACCTTAACTTCTCAAGAGTTACTCCATCTTTCACAAGGACACTTGTCACCCCCATTTCTTGAGCCTAAATTTTGTCCAGAAAGAGAAGAACAAAATGCACAAGGTTAAGAAGAAAAGCATCTTGATATAGTTCATTTGTACCGGGCAATCATCTTGCACAATTCAGGATTCTTACCAGTAACTTTTTTCTTTTCAAGAATGGGGTTCATATAACATTGGGCCTTGATAAGTTCTTTACCTGACCCATATAGTACTAGGCAATAGACAGTTTTAGCCTCTGTAGATTATTATTATAAATTATCGGTAACATGGTGTTTTCAGCCTGGAAGTTACTAAAAGCAAGTGAAAAGTAAATCAGAAAACGACAAAATATAATTTTCCAGTTGTAGGAGTAGATTGGGAGGGAAGAAAAGTTACCGTGTGAGTGTTTCTGTAATCGTCATCAAAGAAAAGCATTTCATTGAAGGCAATTCCAGTTGTCCTTTGTATGTTTTTAAAATGCTTTGTTTTAGGAGCCCAGCTTAAAAAAATTTCCTGAGAGATGACAGTACATATAAAACATGCAAAAGTATTACACATACATTTCAACAAATTGAGGATTTAACTGTTCTCATTGCTATAGCTATGTATGGATGTTGAACTATGAGCATGGCATTGCACAATCACGAGAAATTAAATATCTACATGAAATAGATGGCAAAACGTTGGTAAAAAGCAGAACATGATCGATTGATTCTACATTTTTTTTTTAATGATAAGTAGTGCCTGAATCGTATGAACTGTGGATTGTCGGTACGGGAAGTACTGGCAATTAACAAAATTTGTCTCATAATGGAGGGCATAAATAGAAAAACGAGAATACATCATAGTTGTTTAGAAATCAAATAAAAAAGAAGTTACTCTAATGAAAGAAGTGATGGAAACCCTTGGCAATAGTTCGATACTCTTGACATTTTTTTTAAAATAAATACAAAAGATCTCCGAAACCAAAACATATATATTTATGAGTCTGTTATGACCAACAGATAACATACCTATTGAGTTTCATGCAAATTGATCATTTACTGATGCTTTAAGGGTAATAAATAATCTGTTGAAAAGTTTGAACTGTCCGATATTCAATAAAACATGCATCGGATCTCATAATGATGCAGTTACCAAATAGATCATCCTAAGTTCCTAACCCTGACAAAGAATAGATATCAACATGATATAAATAAATGAATCACTGACCTGAGCTATGAATAGTGACTGAATACCCATTATTTCCAGATATGACTTCGCAATGTCCGGCGTTGGCGAACGTGAAGCAACTGCCAAATCTACACCTTTATCTTTAAGTGCTTGTGTTATTCCCGTTGCATGAGGATATGGAGGATACGGCAATTGACCTTTTGAGTAATGATCGCTGGTACACAAAGTATGTTATAAGCATTACTGTTCCAGACCTCAACAAACCTGGGACCACTTTGGTACCAGTCAATTTGATCAACCGGTTTTGTAACATTTTTGTAGTGCTAATTGAGGTTTCCTGTAAGGTTTGATGGATTGATTAAGGCATAGGTATCTAATTGTGTGTATCAAACCAGCTCTATACTGCTTGTGTTCAGTTTGGTACCAGTATATACAATATCTGGTACTCTGAATTCCATACATTCAGGAGTCAGGACGAACATATTGTCTAATATTTCGACTCCGCCACATCATTATACAGGGGTGGATCTACAACCAATTTTAGAGTACTTAGCCACTCCTATGATTTTAAAATTTTAATTATGTATATTAAAATGAGGAGACTTCAAATACCTCATGCCTTTCATACCTCATCATACCTCATATTATATATCTTCGTTTTTAAAGTCCAAATTATTGATCCGAACCGCCCAACATGATATTCATACTAAAATATGCTTGGAAATGAAATTTTATAATTTTTAGAAACTTTTTTACTATTTTTTAAGATAAGTACAAAATCACTGTTTTTGTACCTATCTTTAAAACATAGTAAAATATTTTCAAAAATTATAAAATTTCCATACTTTAGTATGGATATCATGTTGAACGGTTCAGATCGACAGTTTGAACTTTAAAAATAAAGATATATAATATGAAGTATGATGAGGTATGACATGAGTAATTGGAACCCTCCTCCTCCATTAAAATTGACTCAGTCCCTCATAAAATGTAATGTATGTATTTATGATTGCGAAGATTTAGATTCAAATTCCCCCTATCATATATTATGCATTTTATGTTTCAGCCCTTCAATCAAAATTTTCTGGTACGCTGGTACTGATGGCTTTACAAATGATTTGTCAGTCCATGAAAGTAAACAAAAAAATAGTATGAGTTTAGAAGCATAGAACTGGAAACCAACCAATCGTAAGGCCAGATGGTGTAATCAAGGTCAAACACCACGAGTTTGGGAAGAACCGGGAAGAGAGAGATCACCTCCGCCGCCTCAGCTCTCACCTTCTCTTCCCCCTCCATTCTCTTTTCTCTTTCGTTCTCTCTCCACCAGCAATGGTAAGCGAGAAAAACAAGTCAAAAGACCAATAAGCTAAGCCTTGGCATCCTTTTACAATTGGACAAGTCCAGGCCGTTGATTTGCAGGATCTAGATGCATCAATGGTCAGAACCATCCAATGGTGCCGAGAACAAGTCAGCAACTCTCGCGCGTTCGAATTGCAGAGGTGTAACGCGTTTAATCCGACCAACCCACGAATTAGCTCAAATTTTGAGTTTAGATCCGGACTGTATTGGTAAAAAAAAAAAATTTAGTTAGCAACTCATAAAATCGAAATTAAATGATTACTATCCAATCAATCATATTTCAAAACCTATCACCCATTTAGATCCAGTCGGCGCAACAAATTAAATCGCACCAATCCGGTGCGCCAATTGAGTATGCGTACTGATTTTTTTTTTTTGTATGTTTTGCAATGAATTCATATACAATTCATTTATTTTTTTGAAAGTATAGATGATACAGATTTTTTTTCTTTCGTTCCAACTACCGAGGTGCATGTGTACCATTGAGTTCGAATCTGCTGTAATCCCGGAAGGAATTACAGGGTCCTGAAATTCCAATATCAATCGTTCAAATATTTTCTACACAGATCTCAAAAAAAATAAGTTTTCATGCACAAATCTCGAGAAAGATCAACGGTTCGGATTGGGATTACAGGTCTTGTAATTCCCCAAGAATTACAGCAGATTTATTTTCGTGTACCATTACCAATTCTTTAAAGTGCACACATCATTCTTCCAAAACAATCACTGATGCATTTGAAAAGTTTTCATCGCTGAACGTGCATTAATATTACTTTATTTCATGACATGTTTTTATTCCATTGTTGAAAAAAAAATTGGTGCGCATCTTCATTCTGCGCACCAATTCAAGCGTTGACTGGATCTGCGTGGATAATAGATTTTGAAATATATCTTGAAGGGTGGTAATCATTTAATTCTGATTTTCTGAAGTCCTAATTAACAAAATTTCGGCCGCATTAGCATGCAGCCATGTAACGACACGTATTAGAATATCATGACACAAGATAAAGCATTTTGTTTTTATTCGTTCCGGTTCTTGGATTCTTTATTTCTATCATCACTCACCTTTATTTTTTCTTCATCTGTTCAATCTCGAACATATTCTTGACGATTAGTGAGATATCTTGTAAATTTAAATTAGGAACGTCTTGTACTCAATTATTTCTTTTAAATGAGATTCATATTGAAGATTTTTTTTTTTTTTTTATATTCTCTCCACTGTTTCTTTTTCTTCTTGATATGATATCTATAAAGACCTAATATGCTGCGTATAACGACTTTAAAGCTCAAGTATTTAGACTTAAAAACTTAAGTACAAGGCTTAAAAGTATATAGGTATAAATACTTGATATGCTAGGTATAAAGATTTGAACATTTTAAATACTTACACTTTGAAATTTTTGAAGATTTGATATACTAGATATAAAGGCTTGGCAAATTTAAAGTCTTACTAATAAAAGTTTAAAATCAATGAATTTTGACTGGACATGATGAAAAGTTTAAAATTAATAAATTATACACAACAGATTCCAATACAAGTTAAAATTCAACTAGCACCATATGTCCAGTATTTATAAAAACTTGATATGTTAGATATAAATATATGTATATACCAACAAGCATTAATTGTAAATGCACTAGCGATCTTTAAGAAGATGGTTCAGATAAAAAATAGCTAGTTGGAAGATTTAACCGAAGATTGAGTCATAATTTTTTTCCCTCTTGTATAAACAAACATATGATTATGTTTAGATGGAATAACCGCGGACTCCTGTGACACTATTTTAATTAGAAGTTAAATTAGCGACTATCTCAGATAGTCTATCTGAAACAACTCATTTAATGCGTTAACCTTACAAACCCCCCTCACAAATCCAAACATATCCGCACGTGCAGTGATTTTGTTACTAATTAATTGTTCTTTCCCTTTTAATAAGAACTTCCAATAATGTCTCTCTTTCCAGTAACTAATTTTGTTCATTTATTCATCATCTTTAATTGTTGAATAAAAGTTATTCAATTGCATGGGCGGCCATGAGATAAGCAATAAAAAACTTTATGGAAACAAAAAACCAACTAAATTTCCAATATTGCTAGTCCAACTAAATAGCTCCCTCGTCAGCATACAACTACACCAGAAAGGACTAGAATTACAATACAACAGAAATATAGAATTGTAGATAATAAAAAGAGCATTCTATAGTCGGTAAAGCTACAGAACAGAAACAAGGAGAGAAAATAATTTGTATAACACGTTTCCAGAAATGTTTATTTTGACTCTACAAAGGATTGCTATCTTGGGACCAAATCTAATGTTGAAAAAAGAAAAAACAAAGTGTTTATCCAAATAATTTTATATGGAAGGTCCCACCAATATTTTCATAATGTCTGGCTGATGTAATTATGACCAACAATAAAGTAATCTAAGTTAGTCCCTGTCTTTGAATAGCTTTTACTGGTTCATTACACCTCGCACACCTGTATAAGTTGACAGCTTCACTGCGAGTTTTGATACAATAATAACAATACCTGGAAGATAAATAAGAAATTAAGTAATGAAAAAATAAACAAGAATTGTGCTCTGGAAGCATATATATTCATCCCAAGAAAAAATATAATGGAAAAGAAAGTAAATCACCTATGCTGACATGGAAGAGCAACAAAAGGTACACTTGGGAGGGAATGACACACGGGACACTCAACTTCATCGTCAGTGGTACCATCTGATTTATCTTTAGAGAAAGGTGAGAAAAATTTCTTCATGGACGCTGAATTCAATAGAGGTAGAAGCAATAGAAGCATTTCCTGAAAAAAAAAAAAAATCCATTTTCAGTTTTAGGTAGTTAAGTCTTACTTGAAGAAACAACACAGCAATATAAAGCTCCGTCTCTGTAAGAAAGGACACACCAGTAAATATTCTGATCTGGTACTTTTATCAAGGGATTAAAGGTGTTTCCAAGTGATGAGAAATGCCAAGTACTTAATACACAGGAGAAACACATTATCTCTCTATACTACTTTTGAGTGAACACGGAATTTGAGCTATACAGAGAACGAGAACTATAATACTAAATTATTTAATAAAACATAAAAAGGAAAAATACAGGGATATTCTGAGGCAAAAAATAAATTAAGCGTACCGAAAATTCATTCCAGACCAATTGGCGGTTCATATACTCAAAGCTCACTGATCTATTCATGTTTGGGCTCTCATAAACTAGCCTAGCTTTTAAAAGCCTTTCAATTATACTTCTATACCTACAAAACAAATATTATTAAATGTATGTCAACAACAAAACAAATTCAACAAATCAAATCAAACTACCAGTATGCACAAGTCGGTACAAAATGAAATTGATCAACTTGTTTCAGTTGACCAATCCTCTCTTAGATTATATTGAACAGTATTTCAGTGTTTTGTTGCTGTTACTTGGGTTGCCCTAGATATATCAATGTGCCCAAGGCAAAAATCTCTATGAATTTTTGTTGTTGCTATTATACTATTATTATTATTTAAAGAAAAGTGGATTGCTGAATAAAATAAGCATGTGTAGCTACCTTCCCCCATAGAGAAATAGCAATAAATTGAAAAAAGAAGCAGCTTTATATAAACCCTCAACGTGTTGTAACATTATCCATGCACGACGCGCCAATGGTCTCTGCCAGAAAATGAAAGATAATTTTGATGAAATTTATATGGCACCATATCCAATTCTTCTTACTGTACGGGTGGGTCGTTGTCTGTACAATACTGGCCTTTTGTTCTAATTTACGTTGGTTTGAGGTTTGTAACCATATAATTGTATATAATGCAACATTTTTCAATTTCCTCTCAGGATTCCTCCATGTGATTAAATATTTTCCAAAAAGAACCCAATATTCCACTAGCAATGATGAATGTCCAGCTGGGTCTGCAAACAACGCCTGATAAAATTACTTGTCTAGAAAAATGAATAAACTTCAACCCTAA
Organism: Carex rostrata; assembly: GCF_964058835.1. Lineage (NCBI taxonomy): Eukaryota > Viridiplantae > Streptophyta > Magnoliopsida > Poales > Cyperaceae > Carex > Carex rostrata. Next base: position 6,486,048 of record NC_135918.1, read on the forward strand.
AATTTTTATACAAGTCATTTGGTATCTACAAAATTGGAACTGGTGTGGATTTATTCTAGTTCAATTTTCTGTTCATAGGAGAAAAATTGACTCAACAGAAGTAGGGATAAGTCCAAACATCATCTCACTAGTATGAATGCTCAGTGATTTAAAATTATAGCATATAAATGTTTGATTTCAGTTACCAGGCATGGGAGATTTAGTGTTTGCTCGAAAATAAGCTAACATACCACAGCCAATTTGCAAAGAAGGGAAAAAAAAAATATACAGGATAATATCATCATGCAGTACCTGCTCAGAATCGCCCCATCTACGAAAGGCAGAGAAACCTTGTAAGCGGGACCATAGGTACCGACCACCAACTGTACCAAGGCAATACAAGATCTTTTGATAAACTGAAAGCCCTGGTCCTTCAAGACCAGTTCTAACTGTAGATGCAAACAAAAACACAGGAAGTGAGAGCTGAATTATATTCACAAATTACAATATTTAACTGACAGAATAAAGCAAATAAGGTCAGTCTTGTGATTTCATAACCAGAGGAACAGTGCTGGTTTCTCAAGAAAAGCAAAACCAAAAAAAAAAAGAAAAGAAATAGGTAAAAGGAAGTGTTCGATGGTTGGTTGTGATTACCGTCTTTTCCAGAAACTGGTACGTGATGTTCATCACGGTACCGAAGATTCATCAAGGCATTGCCAGGAGTAGGCTTGTCGACCCAAATAGAGAATCTCCAAATGAGAAACTCTAGAAATGCATCAGCTCTGGTTCATATTGAAATAAAAATCCCGGCTGAAGAAAAACAAGAAAAATCAATTACGATAAAAAAAAGTGGATCTGGAGTTAAAAAAAACAAAGGTAAGAGTTACAGTGAATTTGGGTACTGTGTTGTTGATGCCCCCAGTATGAGCACAACATCATAACATAAAAAATGGATCCCCATTATGCAGATCTGGTATCAGTGCCGACAGTAACCAAAGTGCTATACAGAACTACACTTCCTAGAAAAATATACCAGAAAGTACCTTCATGAGAGTAAATACTTTGACAAGTTGTTCTTTAAGCATGGCTGACATTTCCACATCTAACCTTGCTGCATCAAACTGGTTTACTCTTGATATGGAGATTGGAAGGGAAACCTAACAATTAAGATACAGTTAAACCAATTCAAGAAAATGAAGTCAAAATTACCAAACACAGTACAAAATTCAGAGAACAAACCCTAGAGGATTCTTGCACTGATCTCCACATAGGATGTAATCTGTTGTATTCAATAAGCCATGCATCTTTCAATGGGGCTCGACGTAGGGTTTCACTTCCCATGGCGTATAATAATTCAACCGGGAAAGGAAACAGGAGGAGAAGAATACCACCAGATTTTCACAAGCGGCCCCTCCTCAAAATCGTCAATCAAGCACACAACACACCTAACTCGGATTGGAAAGAGAAAAATCCGACAGAGAGATAGAATTTCCACAAAACTAACACTTAATCCAATCTTACGGTTCAGCGATTATGACCACGCGTCCAACTCGGATCGAGAGCCTCTCTCGATCGAGCACGATGAGAGAGGTGATCAGCACGGCAGCAGTCGCCTCCTCGTTCATACGAGGAAGGAACGAGAGAGAAAGGCTCCGATTCATTGGGCCCACATGTCAGGTCCCTATAATTCAAATCTTCAGTTTTTTTTTTTTTTTTTTTTTTTTTTCTGAATTCTATTTGTAATGTATTGCTGATAACATATTTCTAATGTATTACTGATAACATATACTAGTGTTGTAAATAACGGTATGCGGTTATTAGACGGACAGAGTACTGTTAAACGATTAATCGAGAATAATCGGTTATAATCAGAAATAATTGGTCGATTAATTAAAAAAATTCATAACAATTTGGTTACCGCCAATAAATAATTGGCTGATTAGTCGGCCTCAACAGACGTTTTTACAGCACTGATATATACAGAGGTTCTAAGAGGTTCTGTTTGACAAATTAAAAATAGTCGTTAAGTGCTAAGTAAAAATTAAATTACTTTTAATCTTTATATCTCTATATTTATAAATTTTTTTTTAATGTTCAGATCAGCCATTAATCACTAAAGAGAATACTAATATAAAAATTTTAAAAATGATTTCTGTACAAGAAATTTTTTCTTCACTGAAATTTACGTTAGAAATAGAAAATCCCAAATGTACTTTTAAAAATTGAAAAATGTCTCAATACAGATACTCTTGGAATTAAGTTTCTGAAGTATCTACCAGTTTGTAATTATGTTTAGAATTATTTCTGAGTTATTGTTATCATTAATTTCAAATTTCAGAATTTTGATCGGTTTATTTTTGTCATGAAAATAATTTTCTTTGAAACTATTTGGAATTATTTCTACGTAACAGAACTGACTACAAGCGATTTTCAGAGTTTGTGTGTTGGAAAAAAAAAAAAAAAAGCATCATGTTCCAACTTCCAACACAGAAACATCATGTTGGAACAGGATATTGCTGAAGTTAATTTGTTCTGATATTCTAAAATTGGTTCAGATTAATATTAGATCGTGGTGGGTGATATTGGCTTGTTTGTGCTAAATTATTTTTTAATTAGTATTCCATGATCAAAATTTTGTTATAGATGGTCCAATATATTATTTGTATTCGAAAATTATAATTCAAAGTTCTTAACGTAATAAATTGATATTTTTATTCAAAAATATAATTCAAAGTCATTATAATTCAAATTATAATAGCCAGGTTAATTAGACATGAATCAATTCTAAGAACAGTTGCGTATCTCTTTTGAATCCTCTCTCTTTAACTTTAAACAAGTGAATCAGTGAATGACATTAAATTCCTACCTATATGAATTCTCACCATATCCTGAAACTGTGCACCGATAAGGAAATCACTGGGATGCGGACCTGTCAGATATTGAAGTGTGAGGGCAAAAATTGAGAAATAAAATTCAAATATTGTTATTCGGATCATTAATTTATGATTGCTCTCAAGTGTATTCATTTCTTAAAACACGACCTCATAGTATGATTTGACCTTTTTTTAATCTCGTTCATTTATAGTATAATTGTTTTTCGACCATATAGTATTGGAAATTTTATTTTGTAAATTGAGGCAAATATCGTAAAATAAATGAAACATGAAAAACATAAAATTTTTTGATAGATAATCACACAATAAAGCATTGATTGATGAACATTTAGTTAATTCAAGTGAATATATGCTCCTTTCACGTGGATTCCGAAGATTTAAAAATGCATCTCATAAATCTAAAAAGAGAATTAAATTAATAGCATAGCCATTTAGCATTTAAGTGTTATTTATTTGAACTTCCTCTTTCAGAAATTATCTGTTTGACTGGAGTAATATAGTCTTCAGAATATGCGAAAATTAGCCCACATTTATTTTTAAGTATCTGTTACATATCTCGGCCTAAATTACAAAATAGTAGCCCACTAGTCATTAATTAAAGAAACAATCTCGGCCCAGGGCCCAAATCACGATCGAAATTACAACTTTTAAATTCCCCATAAAAGCCCGAGGGCGAAGCAAAGGAGAAATCACAGAACATTCCGTTAACCGTTTAGACCTTCTGATACCTTCTGATAAGGTGTAATTACACAATTTTACTGATCAGACCAAAGGTTTTTACATAACCTTTAAATCAGTCAAGAAAAACCTAATTTGGGATTTAAAATCCTTTGATACTAATGTAGAAATAAGGGCAGTTTTGATAGCAAGTGCTTCGGGGGGGGGGGGGGGGGGGGGGGGGGGGGGGGGTGGGGGGGTGGTGGTGGTTTGATTATCACAAATCTTAAAACTATCGGTGTGATTAATCCGATGTACATCGGACCGCCTCCTAATTACGTACTTTGCACCTACACATGCTTTTAAAGCGCACGCCCATGCAATAAACTTAGCACAATAACTTATGATGGATTTATCACTCGCAAGAATGCGACAATGGATAAGGCGCAACAAAGAGTGTGGGACATATGTTGGGCAGCAACTCTGTGGTCGATCTAGCGAGAGAGGAACAACAAAATTTTCTCTCAGAAGACAAAGCCAATTCACATACTTTAGTTAAGATTAGAGTGCTATGTAAATAGATTTTATTTCCTTCCCGGTCTTTTATGACCATTGTAAATACTTTTTTATCAATAAAAATTGGTAAAATAACAACTTGCCACCTTACACTAAAAAAAAAAAATGCGACAATGAAACCTTCTTAATTTGGATTAGATGGATCAAATTTCTTGGACTTTGCTTATGTGAGTAGCCACAAAGGAAGTGAGGGAGAAGCTAGCATTTGAGAAAATATTGAAGGGGATTATCTCTTTTTTTTTTTTAAATCTTTGCAAAGGTATGAAATCGTAAGTGGAATTCGAACTTTCAACCTTGAAGTTCTTCTAACCAACTATCCGTTCTTCGCCCCAATTAATATTGCTTATATATGCTCAAGAAATTTGAATCCTATACACTTGGCAGTCGTCGTACATATACATACGAGCAATTATCTTGTCCAATCCTCTATAGAATCACGACGATATGGTTAGAAAATAAACATTATTGTCGATGCTATATATTTGAATATTATAAACTCAATCTATATCATTAGGCTGTGTAGGCTCTGATTAAGCTACCCTATTATCCTAGCCCTTAAGAGGTGGCTTATTAGCTTTAGATATATGTTGTGCTACTGATACTTGAACTGTCGGTGCTTGTATATGCACATCTCTTTTGGTGCTTGTGAACTATGCATTTTTTGTTGTGTTTTCTTTTTTCTGTTCTTTTGGTATTGTAAGACTTTGATGTTTCATGGCAATAAAACGGGTTCAGGTTTTTAATTAAAAAAAAGCCATAAGGCTGTGTATTAATTAATTATATACCGTTACATACCACAAAGAGCGATTATGTAATTATTTTTAGCATGAGTTTTATTATAGTTAAAATCCTAAAATCAATATGTAACCAACTCTTCTAGGACCTGATCATTTTTACTAGGAAATAAAACAATTCTCTTAGCCACTTAATTTATTTTTATAATATTATTGAGTAATATACACTACAAGAATAGAACAATATCCGCGAAAATAAAAGCTTTTTTAGTTAATGATATCGTCGTAGATGCTTTGATTTGTTGATAATACCGTACCGATACGCTCAGAAATTGCACGTTTTTGTCAACGTATTTTTGGCAATAATATTTTTTTATCCTCACAGATACTGTCTCATTTTTGTAGCATGTCTCATTTTTTAGTATATCTCTGCATATGTAACACAAAATTAGCGGCGATTTTTATTAATATCCCTAAAACAAATCAAAATTTTAAAAATGCCCCTGCTCCCAATTTTTTTTTTAAAAATGCCCTGACCGCCTGGGCCCAGGGCGGCCCAAAATACCCTATGAGGCGCCACCCCCTGGGGCGCCTCATAAGGCAAGTGAGGCGCCATCCCTAAGGGCGCCCCATGGTTTTTTTGTTTTTTGTTTTTTTATATAGATCTTATAATTTTGATTTGAAGAATTTTGTGAAGAAAAACGGATTAAAATTCATAATAAATCCAGGAATTTAAAATTGAAATACATTACTAAATAATACAGTACCGTCGAGTCCATAGAATAAGGTAACATAAAATTCATACAGCAACAACCAGTTCAAATATCAATTATACAAACCGTTACAGTTAAAACATAAAATACTACAACAACATACAATTGGGGTCTAAGCCTTACGAGACGAGGAGCTTGCTCCCTTTTTTTCCTCAGCCCGACGGACGCACGCAGGACACTTCCACGTAGTGAGACGAGCGTCGTTCAGCAGATCTGCATGCGGGTCCATGCAATTGGGATGAACAGCTTTGCCACATTTATAATAGAAGAACATATCCACCATATCTCCGTTCAGCTCACATAAGCAGCACTGTCCCCATCCAGGTGGAGGGACCCTGTCCACCCAGCCTTCCATCAGCATTTTTCTAATTGATGGATCAAGAGTGCTCAGAAATGCTTCTTTATTTTTGGGTGAAAACAATCTTTCCAAATTCCTCATCGCGTAGGCTTCAGCCGTTCAAAAATTATTAATGAGTGCTCTTTTTGCTTCGCGTTCGGTTTCAGTTCTTCCTCTATTTTTTCCAACTTTGGGTGCCATTATAACTAGGGTTTCAAGTGACAACAATTGATTAGAAAGACTAATTATGTGCGTAATTAAATACTATCTGTACAGTAATCAACGGCTAATTAGAAAATAATTAGAAAATATATAAAAAATAATTGAAATAAATATTTTAAAAATAATTAAAAGAAATATTTAAAAAATAATTACCAAAAATATTTAAAGAATAATTTAAAAAATATTTAAATTACCTGTAGCTGTAGTCGCCCAGAAAATCGCCCGAAATCGCCTTGAGCGCTTTCTCCCTTCTTTCTGCCTTTGAGGTGGAAGGTAGACTGATGTTGGAGTGAGAAGAGAGAGAAAAAAAATGAATAAATAGGCATCCCTAGTGGACCGCCCGTGGCCCAGGCGGTCAGGACCCTAGCAAACCGCCTCTGTCACAGGCGGTCTGCTTGGAGTGTGGGTCGCAAATAGTGAAGAAATTGTAATTACTTGAATATAATTTCTTAGTTTGAATGTAATTACTTGAAGTATACTGTTAAGCTTTTAATTATATTGTTGAACTTTAATTGTATTGTTGAACTTTAATTGTATTGTTGAACTGTGTTATAATAATGAAATGCAAAGTGCAAACAACATAATACCAACATGAACATAAAATAAAAAAACGTAATGTCAACATAATACAGCAGTCCCATAGTCAAAATACTACAGTCAGAAATATATCACAATAAACAAAAACTCTACAATCATCATCTTCGTCTCCTTCCGGATAGAGACAACCTAGGAGCCGCTACGCCCTTGCCATGCCTGTGCGGCTGCACGCGCCTCTGCGGACTCACATCTCGTAATGCATCCTCTCCCAAATCCTCCTCATCGTCCCCCATATCCTCATCCTCGTCCCCCGTATACATGTACTGCGTACCTGTCCTGGCTGCCCATGGATCAAATCCAGCAGCTGACTCTGCATTGGCGGGCTGTGTACGCAGCTCCCATGGATCTTGCTCCCAGCTTGCAGAATACGTGGAAGGAGGCGGTGTGCCAAATAATGCAGAGACAAAGCCATCTGCAGTCTGAGATGAACTCCCACCAGCCTCAAAGTCATGCTCCATCTCCACTCCATATCGTGGTCTGTGGGAGCCATACGCCTCTGCATCTGTATCTGCCGGGTCCAGCTCATTTATGCTAAATATGGGATCGGCATTCCAACGAGGTGCTCCATCCTAGATTAAAATAATGTTAGTTTTGCTACATACAAAGAACTCTGCAACAAATAATGGTATAATTGGCGACTGACCGTGCCAAGCTCTACTGCAACTCCGTATTTATTTTTATAAGCATCCCATCCTTGGGTATTCAGCACCCAGTCGTGGAACGCCCAACCTGAGTCATCAGCTGCATAATTGGAAGTTAACTGAGTTAGAACGAACAATTCAACGAAAATACGAATATTGTGTGTGTTGTACTTTTAATATTAACTTGTAATTACCTGCAGGAGCTTGCGGCATCTCATCGCCGTAGACAGGGACTCGTTGATAATCTGGATTTCGCGGTGCAGACTGTATCTCCCGCCAATTGATGTTCTCCCCAGCATCGCGCAGCATGCCAACGAGGCGGCCTTCAAAACCGCCTGTCTCCACAATTGGTGCAGTGTGCTCGAGCATCTGGCATCCTATATATCGCCAAGCATCCTTCGCCATGCACGCCAAGCTGTCTCCAACTCCTCTCATAGCGGTCAACAGCTGCATACAACATGATTATGCCTACAGTAAGTAATCTGGATTTGCAATTTAAAATTAAAGTATGTTTCGGTTTTACTTACCGCGCGAGCATTGATCGGACCCCAGGGCATATAATTGCTGGATGAATCCATCAGCCTACGTCGTAGGGTCTCGCCATAATGGCCTGTCAGGTAGACTGACGGCATGCCCCATCTCTGGTACCATACGGCATATCTCAGATCCCCGGGACCAGCACCCAACGATGTAGTATCTGGCGGGCTCCATAAGTGCTGCTCCGGATGTCGAGCCCAGTTGTACTGCATGACGAAATGCTGGCTCCAGTCGACTTTAGCCTTAGTGTGCGCCGTTCTGCAAGTGCAATTAATTAGAAAGTAGAGAAACAGTGGATATATTAAAGTTAAAAATTAATTAAGTAGATGGTACTTACTTGTGGAACTTGTCGGTAGCATCCTTGCCCATCAACGGGTGCTCCGGGATGAAAGCATCCAAGCCAAACTGTCGGGATACCCGATCGGGGTAATGATACTCCACTATCCAGAAACAGACGACCGGTCCCCGATAATACCATAGATGTGTCTGCTCTAATGTCAGCGGGCTCAGCCATCTGCGCTGATACCATGCACAATACGGAAACCAATCGATATTCCCATCTCGGAGCATCTGGAGCTGACCCCGGACATAAGAAATCCCCCTGCCCCTCTCTTCATGATCGTGATGACTGCCCCATATGGCGGCGTATGCGGGGCATCTGGCTGGCTCAGGGCCTCCCCAATCGGGATGCGACAATGGTACGACTGGCCGGTTTATGGGCAGATGTGACCACGACCAATGCTGAAGCAGAAGCAGTGGTCCAAAGAGCTGTTTATTCTTGACCTGAAAATTTAACTTACAATTAAATCTGGGTGCTTCTTATCCATCCTTCAATAACAACGTATATTAATACAGACTTACCAGACAAGCATGACAGAGGCCTCTGTATAAGTGGGCGAGGACAGCTCCACCCCAGTTCCATCTCGATTCTTTCTCCAGGTCCCTCAGCAGGGAGAGGTACATCATCGGAACCGCGTCACCGCTGGAATCCTCGAACATGACAGCACCGCACAAATCCAGCACATATGCTCTAGTATACCTGCAATATAAAATAATCAATGTAAATAATTGAGACTGTTGAGCAACTACTAAGTTAATTTAAAGAGTGTAATAGTACCTCCTGACCGCCTCAATGTCATCAGTATCAACATCTATCTGATTCTGGAAGAAGTGAGATCGGAGTGCCTTTAGAGAAATGCAGTACCTGGAATAACGAAACTCCTCCTCCCCCTTCTTCTTCTTATATTTCTTCTGCAGAGTCTTCGGATCACACCCTAACAACTCCGGTATCATCCTCTGCAGCTCTGGTTGGTCTGAGATGCCACCTATGGGGTCGCCATCGATACGTAAATCCCATAAGGCGCTCACATCACCAAGGGTGACTGTCATCTCCCCGACCGGGAGATGAAATGTATGAGTCTCAGGTCGCCATCTCTCCGCTAGACCCTGCATCAGAGACACATCGATCCTACTCTGCGGCATGGTGGCAAGCTGATACAAGCCGAGGTTCAAGATGTATCGCTGCATTTCTTTATGGGGGACGTACGGAATCTCAGACCTGCGGTGCCTCACCGTAAGCATGACATCATCCTGTATTTATTATCAATTTGTCAGACTCAAATCGTGCATTTTTTTAGTAACTCAACAGAATGTCATTTTTTTAAGTATGAAAATCACATACCTCAAGAGATGCCAATGAGACGCTGTGCTTAACATGATGGGTCCATAGAAGAGGACTAAATGTGTCAGGATCATGCACACCATCTGGAAAATCAGCCTGAGACGACGGATCCGCTCCAGTCGGATCCTCAAAACCCCTACCAGTCGTATCATCATACGACGACGGGCCCTCTCCAGTCGGATCCACCGAGGACGTGCCAGCTCCACTCGGATCCACAGGATCTGCACCCTCTGCAGGCTCAGCTCGTACTCTCCACCGTCTAACTTTAGGCATACTACATTTGCCAAAAAATATTAATCAAAACATACAATTTATATAAATTTTTTTTAATAAGAATTGAATGTATATAAATAAACTTTAATAAAAATATTAATAAAAAAAAATAATTTTGTTGAAGATAAATAAACTTTACAAAAAAAAATGCATATACAACTCTGGGTTTACTTTTTGGGTGTATATGCAATTTTTTTACAAAATTAATTTTGCATGTATATGCATTTTTTTTGTAAAAAAAAAAATTTTACAAAAAACAAAATTAATTTTTAAACAAAAAAAATGCATATACATGCACATGCAATTTATTTACATGCAATTATTTTGGGTTTACTTTTTTTAGATTTATTGAAAATCACTGTTTTTGCATGGTCCACAATTTTGATATACATGCAATTCTTTGAAATTTTAAACCGCACAAAATTTTTGCAGACCTAAATTTTAAAAATAAAAAAATGAGATATACATGCAATTTACTTACAATAAAAAATATATATATGTCATTTTTAAACAAAATTACTTTTACTTCAAATTATTTTGTATTGATATATACATATTTTTCATGAACTATCACAAAAATAATTTTCAAAAAATAAATATGCATATTTTTAAATCATAAACCCAAAAAATAAATTCTTAAACCGTTCAACCATTTGAACCATAAATTTCAACCCTATATTGACAAACATAAACCCTAAATTTAACTATAAACCCTAAATTTTACCATAAATTCACAATTGACAACTATAAACCCTAAATTGAACCATATGACATTCAAGCAATTTTACCATAAATCATAATCCTCAATTCGAGTAATTGAACCAATTCAAGCAATTGAAGCATCTAATTTAAGCAATCAAGCAATTCAACTATCTAATTCAAGAATCCAATCGAACTAATTCGACCAATTCAATCAATTCAACTAATTACTCACATTTAACCCTAAACATCGAATCAAACCAAACCGAATCACATTACATCATTTAATCACATTTAACCGAAACCCTAAATCCTAATCGAATCAAAAAGAAGAAAACTCACTTGTTCGATCGAGAGAGAAGCGAATCGAGGCGCGAGGCAGTGACGAGCGTGGTGCGAGGCAGAGAGGGGTCGACTCGGCAGGGCTTCTTTCTTCTTCTTTTTTTTCTTTTTTTTCTGTTTTTTTCGGCAGAGAGGAGGGGGAGAAGAGGCAGAGAGGAGGGGGAGGGGCTCACGGGTTTAGGGTTTATTAGATGGGCAGTGGGGCGCCAGATGGGGGGGCGCCTCACGGGCTTTTTTGGGCCGCCTGAAGCCCAGGCGGTCAGGGCAGATTTGATAAAAATTTGGAGACAGGGGCATTTTTAAAATTTTGATTTGTTTTAGGGATATTAATAAAAATCGCCGCAGAATTAGTCACTGGATGTTGCGCCGAGACAAATATTGTAATAATACCGTACAACTGTACAGACTATTGCTATACAATTATTATGCAGAAAGTGCCAATTAAAAGGCACGTCCCTCTATTTACATTTAATTCTTCATCATAATTCACATATGTACTATTATATACATATTCAAACAAGTTGTCACCACCAACAATCACTTATATGCGCTAAAGGTCTAAAACACACTACCAACCCCGGCCCTCCTACAATTCGCCGCATATTCCTTCTATGATTCTATAACCCTGAATCCAAGCCCCACGGCCCCACCGTGGTCAGATCCTCTACAACATCGAACAAATCTAGCCATTGGATGGCATCACCTGATCACCATACACTCAAAGGCTGAACCAATCATGCATATTGTTGCCGATGCAATTGCGGCACTGCAAAGCCGACTGCACGGCACTTGACATCAGATCCAGCTGGTGCCATTCCCATTGATGCTGGCACAGGATTTGTGGTACGTCTGTAGGGACCGAGCCACTTGGCCATAAGAAATTGCTTCTTCCTCCACGGCGGCAAACTCAAACCCCGATTCTTCAACGACCGTTTCGCCTCATCCGCCATGATTCGCAACACTCGCCTCATCTGATAGTCAGAACAAAAAGCTTTAATTAATTTTGAACAATAAGACAACTGGTTATTGAATTTGATCAATTTTTATTTTAAGTTCACAACTTCACATTACCTCTTCCTGTTGTACCAACGCCATTTCCGGCAGTGCAGACAACACAGTTTGGTACTCATCAGTCGGCCCTGCCACCTCAGACTCAGCAGCAAAATATACATCAACGATGTATCTCTCATTTTTCCCACCCATGGCCATTTGAATCACGTCAATATACTCGTAATTGCCTGGAGCAAGACCTTTTGATCCCTCCCACCTTGCCTTGCAAAGACCAGAATCATAACCTTTCTCTCTTAGTCGAGTCATAACTGCTCGGTTGACACCAGATCGGTTCGCCTTGAGCGGGGCAAGTGCTTCCACTGCTTCCTCTACATCAGAGTATAACTGTAGGCGAAATGGATCTCGCTTTTTTCTTGGCTTTAGAAGCTTCCTTATCTCGTCTGCTGCTTGTTTTGCACGATCAGTCGAGCCAGATTCTGTATCACAGTCTGAATCATCTTCAGAGGTTGGATGCAAGGTGGATTTGCCGACCTCATACTCACTCTCAAAAAATTCATGTACGAGGTACGAAAGTGAATCGTGCTCACTGCCGCTGGTGGAGTAGCTACAATCATGAGAGTCGTTCAGGTAGCTGAGGCGGGCCCTCGCATCCGCATTAAGTGGCTTCATTGCGGATTTTGTGCTGTTCAACTGGTGATCATATATACGCTAATTCTTTGTAGGATTCAACTGCTGAGGAGTGAGAGAAAGGCGAGGATATTAAGTTAGGGTTTGACAGATTTATAACGGAACAAATTGAGCTCAATTCATTGTTTATTTTTTTGTACATGCATGTCGACATGCTGAGGTCATTAATTATGTAACATGAATAATTGGAATGGAGTTGTAAATATATTGATCCGAATATCCGATTTCAGTTTGTGAAAAGGTTTGTCACGATACTGTAATTTGGGATAAATGGGACTAGATTAATTAATGCTTCTGCTTTATTGGTGCAAATACAAATACAGTGTCCCACAAACTAAAATAATTCTAGTAATTTTTTATCGGTCTTACCTTTTTATTCAAGATAGATGTTGAGGAATATTCTTTCTGATTGTACCAATATACCTTCTCTTATCTGCTTCAAATCTTCATTATTTCATTGCCTTCTTTGGGTATCATTTTTTATTTATTTTCGTCCAATTTACTCAATATAATTTTATTTAGACATATTCTTCAGAATTGTACTATATATATATATTGTATTTGAGAAATTAAATTAATAAAAGAAAAGAAAAGAACAACAGAAACGCTCAAAAGAAAACTCATGACTTCGCAGCTTTAGCAAAGCTTAATTTCAAAGAGAGAGAGAGAGAGTATAACATACTTCAACTGATTTATGCTGCCGCAAAAATGTTTGATCGATCGATGCCGATGACATTTGTCGGCTAAATTATAATTGAAATTTGCTGAAATGGTAAGAGCAGAAATCCGATCAAGCTGTCGATCTATCGGTCTATGCCTCCGAGCATTTATTGTGTTGAGATGATCGCATGCGATAAGGATGTAACTGTGTTAGGTTAAGAGAGGAAGAAGACTTGAACTTTGGAGGGAACACAAGCGTTTTAAAGAGAAAGAATGAGATTACTTCATGCGTCTAGATGCATACTGCTTCAGAAATATGTCTAGGTTCAGTGAATCGTCTAAGGGATAACCTGCATTGCTGAACTAGTTATAAATTGAAAATAATTAAGCTGATCATTGATCAAGCGTAATTTATCGGATATTAAATTTAAGTTTCTCTTGAATCTCTCACACGAATTAATTATTTAGATCTTCTTAATTATATTTGGAAGCGTATGTACAATTGTAAATTCATTTTTATTAGTAGTATAATAAGTTTAAGGGAAAGTTAACGGTATTAAGTGTGATTATTTAGTTTAAAATTGTCGTGCTAAAATTATTTTAAAGATACTGATCTGCTAGAAATTAATAAGAGCGAAGCAAGAAAAAGAAAAGAGAACGTAAGAAAAGAAATTTTAAGAGTAATATTATATTCAAACTAATGCTTAGAGAGCATTTTTTTTTTGTCAATTTTTATGTTCAGCAGTGGTATCAAAACTGGACGGTCAAGAAATTTGTTAAGAGTGTGCTTCAAAGAGAGGGAGAAGCCTTTTATGAAAGGGAAGGAAGGAGAAATCCGTTGATTGTCGGACTGCTCACATTGTTCATCTGCTTCAGAAGAGGGGAAACAGAGAGGAAACAGAGGGAAGAAGAGAGGCTTGGTGTTGATTTTCGACGAAATTTGTCACCCCTGATGTGTAGAAATTACTATTCGGAGTGGAAGAACTCTCATTTCTCTTCCTCCCGTCCCTTCCTCTACGAGTATCGATTCTGAAGCACAGCCTAAATTTTTGAATGAAAAAAAAAATAAGGAAGCTATTAACAGTTTCTGAACATTAATTTCTGAAAAATCTTAGGATGCAACTCAAAAATGTTTGTAAACCTTTTCTAATAATTATGTAAACTCCATTAATTATTCAATCCTGTAAACCGATTTCATGAATTATATAAAAACTAGTGACTTTTCATTATATTGTAGTCTCCAATAAACATGTAGTCTAACTGTTTTGACTAGAACTACTTGGACCATTTGGACCACTTGTAGTAGTACTTTGACCATGACCACTATGATCATTTGTAGAAATTTTCAAACGACTTTTCAAACTTGAAAAGTGTCTGTAAATATCTTCTATTAATTTTGTAATCTTTGATACTCAATTATGTAAACTATGACAATGAATTCTGCAAAACTAGCGATTTTCATTATAGTGTGGTTCCCAATAAATTCCCAGTCTAACTAATTGTTTTGATCAGGACCACTTAGACTACTTGTAGTACTTTAATCAAGACCACTGAGACCACTTGTAGAAGTTCTCTAGCGACTTTTTAAAACTAGCAACTAACATGAGACCACTTTAAACTCAGTAAACTATTTCATTGAATACTGTAAACTGTTTTTTAAATTCTATAAACATAACTATGTAAATCATTTTTCTGAAAACGCATTAGAAGTGGTCCAATTCATTGGGAAAATTTTCTGAAAATTATCATAGTATGGAAAATATTACCTTTTCTTAAAAAATAATAATGGTAAATACTGAATACACACTCATCAGGCATCACCAGCTGTTTTTATATTTGAACAATTGGTGAAAGTTGGTCCACTTTAATTTACTGCAGGTTTGCTTGAACTAAATCGTTGGTGATAATTTATTGTGGTATTTTTCAAAACCCTACACCCTTACATTCACCAAATATTATTTTAAATGAACTATTAATTTTTATATATCTTTGTAGATATTGTCTCATTCTTACCAGAAGAGTTTAGTTGCATTGTGATCGATGACAGATTAAGAGGTTGCTAAAAGAACGACGAATTAGGAGTCAGATTATGATGTTGTATGAGAAGATGTGGCGTATACGTAGAGCCAATGAGAATGTTGTTTCGTATCTCCTTAATTTCTCGCCTTGATGACATTTATTTATCCGTTTATTCAATCGTACGTAGTCGATAAGATCGATATATAAGAATTTTATTCGTTATCTCAATGAATATGAATATGGATAAGATTTTTTTGGTTAGCTTAATAATACAGATAAAAGTATAAAACTGCTCGGTATACATTATCATATACAATAATTGATAAATATTAAATTATATGTGATTATTATTATTTTTGTATATATAAGTATAAAAAATATAACCAGATTGATTTATACAAAATTTTGTATAAATTTTATGTTTAGTATTTGTGATAAAATGAATTTATTCAACATTTTATATAGTTTATTAATTAGTAATTAATTTATGAAAAAAATATTCATACAATATTTTATATTAATTTCTTTATTTAATAATGAGAAAGTGTTCAAATGCCTCCATTTTCGTACATCCATCAGACCTCTATTTTTTAATTTTTTTTAATAACAAAAATTATAAAACTTGTATATATGTCAAAAAAAATTGTTAGATGTGATCTATATTATTTTATCCACGTGAACGTAAACAATTATCTTTCTAATTTGTTTTTTTATGAATTATTAAGTTGAAAAATTAACGTCTAGAAATTGTTCACATCAATATATTAATTTTTGTAAGCTTGATAACAATTAAAACAAATTAATTTAAATATTATAATCTTTTACATATGCACAGAGAAAATAATATAGATCAATAGATTCTATTTTGGTATTTAGATTATAGATATTAAGTTATTAAGATTTTAAAAGTAGAGAACTTGAGATACAAAAAATAGAGGCAATCAATATTATATACATGATGTGTTTAATTTTATTTATTTGTTATAGAGGCAATCAATATTATATACATGATGTGTTTAATTTTATTTATTTATTTATTTATTTGTTATAGAGGCAATCAGGCAATCAATATTATATATAGTTTTGGATTAAATTATATAAACAATCAATTTATTCGAGAATTATTTATTATTTTTATGGATAAGAATAAGATATCGGTATGACTAATTTTATAAAGATATAAATATGTAAATGTCTCCTCATCCGTATGGTATCCACTGGCAGAAATAGTATCATCTGCAGTAGGGGTGGCAACGAACCGAACCGAACCGAACTTACCTTAGGTTTGAGTTTGGTTTGAATTAATTTCGAACCGAACCTGGTTTGATTCGTTTCGAACCGAACCCATTTCGAACTACACATTTTTCGAATCGAATCACGAACTAAATTATTTTTTAGCAGTCCTAGTTATAGCGGTAGTTTATACATTAATTTTTTCTCGCGGGACAATTCACATGGCTTCCTTTTACCGGTATGAACTATGAAATGAGTGTTTTTAAGTTGAAAAAATGTTCATGAAAAAATACATCAGAGACGGCTTTCCTGGTATGAACTATGAGAGACGACCGAAGAAAGAGGAGAGACAGAGAGAGGAGTGACAGCCGGAGAGACAGCCAGTCGCCGAGAGCGTCAGCTAGATTTTAGAGCTAGAGGGAGAGTGAGTTAGGGAGAGGTGGAGAGAGAACTAGGTTATTGAGATTTGAGAGCGAGGGAGTGTCGGCTAAGTTAAATTATGACTCTCTCTATCTTGGATTTTAATTTCATCAGGTAAATGGACGGCCGATGTTATTATGAGATTCGAACCATAAAAATGATCGAACCCATTTCGATCGAACCAGGCTAGATTTGGGTTTGGTTTGAATTAATTCCGAACCGAACCTGGTTTGGTTCGTTTCAATTCGAACCCATTTCGAATCGAATTAAACTCGAATCAAACCCGAATCAAACTCGAATCGAATCACGAACCTCGAATTTTTTTGCCAGCCCTAATCTGCAGAGTTGTTCCGTGCAGAACTGTTAATCTGGTCCGTTCGTTTCAGATTGGACGGAACATATCAAATCTTGCCCGAATAAAAAAAAAATTCTCAAAATTTGCGGAGCTTTTAATCTCGTTCGTCCGATCTGAAACGAACGGACCAGATTAAAAGCTCCGCACGGAACGACTCCGCAAATGATACGCTTCCTCCACTGACACTTATTTCTCGGATTCGTATCCTCCCAGATACTGTAGAGGATATCCCACTTTTACAGTTTGAGATTAAATCTCAACTGGTTTGGAATTCAGACTAACACACGGGGCAGTATTATTGGGCTTTGAGATTCGTATCAAGTGAAAAAGAACGGTCCAGATCTACTAATTATAAAAGATTCCCTTATCAGGTAATTAATGGAGAGGATGTGAATTCCTATTTCTCGCCTTGCAATACACGACAAGACATGCACAACACTTTCTCATTCACCAGCACAGATTTGACACGGCTCATTACCATGGCATGTCCTCTCGTGTATTAATTAGAGCACTTCCAGTTCCAGGTAATCTTTCGTAATATCCTTCCACAGATAAAGACTTTACCTTGGCTGAGAGGCTACGAGGGTGCCATATGGCGTTCAATATATAGTTGTTTAGGTACTGTGCTATCTTATATATGAAGACAGCCAATGAGTGTCAGATGTATATATGCTCGTTTTTATCGATAAGTTACCATTTTTGACTTCTCTGAACATTGATTGACCTATCCGATATTATCGTGTGGCATGTGAGTTTGATATTAGTTGATAACAACTAATCAACCATCGCGTTTAGGTACCCTGATGGCCTGATCAGTACGTGCCTTTTATACCATAACATCAAAATATCTTTATTCACCAGCAGTCTCCAACGGAAAACTTTTTTCCGTAGAAATTAATAGAAAAGAAGAGAGAGAAACCAAGTACACTATTTTTATTGGTAGAAAGATCATTATGAATTTTATCGATTTTAAAAATTAAAAGAGTTTGAAACAGTATAGATTTCACGGTCCTAAATATTTTCTTATTTTTTTTAATTTGTCCATCATAACACGAAATGTTACAGATTTACAACAGGGGTAGAAAAGTTTGAATTTAGATTGGTAATTTTCTTACCGTTCTAAACTTTGAAGCACTTTTTTTATTTTAATGAAACCCTGTTTCTTTATATGAGAATAGTACATATCATATTTAATTAATATTCCTATTGTTTGTATCGATTTTGATTTTACCGATCAAAAAAATTGAATTAGAGTTTACACCTTGAGCATCCGTTCCAAAGTTAGGATTGGTGTCCGTATTCCAAAGTTTGAGACTTTTAAGATCAATAGAATTCGTACTGATGTTTTTACTAATATAAGAACTATTGTACTCTTTCTATTTCTCTCTCTTACTTTTTATTAATTTCTACTGATAAAAAATTTCCGCCTCCGATCGACCTGGATTTGTAGTGGTTTGTAGATTCCTTTCTTATTTATTGTTAAATGATTTCCTGGTTACTGAGCCTAGCCAGGACTGAGAATACTTAACAAAATCTTTATATCCTAACAACCATTTGAACGTGCTACCAAGAGCAATCGTTATTACTGTGTTTGCAATATAGTGTATTTTGCCAATTATGATAATATTTTTAAAAAAATAGTGCGCCATTCACTTTTTAAAAAACTCCTATGGGGTAGTCACAAAGTATCCCAAAGTAATCTGATGTGATTTCTTCTAAATTGTATCAATATTTAATTCGCATCCCCACCAAGCTTATCTCCTCTCCTTGACCTTGACTTCCTTCACTTTTTCGAGTCCGCATCTAGGGGTGTCAATGGTACCTTTTTAGCCGTTTATCCGACCCGTATCGTATTCGATAAAGCGGGTATGAGTAAAAAAAATTTTCGTTAGCTTATTGGGTATAGGTAATTATTTTTTTTCGTTAAATAAATGAGTAAGGATATGGGTAATGACTATTTCGTACCTGTTACCCTATAGAGTAATTATAAAATCTAAATATATATTCAATTCAATTTATAACCCACTTAAATGTATATTCAATTCAATTTCCAACCCACTTAAATTTATATTCGTGTTTTTGAATTTTTATTCTTTATAAAAAATAATTTAGTTGGAATTCATTGCACATTTTTTTTTATTAGAAATGCAATTATGTATATGTGAAATGAATGATTTTTTGATGTTTAATTTGTAAAATATAATAAAACTAATTATTATACTAGTATTATCCGTTATTCACCCGCTACTGTTTCGTTACCCGATAATATTAACGGGTAAGGGTAGGGTAGGGTAAGATCAATTTTTAATGGATATGGGTAGGGTATGGGTAAAGCCAATTTTAATGGGTATGGATATGAAAATGTCTCCACCCGACCCGTACCGTACCATTGACACCCCTATCTGCATCGTCTGCATGAACTCAAAAAAGCATCTTTTGAGTTAATAGATATTGGCTCTCTTATTGTAACAGAGTCCATCCGACCGCCGCCTAAAATATAGGAGTCTTCAATATTAATGTGGATTTCATTTACACGGTTTTTAAAGCTGATCAGATGGACCAGATGTACAAACTCAAAAGATTCCTTTTTGAGTTAAAGATAAAAAAAAGCTCTTCAACGTCAATTTTCTCATAATAGTTTAAAGGAAAAAAAAATTAGACTTAAAACTAGGGGTGTCAACTGATACGATAAGAGTTCGGTAGAAGCATTTTTATATTCGTATCCGTTACAAATTATTCTTACAAATATTTTTATTATTTTTATTATTTACTTTCAAATATATATACAAACATATATACATGTTTTAAATGTATAAAGATTTGTTTTATTTATCTGCTTTAATGGTTAATTAAGTATAACACAACTACATAGTTAAGATGATTAATTATCCAAATTCTAATTTTTTTAATAAAATACATTTTTCAAAAAGATCAAGAAGTTGAAGGATATTAATATATATATATATATATATATAATGAGGAGGGATCAAGTTACAACACTTGAAAGTTACAACAAAGTTACAACATCATTTTTTTTCATTTTCAAAGTCCAAATCGTCGATCCAAACCGTTAGATATTCAATCTATATTAAAATGTGCTTGCAGACCAAATTTTACAATTTTTGAAATTTTTTTGCTATTTATTAAGATGGGTACAAAATTGCTGTTTTTTAATGGTGCAGAATTTTAATAAAAACAGCAATTTTGTACCCATCTTAATAAATAGCAAAAAAATTTCAAAAAATGTAAAATTTGGTCTGCAAGCACATTTTAATATAGATTGAATATCTAACGGTTTGGATCGACGATTTGGACTTTGAAAATGAAAAAAAATAATGTTGTAACTTTGTTGTAACTTTCAAGTGTTGTAACTTGATCCCTCCTCATATATAATATGAGGAGGAATCAAGTTACAACAATTTTTGAGTTACAATAACCATTTTCTACATTTTCAAAGTCCAAATCGTCGATCCAAACCGTTAGATGTGATCTCTACAATAAAATGTGCTTGGAGACCAAATTTTACATTTTTTGGAATTTTTTTACTATTTATTAAGATGGATACAAAAACTAGTCAAATTCAGACCATTGAATTTTGTACCCATCTTAATAAATAGTAAAAAAATTTCAAAAAATATAAAATTTGGTCTCCAAGCACATTTTATTGTAGAGATCACATCTAACGGTTTGGATTGACGATTTGGACTTTGAAAATGTAAAAAATAGTTGTTGTAATTTGTTGTAACTCAAAAATTATTATAACTTGATCCCTCCTCATATAATATATATACTTTTTTTATAATTATCCGATGAAATAACGGACACGAAATAGGTTTTACTTATACTCTTATATGTTTAGATAACAAATTTTTTTTTATACATACATGATAAATTTAGAAAAAAAATATATTAATCATACCTATTGAATACAATGCGAATCAAATAAACGAATAAAAGGGTGCCATCGACACTCCTAGAGACATCAAACGATAGATTAGTGCAGTTTGCTCTCTCTAAATCTGAAATATAATAAAACTACCACGCCACGCACAAAATGAAGAATTTTTTTCATAGACCATAATTAATAAAATGAATTTTACGGAACCAATATGATTGGTTTTTTTTTTTCAAAAACCATAAGGACCGTATGGTCCCTACGGTCTCTAAAATTGTATTTTTTCAGACCGTATGGACCATACGGTCTTACCTTTTTTTTTTTTTTTTTCTTTTAAAAAAAAACATAATTTTTTTAAATTTTTAAATTTTTTTAAATTTTTTGTATTAAAATATTAGAAATATTGAATATATTTCTTTGAAAATAGATGAAACATGATATAATTTGATTTATTAGAAAAACTGCAACAAATAACCCGGATCAATATTTTTCAGATCGAATTTTTTGCGGCTGTAAGAAAAATTAATATATTTCTTTATGTGTTATTGGAAAAAAATAAAAATGCTTAGATTCTGAGTTATTGATCCCAGTTCAAAAGTCACTTCTAGATAATCCAGAAAATATTGTGATCATTCTAGGACATTTAATTTATAAAAAGTTGTATCTGTTTTGATAATTCTTTTTGAATAACAATTATTAAATAACTTAAAGTTTTTATTTTTTTTTCAAAAATAGATACCACTTTTCATAAATTAAATGTACTAGAGGGATCACAATATTTTCTGAATTACCTAGAAGTGACTTTTGAACCGGGATCAATAACTCAGAATCGAAGCATTTTTATTTTTTTCCAATAACACATAAATAAATATATTAATTTTTTCTTACAGCCGCGAAAAATCCGATCTGAAAAATATTGATCCGGGTTATTTGTTGCAGTCTTTCTAATAAATCAAATTATATTATATTTCATCTATTTTCAAAGAAATATATTCAATATTTCTAATATTTTAATACAAAAATAAAAAAAATTTAATTTTTTTTAAAATTTATGTTTTTCTTAAAAAAAAAAGAAAAAGAAAAAAAATGTAAGACCGTATGGACCATACGGTCTGAAAAAAAAATGCAATTTTAGAGATTGTAGGAACCATATGGTCGTTATTGTTTTTGAAAAAAAAAATAATCATTCCGTAAAATTTGTTTTATTAAATATGGTTTATGAAAAAAATTCCAAAATGAATCCGATTACTTGTCATTGGAATCAGGAAGTGATCCGATCCGCACCAGGCACCAGCCCACGTCTCCGCTCCTTCGTCAGACCGTGACCTTCTCTCGCTGAGTCCCCCTCCTCCGCCTTCCCTTCCTCTCCAAGCAACCAGCCGCATCGCTTCGCATCGAAACCCACATTCATCTTCGTTTAAACAGACAAGTGCCGCAGATCGAAGCGTATTTACCCTCTTTTCGTAGCCTGTGCGCAGTAAGAAGAGAGAACGAAAGAACGAGGAGACGAGGTTAGTTTCATATCCTATTGTGTTGCTTTGTTTCTATTGGTAATTGTTATGGCACTCCATTGTGTTTAACCTGTTGGGTGTGCAAAGTGTTTGACGAAATGCCATATAGAGTGTTTGACCAGCTTAATGAGCTCTATCCAATTATGGATCTAATTTATGTTTATCAATTCTTTTCACTGGCGTGCCACCAGATAACAAACTCAATTGAGCTATATGGTTAAAGGGTTAAATGGCGGTGATTTTTCAGTTGGGAAAAGATTAGAAAAGGAAAAAAATAAGGGACGAAAAGAGAAAGACTAATGGGTGGACTTTCTGTATCGGAAGCCTTGCATTTCTTGGTGAAATTGATCTAACTTTATTATTACATTGGTGTTGACAGATCTTCCCGGAGTTCCTGATTGTTCAATTCTGAGAGGCCTGATGTATATATGATTGGATTCTGTAAACATGAAGCGCTTTGTGTACATAAATGATGATTCATATCAGGATGTGTATCGTGATAACCGGATTTCTAACACCAAATATACCTTACTGAATTTCCTTCCTAAGAATCTATGGGAGCAATTTGGGTTTGTCTTTCTTTCTTAATTTTACAAGTCAATTAAAATGCATTAATCTAATTTACAGAAGACTGCCACCTTATACTTTTGGTGCAAAACTAAGCAAACAAAAGGAGCAGAAAATGGAATTTGATTAGCTTATTTCAATTTAATCTTATTAAGGTACTAAACTTTTAGTAAGATATGGTCACAAGCTGTAGACATGGAAAGCTAGTGCGAAAAAGACTCTGATAAAATAGCTGGATTATTTTAGCTAAATTTGGCTTTAACTTTGCTCTCTTTTTTTATGTTAAATATATAAGAGAGTGTTCATCAAAGAACTTATAGTGGGATATTTCATGGCTCCAAATATTTACAATTGTATTTTGCTAGCCATTTTTTTTGTAGATTTACATCTGCCCTTATTTCTACTTACACTGTTAAGAAGTATTCATTAGTGCCCTAAAATCATGTAGCACCAAAGCACAACTTTTACTATTGTATTTTCTGACATTTTGTTGTAGAAAAGATGATCGAACTGATACTTACAACTGCCATATTTAATGTAAAGAGGCTATCTAAAACTTGGTAATATAAAAGCTAAACAAACAGTAAAATCTAACCTATAGAGTGCCTACATTGCAACAATAATTCAAAAGCATTGGGGCTAACCTTATATTTTTACTTGTATTTTAAAATTATAGACGGTTCATGAATCAATATTTCCTGCTGATTGCTTGCCTGCAACTGTGGTCTCTCATTACACCAGTGAACCCGGCCAGCACGTGGGGTCCACTTATCTTCATATTTGCTGTATCAGCCACAAAGGAGGCATGGGATGACTACAACCGCTATGTCTCCGACCGACAGGCCAATTGCAAGGATGTTTGGGTGGTGAAAAATGGTGTTCGAAGAAATGTATGTTTTTTCTTTTCAAACTTCTAACCTTCCTATATGATATGCGACAGGGAATTGTGCACACATTTCCCTATATTATTAGCTAGCTGGAGCAAATAATATGGAAATGAACCCAATCGCTAGCCTACCCCAACTTGTTTGGGACTGCTTGGCTGTTGTTGTCATTGTCGTCGTCGTTGTTGTTGTTGTTATTAGCTAGCTGGAGCAAATCCAGTTGTTGTTGCAAATGTTCATGACTTTTTCAGAAATTGTTGGTAAGCTTTACTATTAGGGGTATCTTAACCACGGTTGTCCTTCAACTATAGCATTGCCTTGGTTGTGAGAATGAAAGTTAAAACAGTTTTTCCCTGAGAAGATTGTGTTATGACTGTTTTATTTTGCATTTGCATTATGATTTCTGTTGCATAATAGAAATTGTTGAGTAGTTCACTTTTTAAAAACAATTAGATGGTTGGTTCTAGAGGAAAGCTCAGCAGCGCCCCTGAACTTTTGCATGCTGAATGTGGCATCTGAACTTGAAGAATTCTTCAGTGTGGGCCTTAATATTTGGACTATACTTGTCCATTTTTTAGTTGCTGACAATGTGGCAAAAATGAGAGATGAAATGTGCAGAGGTGGTAGACCCTGTGACCACATCAGAGATCAAAATATGAAATTTGATTGTTTGTCTTAGTCTGGGTACAATCACTCATTTATCATCCTAATTCTTGACATGTCAGCACAATTAGGTGATAAGCAATATATCGAACAGAAAACACGTTAGCTTGTTAAAACTAAGGAGGTAAATTACGGCATGGGTGAGATGGGATCGAACTTAAAGAAATCCTGCATTCTGGACTCCTACCTCTTTGTATCTGGAAGTAGTTTTAGTCAGAATTCCCAACCTTGCGTTGATGCAGCTTCCTGTCAATTTATGATGTCAAATCGAGCTGTATGTTCTAAATTTTTGAGTTTGACATGAATTGCTTGTGCTTTTTATTCAGATTCAAGCCCAAGATATACGTGTTGGTAATATAGTATGGCTTAGAGAAAATGAAGAGGTCCCTTGTGATCTTGTCGTGATTGGGACTTCGGATCCACAAGGCATGTGCAATGTTGAGGTATAACAATTTCAATTGACTTTTAGGATTATTTTTTTCTTATGTTTATGACAATCGTATCACTTTTCAATTATCATAACTTGGTTCAGCATACTGGTGAAAGCAATATATAGTTTTAAAAACAAAGTTTATCTGTTATTGGTTGGCATTATACTTTTCTTGCCAAGCTAGATTCTCCAGTTCTGGTGTAAGGTTTTTGCAACTGCATTGCAGAAAAAAAAATACAATCAAAGAAGAAAAAGAGAAGTCTTATATTTGTTTTTATTTTTTGTCTTTTTAGACAACTGCCTTAGATGGAGAAACAGATCTCAAGACAAGCGTAGTTCCACCGACTTGTGCTGGCCTTGACTCTGAGCAACTTTGCAAGATCAAGGTAGTTAAATGAACAACATTGCTACCATTTTTATCTTTTGGGTGTTTTTTTGTAAATTTCATTTAGGTCTTTCTTTATTTTAGTTCCTAACTTCTTATGAAATGCTAAAGGGGGTTATTGAGTGCCCAAATCCGGATAAAGATATCAGAAGATTTGATGCAAATATGCGGCTTTTCCCTCCCTTCATTGACAATGATACATGTCCGTTGAGCATAAACAACACTCTCCTACAATCCTGCTACTTGAGAAATACTGAATGGGCTTGTGGTGTGGCTGTTTATACTGGTTAGTTACTTTACATTGTAAAACCTGTATTCGTGCTTTTCGTGTGCAGGAAGTTACTTCACAATCATTGGTATCTCATGTTTTGTTCAAAGAGCACCCTATGCTGTAAATGTTTAGGAGATGGTTAAGAGTCATAGTTGCTGGCAGATAGTTTGGTTGTGGAAAAATGTTCTAACGAATGTGTTTTTAACAAGTATATATTGTCATGTGGTAAAGGGTTCCAAAACAGATAATCTGGGTCTATAATCTGTTTGATCACAAATATTGTTGTTATTATTGTTTTTTAGGAAAAAATAAGTTAGTCAAAATTTAGCTTTGTTACTATAGCTTTTGTTTGTGTTGTTGTTATTTATTGCTCTCTGTTTGAGATTATGCAAATATTTTTCCAATGGTTGGCAAAAACAACATACCTCATATTGGGAACTAGCACCCAATTCTTGAACATTACCAGTTCTGCATTTGTTCGTATCAATCTTACAACACTACACTGAAATAAAATTTGACATACTAATTTTAAGGTCAATTTTCAAGCATGCACCTTAGTCATTTCTGTCGTCATTTATAACTTCGATATTGATAGTTTGTGTGTTATCTGCATACAACTCATAAGAATTTTTTTTGTCACAATTAGGAGAAATATTGTTTTATTTGCAAATTCTGATAAATTGTTTTCTGAAATTTGTAAAACCTCTCAAAATATGAGTTGCACTTGTTCTCTTTTCACGTATTGAAACAGAAATTGAGGAAATTGTAAAAATCTTCTTCAGGCAATGAAACCAAGTTGGGAATGAGTAGGGGCATACCAGAGCCCAAACTAACAGCTGTAGATGCAATTATCGACAAATTGACGGGTGCGATTTTCTTGTTTCAAATATCCGTTGTTGTTGTTCTAGGATTTGCTGGCAATATTTGGAAGGATACTGAATCTCGGAAGGTAATGTCATTTTATTATTTCAGCTGAGTAATGTAGCATGCTAAGTTCCATCATTCTTCTAATGTCAAACAAACAACACAAAAAATAAATGAAATGTAAGCCCCAAGTTTTTCTCACCTCCTGTGAAACACATGAAAGAAATGAGAAAGATAAATTGGAAGATCCTGGTCATATATGATGCTGATGCTGGCCATAGGGTTGGGATATGTTGATAATGCATTAACTTGACAATCTGACAAATGGTAAAAAAAGTAATTTATAATTTCGAAATCCGAATTTTGAAATGTGATCTGTACTATATTTATATGATGCACATGAAATTTGATGGATTTGATGCAAATTTTACTGTTCATAAACCGACTTAAAACTTGTAGCGACCTATATTTAATGTTTGCTGGCGGAATATCAAATAACACTCAAGTTGCATGAAATTTGATACACAATCAATTCGTTGGTGTAATTTTTTTTTTTTTTCAATTTTTTTCAATTTTTCTTGCTTGATTTGAAAATATATTGTCAAGGTAGTCTAAATGCTCATTGTCAAGGGATATTAAGTTATTAACCCTTAGATATATGTCGCACATTGCACATGAATGTTTGGTGTATGTGATTTACTGCCGACTTATATATAATTTTGTCTCATAACTGTTACTATTGTTTTGTGTAGCAATGGTATATTGCATATGCTGATGAAGACCCATGGTATGAGTTCATGATAATACCATTACGATTTGAGTTATTATGCTCCATAATGATCCCTATTTCTATAAAGGTATGTACTTCCTGTTAGTGATTTAAACCTTAATTTTAAAAAGGAATATTTTATCAAAAAAATGATTTGGAAAGGAATAAATGAGCATACTAACCTATAATCCCAGGGTTTTTAGAAGGATTTCTTGCCCTTTCTCTTTGCCTTTGGTGCCAATATGAACTGTTATCTGAACAAATATCTTTTTTTATAGGTTTCACTTGACTTTGTGAAAAGCTTATATGCAAAGTTCATTGACTGGGATGAAGAAATGTTTGACCAAGAAACTAATACTCCTTCTCATGCTGCTAAGTAAACTGTTGTATTTATTATCACAGTTTTGTTAGGTTTTGATATTGTCTATTAGGCAGTTGCACACTTCCTATATAGTATGTGAGCTTGCTTTGTGAACTTAATCTCATAATTGTGGTTGAAATGTTTCCAAAATCACTACCTGATGTGCAAAACCCAATATGCATGGTTTGAGCGCTGTACAACAAAGTAGAAAATCGATGCCACTTGTATTCACAGTCTGGTATACTCGGCACCAATTTGCAAGACATGCTTTAATGTATTGAATTTTATTTTGTATTTGGTTTTGCAGCACAGCAATAAGTGAAGACTTGGGGCAAGTTGAATACATCTTAACTGACAAAACAGGGACACTGACTGAGAATAAAATGATCTTTAGGAGATGCTGCATCAATGGAATTTTTTACGGGAATGAGAGTGGTGATGCTTTGAAAGGTTGTGCTCTTCCTTTCCATACACTCTGTATTTGGCTTGAACTTATGATCTGACTTTGTGTATGTGTGGGCATCTGTCTGCTCCCTTCTTCTTCTTTTGCAAATCAGATACCCAACTGCTAAATGCTGTCACTAGCAATGAGAGTCCTGTCATCAGATTACTCTTAATTATGACGCTCTGCAACACTGTTGTTCCTGTTGAAAGGTAAATACTTGATGTATCATTTTTCTTGTATAAATGTAACAATTGTTGAAATCTGATAGTTTTACTAGTTGGATTTATCAGATCATGAACTCAATATATTTGTGCAGTTCCTGTTGTGTACCAGACTAATACCAGTCTGCACGTTGTTTGTTAATTTTTTTCATTGTTTTGTGTCTTCTGTGCTTTGGGGTTATTTTGCGAAGCTTAGTTTAGCCATAGCATTGTTATTGCAGAGAAACATGTGGCACAAATTAATGGAGGCCATGTATGTACCAGTTAGTACTCAGTAATGCTAGCGTAGCTTGCATGCTGTGATGTTGGTGGGCACAGTTATTTTCTGCTCCCTGGGTGCTAAGCCCCTATTCATATTTAACTTTAATTCTGATCATCTTAATTGGACGACTGTCACTATTAATAATCAATTCCTTTCTTTATTTGGATTCTAGCAAAACTGGAGGTATTACATACAAGTCACAGTCGCAAGATGAAGATGCTCTTGTTAACGCTGCTGCCTGCTTGCATATGGTACTGGTCAGCAAAAAGGGTAGCATCGTTGGTAGGTAATTCCTCTTAAGAAGTTATCATTTATGTAGTAAACTGCACAGATTTTGCTTGGTGCTGCCACCCTTTGCTGAGATTTGGTTTTTTAAGTTTTTGAAGTTCCCATCTTGTCCCTGAGCTCTCAAATTTGTGCCAATTGGCCTCACCAATATCTTCTATAAAAAAAGTGGACACATCAATACTAGCGGGCATTGCATTTGCAATAAGGGAATTGTGCCTTCAGCAATTCATTGGAAACACTTCTCTTCCATGATGGCATGGATGTTTGTAAAAGATTTATGAACATTCTGCTATCTAAACTCTAGATTTTGAGTTATTTATGGTCGTTGTACTTCTAGATGATTCCCAGTTTGGTCTGTAAATTTGAATTTGAACTGAAAAAAAAAACAAGTTTAGGACCGGAATGGGAATAATAAAGTAGTCAGATTAGAGTCTACCAAAATGGGACTTTCTGAAACTTTTAAGCATTGCTAATGTGAAGAAGTATTGGCCAGAGGCATGTTATCTATGTCAAAATGATGATGTGGACTCAGGCATTGGTCTCCATCCAGGACCAATGTGGTATGCATTGTAAAGTTTATGAGCCTTATGGAAACTTTTAAGCCTGAAGTGCCAAAAAGGGAAGGTTATACTTGTTGGTTTTAGTTATTTTTTTATATATCTTTCATTGTATTTTATTTTTATAAACAGTTTTTTTAATTAAACTACTTAGCTTTTTTTATTTTTGTATGGTTTGTGGTCAAACATTTCTTTGTTTTTACTGTGATTCTATGGCTTTTTTTTTTCCTATCAGCGTGATTTAAATTGGTGGTTGTAGTTGTAATCAAACTAGGCACATGATTTTGGTAGAAACCACTGTTTAGCCTTTTGGTTATGGTCTTACTCAAGGTGTTCGTGACTTCCCTATCTTTTTCTTTCGTGTGTCAACCCCTCTTCTTCACAGGAATAAATTTCAATGGTCAACGCATGCTGTATGAGATACTTGACATACTAGAGTTCACTTCTGATCGAAAAAGAATGTCAGTTGTGGTAAAGGACTGCCAAACTGGCGGAATTCTTCTCTTAACCAAAGGCGCCGATGAGACTATTTTCCCGTGCTCTTATCGAGGTAAAATGGCACTATAAGTCCACTTTTGTCAATCATATAACCTGTAAGGTCATCTTCAAGGTATTGGTTTAATGATATCTATCTTCAACCATGATCCACCTTGGCCAGAACTTGTTGATATAAAAAAGGAATTAACATGTTTTTCCATAATTTAGATGGACTTTATTATCTTTAGAACCATGACCCCTTGGTCAGAACTTGTTGATATAAAAAAGAAATTAACATGTATTTTTCATAATTTAGACGGACTTCAGTTGAATGTTCCAAATCTGGTATGAAATCATTCTCCTGAAATGTAGCAATTCAATTATGTAATTGTCCTTATTACATTGCATTCTATTGGTTGCCAAACAATCTTAAATTGCAGAGAATTTAATATATGACCTATTTTATGATCTAGAGTATGCTATTTTTAGTTTTCCATCGTGTCAGTTTCAACAATGAGTGTGGCGACTGTCAATCTAATTTGGTCAAGTATAGTATAGGGATAAATTTGCTAGTTGTGGAAACTGAAAAACACGGGCATTTAAATAAAATGGCATTACTTTACAATATTTCTTACGTCTGTTATTGACAGATGTGATGACTTTCAATTTTTATGGGCACGGGTACTTTAAGGTCTTCTATGGGCAATGAAATTTTGCCTCTTTACCCCAGAAAAAAGAAACAAAGAAAGAAGGAATGCTAAATTTAAATTAGTGCCTAATAGACACTGAATGAGGAATGATACAGTACCTGTGACATTTCTGGCAATGAATATCTATCCACCTTAATATTTCATAATAATTGGATTTTTTCTGATGATTTAATGAAGACATTTGATTGTAATTTGTTGCAGCTTGGAAACTTTAAACAAAATTGTTGCTTTGTAAAATGTTTTCTCATCTGATCTTTCAACTTCAGGTCAACAAATCAGAGTTTATGTTGATGCGGTAGAACAGTACGCACAATTAGGATTGCGAACACTCTGTTTGGGATGGCGCGAATTGAGAGAAGATGAATATTTGAAATGGTCAAAGTTGTTTAAAGAAGCAAGCAGCTCATTAATTGATCGAGAGGTAATGCATGAGTTAAGATAGTCTACCTCTCTCTGAAATTGTGTTATGCGGGATGTTCTAATAAACATGAAATGTAATACAGATATAGTTCCCTAAGAAAAAAAAGAAGGTCAATTTTTCACCTAGTCTTTTCTTAAATTGCTTTATTTGACTTGCTGCAATATTGTTGCTGAATTATAATAGTAATTGGAGAAACTTAGACATTTTTTAGGGTACCTTTGATGTTTCATTTTTTGGGAAGTCAGACCAACATTACGTTGTTTGCTTATGGTCTCCTGTTTATAATGTAGTGGAAAGTTGCTGACGTCTGTCAGAGGTTGGAGCGTGACCTTGAAATTCTTGGTATCACTGCAATAGAGGATCGTCTTCAGGTACTTATAAAGATTTTGTCCTCGCAATCACATAATATTTGGTTTTAGTTTTGAATTTGTAAGGATTGCCAAGCCTCAACGCAGGTAGAAATTATAATGCACTAGAGCTTAGAGCTTTTTGGAAGGGAATTTGGATAGCTATTTTGGCATGTATAAGTGTTTAACTTTTTATCTGTAAATAAATTTCAGGATTCTTGTGTGGCATTTGTACTTGTCCTTTTTTGTGTTGAACTTTTCTTTTTACTTTATTTTTTGAGTAGAGTGGCGTGCCCGAGACAATTGAAACACTTAGGCGCTCTGGAATAAACTTTTGGATGTTAACTGGTGATAAGCAAAGCACTGCCATTCAAATCGCACTACTATGCAATTTCATCTCTTCAGGTGCTTTTAAGTAAAAATTGGTGTTGGGGTAGTTACTTAAATTATGCTTATTGTCTTAATTTCCTGATGTTTCATTCCAGAGCCGAAGGGCCAGCTTTTGCATATAAATGGAAATACTGAGGATGAAGTAGGGAGAAGCTTAGAGAGAGTCCTACTAACAATGAAGATCACATCATCAGAACCTAAGGTGAGTTTTGTACCAAGAAGCACACACATTTATCATGGGAAAGAATTTATGTGAAGCCAGGGGCGGAGCTAGACTTTAAAGCTATGGGGGTCAAACGTGAATGGGGGTCAATCATATAAATTTTTCATGCGGAGTATGGGGGTCAATTATACAATATCCATAGCATTTTACCCTAAATTATTTAGCAAATCATGTATAATTTCTAAAAATTGAAAATAAATGGGGGTCAATTGACCCCCATTCTCTATTAATAAATACGCCACTGCGTGAAGCAAATACGTTCAATTACCAGAATGATAATACTTCAAGTTGGGGGAAGTGATGAAGCTCAGTCATGGCATTTATTTTTGTATCATGATTACAGGATTTAGCTTTTGTTGTGGATGGGTGGGCCCTTGAGATTATTCTCACGCACTACAAAGAAGCCTTCACTGAGTTGGCTGTTGTATCTCGCACAGCAATCTGCTGCCGGTTAACTCCTTCCCAGAAAGCACAGGTAATTCTCACGCACTTGTTAGTTGTCATCTGACTGTTATTTTCTTTTTTAAAATGCCACCAACTTTTCATTCTTGATGTTTTAATTTGGTGACCGTAATAATTGTAACCGTTATTATAAAGCACATAGTGCAACTAATTTAAAGAAGGGTATTATAAATACTGGTATTTTCTTTTTTGAACTATCACCAACTGTATTTTCATTCTTGATGTTTTAATTTGGTGACCAGCAATAATTGTAGCTGTTTAGTATAAAGAACATAGTGCAACAAACTAATTTAAAGAAGGGTATTAGCATAGCTAGTGCATCTCTACTGCAGAAAAAGAAGTCAGTTTGTTTGGCTATTGAAGTATCATGTATTTATTGCAGCTAGTGCAACTCCTAAAATCATGTGATTACCGAACTCTAGCAATTGGTGATGGTGGAAATGATGTGAGAATGATACAACAGGCCGATATAGGTGTAGGAATTAGTGGCAGAGAAGGGCTTCAAGCTGCAAGAGCTGCTGACTATAGCATTGGAAGTATGTTATCTATCTTTAACACTGCATCAGGCATGTCTCATATAATTTGTGCAGAAGTCCTAAAATTTTGACACATTCATTCTTTGGGGTTTGTAGAGTTCAGATTTTTGAAGAGGTTGATACTTGTTCACGGTCGATACTCATATAACCGGACAGCATTTCTCTCACAATATTCCTTCTACAAGTCTCTTTTGATTTGCTTTATTCAGATTCTGTAAGATATATATTTTTTGTTCTTTTGCAAATCATTTAATCCTTTTATCTTTATACATAATCCATGCTATCGAGTCTGATCATATTCTTTTTGGCAGCTTTTCTTTTCTTTCGGGGATTGCTGGGACTAGCTTATTCAACTCTGTAAGCCTGATGGCTTATAATGTGTTCTACACCAGCATACCTGTCTTGACAAGCGTGCTTGACAAGGATCTTTCTGAAAAGACAGTGATTCAAAACCCTCAGATTCTTATTTATTGTCAAGCAGGAAGGTAAAGATTAAACATAAACATTCTAACTTTTGGAATGTATAAAAATGTCAGATTAGAGAAGACATTGTGGTGAATAGTTATTTGGGTCATAGATCAAATGCATAAGAAAGCCACAAGTGCATCAAGCATATAAATTAACCCGGTTCATCCATTTATGTGAAGTCAATCCTAGATTTTTTTTTTTTTTTTTATAATTTATCTTTAGTTGTGCTTTATTCTCTTCCCTAGAATCATCTTTCCTAGCTCCCATTTGTCATCCTTGATTAGAAAAGAATTAGATGTCTGATCCAGGTTGTGCACTACATGGGATTATTAAAGAGGGTTCTCCTAATTAAGTTGGCAGCTAAGTTCTAAAAAATATATGGAGCATTGTTTCCCTGAAATTCTGGATTAATTTGCCTCATTAGAATTGCAACCAACTTGTAGTAACTGGTTTGAGCACCTTCAAAACTGAAGTTTTAGACACCTGATAATGTCAAAGTCAAGTAAAAATAATAAGTGTCAGAACAGGATCATTTCCTATTATTTATTAAGTCTTTGTTTATTCTATAAGTTCAATTAGTAAGTAAAGATCATTCTCATTTTAGGCTCCTAAACCCGAGCACCTTTGCTGGATGGTTTGGCCGATCATTGTATCATGTGAGTATCACAATTTTTTCTTTTCACATAAGTAGCCCTTTTTTACTCTTATGACATGCAAATTGTGATGTTGGTTGAGTTGCAGGCACTGGTAGTTTTTTTAATAACAATTCATGCATATGCTAATGAGAAAAGCGAAATGGAAGAGCTTTCTATGGTTGCTCTCTCAGGCGCTATTTGGCTACAAGCTTTTGTTGTTACTCTGGAGATGAAGTAAGTTAACCATTTTGGCACATTGGCTCTGTCAAAATTCATATTTGCCTATTTCGTGCACAAGTTTCAGCTCCGTTTTATTTCTGTGTTCTTTTTTTCTTTTACAGTTCTTTCACATTCGTGCAAGTTCTTGCAATATGGGGAAACTTCTTGGCCTTCTATGCAATTAATTTTATAATTAGTAGTGTACCATCAGCTGGCATGTACACCATCATGTTTCGTCTCAGCAGAGATCCAGCTTACTGGATCACTATGCTTGTAAGTATTCTATTTACATGTTTCATTCCTTTTTTTTCCTTGAATAACTTCCCAGTTTGCTTTTTCTGTTACTATTGTACCTGCAGCAAAAGTTTTATAGCATGCTTGAAACCCAAATGGTAAAAGATCTGTACAATTCTAAAAGGGGTATGAATATGCTTGTATACCCCCTATTAACCCTTCTGTCCTGTCTGCGTAATTCAAGAAAAAAGAGAGTGATTTGGGTAATTCAGGAAGAGAAATTTTAATGATTTGATGTCTTTCACCGTCTTAGGATTATATATAAGATACTTCATATTTATTTAGATAATATTTTCAGGTTTGAAAGTGTGCCCTCAACTGTTTTATAACCATTGAAATTTCATTATCTTATTTTTCCAAGATGATATTTTGAGGTGGGACAACTCAGCTATTTTATAACCTTGGAATATTTATCATCCTTGCTCTCATCGTCGTCATTTTATTATCGTTTTTTTAACAATTTTTTTCTTTCTAATTTCAGCTAATTACTGGGGTTGGGATGGGTCCAATTCTAGCCCTGAAGTATTTCAGATACACATACCACCCTAGTGCAATAAACATCTTGCAAAAGGCTGAAAGGTCACGCGGGCCCATATATTCCTTGGCAAACCTTGAGTCTCAACTTAGGCCAATGGAAAAGGATGCCACACAATTGGTCATAAACTCACCCAAAACACGGAATCCAGTGTATGAGCCGCTACTATCTGATTCGCCGAGTGCTACTAGGAGATCCAGCTTACCTTCAGCTTTTGATATTTTCCATTCTGCACAGTCCAGGCTGTCGTCATCTCATCCCAGGAATATCAAAGATAATTAAATTTTGATTTATGATATTATGCAAGTATAGGGATAGAAATTGAACTAATGTATTATTCTGTATTTTTAGCTGAGAATATAGGAAAAGGAAATGAGTTATAGGGGCCAGGCTATCATTTATCTTTAGTTGGTTCATTTCCATAATTTGTGGGGTATAATGGAACCAATTACTAATGATGTCCTAAATTGTGGAGTATAATGAAACTAATAACAGCATATTATCATTCTGACTAATTGTGAAACAAAAAGAATGGAAGTATTATGTAAAAGCTATGCTGATCCCAAGTTGAGTGCAGAACATAGTTCCTGACTTGAACTGGATTAAACCATCTAATTTCTACGAGTTTTAATAAATGGTGATTAAGAGGCAATTTAATGGTTTTTAGCGGATTTAAGTAATAGCTTACTTTGATAAACGGGAATTGAGATCTTGTTAAAACAAACTAGTTACAGAGATATGTTAATTGTAGTTTGGTATTTGTAAAAAAAAAGAAAGTAAATTTTATGAATGATACAAATGTGATGATTTATCAGTCATTTTATCATGCTTAATTACACCTTGTCATATGACAAGGTGTAATTTACCTAATATTACTACGCTGTTTATCCGCTTCATGATTTATCAGTCATATTATCAATGCCTCTTCATTTTATAATTTTAAATGCTGCTTTCTGAAAAAGTAAGTCCTTCGGGATCTTGGTTAGTAAATAGTAATTCATCGGACTCTAATTATGGGATTGATGATAAGACTACC